>NC_086454.1:227276510-227963385 GCF_028390025.1 Pseudophryne corroboree | reverse complement strand
CAGCAGTGGCTTTCCGTACTGCTATATATAGTATACTGGTCGTCACTGTATCAGCAAACTGCAAAACTAAAATGTTCCACAGGTATAGAATGTAGATGGATAGTATACTTAATGAATGACGACACAGAGGTAGGTACAGCAATGGCCTTCTGTACTGCTATATATAGTATACTGGTGGTCACTGTATCAGCAAACTGCAAAACTAAAATGCACCAAAGGTATAGAATGTAGAGGGATAGTATACTTAATGAATGATGACACAAAGGTAGGTAAAGCAGTGGCCTTCCGTACCGTACTGCTATATATAGTATACTGGTGGTCACTGTGTCAGCAAACTGCAAAACTAAAATGCACCACAGGTATAGAATGTAGATGGATAGTTTACTTAATGAATGACGACACAGAGGTAGGTACAGCAGTGGCCTTCCGTACTGCTATATATCGTATACTGGTGGTCACTGTATCAGCAAACTGCAAAACTAAAATGCACCACAGGTATAGAATGTAGATGGATAGTATACTTAATGAATGACGACACAGAGGTAGGTACAGCAGTGGCCTTCCGTACCGTACTGCTATATATAGTATACTGGTGGTCACTGTGTCAGCAAACTGCAAAACTAAAATGCACCACAGGTATAGAATGTAGATGGATAGTATACTTAATGAATGACGACACAGAGGTAGGTACAGCAGTGGCCTTCCGTACTGCTATATATCGTATACTGGTGGTCACTGTATCAGCAAACTGCAAAACTAAAATGCACCACAGGTATAGAATGTAGATGGATAGTATACTTAATGAATGACGACACAGAGGTAGGTACAGCAGTGGCCTTCCGTACCGTACTGCTATATATAGTATACTGGTGGTCACTGTGTCAGCAAACTGCAAAACTAAAATGCACCACAGGTATAGAATGTAGATGGATAGTATACTTAAAGAATGACGACACAGAGGTAGGTACAGCAGTGGCCTTCCGTACTGCTATATATAGTATACTGGTGGTCACTGTATCAGCAAACTGCAAAACTAAAATGCACCACAGGTATAGAATGTAGATGGATAGTATACTTAATGAATGACGACACAGAGGTAGGTACAGCAGTGGCCTTCCGTACTGCTATATATAGTATACTGGTGGTCACTGTATCAGCAAACTGCAAAACTAAAATGCACCACAGGTATAGAATGTAGATGGATAGTATACTTAATGAATGACGACACAGAGGTAGTTACAGCAATGGCCTTCCGTACTGCTATATATAGTATACTGGTGGTCACTGTATCAGCAAACTGCAAAACTAAAATGCACTACAGGAATAGAATGTAGATGGATAGTATACTTAATGAATGACGACACAGAGGTAGGTACAGCAGTGGCCTTCCGTACTGCTATATATAGTATACTGGTGGTCACTGTATCAGCAAACTGCAAAACTAAAATGCACCACAGGTATAGAATGTAGAGGGATAGTATACTTAATGAATGATGACACAAAGGTAGGTAAAGCAGTGGCCTTCCGTACCGTACTGCTATATATAGTATACTGGTGGTCACTGTGTCAGCAAACTGCAAAACTAAAATGCACCACAGGTATAGAATGTAGATGGATAGTATACTTAATGAATGACGACACAGAGGTAGGTACAGCAGTGGCCTTCCGTACTGCTATATATAGTATACTGGTGGTCACTGTATCAGCAAACTGCAAAACTAAAATCCACGACAGGTATAGAATGTCGATGGATAGTATACTTAATGAATGATGACACAGAGGTAGGTACAGCAGTGGCCTTCCGTACCGTACTGCTATATATAGTATACTGGTGGTCACTGTATCAGCAAACTGCAAAACTAAAATGCACCACAGGTATAGAATGTAGAGGGATAGTATACTTAATGAATGATGACACAAAGGTAGGTAAAGCAGTGGCCTTCCGTACCGTACTGCTATATATAGTATACTGGTGGTCACTGTGTCAGCAAACTGCAAAACTAAAATGCACCACAGGTATAGAATGTAGATGGATAGTATACTTAATGAATGACGACACAGAGGTAGGTACAGCAGTGGCCTTCCGTACTGCTATATATAGTATACTGGTGGTCACTGTATCAGCAAACTGCAAAACTAAAATCCACGACAGGTATAGAATGTCGATGGATAGTATACTTAATGAATGACGACACAGAGGTAGGTACAGCAGTGGCCTTCCGTACCGTACTGCTATATATAGTATACTGGTGGTCACTGTGTCAGCAAACTGCAAAAATAAAATGCACCTCAGGTATAGAATGTAGATGGATAGTATACTTAATGAATGACGACACAGAGGTAGGCACAGCAGTGGCCTTCCGTACTGCTATATATAGTATACTGGTGGTCACTGTATCAGCAAACTACAAAACTAAAATGCACCACAGTTATAGAATGTAGATGGATAGTATACTTAATGAATGACGACACAGAGGTAGGTACAGCAGTGGCCTTCCGTACTGCTATATATAGTATACTGGTGGTCACTGTATCAGCAAACTGCAAAACTAAAATGCACCACAGGTATAGAATGTAGATGGATAGTATACTTAATGAATGACGACACAGAGGTAGGTACAGCAGTGGCCTTCCGTACTGCTATATATAGTATACTGGTGGTCACTGTATCAGCAAACTGCAAAACTAAAATGCACCACAGGTATAGAATGTAGATGGATAGTATACTTAATGAATGACGACACAGAGGTAGGTACAGCAGTGGCCTTCCGTACTGCTATATATAGTATACTGGTGGTCACTGTATCAGCAAACTGCAAAACTAAAATGCACCACAGGTATAGAATGTAGATGGATAGTATACTTAATGAATGACGACACAGAGGTAGGTACAGCAGTGGCCTTCCGTACTGCTATATATAGTATACTGGTGGTCACTGTATCAGCAAACTGCAAAACTAAAATGCACCACTGGTATAGAATGTAGATGGATAGTATACTTAATGAATGACGACACAGAGGTAGGTACAGCAGTGGCCTTCCGTACCGTACTGCTATATATAGTATACTGGTGGTCACTGTGTCAGCAAACTGCAAAACTAAAATGCACCACAGGTATAGAATGTAGATGGATAGTATATTTAATGAATGACGACACAGAGGTAGGTACAGCAGTGGCCTTCTGTACTGCTATATATAGTATATACTGGTGGTCACTGTATCAGCAAACTGCAAAACTAAAATGCACCACAGGTATAGAATGTAGATGGATAGTATACTTAATGAATGATGACACAGAGGTAGGTACAGCAGTGGCCTTCCGTACTGCTATATATAGTATACTGGTGGTCACTGTATCAGCAAACTGCAAAACTAAAATGCACCACAGGTATAGAATGTAGATGGATAGTATACTTAATGAATGACGACACAGAGGTAGGTACAGCAGTGGCCTTCCGTACCGTACTGCTATATATAGTATACTGGTGGTCACTGTGTCAGCAAACTGCAAAACTAAAATGCACCACAGGTATAGAATGTAGATGGATAGTATACTTAATGAATGACGACACAGAGGTAGGTACAGCAGTGGCCTTCCGTACTGCTATATATAGTATACTGGTGGTCACTGTATCAGCAAACTGCAAAACTAAAATGCACCACAGGTATAGAATGTAGATGGATAGTATACTTAATGAATGATGACACAGAGGTAGGTACAGCAGTGGCCTTCCATACTGCTATATATAGTATACTGGTGGTCACTGTATCAGCAAACTGCAAAACTAAAATGCACCACAGGTATAGAATGTAGATGGATAGTATACTTAATAAATGACGACACAGAGGTAGGTACAGCAGTGGCCTTCCGTACCGTACTGCTATATATAGTATACTGGTGGTCACTGTGTCAGCAAACTGCAAAACTAAAATGCACCACAGGTATAGAATGTAGATGGATAGTATACTTAATGAATGACGACACAGAGGTAGGTACAGCAGTGGCCTTCCGTACTGCTATATATAGTATACTGGTGGTCACTGTATCAGCAAACTGCAAAACTAAAATGCACCACAGGTATAGAATGTAGATGGATAGTATACTTAATGAATGATGACACAGAGGTAGGTACAGCAGTGGCCTTCCATACTGCTATATATAGTATACTGGTGGTCACTGTATCAGCAAACTGCAAAACTAAAATGCACCACAGGTATAGAATGTAGATGGATAGTATACTTAATGAATGACGACACAGAGGTAGGTACAGCAGTCGCCTTCCGTACCGTACTGCTATATATAGTATACTGGTGGTCACTGTGTCAGCAAACTGCAAAACTAAAATGCACCACAGGTATAGAATGTAGATGGATAGTATACTTAATGAATAACGACACAGAGGTAGGTACAGCAGTGGCCTTCCGTACTGCTATATATAGTATACTGGTGGTCACTGTATCAGCAAACTGCAAAACTAAAATGCACCACAGTTATAGAATGTAGATGGATAGTATTCTTAATGAATGACGACACAGAGGTAGGTACAGCAGTGGCCTTCCGTACTGCTATATATAGTATACTGGTGGTCACTGTATCAGCAAACTGCAAAACTATAATGCACGACAGGTATAGAATGTAGATGGATAGTATACTTAATGAATGATGACACAGAGGTAGGTACAGCAGTGGCCTTCCGTACTGCTATATATAGTATACTGGTGGTCACTGTATCAGCAAACTGCAAAACTAAAATGCACAACAGATATAGAATGTCGATGGATAGTATACTTAATGAATGACGACACAGAGGTAGGTACAGCAGTGGCCTTCCGTACCGTACTGCTATATATAGTATACTGGTGGTCACTGTGTCAGCAAACTGCAAAACTAAAATGCACCTCAGGTATAGAATGTAGATGGATAGTATACTTAATGAATGACGACACAGAGGTAGGCACAGCAGTGGCCTTCCGTACTGCTATATATAGTATACTGGTGGTCACTGTATCAGCAAACTACAAAACTAAAATGCACCACAGTTATAGAATGTAGATGGATAGTATATTTAATGAATGACGACACAGAGGTAGGTACAGCAGTGGCCTTCTGTACTGCTATATATAGTATATACTGGTGGTCACTGTATCAGCAAACTGCAAAACTAAAATGCACCACAGGTATAGAATGTAGATGGATAGTATACTTAATGAATGATGACACAGAGGTAGGTACAGCAGTGGCCTTCCGTACTGCTATATATAGTATACTGGTGGTCACTGTATCAGCAAACTGCAAAACTAAAATGCACCACAGGTATAGAATGTAGATGAATAGTATACTTAATGAATGACGACACAGAGGTAGGTACAGCAGTGGCCTTCCGTACCGTACTGCTATATATAGTATACTGGTGGTCACTGTGTCAGCAAACTGCAAAACTAAAATGCACCACAGGTATAGAATGTAGATGGATAGTATACTTAATGAATGACGACACAGAGGTAGGTACAGCAGTGGCCTTCCGTACTGCTATATATAGTATACTGGTGGTCACTGTATCAGCAAACTGCAAAACTAAAATGCACCACAGGTATAGAATGTAGATGGATAGTATACTTAATGAATGATGACACAGAGGTAGGTACAGCAGTGGCCTTCCATACTGCTATATATAGTATACTGGTGGTCACTGTATCAGCAAACTGCAAAACTAAAATGCACCACAGGTATAGAATGTAGATGGATAGTATACTTAATAAATGACGACACAGAGGTAGGTACAGCAGTGGCCTTCCGTACCGTACTGCTATATATAGTATACTGGTGGTCACTGTGTCAGCAAACTGCAAAACTAAAATGCACCACAGGTATAGAATGTAGATGGATAGTATACTTAATGAATGACGACACAGAGGTAGGTACAGCAGTGGCCTTCCGTACTGCTATATATAGTATACTGGTGGTCACTGTATCAGCAAACTGCAAAACTAAAATGCACCACAGGTATAGAATGTAGATGGATAGTATACTTAATGAATGATGACACAGAGGTAGGTACAGCAGTGGCCTTCCATACTGCTATATATAGTATACTGGTGGTCACTGTATCAGCAAACTGCAAAACTAAAATGCACCACAGGTATAGAATGTAGATGGATAGTATACTTAATGAATGACGACACAGAGGTAGGTACAGCAGTCGCCTTCCGTACCGTACTGCTATATATAGTATACTGGTGGTCACTGTGTCAGCAAACTGCAAAACTAAAATGCACCACAGGTATAGAATGTAGATGGATAGTATACTTAATGAATAACGACACAGAGGTAGGTACAGCAGTGGCCTTCAATACTGCTATATATAGTATACTGGTGGTCACTGTATCAGCAAACTGCAAAACTAAAATGCACCACAGGTATAGAATGTAGATGGATAGTATACTTAATGAATGATGACACAGAGGTAGGTACAGCAGTGGCCTTCCGTACTGCTATATATAGTATACTGGTGGTCACTGTATCAGCAAACTGCAAAACTAAAATGCACAACAGGTATAGAATGTCGATGGATAGTATACTTAATGAATGACGACACAGAGGTAGGTACAGCAGTGGCCTTCCGTACCGTACTGCTATATATAGTATACTGGTGGTCACTGTGTCAGCAAACTGCAAAACTAAAATGCACCTCAGGTATAGAATGTAGATGGATAGTATACTTAATGAATGACGACACAGAGGTAGGCACAGCAGTGGCCTTCCGTACTGCTATATATAGTATACTGGTGGTCACTGTATCAGCAAACTACAAAACTAAAATGCACCACAGTTATAGAATGTAGATGGATAGTATACTTAATGAATGACGACACAGAGGTAGGTACAGCAATGGCCTTCTGTACTGCTATATATAGTATACTGGTGGTCACTGTATCAGCAAACTGCAAAACTAAAATGCACCACAGGTATAGAATGTAGAGGGATAGTATACTTAATGAATGATGACACAAAGGTAGGTAAAGCAGTGGCCTTCCGTACCGTACTGCTATATATAGTATACTGGTGGTCACTGTGTCAGCAAACTGCAAAACTAAAATGCACCACAGGTATAGAATGTAGATGGATAGTATACTTAATGAATGACGACACAGAGGTAGGTACAGCAGTGGCCTTCCGTACTGCTATATATCGTATACTGGTGGTCACTGTATCAGCAAACTGCAAAACTAAAATGCACCACAGTTATAGAATGTAGATGGATAGTATACTTAATGAATGACGACACAGAGGTAGGTACAGCAGTGGCCTTCCGTACTGCTATATATAGTATACTGGTGGTCACTGTATCAGCAAACTGCAAAACTAAAATGCACCACAGGTATAGAATGTAGATGGATAGCATACTTAATGAATGACGACACAGAGGTAGGTACAGCAGTGGCCTTCCGTACTGCTATATATAGTATACTGGTGGTCACTGTATCAGCAAACTGCAAAACTAAAATGCACCACAGGTATAGAATGTAGATGGATAGTATACTTAATGAATGACGACACAGAGGTAGGTACAGCAGTGGCCTTCCGTACTGCTATATATAGTATACTGGTGGTCACTGTATCAGCAAACTGCAAAACTAAAATGCACCACTGGTATAGAATGTAGATGGATAGTATACTTAATGAATGACGACACAGAGGTAGGTACAGCAGTGGCCTTCCGTACCGTACTGCTATATATAGTATACTGGTGGTCACTGTGTCAGCAAACTGCAAAACTAAAATGCACCACAGGTATAGAATGTAGATGGATAGTATATTTAATGAATGACGACCCAGAGGTAGGTACAGCAGTGGCCTTCTGTACTGCTATATATAGTATATACTGGTGGTCACTGTATCAGCAAACTGCAAAACTAAAATGCACCACAGGTATAGAATGTAGATGGATAGTATACTTAATGAATGATGACACAGAGGTAGGTACAGCAGTGGCCTTCCGTACTGCTATATATAGTATACTGGTGGTCACTGTATCAGCAAACTGCAAAACTAAAATGCACCACAGGTATAGAATGTAGATGGATAGTATACTTAATGAATGACGACACAGAGGTAGGTACAGCAGTGGCCTTCCGTACCGTACTGCTATATATAGTATACTGGTGGTCACTGTGTCAGCAAACTGCAAAACTAAAATGCACCACAGGTATAGAATGTAGATGGATAGTATACTTAATGAATGACGACACAGAGGTAGGTACAGCAGTGGCCTTCCGTACTGCTATATATAGTATACTGGTGGTCACTGTATCAGCAAACTGCAAAACTAAAATGCACCACAGGTATAGAATGTAGATGGATAGTATACTTAATGAATGATGACACAGAGGTAGGTACAGCAGTGGCCTTCCATACTGCTATATATAGTATACTGGTGGTCACTGTATCAGCAAACTGCAAAACTAAAATGCACCACAGGTATAGAATGTAGATGGATAGTATACTTAATAAATGACGACACAGAGGTAGGTACAGCAGTGGCCTTCCGTACCGTACTGCTATATATAGTATACTGGTGGTCACTGTGTCAGCAAACTGCAAAACTAAAATGCACCACAGGTATAGAATGTAGATGGATAGTATACTTAATGAATGACGACACAGAGGTAGGTACAGCAGTGGCCTTCCGTACTGCTATATATAGTATACTGGTGGTCACTGTATCAGCAAACTGCAAAACTAAAATGCACCACAGGTATAGAATGTAGATGGATAGTATACTTAATGAATGATGACACAGAGGTAGGTACAGCAGTGGCCTTCCATACTGCTATATATAGTATACTGGTGGTCACTGTATCAGCAAACTGCAAAACTAAAATGCACCACAGGTATAGAATGTAGATGGATAGTATACTTAATGAATGACGACACAGAGGTAGGTACAGCAGTCGCCTTCCGTACCGTACTGCTATATATAGTATACTGGTGGTCACTGTGTCAGCAAACTGCAAAACTAAAATGCACCACAGGTATAGAATGTAGATGGATAGTATACTTAATGAATAACGACACAGAGGTAGGTACAGCAGTGGCCTTCCGTACTGCTATATATAGTATACTGGTGGTCACTGTATCAGCAAACTGCAAAACTAAAATGCACCACAGGTATAGAATGTAGATGGATAGTATTCTTAATGAATGACGACACAGAGGTAGGTACAGCAGTGGCCTTCCGTACTGCTATATATAGTATACTGGTGGTCACTGTATCAGCAAACTGCAAAACTAAAATGCACGACAGGTATAGAATGTAGATGGATAGTATACTTAATGAATGATGACACAGAGGTAGGTACAGCAGTGGCCTTCCGTACTGCTATATATAGTATACTGGTGGTCACTGTATCAGCAAACTGCAAAACTAAAATGCACAACAGGTAAAGAATGTCGATGTATAGTATACTTAATGAATGACGACACAGAGGTAGGTACAGCAGTGGCCTTCCGTACCGTACTGCTATATATAGTATACTGGTGGTCACTGTGTCAGCAAACTGCAAAACTAAAATGCACCTCAGGTATAGAATGTAGATGGATAGTATACTTAATGAATGACGACACAGAGGTAGGCACAGCAGTGGCCTTCCGTACTGCTATATATAGTATACTGGTGGTCACTGTAACAGCAAACTACAAAACTAAAATGCACCACAGTTATAGAATGTAGATGGATAGTATACTTAATGAATGACGACACAGAGGTAGGTACAGCAGTGGCTTTCCGTACTGCTATATATAGTATACTAGTCGTCACTGTATCAGCAAACTGCAAAACTAAAATGCACCACAGGTATAGAATGTAGATGGATAGTATACTTAATGAATGACGACACAGAGGTAATTACAGCAATGGCCTTCCGTACTGCTATATATAGTATACTGGTGGTCACTGTATCAGCAAACTGCAAAACTAAAATGCACTACAGGTATAGAATGTAGATGGATAGTATACTTAATGAATGACGACACAGAGGTAGGTACAGCAGTGGCCTTCCGTACTGCTATATATAGTATACTGGTGGTCACTGTATCAGCAAACTGCAAAACTAAAATGCACCACAGGTATAGAATGTAGATGGATAGTATACTTAATGAATGACGACACAGAGGTAGGTACAGCAGTGGCCTTCCGTACCGTACTGCTATATATAATATACTGGTGTTCACTGTGTCAGCAAACTGCAAAACTAAAATGCACCTCAGGTATAGAATGTAGATGGATAGTATACTTAATGAATGACGACACAGAGGTAGGTACAGCAGTGGCCTTCCATACTGCTATATATAGTATACTGGTGGTCACTGTATCAGCAAACTACAAAACTAAAATGCACCACAGTTATAGAATGTAGATGGATAGTATACTTAATGAATGACGACACAGAGGTAGGTACAGCAGTGGCTTTCCGTACTGCTATATATAGTATACTGGTCGTCACTGTATCAGCAAACTGCAAAACTAAAATGTTCCACAGGTATAGAATGTAGATGGATAGTATACTTAATGAATGACGACACAGAGGTAGGTACAGCAATGGCCTTCTGTACTGCTATATATAGTATACTGGTGGTCACTGTATCAGCAAACTGCAAAACTAAAATGCACCACAGGTCTAGAATGTAGAGGGATAGTATACTTAATGAATGAAGACACAAAGGTAGGTAAAGCAGTGGCCTTCCGTACCGTACTGCTATATATAGTATACTGGTGGTCACTGTGTCAGCAAACTGCAAAACTAAAATGCACCACAGGTATAGAATGTAGATGGATAGTATACTTAATGAATGACGACACAGAGGTAGGTACAGCAGTGGCCTTCCGTACTGCTATATATCGTATACTGGTGGTCACTGTATCAGCAAACTGCAAAACTAAAATGCACCACAGGTATAGAATGTAGATGGATAGTATACTTAATGAATGACGACACAGAGGTAGGTACAGCAGTGGCCTTCCGTACTGCTATATATAGTATACTGGTGGTCACTGTATCAGCAAACTGCAAAACTAAAATGCACCACAGGTATAGAATGTAGATGGATAGTATACTTAATGAATGACGACACAGAGGTAGGTACAGCAGTGGCCTTCCGTACTGCTATATATAGTATACTGGTGGTAACTGTATCAGCAAACTGCAAAACTAAAATGCACCACAGGTATAGAATGTAGATGGATAGTATACTTAATGAATGACGACACAGAGGTAGGTACAGCAGTGGCCTTCCGTACTGCTATATATAGTATACTGGTGGTCACTGTATCAGCAAACTGCAAAACTAAAATGCACCACTGGTATAGAATGTAGATGGATAGTATACTTAATGAATGACGACACAGAGGTAGGTACAGCAGTGGCCTTCCGTACCGTACTGCTATATATAGTATACTGGTGGTCACTGTGTCAGCAAACTGCAAAACTAAAATGCCCCACAGGTATAGAATGTAGATGGATAGTATATTTAATGAATGACGACACAGAGGTAGGTACAGCAGTGGCCTTCTGTACTGCTATATATAGTATATACTGGTGGTCACTGTATCAGCAAACTGCAAAACTAAAATGCACCACAGGTATAGAATGTAGATGGATAGTATACTTAATGAATGACGACACAGAGGTAGGTACAGCAGTGGCCTTCCGTACTGCTATATATAGTATACTGGTGGTCACTGTATCAGCAAACTGCAAAACTAAAATGCACCACAGGTATAGAATGTAGATGGATAGTATACTTAATGAATGACGACACAGAGGTAGGTACAGCAGTGGCCTTCCGTACCGTACTGCTATATATAGTATACTGGTGGTCACTGTGTCAGCAAACTGCAAAACTAAAATGCACCACAGGTATAGAATGTAGATGGATAGTATACTTAATGAATGACGACACAGAGGTAGGTACAGCAGTGGCCTTCCGTACTGCTATATATAGTATACTGGTGGTCACTGTATCAGCAAACTGCAAAACTAAAATGCACCACAGGTATAGAATGTAGATGGATAGTATACTTAATGAATGATGACACAGAGGTAGGTACAGCAGTGGCCTTCCATACTGCTATATATAGTATACTGGTGGTCACTGTATCAGCAAACTGCAAAACTAAAATGCACCACAGGTATAGAATGTAGATGGATAGTATACTTAATAAATGACGACACAGAGGTAGGTACAGCAGTGGCCTTCCGTACCGTACTGCTATATATAGTATACTGGTGGTCACTGTGTCAGCAAACTGCAAAACTAAAATGCACCACAGGTATAGAATGTAGATGGATAGTATACTTAATGAATGACGACACAGAGGTAGGTACAGCAGTGGCCTTCCGTACTGCTATATATAGTATACTGGTGGTCACTGTATCAGCAAACTGCAAAACTAAAATGCACCACAGGTATAGAATGTAGATGGATAGTATACTTAATGAATGATGACACAGAGGTAGGTACAGCAGTGGCCTTCCATACTGCTATATATAGTATACTGGTGGTCACTGTATCAGCAAACTGCAAAACTAAAATGCACCACAGGTATAGAATGTAGATGGATAGTATACTTAATGAATGACGACACAGAGGTAGGTACAGCAGTCGCCTTCCGTACCGTACTGCTATATATAGTATACTGGTGGTCACTGTGTCAGCAAACTGCAAAACTAAAATGCACCACAGGTATAGAATGTAGATGGATAGTATACTTAATGAATAACGACACAGAGGTAGGTACAGCAGTGGCCTTCCGTACTGCTATATATAGTATACTGGTGGTCACTGTATCAGCAAAATGCAAAACTAAAATGCACCACAGGTATAGAATGTAGATGGATAGTATTCTTAATGAATGACGACACAGAGGTAGGTACAGCAGTGGCCTTCCGTACTGCTATATATAGTATACTGGTGGTCACTGTATCAGCAAACTGCAAAACTAAAATGCACCACAGGTATAGAATGTAGATGGATAGTATACTTAATGAATGATGACACAGAGGTAGGTACAGCAGTGGCCTTCCGTACTGCTATATATAGTATACTGGTGGTCACTGTATCAGCAAACTGCAAAACTAAAATGCACAACAGGTATAGAATGTCGATGGATAGTATACTTAATGAATGACGACACAGAGGTAGGTACAGCAGTGGCCTTCCGTACCGTACTGCTATATATAGTATACTGGTGGTCACTGTGTCAGCAAACTGCAAAACTAAAATGCACCTCAGGTATAGAATGTAGATGGATAGTATACTTAATGAATGATGACACAGAGGTAGGCACAGCAGTGGCCTTCCGTACTGCTATATATAGTATACTGGTGGTCACTGTATCAGCAAACTACAAAACTAAAATGCACCACAGTTATAGAATGTAGATGGATAGTATACTTAATGAATGACGACACAGAGGTAGGTACAGCAGTGGCTTTCCGTACTGCTATATATAGTATACTAGTCGTCACTGTATCAGCAAACTGCAAAACTAAAATGCACCACAGGTATAGAATGTAGATGGATAGTATACTTAATGAATGACGACACAGAGGTAATTACAGCAATGGCCTTCCGTACTGCTATATATAGTATACTGGTGGTCACTGTATCAGCAAACTGCAAAACTAAAATGCACTACAGGTATAGAATGTAGATGGATAGTATACTTAATGAATGACGACACAGAGGTAGGTACAGCAGTGGCCTTCCGTACTGCTATATATAGTATACTGGTGGTCACTGTATTAGCAAACTGCAAAACTAAAATGCACCACAGGTATAGAATGTAGATGGATAGTATACTTAATGAATGGCGACACAGAGGTAGGTACAGCAGTGGCCTTCCGTACCGTACTGCTATATATAATATACTGGTGGTCACTGTGTCAGCAAACTGCAAAACTAAAATGCACCTCCGGTATAGAATGTAGATGGATAGTATACTTAATGAATGACGACACAGAGGTAGGTACAGCAGTGGCCTTCCGTACTGCTATATATAGTATACTGGTGGTCACTGTATCAGCAAACTACAAAACTAAAATGCACCACAGTTATAGAATGTAGATGGATAGTATACTTAATGAATGACGACACAGAGGTAGGTACAGCAGTGGCTTTCCGTACTGCTATATATAGTATACTGGTCGTCACTGTATCAGCAAACTGGAAAACTAAAATGTTCCACAGGTATAGAATGTAGATGGATAGTATACTTAATGAATGACGACACAGAGGTAGGTACAGCAATGGCCTTCTGTACTGCTATATATAGTATACTGGTGGTCACTGTATCAGCAAACTGCAAAACTAAAATGCACCACAGGTATAGAATGTAGAGGGATAGTATACTTAATGAATGATGACACAAATGTAGGTAAAGCAGTGGCCTTCCGTACCGTACTGCTATATATAGTATACTGGTGGTCACTGTGTCAGCAAACTGCAAAACTAAAATGCACCACAGGTATAGAATGTAGATGGATAGTATACTTAATGAATGACGACACAGAGGTAGGTACAGCAGTGGCCTTCCGTACTGCTATATATAGTATACTGGTGGTCACTGTATCAGCAAACTGCAAAACTAAAATGCACCACAGGTATAGAATGTAGATGGATAGTATACTTAAAGAATGACGACACAGAGGTAGGTACAGCAGTGGCCTTCCGTACTGCTATATATAGTATACTGGTGGTCACTGTATCAGCAAACTGCAAAACTAAAATGCACCACAGGTATAGAATGTAGATGGATAGTATACTTAATGAATGACGACACAGAGGTAGTTACAGCAATGGCCTTCCGTACTGCTATATATAGTATACTGGTGGTCACTGTATCAGCAAACTGCAAAACTAAAATGCACTACAGGAATAGAATGTAGATGGATAGTATACTTAATGAATGACGACACAGAGGTAGGTACAGCAGTGGCCTTCCGTACTGCTATATATAGTATACTGGTGGTCACTGTATCAGCAAACTGCAAAACTAAAATGCACCACAGGTATAGAATGTAGAGGGATAGTATACTTAATGAATGATGACACAAAGGTAGGTAAAGCAGTGGCCTTCCGTACCGTACTGCTATATATAGTATACTGGTGGTCACTGTGTCAGCAAACTGCAAAACTAAAATGCACCACAGGTATGTGTAGATGGATAGTATACTTAATGAATGACGACACAGAGGTAGGTACAGCAGTGGCCTTCCGTACTGCTATATATAGTATACTGGTGGTCACTGTATCAGCAAACTGCAAAACTAAAATGCACGACAGGTATAGAATGTCGATGGATAGTATACGTAATGAATGATGACACAGAGGTAGGTACAGCAGTGGCCTTCCGTACCGTACTGCTATATATAGTATACTGGTGGTCACTGTGTCAGCAAACTGCAAAACTAAAATGCACGACAGGTATAGAATGTCGATGGATAGTATACTTAATGAATGACGACACAGAGGTAGGTACAGCAGTGGCCTTCCGTACCGTACTGCTATATATAGTATACTGGTGGTCACTGTGTCAGCAAACTGCAAAACTAAAATGCACCTCAGGTATAGAATGTAGATGGATAGTATACTTAATGAATGACGACACAGAGGTAGGCACAGCAGTGGCCTTCCGTACTGCTATATATAGTATACTGGTGGTCACTGTATCAGCAAACTACAAAACTAAAATGCACCACAGTTATAGAATGTAGATGGATAGTATACTTAATGAATGACGACACAGAGGTAGGTACAGCAGTGGCTTTCCGTACTGCTATATATAGTATACTGATCGTCACTGTATCAGCAAACTGCAAAACTAAAATGCACCACAGGTATAGAATGTAGATGGATAGTATACTTAATGAATGACGACACAGAGGTAGTTACAGCAATGGCCTTCCGTACTGCTATATATAGTATACTGGTGGTCACTGTATCAGCAAACTGCAAAACTAAAATGCACTACAGGTATAGAATGTAGATGGATAGTATACTTAATGAATGACGACACAGAGGTAGGTACAGCAGTGGCCTTCCGTACTGCTATATATAGTATACTGGTGGTCACTGTATCAGCAAACTGCAAAACTAAAA
Organism: Pseudophryne corroboree; assembly: GCF_028390025.1. Lineage (NCBI taxonomy): Eukaryota > Metazoa > Chordata > Amphibia > Anura > Myobatrachidae > Pseudophryne > Pseudophryne corroboree. The sequence goes on along the minus strand of NC_086454.1, from coordinate 227,947,226 downwards.
TGCACCACAGGTATAGAATGTAGATGGATAGTATACTTAATGAATGACGACACAGAGGTAGGTACAGCAGTGGCCTTCCATACCGTACTGCTATATATAGTATACTGGTGGTCACTGTGTCAGCAAACTGCAAAACTAAAATGCACCTCAGGTATAGAATGTAGATGGATAGTATACTTAATGAATGACGACACAGAGGTAGGTACAGCAGTGGCCTTCCGTACTGCTATATATAGTATACTGGTGGTCACTGTATCAGCAAACTACAAAACTAAAATGCACCACAGTTATAGAATGTAGATGGATAGTATACTTAACGAATGACGACACAGAGGTAAGTACAGCAGTGGCTTTCCGTACTGCTATATATAGTATACTGGTCGTCACTGTATCAGCAAACTGCAAAACTAAAATGTTCCACAGGTATAGAATGTAGATGGATAGTATACTTAATGAATGACGACACAGAGGTAGGTACAGCAATGGCCTTCTGTACTGCTATATATAGTATACTGGTAGTCACTGTATCAGCAAACTGCAAAACTAAAATGCACCACAGGTATAGAATGTAGAGGGATAGTATACTTAATGAATGATGACACAAAGGTAGGTAAAGCAGTGGCCTTCCGTACCGTACTGCTATATATAGTATACTGGTGGTCACTGTGTCAGCAAACTGCAAAACTAAAATGCACCACAGGTATAGAATGTAGATGGATAGTATACTTAATGAATGACGACACAGAGGTAGGTACAGCAGTGGCCTTCCGTACTGCTATATATCGTATACTGGTGGTCACTGTATCAGCAAACTACAAAACTAAAATGCACCACAGGTATAGAATGTAGATGGATAGTATACTTAATGAATGACGACACAGAGGTAGGTACAGCAGTGGCCTTCCGTACTGCTATATATAGTATACTGGTGGTCACTGTATCAGCAAACTGCAAAACTAAAATGCACCACAGGTATAGAATGTAGATGGATAGTATACTTAATGAATGACGACACAGAGGTAGGTACAGCAGTGGCCTTCCGTACTGCTATATATAGTATACTGGTGGTCACTGTATCAGCAAACTGCAAAACTAAAATGCACTACAGGTATAGAATGTAGATGGATAGCATACCTAATGAATGACGACACAGAGGTAGGTACAGCAGTGGCCTTCCGTACTGCTATATATAGTATACTGGTGGTCACTGTATCAGCAAACTGCAAAACTAAAATGCACCACTGGTATAGAATGTAGATGGATAGTATACTTAATGAATGACGACACAGAGGTAGGTACAGCAGTGGCCTTCCGTACCGTACTGCTATATATAGTATACTGGTGGTCACTGTGTCAGCAAACTGCAAAACTAAAATGCACCACAGGTATAGAATGTAGATGGATAGTATATTTAATGAATGACGACACAGAGGTAGGTACAGCAGTGGCTTTCTGTACTGCTATATATAGTATATACTGGTGGTCACTGTATCAGCAAACTGCAAAACTAAAATGCACCACAGGTATAGAATGTAGATGGATAGTATACTTAATGAATGATGACACAGAGGTAGGTACAGCAGTGGCCTTCCGTACTGCTATATATAGTATACTGGTGGTCACTGTATCAGCAAACTGCAAAACTAAAATGCACCACAGGTATAGAATGTAGATGGATAGTATACTTAATGAATGACGACACAGAGGTAGGTACAGCAGTGGCCTTCCGTACCGTACTGCTATATATAGTATACTGGTGGTCACTGTGTCAGCAAACTGCAAAACTAAAATGCACCACAGGTATAGAATGTAGATGGATAGTATACTTAATGAATGACGACACAGAGGTAGGTACAGCAGTGGCCTTCCGTACTGCTATATATAGTATACTGGTGGTCACTGTATCAGCAAACTGCAAAACTAAAATGCACCACAGGTATAGAATGTAGATGGATAGTATACTTAATGAATGATGACACAGAGGTAGGTACAGCAGTGGCCTTCCATACTGCTATATATAGTATACTGGTGGTCACTGTATCAGCAAACTGCAAAACTAAAATGCACCACAGGTATAGAATGTAGATGGATAGTATACTTAATAAATGACGACACAGAGGTAGGTACAGCAGTGGCCTTCCGTACCGTACTGCTATATATAGTATACTGGTGGTCACTGTGTCAGCAAACTGCAAAACTAAAATGCACCACAGGTATAGAATGTAGATGGATAGTATACTTAATGAATGACGACACAGAGGTAGGTACAGCAGTGGCCTTCCGTACTGCTATATATAGTATACTGGTGGTCACTGTATCAGCAAACTGCAAAACTAAAATGCACCACAGGTATAGAATGTAGATGGATAGTATACTTAATGAATGATGACACAGAGGTAGGTACAGCAGTGGCCTTCCATACTGCTATATATAGTATACTGGTGGTCACTGTATCAGCAAACTGCAAAACTAAAATGCACCACAGGTATAGAATGTAGATGGATAGTATACTTAATGAATGACGACACAGAGGTAGGTACAGCAGTCGCCTTCCGTACCGTACTGCTATATATAGTATACTGGTGGTCACTGTGTCAGCAAACTGCAAAACTAAAATGCACCACAGGTATAGAATGTAGATGGATAGTATACTTAATGAATAACGACACAGAGGTAGGTACAGCAGTGGCCTTCCGTACTGCTATATATAGTATACTGGTGGTCACTGTATCAGCAAACTCCAAAACTAAAATGCACCACAGGTATAGAATGTAGATGGATAGTATTCTTAATGAATGACGACACAGAGGTAGGTACAGCAGTGGCCTTCCGTACTGCTATATATAGTATACTGGTGGTCACTGTATCAGCAAACTGCAAAACTAAAATGCACCACAGGTATAGAATGTAGATGGATAGTATACTTAATGAATGATGACACAGAGGTAGGTACAGCAGTGGCCTTCCGTACTGCTATATATAGTATACTGGTGGTCACTGTATCAGCAAACTGCAAAACTAAAATGCACAACAGGTATAGAATGTCGATGGATAGTATACTTAATGAATGACGACACAGAGGTAGGTACAGCAGTGGCCTTCCGTACCGTACTGCTATATATAGTATACTGGTGGTCACTGTGTCAGCAAACTGCAAAACTAAAATGCACCTCAGGTATAGAATGTAGATGGATAGTATTCTTAATGAATGACGACACAGAGGTAGGTACAGCAGTGGCCTTCCGTACTGCTATATATAGTATACTGGTGGTCACTGTATCAGCAAACTGCAAAACTAAAATGCACCACAGGTATAGAATGTAGATGGATAGTATACTTAATGAATGATGACACAGAGGTAGGTACAGCAGTGGCCTTCCGTACTGCTATATATAGTATACTGGTGGTCACTGTATCAGCAAACTACAAAACTAAAATGCACCACAGTTATAGAATGTAGATGGATAGTATACTTAATGAATGACGACACAGAGGTAGGTACAGCAGTGGCCTTCCGTACTGCTATATATAGTATACTAGTCGTCACTGTATCAGCAAACTGCAAAACTAAAATGCACCACAGGTATAGAATGTAGATGGATAGTATACTTAATGAATGACGACACAGAGGTAATTACAGCAATGGCCTTCCGTACTGCTATATATAGTATACTGGTGGTCACTGTATCAGCAAACTGCAAAACTAAAATGCACTACAGGTATAGAATGTAGATGGATAGTATACTTAATGAATGACGACACAGAGGTAGGTACAGCAGTGGCCTTCCGTACTGCTATATATAGTATACTGGTGGTCACTGTATTAGCAAACTGCAAAACTAAAATGCACCACAGGTATAGAATGTAGATGGATAGTATACTTAATGAATGACGACACAGAGGTAGGTACAGCAGTGGCCTTCCGTACCGTACTGCTATATATAATATACTGGTGGTCACTGTGTCAGCAAACTGCAAAACTAAAATGCACCTCAGGTATAGAATGTAGATGGATAGTATACTTAATGAATGACGACACAGAGGTAGGTACAGCAGTGGCCTTCCGTACTGCTATATATAGTATACTGGTGGTCACTGTATCAGCAAACTACAAAACTAAAATGCACCACAGTTATAGAATGTAGATGGATAGTATACTTAATGAATGACGACACAGAGGTAGGTACAGCAGTGGCTTTCCGTACTGCTATATATAGTATACTGGTCGTCACTGTATCAGCAAACTGGAAAACTAAAATGTTCCACAGGTATAGAATGTAGATGGATAGTATACTTAATGAATGACGACACAGAGGTAGGTACAGCAATGGCCTTCTGTACTGCTATATATAGTATACTGGTGGTCACTGTATCAGCAAACTGCAAAACTAAAATGCACCACAGGTATAGAATGTAGAGGGATAGTATACTTAATGAATGATGACACAAAGGTAAGTAAAGCAGTGGCCTTCCGTACCGTACTGCTATATATAGTATACTGGTGGTCACTGTGTCAGCAAACTGCAAAACTAAAATGCACCACAGGTATAGAATGTAGATGGATAGTATACTTAATGAATGACGACACAGAGGTAGGTACAGCAGTGGCCTTCCGTACTGCTATATATCGTATACTGGTGGTCACTGTATCAGCAAACTGCAAAACTAAAATGCACCACAGGTATAGAATGTAGATGGATAGTATACTTAATGAATGAAGACACAGAGGTAGGTACAGCAGTGGCCTTCCATACCGTACTGCTATATATAGTATTCTGGTGGTCACTGTGTCAGCAAACTGCAAAACTAAAATGCACCACAGGTATAGAATGTAGATGGATAGTATACTTAATGAATGACGACACAGAGGTAGGTACAGCAGTGGCCTTCCGTACTGCTATATATAGTATACTGGTGGTCACTGTATCAGCAAACTGCAAAACTAAAATGCAACACAGGTATAGAATGTAGATGGATAGTATACTTAATGAATGACGACACAGAGGTAGGTACAGCAGTGGCCTTCCGTACTGCTATATATAGTATACTGGTGGTCACTGTATCAGCAAACTGCAAAACTAAAATGCACCACAGGTATAGAATCTAGATGGATAGTATACTTAATGAATGACGACACAGAGTTAGTTACAGCAATGGCCTTCCGTACTGCTATATATAGTATACTGGTGGTCACTGTATCAGCAAACTGCAAAACTAAAATGCACCACAGGTATAGAATGTAGAGGGATAGTATACTTAATGAATGATGACACAAAGGTAGGTAAAGCAGTGGCCTTCCGTACCGTACTGCTATATATAGTATACTGGTGGTCACTGTGTCAGCAAACTGCAAAACTAAAATGCACCACAGGTATGTGTAGATGGATAGTATACTTAATGAATGACGACACAGAGGTAGGTACAGCAGTGGCCTTCCGTACTGCTATATATAGTATACTGGTGGTCACTGTATCAGCAAACTGCAAAACTAAAATGCACGACAGGTATAGAATGTCGATGGATAGTATACTTAATGAATGATGACACAGAGGTAGGTACAGCAGTGGCCTTCCGTACCGTACTGCTATATATAGTATACTGGTGGTCACTGTGTCAGCAAACTGCAAAACTAAAATGCACGACAGGTATAGAATGTCGATGGATAGTATACTTAATGAATGACGACACAGAGGTAGGTACAGCAGTGGCCTTCCGTACCGTACTGCTATATATAGTATACTGGTGGTCACTGTGTCAGCAAACTGCAAAACTAAAATGCACCTCAGGTATAGAATGTAGATGGATAGTATACTTAATGAATGACGACACAGAGGTAGGCACAGCAGTGGCCTTCCGTACTGCTATATATAGTATTCTGGTGGTCACTGTATCAGCAAACTACAAAACTAAAATGCACCACAGTTATAGAATGTAGATGGATAGTATACTTAATGAATGACGACACAGAGGTAGGTACAGCAGTGGCTTTCCGTACTGCTATATATAGTATACTGATCGTCACTGTATCAGCAAACTGCAAAACTAAAATGCACCACAGGTATAGCATGTAGATGGATAGTATACTTAATGAATGACGACACAGAGGTAGTTACAGCAATGGCCTTCCGTACTGCTATATATAGTATACTGGTGGTCACTGTATCAGCAAACTGCAAAACTAAAATGCACTACAGGTATAGAATGTAGATGGATAGTATACTTAATGAATGACGACACAGAGGTAGGTACAGCAGTGGCCTTCCGTACTGCTATATATAGTATACTGGTGGTCACTGTATCAGCAAACTGCAAAACTAAAATGCACCACAGGTATAGAATGTAGATGGATAGTATACTTAATGAATGACGACACAGAGGTAGGTACAGCAGTGGCCTTCCATACCGTACTGCTATATATAGTATACTGGTGGTCACTGTGTCAGCAAACTGCAAAACTAAAATGCACCTCAGGTATAGAATGTAGATGGATAGTATACTTAATGAATGACGACACAGAGGTAGGTACAGCAGTGGCCTTCCGTACTGCTATATATAGTATACTGGTGGTCACTGTATCAGCAAACTACAAAACTAAAATGCACCACAGTTATAGAATGTAGATGGATAGTATACTTAATGAATGACGACACAGAGGTAAGTACAGCAGTGGCTTTCCGTACTGCTATATATAGTATACTGGTCGTCACTGTATCAGCAAACTGCAAAACTAAAATGTTCCACAGGTATAGAATGTAGATGGATAGTATACTTAATGAATGACGACACAGAGGTAGGTACAGCAATGGCCTTCGGTACTGCTATATATAGTATACTGGTAGTCACTGTATCAGCAAACTGCAAAACTAAAATGCACCACAGGTATAGAATGTAGAGGGATAGTATACTTAATGAATGATGACACAAAGGTAGGTAAAGCAGTGGCCTTCCGTACCGTACTGCTATATATAGTATACTGATGGTCACTGTGTCAGCAAACTGCAAAACTAAAATGCACCACAGGTATAGAATGTAGATGGATAGTATACTTAATGAATGACGACACAGAGGTAGGTACAGCAGTGGCCTTCCGTACTGCTATATATCGTATACTGGTGGTCACTGTATCAGCAAACTGCAAAACTAAAATGCACCACAGGTATAGAATGTAGATGGATAGTATACTTAATGAATGACGACACAGAGGTAGGTACAGCAGTGGCCTTCCGTACTGCTATATATAGTATACTGGTGGTCACTGTATCAGCAAACTGCAAAACTAAAATGCACCACAGGTATAGAATGTAGATGGATAGTATACTTAATGAATGACGACACAGAGGTAGGTACAGCAGTGGCCTTCCGTACTGCTATATATAGTATACTGGTGGTCACTGTGTCAGCAAACTGCAAAACTAAAATGCACCACAGGTATAGAATGTAGATGGATAGTATATTTAATGAATGACGACACAGAGGTAGGTACAGCAGTGGCCTTCTGTACTGCTATATATAGTATATACTGGTGGTCACTGTTTCAGCAAACTGCAAAACTAAAATGCACCACAGGTATAGAATGTAGATGGATAGTATACTTAATGAATGATGACACAGAGGTAGGTACAGCAGTGGCCTTCCGTACTGCTATATATAGTATACTGGTGGTCACTGTATCAGCAAACTGCAAAACTAAAATGCACCACAGGTATAGAATGTAGATGGATAGTATACTTAATGAATGACGACACAGAGGTAGGTACAGCAGTGGCCTTCCGTACCGTACTGCTATATATAGTATACTGGTGGTCACTGTGTCAGCAAACTGCAAAACTAAAATGCACCACAGGTATAGAATGTAGATGGATAGTATACTTAATGAATGACGACACAGAGGTAGGTACAGCAGTGGCCTTCCGTACTGCTATATATAGTATACTGGTGGTCACTGTATCAGCAAACTGCAAAACTAAAATGCACCACAGGTATAGAATGTAGATGGATAGTATACTTAATGAATGATGACACAGAGGTAGGTACAGCAGTGGCCTTCCATACTGCTATATATAGTATACTTGTGGTCACTGTATCAGCAAACTGCAAAACTAAAATGCACCACAGGTATAGAATGTAGATGGATAGTATACTTAATAAATGACGACACAGAGGTAGGTACAGCAGTGGCCTTCCGTACCGTACTGCTATATATAGTATACTGGTGGTCACTGTGTCAGCAAACTGCAAAACTAAAATGCACCACAGGTATAGAATGTAGATGGATAGTATACTTAATGAATGACGACACAGAGGTAGGTACAGCAGTGGCCTTCCGTACTGCTATATATAGTATACTGGTGGTCACTGTATCAGCAAACTGCAAAACTAAAATGCACCACAGGTATAGAATGTAGATGGATAGTATACTTAATGAATGATGACACAGAGGTAGGTACAGCAGTGGCCTTCCATACTGCTATATATAGTATACTGGTGGTCACTGTATCAGCAAACTGCAAAACTAAAATGCACCACAGGTATAGAATGTAGATGGATAGTATACTTAATGAATGACGACACAGAGGTAGGTACAGCAGTCGCCTTCCGTACCGTACTGCTATATATAGTATACTGGTGGTCACTGTGTCAGCAAACTGCAAAACTAAAATGCACCACAGGTATAGAATGTAGATGGATAGTATACTTAATGAATAACGACACAGAGGTAGGTACAGCAGTGGCCTTCCGTACTGCTATATATAGTATACTGGTGGTCACTGTATCAGCAAACTGCAAAACTAAAATGCACCACAGGTATAGAATGTAGATGGATAGTATTCTTAATGAATGACGACACAGAGGTAGGTACAGCAGTGGCCTTCCGTACTGCTATATATAGTATACTGGTGGTCACTGTATCAGCAAACTGCAAAACTAAAATGCACCACAGGTATAGAATGTAGATGGATAGTATACTTAATGAATGACGACACAGAGGTAGGTACAGCAGTGGCCTTCCGTACCGTACTGCTATATATAGTATACTGGTGGTCACTGTGTCAGCAAACTGCAAAACTAAAATGCACCACAGGTATAGAATGTAGATGGATAGTATACTTAATGAATGACGACACAGAGGTAGGTACAGCAGTGGCCTTCCGTACTGCTATATATAGTATACTGGTGGTCACTGTATCAGCAAACTGCAAAACTAAAATGCACCACAGGTATAGAATGTAGATGGATAGTATACTTAATGAATGACGACACAGAGGTAGGTACAGCAGTGGCCTTCCGTACTGCTATATATAGTATACTGGTGGTCACTGTATCAGCAAACTGCAAAACTAAAATGCACCACAGGTATAGAATGTAGATGGATAGTATACTTAATGAATGACGACACAGAGGTAGGTACAGCAGTGGCCTTCCGTACTGCTATATATAGTATACTGGTGGTCACTGTATCAGCAAACTGCAAAACTAAAATGCACCACAGGTATAGAATGTAGATGGATAGTATACTTAATGAATGACGACACAGAGGTAGGTACAGCAGTGGCCTTCCGTACCGTACTGCTATATATAGTATACTGGTGGTCATTGTGTCAACAAACTGCAAAACTAAAATGCACCACAGGTATAGAATGTAGATGGATAGTATACTTAATGAATGACAACACAGAGATAGGTACAGCAGTGGCCTTCCGTACTGCTATATATAGTATACTGGTGGTCACTGTGTCAGCAAACTGCAAAACTAAAATGCACCACAGGTATAGAATGTAGATGGATAGTATACTTAATGAATGATGACACAGAGGTAGGTACAGCAGTGGCCTTCCGTACTGCTATATATAGTATACTGGTGGTCACTGTATCAGCAAACTGCAAAACTGAAATGCACCACAGGTATAGAATGTAGATGGATAGTATACTTAATGACGACACAGAGGTAGGTACATTAGTGGCCTACTGTACCGTAATGCTATATATTATATACTGGTGGTCACTGTATCAGCAAAACTCTGCACTGTACTCCTCCTATATAATATTATACTGGTGGTCCCCAGTCCCCACAATAAAGCAGCACACTGAGCACAGATATGGAGTGTTTTTTTAGGCAGACAACGTATACTGGTGGTCACTGTCAGCAAAACTCTGCACTGTACTCCTGCTATATAATACAGCTGCTCCCCAGTCCCCACAATTAAGCAGTGTGAGCACAGATATATGCAGCACACTGTGAGCACAGATATGGAGCATTTTTTTCAGGCAGAGAACGGATAACTGGTGGTCACTGATCAGCAAAACTCTGCACTGTACTCCTCCTATATACAGCTGCTCCCCAGCCCTCCCCACAATTAAGCAATAGTGCACTGCACAGCACAATCAAGTTCAACAATAACGGAGAGGACGCCAGCCACGTCCTCTCCCTAACATTTCCAATGCACGAGTGAAAATGGCGGCGACGCGCGGCTGCTTATATAGAATCCGAATCTCGCGAGAATTCGACAGCGGGATGATGACGTTCGGGCGCGCTCGGGTTACCCGAGCCATACAGGAGAATCCGAGTATGGCTCGGACCCGTGTAAAAAGGGTGAAGTTCGGGGGGGTTCGGTTTCCGAGAAACCGAACCCGCTCATCACTAATCAATACATGACTTAATTTCCTGAGCTACAGTATGTTGATTGCTATTGTAATTAATTGTTGATTTTATTATTAAAAACTTTTTTTTTTCAGCTTCTTTTCAAAAAGTAAAAAAGGATGTTGCCTGGACTTGCACTGAAAGGGTTATGTCACAGCTGGCACAATGATCCCATCTACTCTCACAGCTACAGTAACATGACTTTACCCTCACAAATTCCTCAATATCTATCCCCGTAATCAAAAGACATATTTCAGCACCAGAGAACCTGTTTGGAAAAAATGTTCTCATTCCTCACTGCGTTGTTTTATCTTTGCTTCCGATGTAAATAATTCATCTGCTTCTGTGCTTTGCAGTCAAACTATTCTGTCCACCCCAGCCTGTTCAGAGCGTGTGATTTATTATTTAATAATTTGCAGTGCTACTCTGTTGTAAGATGTGCATTGTGACTGCTCGCAGAACTGCTACAATCTTCTCTAGTTAGTTGTCCTTTCGTTTTCCCTCTCCAAACAGCATCATCTATTGATTCTTCTGAGTCTTTCTTTTTTTCATATTACAATTTTATTTTTTCTCTTCTAGACAAAACCTTTGCTGCACACTTCCCCGCTGCTCTCAAAGATGATAGTATAAAGACAAACTTGGCCCTTGTTCTTAAAAACAAGCAGTGTTTTGATTCTGTTTTCAGATGTATATTTTTTTTTCTTCTGTGTTCTATCGCTTCTGTCTTACTCTCTTTCCTTTCAGTTTGGTTGGGTGACAGATACCTATGAACTGTCACAAAGCTTTTCAGAAGAAAGATAATAAAAAATGAAATGCAACTGCATACATGGAATGGAAGATGGTGAAAACTTTGTCAGCTTTGAAACTTTTTTTAACAAAACAAATATATATGTGATACACCTGCCACCCAATAACTAATTGTTTTGTTTAATGAAGAATATTATAATTTTAAAATATAGAAGTTGAAATACAGAATAATTTGATGTCAACTGTTTTCAAGACATTATTCATACGCATTAAATTATTTGGTCACTTTTTTGTTTGTTTCTGTCAGGTGGAACGTTTCAGGAAGAATAGTTAGGGAATTAGTGTCTACAACTATTTTGAATCTGTTTTGCACGCTAAAAGACACCACCCAGGTACCCTGAGTGAAAGTCTACCAATTTTGCAGTTTATGCATGTTTTACAATAAAATATATCACTGATTACTACAGAAACTCAAATATCTGCGATGGTGAAAAGATTTCTAGACTGGAGTTATTCAAAGATAACTATCCAAAGGTGCTTGACTAAGGCTTGACACGACATTCACGACAGGTTAGTAACTATAGGCATTTGTTGGATACAAAGAGGATGATATTCACCTCTACCTATGATGGTGCATCCAAACATGCAGAAAAAACTATTAAGTGATTCAGGCCCATTATTGTCACGGATCCTGCCTTTAAGGAAGTAAAGTCCTCAATCGCCACTCTGTGCCTATTGACATGGAACGAATTTAAAGCATATGCTTTTATGACCGACATTGCAACCACATGATTTACAGAGCAATTGGTTGCCAACACGAAGAAATAGGTGTTACCAATGTCCACACTGTACTTACTGTTCCATGATAGTTGGCACGAGTTTTGCACATCCACATAGAGTCAGAAAAATTACTATACACCACCAGTGGTGCAAGTAGAAATATTTTCTTAGTGGTACTGAGTGCCAAAAATGGGTGTGGCCATGTGTTGTGAGGGGGCGTGGCCACATGATGCTAGTGGGAGTGGCTACATGACTCTAGTGGCCTGGCCACACAACACAGCCCCTTTTTTTGGGAATTTGGAGGCAAGGCTAAAAATATATAGTAATGCCTCCAGTATAATAGAAATATATAGTGATAGCTCCAGTATAATAGAAATATATAGTGATAGCTCCAGTATAATAGAAATATATAGTAATGACCCCAATTTAATAACAATATACAGTGATGCTTCCATTATAACAGGAAAATACAGCCACTGTCGCACTCCCAGTAACCCTGACAAAGTGGGAGGAGCCGTCATGCTGCCAAGCACCATGGTCTTGTTGCTTTGTGGCACATTATAATTGTGGTAATAGCAAAGTGTGTGGCAGGTGGTACTGCATACCCGCTGCCAAATTCATAAGGGTACTCCGTACCCGAGCGTACTCGCAGACTTGCACCGCTGTACACCACCGACTACATTGTATGAGGGACTATGTCATCTATATTATTATCTGTCCATGTGGATACTACTATCGTATGTCAACATGACAACTCGCTGTTTTAGGAACAGAATAGAGAGTGATTGGTATTCGATACACACTGCACTCCTTACCAAAGATTCTGATAAACCTATGGGGAAACATTTCATATTAATGGGACATTCTGTTAAAAGTCTTAAGTGCAAGCTTATTGACCATATTCCTAATCCATTTCGCAATGGTGGTCATGAAAAGCTATTGAATCAATGGGAAACAAGATGTATTTATAAGCTTGATACCTTGGTTCCATGAGGATTGAATAAAAATAATCCATATAATATTTTTTTGCGTTAGCGCTACAGTACAGTTCAGAATCCTTTGAGATTTTTTTTGGTATAAATTATTTATACAGTGCATTTATAACAATTTCTCTTTTTCTCTCTCTCTCTATATATATATATATATATATATATAGTCCCATGGATCCGGCTCTCCTGTGATTGCCTTTCTGCACCGGGTGCCTCCGTAATTGAAGAGATAAAAACACAGCAGACGCGGCACTCCAAGTGACTTTGGAAATAACAACTCTTAAGCCAGGCAGATAAGTAAAAGACGACGTTTCAATGCCGCTTTATTCGGGCATTTTCCTCAGCTATAATGAGGAGTAGTTAAGTGGTGAGAGAGAGAAAGATGGCAATAAATACCAGGCTGTAGCTTGTATAATAAACCACAAAATAATAATGTGGCTCCGTGGTGAATAGGGGTCCTTTATAAAATGTGGCGTATCCCGCCAAACAGTTAGAACTTTCCTAAATAGATAAACATAATTGAATCCCAAAACAATAGGATGTTTCATTATATTGATGTATTAACTGAATCCCAAAATATCGGGATGTATTACTGGATTTTAAAACAACCTTCTGGCTATGATATATGTTCATGTTGAATTGTCTCTTTATGTGATCCCAGACATACTCAATGATGTTGCGACCAGGGCCCTGTTGGGGCCATATCATCACTTCCAGGACTCCTTGTTCTTTTTTATGGTTATATAGTGCTTAATGACATTGGCTTTATGTTTGGGGTTATTGTCCTGCTGCAGAATAAATTTGGAGCCAATCAGATGCCTCCCTGATTATATTGCATGATGGATAAGTACCTGCATGTATTTCTCATCATTGAAGCACAAAGAAGTGGGCAACATTGAGAACCATAGATGCAGTGTTCAGCCAAGGAAACTTAGTGCATCAGATGAAAGACACATCATGCTTAATTCCCTTTGAAATCAGAAGATGCAGCCATCTAGTGTTCGAAGAAGAGGTGTTACCCAACCTCCATAAGCAGAACTACCATGCTCCGAGAGAGATCCAATCATATGGGCCCAGAGCAGGAAGGTACTGCACAAAGGTGTGACAAGGAGACCTTTCTACAAGCCTATCAGTGATCATCTCTTTGGTGTGATCCCTACCTCATAGTTTCCTTCTTTCTCCCCACTCCTTGTCTGGGACAGTGTGGGATTACCCCTTACTGTACCCAGGGCCGCAACTAGGGGGGAGCTAAGGGGGCACGTGACCTGGGCGCCGGATGTTAGGGGGCGCTGACAGCGCCATCCAGCAAGGGTTTGTTGCTGCTATGTGGCCTGGGCAGTCACAGTTCCAACTGCACCTTCCCCGCTCCCACCATATCCTGAGCCCTCAGAGAGAACACAGGGAGGACAGAGAGAACCTTCCTCCCGTGCCGCAGGAAGAGGGGGTTCCTATCAATTAGCACTGCCGCGGCACTGCATGAGTACTCAAAGAGGTGCGGATGCACTGATTAAACATGGCTGGGGAGAGAGCAGGATGCGCTACCACAGGAAAGAGAGCACAATGTCAGCCTGTCAGGAGTATAGAGAACAGAGACGTACACCACAGCTCGACCCTGCCCCTTGATTCTCGACCTTCTGTGCAGAGGTGATTGTGTGGGAGTGCTGTAAGCCTGGCGTGTGCAGTGAGTGCTGTGCTACTGAAAAGTTAGATTAGCAGTTTTTTTTTGGATGGGTCTGTCCTATACATTGTGTGTTTTTTTATTTGTATTTACATGTCTCTCTATATATTGTTTACTTGAATGAATATATATATATATATATATATATATATATATATATATATAGTAAATCAGGGGGCACTCTGGTCAATGATCACTCTCAAATTAAATTGTTCATTTTGCAACGTTTCCCATCTTTATTGACGCTTTTTTCAAACAGTATACATCACATGGAAAAAGCGCCAATAAAGACGCTGAAACATTGCAAAATGAGCAATTTCATTTGTGAGTGATCATTGACCGGAATGCCGCCTGATTTACCTTTTGTATTGGGGTACATGCTGTGGTGCTCCAGACGAGTGCCGGTTATTTGATATATATGGATGGATATATATATATATATATATATATATATATATATATGTATGTACTGTATGTATGTGTTATTTCCATTATGTATCGTATCATGTCATGTTTTGTCTGATTTAAGATCCAATGGCAGCTGTCATGTAGCTTTGTCAGAGATGTTCTGGATTGCTGGATCCGAATACAGATTGCTGTGCTGTGAATATTATCATAAACCAGTCCTTTTCAATGGCTTTGAGGTTTATGTAATTATTAGTTTTAGTAATAAAATGCATTACACTACACTGACCTTTTTGCGCTCTCTCTCTCTTTTTGTTTTTTTTATTCCATTATTGTGTGATAAGGGTTGGCTATCCCCTTTTTCTGAGAGGGCAGTCTGAGCTCCAATACTTCAGGATTATTTTAGATGCCTCTCTCCATTCTATTTTTGCTAGTGAAAAGTGAGAGTGTTTTTAGACTTAAGAGTCAGGTGGATAAGTCTAGGTGGTCTGGGCTACTACTTAATGACAGGGAGGTGAGTTCAGGGTTCTGGCGCCATTTCTTCCTTTGAGCTTTTCTGCAGAGACCCAATGCTAGCCCCTATGCTAGCAATCCTGATACAAAATGGGGTGAGGGGGGCGCCAAATTCCTGCCTTGCCCCGGGTGACATAAATCCTAGTTTCGGCCCTGCTGTACCTGACTACATTTTTCATTTTCCCTTGTATGGGAATTGGAAGAGAAGACCTCCAAAACTCCTAACTGGACTATTGTGGGGGAAAGAATACACAGCCCACACCTTGATAAGTCTTCCCTTCTTCCTCATGTTTCTCCTTCTAGCAGGAAATAATATTTTTTTTTCAGAAATAGACATGATGTTTTGGATAACTGACAACTGCTTAATACTTCTGACAGGTCCAACACATTCTACTTGCTTTACACCACACATTTTCCAAAATTGATTATCTGCTGCTTGGTAATTCCCTTTTCCCCAAGCTCCAAACTGAAATACACAATATTCTCTTCTCTGACCATGCTCCTATCTCTGTGACATTTGGCTTTAGCATCCCCAATCAGGGTCTTTCTTTTTGCAGATTACTTCGTATCTCTCCCAGTCAGATGCTCTTTAGGATATTCTGATTCATTGGCTTGAATACAGATGTGCATACAATAAACCTTTTGCCATTTAATCTGTGTTGCCAAATTAGCCATGCAATTAAATCTCCGACATACAGTAGCTACACCTTTGTAATCTTAAAATATGCTACTTTAATCTGCTACTTTATACAAATTCTTTTGTGGCAAAAAAAATTGGGAATCCATCCAATCACTGCACTTGGTGGAACGTCTTAGCCATGCTAAGCATTTTGTGCCAAATGAAGCAAAAGGGAAAGGTTTATGAGAACGCATCTGCATGTTCGGATATTTCTAAACTTCTGTTAAGCTGTTTAGCTTCAGTGTCAGAGAGACTATAAGAAGAAATAATAATACTCTTATATTTTTGCTACTATGCCCTCCTCATTCTTGGTTTATGTTAATTCTCCCACTGATGACAACTTGCATATTTTTTCCTCCACTAGACAACTCCAGGAAAGCTTCATTCTTTTTGCAGCTCAACAGAGGCGCATCAAGGCTGGCAATATTTTGGTCTCTGTATACAAGACAAGGTCCTGGAGAAGATTAATTCTGGCTGTCCAAAATCCCTCATTGTAAAAATCCTACACAACCATACAGAACATTACTGTGGACTTTCTATGGGTACATAGAAACATAGAACATACAATTTGACAGCAGATAAGAACCTCTTGGCACATCCAGTCTGCTCGTTTTTGTAACCAAATTGTTACCTCAACCCTTATTTGATCTTTATTTCTTTGTAAGGATATCGCTATATCTATCCTAAGCATTTTTAAATTGCTCTATTGTATTAGTCTCTACCACATATGATGGGAAGATATTACACTTGTCGACTACCCTTTCTGTGAAGTAATTTTTCCACAAATTTCCAATGAACCTTCCTCCCTACAGTTTCAGTGCATGTCCTCATGTTCTAATACTTCTCTTCCTTTGAAGAATGTTTCCATCCATACCTTGTTAACCACTTAAATGATTAATTATTTTCCGAAAAACAGCTCAGAAAATGTTATTTTTTGTGTGACTGAATTAGTTGGCGAATGTGTATTTAACCTTATTCAAAATGATTTTAGTTTCAAAAAATATATATATTTTTTTGGTATTTGAAAAATAATAATGTTTTTCTAAGACATCGGAATATCGATCACCAACATTGGAACATCACGACCAGGTACACAGGAGAGGCTTGGGGGGTTAATATACACTTCCCCAGTGGCTGCTATTGTCTTCGGCCCCTGGTGGGGGGCCCTGCCATGCTGACCGATCAGTAGTGATCGGCAGCACGGCAAACACTGGGGAAGGGTGCAGGGAGGCAGAGGGACCTTCCGGTGCCTCGGACAGCAGCAGCAGAGAAAAGTTTCCCTTCCCTGCTGCTGCAAACACTCCCTGTCTGACTGGTTGCATCCTGTGCGACCCGGTCAGATAAGACACTTGCTGGTATGGTTGCATCTGATGCTACCATGCCAGGCAAGTGGTTAAAACATTTGATATGTTTGAAAGTTTCTATCATGTCCCCCGTTCCCCTTGTCTGCTCCAAACTATACATATTAAAACTTTTTAATCTTTCTAGGTAAGTTTTGTGATATAGGCCATGTACCATTTTAGTTGCCCTCTATGTCTAATGTATTAATATCCTTCTGGCGATATGGCCTCCGGAACTGAACACCATATTCTAGATGAGGCTGTACCAATGACCTATACATTGGCATTATTACTTCTTTCTTTCTGCTGCTGATTCCGCTCCCTATGTAACCAAGCATCTTACTTGCATTCCTTATTGTTTTGTTACATTGCTTACCTCTTTTAATTCACTTATAAAAGTGACACCATTCATTTCCATTTCCAGATGCAGATCCATTTCCTCCTCAGCAGTTTCCATTATAGTTCAATTAATACTATATTAATGAGTAGGTAGGTATTCAACACTGGGATCAAACAAATAATCACATGTTACACAGAAGGGGTAGTGTACTTGATATCCTGCCCATGTGGTTTCCAGTATGTTGGTAGGATCATCAGACAGTTGAAAATCAGGATTAATGAACACATCAGGAACATTAAAAGAGGCTATAACAAACACAGTTTGTCATTACACTATAAAGAATCACACCAACAAGATCCATCATCCATGAAATTCACAGCAGTAGCACACGAAACGCAAAATTGGACGGGTGGCGATTATACAAAAAAATAAACAAGGAGGAGCTATGATGGATATATACCTTAAGACCTTTGAACCAAAGGGTCTTAATATAGACTTCAATATCACCTCAGTACTCTTTACATTCTGCACAATAAATTTACCCTTCATCCCTCTCCATCCTTCTCATTTCTCACATCTCATATATTCATCACTCATTTACACTGATAAACACTCTCTTAACCCACTATCTAACATCCTACCTTTCAATTACAACATAATACCAATATAGATTATGGATCCACATATCTACAGGTCCAATCAACACCTCCAACAACACATGCCCGACTATCAGTACAGCAATCTAGTACATTATCTATTCATATTGACAATTGCATACTATTCATTCATTATTGTTTTTCATTTTATTAACATATTCATATACAGTATCAATCTATTTCTTTTATTTACAGTTCTTTTTTTCCATATATATTTTTCAGTGTAATTATACTATTTCTTCATATTTTTTGTAATTTTTCCTATTTTTTACATGTACTGCTCTCATCCACAAAAAGACATCATGCAGGCCAAAATATATTTTTTTAGAGACTGTGCTCTTAAGACATTTTTGATGGCCATCACTTGTAACCAACCAGAGACCAGTAAAACAGATTTTTCCACCAGGACTGAATGGGGGTGGACTTAAGAATCTGTTAAAGACACTGCAGGTAAACACATCAGTAACCTTGACAAAGGCAATTGTGTTTCAAAAGCATAAAAAAACAGCGCTGTATACCTATCTGCTCACAAATACCCAGAGGAGGGAGACGTCCATATACAGCAGCGGAATCCGCTCTCCACCTCCTCTCCCTCTCCTCTCATTCTTAACCCAATGAGCTCAGTGTTTCACCAATTTTAGACAATTTTGTGTCATCTGCAAAAGGCATACTTTATTTACCTTCAATACCATTTGCAATGTCACCAATAAAGATATTAAAAAGCACTGGTCCAAGTATTTATCCCTGTGGTACTACATTGGTATACTGGTGCATCTGTCCACTGCCACCCTGATTCATCGCAACTGTGCACCCACTTATTGACTGAAGCAAATTTAACTAAAGTCTGCTCTGCCCACGGTGCATTGTTGTATGCTACCATATCAGAATGTGAGGTTGAAGAAGTAATTTATTTCCTTCACAACAATGGTTTCAGTACTGAATTTTATAAAATATTGAACCCTCTTATTACACCCTTTGATACTACTGTACACTATTCCAAAAAATGCATAACAACTACCTTCTCTACCCCTCATTAAATGATGCCCATACAATTTTTCTTCCCAAACCCAATAAAAACCCAAACCTGGGGGTAAATTTACTAAGATTCGTGTTTAACCGTTTGAGGTCAAAGTTCAATCACGAATGACATCGAAAGTGTAAATATGCAACTTTTTGAATTGATTACGACTTATTTACTAAGCTGCCGTATTCTGCATTTTCGGGTTTTCCGATGTCGATGTCATTCGTTTTTTTAGGCAGTGTTTTACGTGAGTGACTTGAAAAACACTGCCGACTTTAATACAATGAATCTCGGCCGGATCTGAGAGATCCGTGCTGGGCTTCATTTGTGCACTTTGTTAAAAAAATAAATAAAGTTTAAATGTAAAAAATAAATTGCGTGGGGTCCCCCCTCCTAAGGCAAACCAGCCTCGGGCTCTTTGAGCCGATCCTGGTTGCAGAAATATGGGGAAAAAATGGACAGGGGTTCCCCCATATTTAAGCAACCAGCATCGGGCTCTGCGCCTGGTCCTGGTTCCAAAAATACGGGGGACAAAAAGAGTAGGGGTCCCCCGTATTTTTGAAACCAGCACCGGGCTCCACTAGCTGGACAGATAATGCCACAGCCGGGGGTCACTTTTATACAGTGCCTTGCGGCCGTGGCATCAAATATCCAACTAGTCACCCCTGGCCGGGATACCCTGGGGGAGTGGGGACCCCTTCAATCAAGGGGTCCCCCCCCAGCCACCCAAGGGCCAGGGGTGAAGCCCGAGGCTGTCCCCCCCATCCAATGGGCTGCGGATGGGGGGCTGATAGCCTTTGTGATAAGTGTTTGATATTGTTTTTAGTAGCAGTACTACAAGGCCCAGCAAGCCTCCCCCGCAAGCTGGTACTTGGAGAACCACAAGTACCAGCATGCGGCAGAAAAATGGGCCCGCTGGTACCTGTAGTACTACTACTAAAAAAATACCCCAATAAAGACAACACACACACACCTTGAAAGTATAACTTTAATACATCCATCCACACCTCCATATACACATACTTACCTTATGTTCCCACGCAGGTCGGTCCTCTTCTCCAGTAGAATCCATGGTGTACCTGTAGAAAAAATTATACTCACATAATCCAGTGTTTTCGGCTCCTCTGTAAATCCTTTTGTAATCCACGTACTTGAAAAAAAAAAAAAAAACGAATACCCGACCACGAACTGAAAGGGGACCCATGTTTTCACATGGGCCCCCTTTCCCCGAATGCCAGAAACCCACTCTGACTGATGTCTATGTGGGTTTCCTCAGCCAATCAGGGAGCGCCACGTTGTAGCACCCTCCTGATCGGCTGTGTGCTCCTGTACTGTATGACAGGCGGCACACGGCAGTGTTACAATGTAGCGCCTATGCGCTCCATTGTAACCAATGGTGGGAACTTTCAGGTCAGCGATTGACCGAAAGTGACCTCACCGCTGACCTGAAAGTTCCCACCATTGGTTACAATGGAGCGCATAGGCGCTACATTGTAACACTGCCGTGTGCCGCCTATCATACAGTACAGGAGCACACAGCCGATCAGGAGGGTGCTACAACGTGGCGCTCCCTGATTGGCTGAGGAAACCCACTTAGACATCAGTCAGAGTGGGTTTCTGGCATTCGGGGAAAGGGGGCCCCTGTGAAAACATGGGTCCCCTTTCAGTTCGTGGTCGGGTATTCGTTTTTTTATTTTTTCAAGTACGTGGATTACAAAAGGAGTTACCGAGGAGCCTTCAACCATGGATTATGTGAGTATAATTTTTTTCTACAGGTACACCATGGATTCTACTGGAGAAGAGGACCGACCTGCGTGGGAACATAAGGTAAGTATGTGTATATGGAGGTGTGGATGGATGTATTAAAGTTATACTGTCAAGGTGTGTGTGTAATGTCTTTATTGTGGTATTTTTTTAGTAGTAGTACTACAGGTACCAGCGGGCCCATTTTTCCGCCGCATGCTGGTACTTGTGGTTCTCCAAGTACCAGCTTGCGGGGGAGGCTTGCTGGGCCTTGTAGTACTGCTACTAAAAACAATATCAAACACTTATCACAAAGGCTATCAGCCCCCCATCCGCAGCCCATTGGATGGGGGGGACAGCCTCGGGCTTCACCCCTGGCCCTTGGGTGGCTGGGGGGGACACCCCTTGATTGAAGGGGTCCCCACTCCCTCAGGGTACCCCGGCCAGGGGTGACTAGTTGGATATTTGATGCCACGGCCGCAAGGCACTGTATAAAAGTGACCCCCGGCTGTGGCATTATCTGTCCAGCTAGTGGAGCCCGGTGCTGGTTTCAAAAATACGGGGGACCCCTACTCTTTTTGTCCCCCGTATTTTTGGAACCAGGACCAGGCGCAGAGCCTGATGCTGGTTGCTTAAATATGGGGGAACCCCTGTCCATTTTTTCCCCATATTTCTGCAACCAGGATCGGCTCAAAGAGCCCGAGGCTGGTTTGCCTTAGGAGGGGGGACCCCACGCAATTTTTTTTCTGAAAATTTATAACATTTCCCCACCCTTCCCACTGAAAAACATGCACGGATCTCATGGATCCGTGCATGCCTATACAAACACGGGATAAAAAAGCAGGTCTGTTTTTTTTTAGCACTTTTTCACGATTTGTATTTTATCACGGCAGTGTTTGGCTATTGTCGGCAGTGTTTGTGTTTTGCACTTTTTAGTAAATTCCCGATTTCTAGCAAATTGCAGGCGTATTTGACCGATGGTGTATTGATTCGTGATTTTTTCCTAGGACTTCCAAAATATTACGAATGCCCTCATCACTGCCGTGATTTTTGCTTGGTAAATTACCGAGATGACACTTTGAAGAAAAAACGGCATCTCGGTCAAAATCGGGACCTTAGTAAATATACCCCCTGGTCTCTCTTTCCTCCTACAGACCTATTACCATCCTTTATCAGGACTACAGAATCATGGGTAAAATATTTTCCATTAGACAGCAATCAATCAATACCTCTCCTCATCACTAACCAATTTGTCTTCACCCATGGTAGACACTCTGTCTAGGGTGAACATTTGGCTGTTGCCTTGATTTTGGCAGCCTCTCATCTCCCCTGAGGTCCCTCCTCAACTACAGTTCTCAGTCCAGAAACTGAGTATGCCTTTGACTCTGTATCATTGCCTCGTAGGAAATTTACATGTTATAATACTGTATTTGTGGTTATCCCATTTCAGATCCAGCACAATGACTAATGTGGAATGTAGAATATTGTTATGTTCTCATGTCTGGCATCAGTCACTCCTAACATGAGGCACCTGGGTTTTGCCAGAATAGAGGTAGTAGGTAAAGAGATATAGCTGGTATGCATTTTGCAAAATTAAAATATAATCCTTAAAGAAAGTTATGTGAATAACTGGTGAAAGGTATACTTATCCTTTCAGTATTCATTTCCCTAGTGATTTCAAAAGCTGCATGACAGTTGCTTATGACCGTTTTATGAAGAACCTTTCATACAGCTGTGATCATTAACTTGTTGTTTTGTTCTATGTTTTTTAGGATGCTATACGATTTCTAACCTTCTTTTGCTTGCTGCTTTACCCTCAGTTTTCTTTTATGAATTTGATAATAAGGTCAGGCAAATATTTGATGGTTGATGAATTGTTTTGACCTTTCAAATAATACATTTAAATTAAACTTTCAATAACATCTCTTTCCTGTAAAGGTGAAGGTGGATATTATCTGCAGTCACAATGCATCTACATATGTAAGCTTAAAGAACAAAATTAGATATATTTTGTATTGTATACATAAATATGTGCATGCTCAAAACATACAATATACACTCAAATATACTACATTTTTATAAGAAAAAGTAACTTATAAAATATTACCTGTACAAAGTCAAATATGCTGCATTTTTTCATATTTTTTTTCTTAACTTAGAAAGGTATTGTGAATGTACAACAATCTCTTAATATGCAGCAACTGGGGCAGAGAGAGGTTGCTGTCTAATCTCTCTCTGCCCAGTTGCTGCATAATCTGTCTCTGCCAATGTGCTGCTGTTGCTGCAGCAGCAGCAGCACCTTTCTCTGAATTTGAAGCTGCAGCAGCTCCTTTCTCTGCCCCTCAGGCTGCTGCGGCGCAGCTCTGTCTGCCCCTCAGGCTGCTGTGGTGCAACTCTCTTTGCCCCTCAGGCTGCTACAGTGCAGCTGTCTCTGCCCATCAGGCAATTCTGAGACAATATTTTCATTGAGTCAAAGTGGGATTATCAGGTCTGGGATGGTAGTTCTAGGGCATTATTTGGTGCCTTATTTTAATTGAGAGTTTGAGGGGGTTCAAGTCTGTGGGGGGGTCACATTTGGGGCATTATTTTCTTTGAGGCATTGGGAGATTGTCAGATCTGTGGAGGGAAGTTTTTGGGCAATATTTTCATTGAGAGATTGGGGGGTTATCAGATCTGTAGGGGGTCACATTTGGGGCATTATTTTCATTGAAGGTTTTGGGGATTGTGAGGTCAGGTAATTTGGGGCATATATAGTGTTTTTAATTTATTTGAATTAAACAAGTAAATAGTTAAATACAGCTACTTCCATAGTGGCTCTACTGTGATGTAACGTGTATAAGGGGCTCTATCATGGCATAACATGTATAAGGGGCTCTACCATGGTGTTAAGTTTATATGCAGCTCTACTGCGGCATAATGTGTAGAAATGGCTCTATGGTTTCACATGTATAAGCAGTGATACTGTGGTGTTAATGTTTATAAGAGGCTCCACTGTGGCGTAATGTGTATAAGCGGCTCTACTGTGGAGTAACATGTATAAGCGGCTCTACTGTGTGGTGCAACGTGTATAAGGGGATCTACTATGGAGTGTAATGTGTATAAGGGGCTTTACTGTGTAACGTAACATGTAAAAGGTGCTCTACTGTGTGGCATAATGTGTAAAAGGTGCTCTACTATGGTTTAACATGTATAAGCAGCAATACTGTGGTGTTAATGTTAATAAGTGGCTCCACTATGGCATAACGTGTATAAGCAGCTCTACTGTGGAGTAACATGTATAAGTGGCTCTACTTTGTGGTGCAACGTGTAAAATGTAGTGTAATGTGTATAAGGGGCTTTTCTGTGTGACATAACATGTATAAGGTGCTCTACTGTGTGGCATAACGTATATAAGGTGCTCTACTATGTGGGGTAATCTGTATAAGGGGCTCTACTGTATGGCGTAAAGTGTATAAGCGGATTTTCTGTGGTGTAACATGTATAAAGGGCTCTTCTGTGTGGTGTAACATGTATAAGGTGCTCTAATGTGTGTTGTAACATGTATAAGGTGTATGGTATAATGTGAATATCAGACACTACTGTGCAGTGTAATGTGAACTGGTACTATTCCATAGCCATGCCTCTTCCCCATAAAGCCACCCCCCTATATTTTTGTAACGTGCCTTCGACACGCACTCTCCCTGTTTTAGACATGGGGGCACCCAAAGGACTTTCACCCTTAGCTCCACAAGGTGTAGAACAGGCCCTGCCACCAATTTACAATTTTTATTTTATTTTTTATTTTTAAATGTAACATGCCACCACATGTTGGGTAGGCCTCCAGTTCAGTGCAGGGGAAGTGGTGCCAAAACATATCCTTGCTCTGTGCACCATGGCACATAGCTACACCTCTGTACGTATATTATACTATACAGTATATACAGAAATCCACCATTTCTAGGAACGGGGTGAACACACGCAGTCACCATTTCCAGGTTGGGATGCCTGTGACCACATTGTTTAAATAAATAAAAATGCAGAGAGCTCAGCACTCACCATAGTAAACCATACCTCCCAACATGACCCTCTCCAGGAGGGACAGATTTCTCTGCTTCTGGATTTACCTCTTAATTTATCATTGCCATCACCTGTGGTGAAACACCTTTCTTATCCATTAACCTGTTCAACACAGGTGCCAGCAATCATACATTAAGAGAAAAGTCCAGAAGGAGAGCATTGTGTCCCTCCTGGAGAGGGTCATGTTGGGAGGTATGGTAAACTCACCTTAATACATAAATAATGGAGATTTGGTTTATGAACTGATCAATGCATTTAAGCTTTTATACCAGGTCACAGGACCCTGTTTCTCTGCAAGTCCTACTCTACCCCCCATGATTTTGAGAACCTGGCAACTGCTATCACATCAGAGTCAAACTGAAAATATGCTTACTAGTTTAAAGCTCACCTGCCAACTAACTTATGGTTTTTAAAGGTGAGACAGACACCAACACAACTCCTGAATTACCACTAAGGAAACAGCTGACATAGGTTTAAAATAATTAAGCTAACATACGGGTGCATGAGAAAGATGTGATCACAAAATGGTGTCAGCTGTTTTCTTAGAGGCACTGTAATTCAGGAGCAGTGATTGGTGCAAGGTGAGATATATGCAAACTTGGCCAAAGATATGGGCCTGCCCATTGTATTTAGGTCATCTCTGTTTGCCAAGTCCCTAACACTCTGTGGGTAACAGGGCAACCCAAACCAGCCCAGCCTGAAACCCTTTAGTAAAAGATTGTAGTAAAGTGTTACAGAATATCAGGTATGCAAAGGTAGTTACTCGGTGTAGAGAGCATTATAAGAATAAAATAAATGCAAACAAATCTTTTATGATATGTACAAATATATGCAAACAAACCTCTTATGAGTCCGGCTCGGGACTTCCCGCCACTCATTCAGAGACAGAACAAGGCAAAAAACATAATCATCCTGCTGTCGGATTCTCGCTAGTTTTGGATCCCATATAAACAGCCGCGCATCACCACCATTTTCACTCCGGACTTGGAGAGTGAGGGAGACAGACCTCTGTCTCTCTCTGTGGGTGGTGGCATCTGGTGGGGTCAGTGTGTGCTCTGTAGGGGTGCTGTTCCTGTCATTGTGGTGTACCTGTGCTGTTAGGGGTGCTGTCCTGGCTGTCACTGGTTTTTCATGTGCTCTTAGGGGAGCTGCAGCTGTACATGGGTATTGCTGTCACTGTGTTGTACAGGGGGCAGGGGCACTGTCCTCCTGTATGCTGTGAAAATACAGGAGTGATGGCTGTACAAACTCTGGGGTGCTGCTTTTAAAATAAATGTACACAGGCCCTGTCTTGTATGCTGTAAAAAATTTGGGGTGCAGTGAAAATAAATGTACACAGGCTCTGTCTTGTATGCTGCAAAAATTCTGGGGTGCAGTGAAAATAAATGTACACTGGCCCTGTCTTGTATGCTGTAAAAAATACAGGGGTGCTGTTGTTAAAATAAATGTACCTTGGTCCTGTATGCTGTAAAAATACAGGGGCGCTGCTGTTAAAATAAGTGTACGCTGGCCCTATCTTGTATGCTGTAAAAAATCTGGGGTGCAGTTAAAATACATGTACACTGGCCCTGTTTGTATGCTGTAAAAAATTTGGAGTGCAGTGAAAATAAATGTACACTGGCCCTGTCTTGTATGCTGCAAAAATTCTGGGGTGCAGTGAAAATAAATGTACACTGGTCCTGTCTTGTATGCTGTAAAAATACTGGGGTGCTGTTGTTAAAATAAATGTACCTTGGTCCTATATGCTGTAAAAATACTGGGGTGCAGCTGTTAAAATAAAAGTACACTGGTCCTGTATGCTGTAAAAATACAGGGGTGCTGCTGTTAAAATAAATGTACACTGTCCCTGTCTTGTATGCTGTAAAAAATCTGGGGTGCAGTTAAAATAAATGTACACTGGCCCTGTCTTGCATGCTGTAAAATTTCTGGGGTGTAGTGAAAATAAAAATGTACACTGTACACTAGCGTCTTGTATGCTGTAAAAATACAAGGGAGCTGTTGTTAAAATAAATGTACCTTGGTCCTGTATGCTGTAAAAATACAGGGGTGCTGCTGTTAAAGTAGATGTACACTGGTCTTCTATTCTGTAAAAATACTGGTGTGCTGCTGTTAAAATAAAAGTACACTGGTCCTGTGTGCTGTAAAAATACAGGGGTGCTGTTGCTAAAATAAATGTATACTGGCCCTGTCTTGTATGCTGTAAAAAATCTGGGATGCAGTGTAAATAAATGTACACTGGCCCTGTCTTGTTTGCTGTAAAAAATATGTGGTGTTGCTGTTAAAATAAATGTACACTGGCCCTATCTTGTATGCTGTAAAAAATCATGGGTGCAGTTAAAATAGATGTACACTGGCCCTATATTTTATGCTGTAAAAATTAATGAGTGATGCTGTTAAAATAAATGTACACTGTACCTGTCTTGTATGCTGTAAAAATACAAGGGTGCAGCTGTTAAAATAAATGTACACTGGTCCTGTATGCTGTAAAAATACAGGGGTGCTGCTGTTAAAATAAATGTATACTGGCCCTGTCTTTTATGCTGTAAAAAAAGGGGGGCTGTTGTTAAAATAAATGTACACTGGTCCTGATTGCTGTAAAAATACAGGGGTGCTGCTGAAAAAACAAAAGTATACTGGTTCTGTATGCTGTAGAAATACAGGGGTGCTGTTGATAAAATAAAAGTACACTGGTCCTGCCTTGTATGCTCTAAACATACAGGGTTGCTGTTGTTAAAATAAATGTACAATGGTCCTGTATGCTGTAAAAATAAAGGGGTGCTGCTGTTAAAATAATTGTACACTGGCCCTGTCTTGTATACTGTAAAATTACAGGGGTGTTGTGAAAATATAGGGGTGCTGGCACTGTCCGCGGATGCAATATCTAGGCCTGACCTTCACAACACTGCATGGGAAGAGGAGGCTCCTACCACCAATTGCATGTCCCCTCTGCAAGTGCTGGGAGAAACAACGCCAGTCCAGTTGCTAATACTGAGATTGAGGATGTCACTGTAGAAGTACACCAGGATGAGGAGGATATTGGTATAGCTGGCGTTGAAGAGGATGTTGACAATGAGGATTCTGATGGTGATGTGGTTTGTTTGAATAAGGCACCAGTGGAGACAGTTATTGGCCATGGGATGAAAAAGCCCATTGTCATGCTTGGGCAAAATACCAAAAAAGCCACCTGTTCAGTGTGGTTTTATTTCTCCACAAATCGGGATAACAGGTGTCAAGCCATCTGTTGATTTTGTCAATCCACAATAAGTAGGGGTAAGGACGTTAACCACCTAGGAACATCCTCCCTTATACGTCACCTGCAGCGCATTCATCATAAGTCATTGTCAAGTACAGAAACTTTGGGTAATAGCGTGAGCAGTCAACTGACACCTAAATGATGTGGTTTGTTTGAATATTATTTCGCTGTGAGGATGAGGATGTAAACACTGAAGGGGAGGGAACTGACAATGAGGATGACATCTTGCATCTGTAGAGCCAGTTTGTGCAAGAAGAGATTGATTGCTTCTTTCTTGGTGGGGGCCTAAACAAAGCAATCATTTCAGACACAGTCGTGTGGCAGACCCTGTCGCTGAAATGATTGGTTTTTTAAAGTGTGCATGTCCTGTTTATACAACACAAGGATGGGTGGGAGGACCCAAGGACAATTCCATCTTGCACCTCTTTTCTTTGTCACATCATTCCAGGGGTGTTGACCTATATGGTGTGCTGCCCCTCTGCCCTATCAGTCCAGGGGTGCTGCCCACTGCCATTTAAGTCCAGAGGTGCTGTTGCCTGTCTGCTGTGCTGTGTAATTCTCCAGTGGTGCTGCCTAATCTGTACAAGTCCAGGGTTAATGCTGTATAATTCCAGGGGTGCTGCTGTACTTGATCCTAGGTTTACATTAAAGCCTAGAGCAGATATGAAACAACCTTCAGCATCACAAATAGATTTGTGAAAACATAGCTGTAAAGGTGGAAATGGAAATTGTTATTTTGACGAATTGTTTTTTAATAAAGTGGGGAGAGACCACATTTGTGGCCAAAGTCAGTGTGACTCAGAGGGGACTGAATCACAATCCAGCACAACCGCTGGAGAGGTAAAAGTGAGATTTTCTGCTGGAGCATTAGAGAGGGGCTCTTCTCAATTATTTCATATTAGGGACTCACTCAAATGAATGGCTCCAATTAGTCAACCTTAATTTTGATTTATTATTGATGTTCCACATTTTGGGATTATTTATTTAGAAGTTGCGCATTTGTTGTACAGGGATCTTCTTTTCCTAAGGGCTGAGTAGGGTTATCGCAAGACCTTGCAGTGTTTCATCACAGAGTTTCAGTGATCTTGGATTGCATCAGCTTTCCATTGCACTGCAGCACTAGATGGGCCAGGAGCTCCTGTGAGGCACAAGCAGTTACTGAGTAAGGCCCAGTATGGAGTCTCATGGTGGCTTACAGCCAGTAAGATGTCTGGCTTGCCAGTCTGAGGCATGCTGTGGGCACAGAGGTTAGCACTGCTTCCTCCCACAGTCCTACTTATAGTATGAAATAATTTTTGACTATAGGGTGGTAAGCTCCACTAGCAACTCAATAACAAACAATCATTGCACAGTCCTACTTAGTACTGTACCAAACCCACCCGAACTCGACTTGCCCCATCCGGGGCTGCTAAGGGGGCTCAGGAGGGTATGGTTAAAACATCTAAGGGGCTGCTTTATTTAAGAATTAAATATTAAAAAATAAAGACACACAGGTATTCTCACATGTGTGTAACTGTGCCTCTCTAATTTTTAATCACCTTCTTGAAACTGTTCTCTTCCTTTTGCCTTTTTTCATAATGTGAAACGTCATCAAAGAAGTAGGTGGTATGTTGGTAGCTAGCTATGATTCAGAGAACTTGGCAAGCTTTTTCCAGGGGGACCACCTGTCGCTGAAATGATGGGTTTATTAAACTGTGCATGTCCTGTTTAAACAACATAAGGGTGGGAGGCCCCAAGACAATTTCATCTTGCAATTCTTTTTTTTTTTTCTTTACATTATGTGCTCTTTGGGGCCTAGTTTTTAAAACTGCACTCCTGTCTGTCACTGCAGTGCCACTCCTAGATGGGCCAGGTGTTTGTGCCGCCCCATTTTGTCACTTAGTTAAGGCATCCAGCTACCTCAGTGCAACCTTTTGGCCTATAAACAATATTGTGAGAGGTGTTCAGAATAGACTGGAAATTAGTGGAAATTAATGTTACTAAAGTTAAGAATACCAACCATAGGAACAAAATTTCCTCCAAATTCTGTGATTTTAGCTTTTTTTATGTTTAATTTTAAATAAACATCCAGATCCAAAACCAAAACCCGAAAGAGTAGTGTTGGCAAAACCAATCCAGATCCAAAACACGAGCGGAGATCCAGATCTAAAATCAAATAACAAAACCCAAAAAGTGTCCGCTGCACATCTCTAATTAATATCGGCAGACAGCACCTCTCATTACAAGCAACTGATGTGTGCTGTAGAGATGTACACCGGCCCCAGTGTTTTGGTTTTGGTATTGAATCTTCATCTCCTTCATGTTTTGGATATGTATTTGGTTTTATGCAAAACTGCACTTGTGTGTTTTGTAGAGATGAGCGGGTTCGGTTTCTTTGAATCCGAACCCGCACGAACTTCACTTTTTTTTCCACGGGTCCGAGCGACTCGGATCTTCCCGCCTTGCTCGGTTAACCCGAGCGCGCCCGAACGTCATCATGACGCTGTCGGATTCTCGCGAGGCTCGGATTCTATCGCGAGACTCGGATTCTATATAAGGAGCCGCGCGTCGCCGCCATTTTCACTCGTGCATTGAGATTGATAGGGAGAGGACGTGTCTGGCGTCCTCTCCATTAGAATAGAGATAGATAGATTAGATAGAGAGAGATTGTGCAGAGTCGCAGACAGAGTTAGTTTACCACAGTCAGTGACCAGTGCAGTTGCTAGTTAACTTTTATTTAATATAATATATCCGTTCACTTCTCTCTGCTATATCCGTTCTCTGCCTGAAAAAAAAAACGATACACAGCACAGTCAGTCACACAGTGTGACTCAGTCTGTGTGCACTCAGCTCAGCCCAGTGTGCTGCACAGTCATCAATGTATAAATTAAAAGCTTATAATTAATTGTGGGGGAGACTGGGGAGCACTGCAGGTTGTTAGCAGGAGCCAGGAGTACAATTATATTAATTAACAGTGCACACTTTTGCTGCAGGAGTGGTGACCAGTGCCTGACCACCAGTATAGTATTGTTGTATACTACTAATATCTCTTTAAATATCAACCAGTCTATATTAGCAGCAGACACAGTACAGTGCGGTAGTTCACGGCTGTGGCTACCTCTGTGTCGGCACACGGCAGGCAGTCCGTCCGACCAGAATTGTATTATTTATTATTATATACCTACCACCTAACCGTGGTTTTTTTTTCATTCTTTATACCGTCATAGTGTCATCCTAATTGTTACGAGTATACTACTATCTCTTTATCAACCAGTGTACAGTGCGGTAGTTCACGGCTGTGGCTACCTCTGTGTCGGCACACGGCAGGCAGTCCGTCCGACCAGAATTGTATTATTTATTATTATATACCTACCACCTAACCGTGGTTTTTTTTTCATTCTTTATACCGTCATAGTGTCATCCTAATTGTTACGAGTATACTACTATCTCTTTATCAACCAGTGTACAGTGCGGTAGTTCACGGCTGTGGCTACCTCTGTGTCGGCACACGGCAGGCAGTCCGTCCGACCAGAATTGTATTATTTATTATTATATACCTACCACCTAACCGTGGTTTTTTTTTCATTCTTTATACCGTCATAGTGTCATCCTAATTGTTACGAGTATACTACTATCTCTTTATCAACCAGTGTACAGTGCGGTAGTTCACGGCTGTGGCTACCTCTGTGTCGGCACACGGCAGGCAGTCCGTCCGACCAGAATTGTATTATTTATTATTATATACCTACCACCTAACCGTGGTTTTTTTTTCATTCTTTATACCGTCATAGTGTCATCCTAATTGTTACGAGTATACTACTATCTCTTTATCAACCAGTGTACAGTGCGGTAGTTCACGGCTGTGGCTACCTCTGTGTCGGCACACGGCAGGCAGTCCGTCCGACCAGAATTGTATTATTTATTATTATATACCTACCACCTAACCGTGGTTTTTTTTTCATTCTTTATACCGTCATAGTGTCATCCTAATTGTTACGAGTATACTACTATCTCTTTATCAACCAGTGTACAGTGCGGTAGTTCACGGCTGTGGCTACCTCTGTGTCGGCAGTCGGCAGGCAGTCCGTCCATCCATAATTGTATTATTATTATAATATATACCACCTAACCGTGGTTCTTTTTTCATTCTTTATACCGTCATAGTGTCATACTAGTTGTTACGAGTATACTACTATCTCTTTATCAACCAGTGTACAGTGCGGTAGTTCACGGCTGTGGCTACCTCTGTGTCGGCAGTCGGCAGGCAGTCCGTCCATCCATAATTGTATTATTATTATAATATATACCACCTAACTGTGGTTTTTTTTTCATTCTTTATACCGTCGTCATAGTGTCATACTAGTTGTTACGAGTATACTACTATCTCTTTATCAACCAGTGTACAGTGCGGTAGTTCACGGCTGTGGCTACCTCTGTGTCGGCAGTCGGCAGGCAGTCCGTCCATCCATAATTGTATTATTATTATAATATATACCACCTAACCGTGGTTTTTTTTTCATTCTTTATACCGTCGTCATAGTGTCATACTAGTTGTTACGAGTATACTACTATCTCTTTATCAACCAGTGTACAGTGCGGTAGTTCACGGCTGTGGCTACCTCTGTGTCGGCAGTCGGCAGGCAGTCCGTCCATCCATAATTGTATTATTATTATAATATATACCACCTAACCGTGTTTTTTTTTTCATTCTTTATACCGTCGTCATAGTGTCATACTAGTTGTTACGAGTATACTACTATCTCTTTATCAACCAGTGTACAGTGCGGTAGTTCACGGCTGTGGCTACCTCTGTGTCGGCAGTCGGCAGGCAGTCCGTCCATCCATAATTGTATTATTATTATAATATATACCACCTAACCGTGGTTTTTTTTTCATTCTTTATACCGTCGTCATAGTGTCATACTAGTTGTTACGAGTATACTACTATCTCTTTATCAACCAGTGTACAGTGCGGTAGTTCACGGCTGTGGCTACCTCTGTGTCGGCAGTCGGCAGGCAGTCCGTCCATCCATAATTGTATTATTATTATAATATATACCACCTAACCGTGGTTTTTTTTTCATTCTTTATACCGTCGTCATAGTGTCATACTAGTTGTTACGAGTATACTACTATCTCTTTATCAACCAGTGTACAGTGCGGTAGTTCACGGCTGTGGCTACCTCTGTGTCGGCAGTCGGCAGGCAGTCCGTCCATCCATAATTGTATTATTATTATAATATATACCACCTAACCGTGGTTTTTTTATACCACCTAACCGTGGCAGTCCGTCCATAATTGTATACTAGTATCCAATCCATCCATCTCCATTGTTTACCTGAGGTGCCTTTTAGTTCTGCCTATAAAATATGGAGAACAAAAAAGTTGAGGTTCCAAAATTAGGGAAAGATCAAGATCCACTTCCACCTCGTGCTGAAGCTGCTGCCACTAGTCATGGCCGAGACGATGAAATGCCAGCAACGTCGTCTGCCAAGGCCGATGCCCAATGTCATAGTACAGAGCATGTCAAATCCAAAACACCAAATATCAGAAAAAAAAGGACTCCAAAACCTAAAATAAAATTGTCGGAGGAGAAGCGTAAACTTGCCAATATGCCATTTACCACACGGAGTGGCAAGGAACGGCTGAGGCCCTGGCCTATGTTCATGGCTAGTGGTTCAGCTTCACATGAGGATGGAAGCACTCAGCCTCTCGCTAGAAAACTGAAAAGACTCAAGCTGGCAAAAGCACCGCAAAGAACTGTGCGTTCTTTGAAATCCCAAATCCACAAGGAGAGTCCAATTGTGTCGTTTGCGATGCCTGACCTTCCCAACACTGGACTTGAAGAGCATGCGCCTTCCACTATTTGCATGCCCCCTGCAAGTGCTGGAAGGAGCACCCGCAGTCCAGTTCCTGATAGTCAGATTGAAGATGTCAGTGTTGAAGTACACCAGGATGAGGAGGATATGGGTGTTGCTGGCGCTGGGGAGGAAATTGACCAGGAGGATTCTGATGGTGAGGTGGTTTGTTTAAGTCAGGCACCCGGGGAGACACCTGTTGTCCGTGGGAGGAATATGGCCGTTGACATGCCAGGTGAAAATACCAAAAAAATCAGCTCTTCGGTGTGGAGGTATTTCACCAGAAATGCGGACAACAGGTGTCAAGCCGTGTGTTCCCTTTGTCAAGCTGTAATAAGTAGGGGTAAGGACGTTAACCACCTCGGAACATCCTCCCTTATACGTCACCTGCAGCGCATTCATAATAAGTCAGTGACAAGTTCAAAAACTTTGGGTGACAGCGGAAGCAGTCCACTGACCAGTAAATCCCTTCCTCTTGTAACCAAGCTCACGCAAACCACCCCACCAACTCCCTCAGTGTCAATTTCCTCCTTCCCCAGGAATGCCAATAGTCCTGCAGGCCATGTCACTGGCAAGTCTGACGAGTCCTCTCCTGCCTGGGATTCCTCCGATGCATCCTTGCGTGTAACGCCTACTGCTGCTGGCGCTGCTGTTGTTGCCGCTGGGAGTCGATGGTCATCCCAGAGGGGAAGTCGTAAGCCCACTTGTACTACTTCCAGTAAGCAATTGACTGTTCAACAGTCCTTTGCGAGGAAGATGAAATATCACAGCAGTCATCCTACTGCAAAGCGGATAACTGAGTCCTTGACAACTATGTTGGTGTTAGACGTGCGTCCGGTATCCGCCGTTAGTTCACAGGGAACTAGACAATTTATTGAGGCAGTGTGCCCCCGTTACCAAATACCATCTAGGTTCCACTTCTCTAGGCAGGCGATACCGAGAATGTACACGGACGTCAGAAAAAGACTCACCAGTCTCCTAAAAAATGCAGTTGTACCCAATGTCCACTTAACCACGGACATGTGGACAAGTGGAGCAGGGCAGGGTCAGGACTATATGACTGTGACAGCCCACTGGGTAGATGTATGGACTCCCGCCGCAAGAACAGCAGCGGCGGCACCAGTAGCAGCATCTCGCAAACGCCAACTCTTTCCTAGGCAGGCTACGCTTTGTATCACCGCTTTCCAGAATACGCACACAGCTGAAAACCTCTTACGGCAACTGAGGAAGATCATCGCGGAATGGCTTACCCCAATTGGACTCTCCTGTGGATTTGTGGCATCGGACAACGCCAGCAATATTGTGTGTGCATTAAATATGGGCAAATTCCAGCACGTCCCATGTTTTGCACATACCTTGAATTTGGTGGTGCAGAATTTTTTAAAAAACGACAGGGGCGTGCAAGAGATGCTGTCGGTGGCCAGAAAAATTGCGGGACACTTTCGGCGTACAGGCACCACGTACAGAAGACTGGAGCACCACCAAAAACTACTGAACCTGCCCTGCCATCATCTGAAGCAAGAAGTGGTAACGAGGTGGAATTCAACCCTCTATATGCTTCAGAGGTTGGAGGAGCAGCAAAAGGCCATTCAAGCCTATACAATTGAGCACGATATAGGAGATGGAATGCACCTGTCTCAAGTGCAGTGGAGAATGATTTCAACGTTGTGCAAGGTTCTGATGCCCTTTGAACTTGCCACACGTGAAGTCAGTTCAGACACTGCCAGCCTGAGTCAGGTCATTCCCCTCATCAGGCTTTTGCAGAAGAAGCTGGAGGCATTGAAGAAGGAGCTAACACGGAGCGATTCCGCTAGGCATGTGGGACTTGTGGATGCAGCCCTTAATTCGCTTAACAAGGATTCACGGGTGGTCAATCTGTTGAAATCAGAGCACTACATTTTGGCCACCGTGCTCGATCCTAGATTTAAAGCCTACCTTGGATCTCTCTTTCCGGCAGACACAGGTCTGCTGGGGTTGAAAGACCTGCTGGTGACAAAATTGTCAAGTCAAGCGGAACGCGACCTGTCAACATCTCCTCCTTCACATTCTCCCGCAACTGGGGGTGCGAGGAAAAGGCTCAGAATTCCGAGCCCACCCGCTGGCGGTGATGCAGGGCAGTCTGGAGCGACTGCTGATGCTGACATCTGGTCCGGACTGAAGGACCTGACAACGATTACGGACATGTCGTCTACTGTCACTGCATATGATTCTCTCAACATTGATAGAATGGTGGAGGATTATATGAGTGACCGCATCCAAGTAGGCACGTCACACAGTCCGTACTTATACTGGCAGGAAAAAGAGGCAATTTGGAGGCCCTTGCACAAACTGGCTTTATTCTACCTAAGTTGCCCTCCCACAAGTGTGTACTCCGAAAGAGTGTTTAGTGCCGCCGCTCACCTTGTCAGCAATCGGCGTACGAGGTTACATCCAGAAAATGTGGAGAAGATGATGTTCATTAAAATGAATTATAATCAATTCCTCCGCGGAGACATTGACCAGCAGCAATTGCCTCCACAAAGTACACAGGGAGCTGAGATGGTGGATTCCAGTGGGGACGAATTGATAATCTGTGAGGAGGGGGATGTACACGGTGATATATCGGAGGGTGAAGATGAGGTGGACATCTTGCCTCTGTAGAGCCAGTTTGTGCAAGGAGAGATTAATTGCTTCTTTTTTGGGGGGGGTCCAAACCAACCCGTCATATCAGTCACAGTCGTGTGGCAGACCCTGTCACTGAAATGATGGGTTGGTTAAAGTGTGCATGTCCTGTTTTGTTTATACAACATAAGGGTGGGTGGGAGGGCCCAAGGATAATTCCATCTTGCACCTCTTTTTTCTTTTCTTTTTCTTTGCATCATGTGCTGATTGGGGAGGGTTTTTTGGAAGGGACATCCTGCGTGACACTGCAGTGCCACTCCTAGATGGGCCCGGTGTTTGTGTCGGCCACTAGGGTCGCTAATCTTACTCACACAGCTACCTCATTGCGCCTCTTTTTTTCTTTGCGTCATGTGCTGTTTGGGGAGGGTTTTTTGGAAGGGACATCCTGCGTGACACTGCAGTGCCACTCCTAGATGTGCCCGGTGTTTGTGTCGGCCACTAGGGTCGCTAATCTTACTCACACAGTCAGCTACCTCATTGCGCCTCTTTTTTTCTTTGCGTCATGTGCTGTTTGGGGAGGGTTTTTTGGAAGGGCCATCCTGCGTGACACTGCAGTGCCACTCCTAGATGGGCCCGGTGTTTGTGTCGGCCACTAGGGTCGCTTATCTTACTCACACAGCGACCTCGGTGCAAATTTTAGGACTAAAAATAATATTGTGAGGTGTGATGTGTTCAGAATAGGCTGAAAATGAGTGTAAATTATGTTTTTTGAGGTTAATAATACTTTGGGATCAAAATTACCCCCAAATTCTATGATTTAAGCTGTTTTTTAGGGTTTTTTTAAAAAAACACCCGAATCCAAAACACACCCGAATCCGACAAAAAAAATTCGGTGAGGTTTTGCCAAAACGCGGTCGAACCCAAAACACGGCCGCGGAACCGAACCCAAAACCAAAACACAAAACCCGAAAAATTTCCGGCGCTCATCTCTAGTGTTTTGGTTTCTGACCTGTATTTTTGCAAAAAGTCATAAAAACAGCTAATATCACACAATTTGGGCCCTTTTTGTTCCTACAGTATTATTCACCTGAATTACATTCATTTCCAGTCATGTTCAGTCAGTTTTGACCAATTAAAAACTCACAATATTGTTTTCATCTGTTTTAGGCCAAATGCTGCAGTGAGCTGGCTGGTCACTAACCGACAGAGCAGTTGCACAAACACATGGCAGTTTATAGCACATCTATGAAACACTGAGACACAGCAGTGGCAGAAAAGAAAAGTGGTGCAAGGTGGAATTGTCCTTGGGCCCTCCCCCCTGATGGATATTAAATAGGACATGCACAGTTTAACAATGCAAGCACTTCATCGACTGGGCTGACACTTTTGAGGCTGAAGTGCTTGCTTTTTTGGCCCCCACAAACCAATTTTTTTTGAAGGACTACCTCTGGTCACTAATGAGTTGATGATGAGGGTGTTAATTACATTATAATATTGTAAAATACATTTAATAAACTCACTGCAAATGACGTAACATGGAGGAGTTGCTAGATTGCTAACGTCCCTACCTCTACTCATTTTGGCCTCACAAATGGAGCAGATGCCTTCACAAACATTGTAAGGATTTAGGTAAAAATAATCCCACTACCAAAAGATAGCTTATTTGTTCTTGTGCCCAGACATCACAAATGCTTTCTTTTTATCACAGGCAAGAACTGCAGCCACTGGTAGCTGACTTACACAACATCATCAACAACAGTTCTCCTCACATGTGCAGATTGTGCAGAAATGGTGGAAGGAGGGGAAAAAGGCTTCTATATGAGGACAGTGTGAGAAATTTCAGACTCACACATAGTTGACGTGGACACCCTTAACTATTCCTCAGGATTATGAAATGGTTCTGAATGCACAGTTTGTTCTAATGCATTAGTGGAATTTAGTTTTTTGACACCTCTTCTAGACTCTTGGTGACAAGTCTTTGCATTGTCATGAGATGCAAAAGAAGATGCCTCATGGACAGCAGAAATGCCACTTATAGGCCAAGATCTGAGTCTTTCCTTTCCACTTTCAAGTTTCTCAGCAGCTAACGTTCCTTTTGATGTTTTTCTTAACCACTGTAAAATTAAATTGCTTCTTTAATTTTACATTCCCTGACTTAAACCCTCTATGCCCTTGGGCATCAGCCTTAGTAGATGATGTTGACGAACTTGTACTATCATGACTGGTGGCAGCAACTGCAGCACTTGTATGTGCTTCCTGCTCTCCTTTCAATTGTTCGTCCTACATATCTATCAATGAACACAAACCAAGTGGGGTACAGTACACACCACAATTTGTTCCAAAAATACACCACCTACAGTGGCACACAATACGTGTATGAGTCAGAAATAGTAATCTAACACTGCGGTTTAATTGAACCTACACTGTCACAAATTCAGTATTTGTATGATCATACACTGCATTATGACCAGCAGTGTCACAGAAAAATATTAGTATAGTACACTGGGGTTTAGCACCAAATAATGTATATATATATATATATATATATATATATATAAATATACAGTATATATAAATATATAGAGCAGGTGGGTCTGGCACAGCCACTTACTGTATCCTTATGCCGGGTGCCTTCACTGAGAGGAGATGGATAGAGGTGAGGCACTCCAATAAGTAAAAATTACAGCAGCAATTGGTAGCAACGTTTCAATGCCTTTATTATCTTGGCATTTTCATCAGGATAAATATATAAAACACGTTCTTACCTTATAAAGAAGATATATCTAAGGGATGTGAGACTATGAGTAGCAGAGGCAAAATGCCTCGCAACTGGTTGCTCACTAGTACTAGATACTAAAGCTGCCTTAATGGAGGAACAATGAGCGGACATCCTTTCATTCAATGATCGCTCAGTCTTCCCCACATAAGATAGGCCGCAAGGACAAATAATTTGATACACAACAAACTTACTATTACAAGTAAGTCTATGATGGATTTGAATCGATTGACCAGTCTGAGGGTGGTAGAATGTGTCACCAGCAATCAAGAAACGGCAAGTGACACAAGTACAGCGAACACATCCCCATTTACCAATAATCTCATTTGATTTTATTCTTGAGATATTCGATTTGACTAAGATATCCCTCAAATTCCGTCCGCATTTATAGCAGGACATAATACGTGTATCATTAAGATATAAATCTAATTCGGATTGAACAGTTTCTTGGATATCTTACCAATAACTGGACTAGCTTGGTTGCATTTATTCACCCAAGGTACAAATGGCATATTGGATTTAGTTTGAGAAGACAGAAGAGATGCCCTTTCAATGCTAAGTACTTTTGCTTTAGCTTGTTGTAGATGAAATACATTATACCCTCTCACAGAAAATTTGTCAATCATCGCATCCATTTGGAATTCAGCTAGAACTGGATCAGATGTAGTGATGAGCGGGTTCGGTTTCTCGGAAACCGAACCCCCCCGAACTTCAGCCTTTTTACACGGGTCCGAGCCGTGCTCGGATTCTCCCGTGTGGCTCGGGTAAACCGAGCGCGCCCGAACGTCATCATCCCGCTTTCGGATTCTCGCGAGATTCGGATTCTATATAAGCAGCCGCGCGTCGCCGCCATTTTCACACGTGCATTGAGATTGATAGGGAAAGGACGTGGCTGGCGTCCTCTCCGTTATAGTCATAATAGAAAAGACTAAGAGTGACATTGTTATAATTGTGGGGAGGATTGGGGACGGGGATCAGCTGTTAGGAGTACAGTGCAGGGTTTTGCTGATAGTAGTGGGTGTGACCACCAGTTTAATCCGTTCTCTGCCTGAAAAAAACGCTCCATACCATATCTGTGCTCAGTGTGCTGCATGATATATCTGTGCTGAGTGCACTGCTCACACTGCCTAATTGTGGGGACTGGGGAGCAGTTATAGCAGGAGTACAGTGCACAGTTTTGCTGACAGTGACCACCAGTCCAGTATACGTTTATCTGCCTGAAAAACACTCCTGTGGTGGCTTTTTTTCTTTATACTAGTAGTTTAGCAGTCTGCTGACAGTGTCCACCAGGTCCATTTATTATACAGTATATTATATATATAGCAGTACGGTAGGCCACGGCTGTACCTACCTCTGTGTCGTCACTCATCGTCCATAAGTAATAATAGTATACTATCCATCCATCTACATTGTATACCTGTGGTGGCTTTTTTTTCTTCATACTAGTTTAGCAGTCTCCTGACAGTGTCCACCAGGTCCGTTGTTATTATTATTCTGTA
This sequence comes from Pseudophryne corroboree, assembly GCF_028390025.1. NCBI lineage: Eukaryota > Metazoa > Chordata > Amphibia > Anura > Myobatrachidae > Pseudophryne > Pseudophryne corroboree. The sequence continues at coordinate 227,905,674 of NC_086454.1, read as the reverse complement.
TATCTTATATATATAGCAGTACGGTAGGCCACGGCTGTACCTACCTCTGTGTCGTCACTCGTCGTCCATAAGTAATAATAGTATACTATCTATCCATCTACATTGTATACCTGTGGTGGCTTTTTTTTCTTCATACTAGTTTAGCAGTCTGCTGACAGTGTCCACCAGGTCCGTTATTATTATTCTGTATATATTATATATATAGCAGTACAGTAGGCCACGGCTGTACCTACCTCTGTGTCGTCACTCGTCGTCCATAAGTAATAATAGTATACTATCAATCCATCTACATTGTATACCTGTGGTGGCTTTTTTTTCTTCATACTAGTTTAGCAGTCTGCTGACAGTGTCCACCAGGTCCGTTGTTATTATTATTCTGTATATATTATATATATAGCAGTACGGTAGGCCACGGCTGTACCTACCTCTGTGTCGTCACTCGTCGTCCATAAGTAATAATAGTATACTATCCATCCATCTACATTGTATTCCTGTGGTGGCTTTTTTTTCTTCATACTAGTTTAGCAGTCTGCTGACAGTGTCCACCAGGTCCGTTATTATTATTCTGTATATATTATATATATAGCAGTACGGTAGGCCACGGCTGTACCTACCTCTGTGTCGTCACTCGTCGTCCATAAGTAATAATAGTATACTATCCATCCATCTACATTGTATACCTGTGGTGGCTTTTTTTTCTTCATACTAGTTTAGCAGTCTGCTGACAGTGTCCACCAGGTCCGTTATTATTATTCTGTATATATTATATATATAGCAGCATGGTAGGCCACGGCTGTACCTACCTCTGTGTCGTCACTCATCGTCCATAAGTAATAATAGTATACTATCCATCCATCTACATTGTATACCTGTGGTGGCTTTTTTTTCTTCATACTAGTTTAGCAGTCTGCTGACAGTGTCCACCAGGTCCGTTATTATTATTCTGTATATATTATATATATAGAAGTACGGTAGGCCACGGCTGTACCTACCTCTGTGTCGTCACTCGTCGTCCATAAGTAATAATAGTATACTATCCATCCATCTACATTGTATACCTGTGGTGGCTTTTTTTTTCATCATACTAGTTTAGCAGTCTGCTGACAGTGTCCACCAGGTCCGTTGTAATTATTATTCTGTATATATTATATATATAGCAGTACGGTAGGCCACGGCTGTACCTACCTCTGTGTCATCACTCGTCGTCCATAAGTAATAATAGTATACTATCCATCCATCTACATTGTATACCTGTGGTGGCTTTTTTTTCTTCATACTAGTTTAGCAGTCTGCTGACAGTGTCCACCAGGTCCGTTGTAATTATTATTCTGTATATATTATATATATAGCAGTACGGTAGGCCACGGCTGTACCTACCTCTGTGTCGGCACTCGTCGTCCATAAGTAATAATAGTATACTATCCATCCATCTACATTGTATACCTGTGGTGGCTTTTTTTTCTTCATACTAGTTTAGCAGTCTGCTAACAGTGTCCACCAGGTCCGTTATTATTATTATTCTGTATATATTATATATATAGCAGTACGGTAGGCCACGGCTGTACCTACCTCTGTGTCGTCACTCGTCGTCCATAAGTAATATTAGTATACTATCCATCCATCTACATTGTATACCTGTGGTGGCTTTTTTTTCTTCATACTAGTTTAGCAGTCTGCTGACAGTGTCCACCAGGTCCGTTATTATTATTCTGTATATATTATATATATAGCAGTACGGTAGGCCACGGCTGTACCTACCTCTGTGTCGTCACTCGTCGTCCATAAATAATGATAGTATACTATCCATCCATCTACATTGTATACCTGTGGTGGCTTTTTTTTCTTCATACTAGTTTAGCAGTCTGCTGACAGTGTCCACCAGGTCCGTTATTATTATTCTGTATATATTATATATAAAGCAGTACGGTAGGCCACGGCTGTACCTACCTCTGTGTCGTCACTCATCGTCCATAAGTAATAATAGTATACTATCCATCCATCTACATTGTATACCTGTGGTGGCTTTTTTTTATTCATACTAGTTTAGCAGTCTGCTGACAGTGTCCACCAGGTCCGTTATTATTATTCTGTATATATTATATATATAGCAGTACGGTAGGCCACGGCTGTACCTACCTCTGTGTCGTCACTCGTCGTCCATAAGTAATAATAGTATACTATCCATCCATCTACATTGTATACCTGTGGTGGCTTTTTTTTCTTCATACTAGTTTAGCAGTCTGCTGACAGTGTCCACCAGGTCCATTATTATTATTATTCTGTATATATTATATATATAGCAGTACGGTAGGCCACGGCTGTACCTACCTCTGTGTCGTCACTCGTCGTCCATAAGTAATAATAGTATACTATCCATCCATCTACATTGTATACCTGTGGTGTTTTTTTTTTCTTCATACTAGTTTAGCAGTCTGCTGACAGTGTCCACCAGGTCCATTATTATTATTCTGTATATATTATATATATAGCAGTAGGGTAGGCCACGGCTGTACCTACCTCTGTGTCATCACTCGTCGTCCATAAGTAATAATACTATACTATCCATCCATCTACATTGTATACCTGTGGTGGCTTTTAGTTGTGCGCCAAAAATGAAGAACAAAAATGTGGAGGTTAAAAAAATAGGGAAAGATTAAGATCCACTTCCACCTCGTGCTGAAGCTGCTGCCACTAGTCATGGCCGAGACGATGAAATGCCATCAACGTCGTCTGCCAAGGCCGATGCCCAATGCTATAGTACAGAGCATGTAAAATCCAAAACACAAAAGATCAGTAAAAAAATGACCCAAAAATCAAAATTAAAAGCGCCTGAGGAGAAGCGTAAACTTGCCAATATGCCATTTACGACACGGAGTGGCAAGGAACGGCTGAGGCCCTGGCCTATGTTCATGGCTAGTGGTTCAGCTTCACATGAGGATGGAAGCACTCAGCCTCTCGCTAGAAAAATGAAAAGACTTAAGCTGGCAAAAGCACAGCAAAGAACTGTGCGTTCTTCTAAATCACAAATCCCCAAGGAGAGTCCAATTGTGTCGGTTGCAATGCCTGACCGTCCCAACACTGGACGGGAAGAGCTTGCGCCTTCCACCATTTGCACGCCCCCTGCAAGTGCTGGAAGGAGCACCCGCAGTCCAGTTCCTGATAGTCAAATTGAAGATGTCAGTGTTGAAGTACACCAGGATGAGGATATGGGTGTTGCTGGCGCTAGGGAGGAAATTGACAAGGAGGATTCTGATGGTGAGGTGGTTTGTTTAAGTCAGGCACCCGGGGAGACACCTGTTGTCCGTGGGAGGAATATGGCCATTGACATGCCTGGTCAAAATACAAAAAAAATCAGCTCTTCGGTGTGGAATTATTTCATAACAAATGCGGACAACAGGTGTCAAGCCGTGTGTTGCCTTTGTCAAGCTGTAATAAGTAGGGGTAAGGACGTTAACCACCTCGGAACATCCTCCCTTATACGTCACCTGCAGCGCATTCATCATAAGTCAGTGACAAGTTCAAAAACTTTGGGCGACAGCGGAAGCAGTCTACTGACCAGTAAATCCCTTCCTCTTGTAACCAAGCTCACGCAAACCACACCACCAACTCCCTCAGTGTCAATTTCCTCCTTACCCAGCAAAGCCAATAGTCCTGCAGGCCATGTCACTGGCAAGTCTGACGAGTCCTCTCCTGCCTGGGATTCCTCCGATGCATCCTTGAGTGTAACGCCTACTGCTGCTGGCGCTGCTGTTGTTGCTGCTGTGAGTCGATGGTCGTCCCAGAGGGGAAGTCGGAAGACCACTTGTACTACTTCCAGTAAGCAATTGACTGTCCAACAGTCCTTTGCGAAGAAGATGAAATATCACAGCAGTCATCCTGCTGCAAAGCGGATAACTGAGGCCTTGGCAGCCTGGGCGGTGAGAAACGTGGTTCCGGTATCCATCGTTACTTCAGAGGCAACTATAGACTTGATTGAGGTACTGTGTCCCCAGTACCAAATACCATCTAGGTTCCATTTCTCTAGGCAGGCGATACCGAAAATGTACACAGATGTCAGAAAAAGAGTCACCAGTGTCCTAAAAAATGCAGTTGTACCCAATGTCCACTTAACCACGGACATGTGGACAAGTGGAGCAGGGCAGACTCAGGACTACATGACTGTGACAGCCCACTGGGTAGATGTATTGCCTCCCGCTGCAAGAACAGCAGCGGCGGCACCAGTAGCAGCATCTCGCAAACGCCAACTCTTTCCTAGACAGGCTACGCTTTGTATCACCACTTTCCAGAATGCGCACACAGCTGAAAACCTCTTACGGCAACTGAGGAAGTTCATCGCAGAATGGCTTACCCCAATTGGACTCTCCTGGGGATTTGTGGCATCGGACTATGCCAGCAATATTGTGCGTGCATTACATCTGGGCAAATTCCAGCACGTACCATGTTTTGCACATACCTTGAATTTGGTGGTGCAGAATTATTTAAAAAACGACAGGGGCGTGCAAGAGATGCTGTCGGTGGCCAGAAGAATTGCGGGCCACTTTCGGCATACAGGCACCGCGTACAGAAGACTGGAGCACCACCAAAAACACCTGAACCTGCCCTGCCATCATCTGAAGCAAGAGGTGGTAACGAGGTGGAATTCAACCCTCTATATGCTTCAGAGGATGGAGGAGCAGCAAAAGGCCATTCATGCCTATACATCTGCCCACGATATAGGCAAAGGAGGTGGAATGCACCTGTCTCAAGCGCAGTGGAGAATGATTTCAACTTTGTGCAAGGTTCTGCAACCTTTTGAACTTGCCACACATGAAGTCAATTCAGACACTGCCAGCCTGAGTCAGGTCATTCCCCTCATCAGGCTTTTGCAGAAGAAGCAGGAGGCATTGAAGGAGGAGCTAAAACAGAGCGATTCCGCTAGGCATGTGGGACTTGTGGATGGAGCCCTTCATTCGCTTAACTAGGATTCACGGGTGGTCAATCTGTTGAAATCAGAGCACTACAGTTTGGCCACCGTGCTCGATCCTAGATTTAAAACCTACGTTGTATCTCTCTTTCCGGCAGACACAAGTCTGCAGAGGTTCAAAGACCTGCTGGTGAGAAAATTGTCAAGTCAAGCGGAACGCGACCCGTCAACAGCTCCTCCTTCACATTCTCCTGCAACTGGGGGTGCGAGGAAAAGGCTAAGAATTCCGAGCCCACCCGCTGGCGGTGATGCAGGGCAGTCTGGAGCGAGTGCTGACATCTGGTCCGGACTGAAGGACCTGCCAACGATTACTGACATGTCGTCTACTGTCACTGCATATGATTCTGTCACCATTGAAAGAATGGTGGAGGATTATATGAGTGACCGCATCCAAGTAGGCACGTCAGACAGTCCGTACGTATACTGGCTGGAAAAAAGAGGCAATTTGGAGGCCCTTGCAGAAACTGGCTTTATTCTACCTAAGTTGCCCTCCCTCCAGTGTGTACTCCGAAAGAGTGTTTAGTGCCGCCGCTCACCTTGTCAGCAATCGGCGTACGAGGTTACTTCCAGAAAATGTGGAGAAGATGATGTTCATTAAAATGAATTATAATCAATTCCTCTGTGGAGACATTCTCCAGCAGCAATTGCCTCCAGAAAGTACACGGGGACTTGAGATGGTGGATTCCAGTGGGGACGAATTAATAATCTGTGAGGAGGGGGATGTACACAGTGAAATCGGACGATGATGATGAGGTGGACATCTTGCCTCCGTAGAGCCAGTTTGTGCAAGGAGAGATTGATTGCTTTTTTTTTGGTGGGGGCCCAAACCAACCAGTCATTTCAGTCACAGTCGTGTGGCAGACCCTGTCGCTGAAATGATGGGTTCGTTAAAGTGTGCATGTCCTGTTTATACAACATAAGGGTGGGTGGGAGGGCCCAAGGACAATTCCATCTTGCACCTCTTTTTTCTTTCATTTTTCTTTGCGTCATGTGCTGTTTGGGGAGTATTTTTTGAAGGGCCATCCTGCGTGACACTGCAGTGCCACTCCTAGATGGGCCAGGTGTTTGTGTCGGCCACTAGGGTCGCTTAGCTTAGTCACACAGCTACCTCATTGCGCCTATTTTTTTCTTTGCGTAATGTGCTGTTTGGGGAGTATTTTTTTGAAGGGCCATCCTGAGTGACACTGCAGTGCCACTCCTAGATGGGCCAGGTGTTTGTGTCGGCCACTAGGGTCGCTTAGCTTAGTCACACAGCTACCTCATTGCGCCTCTTTTTTTCTTTGCGTCATGTGCTGTTTGGGGAGTATTTTTTTGAAGGGCCATCCTGCGTGACACTGCAGTGCCACTCCTAGATGGGCCAGGTGTTTGTGTCGGCCACTTGGGTCGCTTATCTTAGTCACACAGCTACCTCATTGCGCCTTTTTTGTTTCTTTGCGTCATGTGCTGTTTGGGGAGTATTTTTTGAAGGGCCATCCTGCGTGACACTGCAGTGCCACTCCTAGATGGGCCAGATGTTTGTGTCTGCCACTTGGGTCGCTTAGCTTAGTCATCCAGCGTCCTCGGTGCAAATTTTAGGACTAAAAATAATATTGTGAGGTGTGAGGTGTTCAGAATAGACTGAAAATGAGTGTAAATTATGGTTATTGAGGTTATTAATACTATGGGATCAAAATGACCCCCAAATTCTATGATTTAAGCTGTTTTTTAGGGTTTTTTAAAAAAAACACCCGAATCCAAAACACACCCGAATCCGACAAAAAAATTTCGGTGAGGTTTTGCCAAAACGCGTTCGAACCCAAAACACGGCCGCGGAACCGAACCCAAAACCAAAACACAAAAACCCTAAAAATTGCCGGTGCACATCACTAATCAGATGTAATATGTCTTACCCTCAATAGCTGAGAGTAAGGAAGACCCTTAATCAAAAATGGAGGGTGGCAACTGTTATAAGAAAGAAAGTAACTTCTATCCGTAGGTTTTGAGTATAGGCTAGTTGAAACAATGCATTCATCACAGGATATAGCAACATCAAGAAAATTAACCTCTGAAGAACTGGCTGAAAACGTAAATTTAACAGGGCTAGAACTTTCATTATGCTCTGAAATATGGGCTATCAAATCTGAGCTAGGCCCCTTCCAAAAAATAGTAAATCATCTATATAATGACAAAAAAATAGAATCCGATTGGCTATTGAAGGGTCAATATCGAACATAAAAATGTTTGCATATGATGGTGCTACTGCCATTGATGATCATACTGCATATGATGGTGCATTGCACAGCCAATTAACTGTAAAAAAAAATAATTGTAATAAAGAAAAAAATTATTTGTCAAAATTAAATTCAATAATTCACATCAGGTCCAGTATATAATGGACATTGTGTCAAATACCGTCTAACAGATTGCAAACCCAATTCTTCAGGAATAATAGTATATAAATTACAGACATCTACAGTGAACATGCAGAAATCTGGATCTAACACTGGCAATTCCTGTAATTTAACTAATAATGGGACTGTGTCAAATAAATAACGTGGATGACTATGCATGCACGGTTGCATTAAACTGTCCAAATAAACTGAAGACAGTTGAAATAAGAGACCCAGGGCAGAAATGATAGGTCTGCCTGGGGGCTTGGTTAATGACTTATGGACCTTGGGGATAGTATAAAACAAGGGGACCAAAGGAAAAGCTGGAAGTAAAGCAACTCTTAATGTAGAAGATATAGGCCCTCATTCCGAGTTGTTCGCTCGCAAGGCGATTTTAGCAGAGTTACACACGCTAAGCCGCCGCCTACTGGGAGTGAATCTTAGCTTCTTAAAATTGCGAACGATGTATTCGCAATATTGCGATTACAAACTACTTAGCAGTTTCAGAGTAGCTTCAGACTTACTCGGCATCTGCGATCAGTTCAGTGCTTGTCGTTCCTGGTTTGACGTCACAAACACACCCAGCGTTCGCACAGACACTCCCCCGTTTCTCCAGCCACTCCCGCGTTTTTTCCTGAAACGGTAGCGTTTTTATCCACACGCCCATAAAACGCCGTGTTTCCGCCCAGTAACACCCATTTCCTGTCAATCACACTACGATCGCCGGAGCGAAGAAAAAACCGTGAGTAAAAATACTATCTTCATAGCAAAATTACTTGGCGCAGTCGCAGTGCGAACATTGCGCATGCGTACTAAGCAGAAAAACGCTGCGATGCGAAGATTATTTCCGAGCGAACGACTCGGAATGAGGGCCATATAGTCTGATTAGTGACTGCAAACTGTTATAAAGCAGCCAATTCCGCCTTGAAGATAGTGGATGGATCACCAGATAGACGTCGATATGTAATAGTATCATACAAATAGAGAGACACTTGCTCCTTATAGTCCTGAAGATTTTGGAGGACTAGAGTGCCCCTTTATCCGCAGGGCAGAAAACTAAGTCCGGGTTGTTAGCCAGATTATCCAGGGCTTTGCGTTCCAAATTACTTATATTAGGGCGAGTCCATGGTAAACGTGGTACTTCAGTCTGCACCTCAGAATCTAATAGACGTAAAAAAGTCTTTATAGAAGGGTTGAAAGACTAAGGTTCAAATAGTGAACAAGGACGTAGTCTAGACAATTGAGCTGGTAATGTTCTTCAGCAGCTGGAGTTGTAGGTCTTTTACTGAAGATTTCTTTCAATTTAAATTGTCTAGAAAGATTATAATGTTCGATCTTCCAATCTAAAGGATCATATTTTACAGATGGTACAAGCGATAAGCCTTTTGACAAGACCTGTAATTCAGTATTAGACAAATCATATGAAGACAAATTGATCACCGGGCTTTGTTGGATGATCGGGGCCTTCTTCCACATTGACTGCCTTTTCCTCTGTCCACCGCATCTGGTGTATCTGCGTTTCCTCTGGAAATTTGTGCCCGAGTCGCTGCACCTAAAGGGTATTGTCTTCCCCTAATAGATGACTCTGTGCCCATATGTTCATTGTCGCTTGCTGAAGAGTTAAACGCAATAGAAGACTCCAACTGGGCACCTCCTCTCCATCTTTGATTCCTAAAAAAAGGTTTTCTCTAACGTCCTAGTGGATGCTGGGGACTCCGTAAGGACCATGGGGAATAGACGGGCTCCGCAGGAGACAGGGCACTTTAAGAAAGAATTAGGACTACTGGTGTGCACTGGCTCCTCCCTCTATGTCCCTCCTCCAGACCTCAGTTAGAATCTGTGCCCGGCTGAGCTGGGTACACTTTAGTGAGCTCTCCTGAGCTTGCTAATAAGAAAGTATTTTGTTAGGATTTTTTATTTTCAGAGAGATCTGCTGGCAACAGGCTCTCTGCTACGTGGGACTGAGGGGAGAGAAGCAGACCTACTAACTGCGGCTAGGTCATGCTTCTTATGCTACTGGACACCATTAGCTCCAGAGGGATCGAACACAGGAACGCACCCTTGGTCGTCCGATCCCGGAGCCGCGCCGCCGTCCCCCTCGCAGAGCCAGAAGCCAGAAGCCGGCGTGTGAAGCAAGAAGACGTCAAAAGCGGCGGCAGAAGACTCCAGTCTTCATATGAGGTAGCGCACAGCACTGCAGCTGTGCGCCATTGCTCCCACATCAAACCCACACACTCCGGTCACTGTAGGGTGCAGGGTGCAGGGGGGGGGGCGCCCTGGGCAGCAATTAAGTACCTCTTGGCATAAAAGGGCATATATACAGTTGGGCACTGTATATATGCACGATCCCCCGCCATTATTTTACACAAAATCGCGGGACAGAAGCCCGCCGCTGAGGGGGCGGGGCTTCTTCCTCAGCACTCACCAGCGCCATTTTCTCTCCACAGCTCCGCTGAGAGGAAGCTCCCCAGGCTCTCCCCTGCAGATTCACGGTAGAAAGATGGTAAAAAGAGAGGGGGGGGCACATAAATTTAGCGCAATATCAGTATATACAGCAGCTACTGGGTAAACACTAAGTTACTGTGTAATTCCTGGGTCATATAGCGCTGGGGTGCGTGCTGGCATACTCTCTCTCTGTCTCTCCAAAGGGCCTTGTGGGGGAATTGTCTTCAGATGAGCATTCCCTGAGTGTGTGGTGTGTCGGTACGCTTGTGTCGACATGTTTGACGAAGAAGGCTATGTGGAAGCAGAGCAGGTGCAGATGAATGTGGTGTCTCCGCCGACGGCGCCGACACCTGATTGGATGGATATGTGGAAGGTGTTAAATGATAATGTAAACTCCTTGCATAAAAGGTTGGATAAAGCTGAAGCCTTGGGACAGTCAGGGTCCCAACCCATGCCTGATCCTACAGCGCAGAGGCCATCAGGGTCTCAGAAGCGCCCACTATCCCAAATTGTTGACACGGATATCGACACGGATTCTGACTCCAGTGTCGATGGCGATGTTGCAAAGTTGCAGCCTAAAATGGCTAAAGCCATCCGCTACATGATTATAGCAATGAAGGATGTATTGCACATCTCAGAGGAAAACCCTGTCCCTGACAAGAGGGTTTATATGTTTGGGGAGAAAAGGCAAGAAGTGACTTTTCCCCCTTCACATGAGTTAAATGAGATATGTGAAAAAGCTTGGGATTCTCCTGATAGGAAAATGCAGATTTCCAAATGGTTACTTATGGCGTATCCTTTCCCGCCAACGGACAGGTTACTAGTGATGAGCGGGTTCGGTTTCTCGGAAACCGAACCCCCCCGAACTTCACGCTTTTTACACGGGTCCGAGGCAGACTCGGATCTTCCCGCCTTGCTCGGCTAACCCGAGCGCGCCCGAACGTCATCATCCCGCTGTCGGATTCTCGCGAGGCTCGTATTCTATTGCGAGACTCGGATTCTATATAAGGAGCCGCGCGTCGCCGCCATTTTCACATGTGCATTGAGATTGATAGGGAGAGGACGTGGCTGGCGTCCTCTCCGTTTAGATAGAGAGTGAGACACTTGATTTACTGGAGCATTAGGAGTACTCAGAGAGTGCAGAGTTTTGCTGATAGTTATACTAGTGACCACCAGTTTTATTTATTATTTAATATAATCCGTTCTCTGCCTGAAAAAAAACGATACACAGTCACATACCATATCTGTGCTCAGCCTCAGTGTGCTGCATGATAATATCATCTATGTATATCTGACTGTGCTGAGTAGTGCTCACTGCTCACACAGCTTAATTGTGGGGGAGACTGGGGAGCAGTTATAGCAGGAGTACATATTTAACAGTGCACACTTTTGCTGCCAGAGTGCCAGTGTGACTGACCAGCAGTGACCACCAGTATATTGTCTGCCTGAAAAAATTAAACACTCGTGTGGTGTTTTTTTTTTTATTCTATAAACGCATTCTGCTGACAGTGTCCAGCAGGTCCGTCATTCATTATATTTCTATCTTCTTCATACTAGTAGTTTAGGAGTCTGCAGTGCTGACAGTGTCCAGCAGGTCCGTCATTATATAATATATACCTGTCCTGCAGTAGTGATATATATATATATTTTTTATATCATTATCATCCAGTCTATACTAGCAGACGCAGTACGGTAGTCCATGGCTGTAGCTACCTCTGTGTCGGCAGTCGCTCATCCATAATTGTATACCTACCTGTGGTGGGTTTTTTTTTTTCTATCTTCTTCATACTAGTAGTTTAGGAGTCTGCAGTGCTGACAGTGTCCAGCAGGTCCGTCATTATATAATATATACCTGTCCTGCAGTAGTGATATATATATATTTTTTTATATCATTATCATCCAGTCTATACTAGCAGACGCAGTACGGTAGTCCACGGCTGTAGCTACCTCTGTGTCGGCACTGGCAGTCGCTCTTCCATAATTGTATACCTACCTGTGGTGGTTTTTTTTTTTTCTATCTTCTTCATACTAGTAGTTTAGGAGTCTGCAGTGCTGACAGTTTCCAGCAGGTCCGTCATTATACAATATATACCTGTCCTGCAGTAGTGATATATATATATTTTTTATATCATTATCATCCAGTCTATACTAGCAGACGCAGTACGGTAGTCCACGGCTGTAGCTACCTCTGTGTCGGCAGTCGCTCGTCCATAATTGTATACCTACCTGTGGTGGTTTTTTTTTTTTCTATCTTCTTCATACTAGTAGTTTAGGAGTCTGCAGTGCTGACAGTGTCCAGCAGGTCCGTCATTATACAATATATACCTGTCCTGCAGTAGTGACATTTATATATTTTTTATATCATTATCATCCAGTTTATACTAGCAGACGCAGTACGGTAGTCCACGGCTGTAGCTACCTCTGTGTCGGCAGTCGCTCGTCCATAATTGTATACCTACCTGTGGTGGTGTTTTTTTTTCTATCTTCTTCATACTAGTAGTTTAGGAGTCTGCAGTGCTGACAGTGTCCAGCAGGTCCGTCATTATACAATATATACCTGTCCTGCAGTAGTGATATATATATATTTTTTATATCATTATCATCCAGTCTATACTAGCAGACGCAGTACGGTAGTCCACGGCTGTAGCTACCTCTGTGTCGGCACTGGCAGTCGCTCGTCCATAATTGTATACCTACCTGTGGTGTTTTTTTTTTTTCTATCTTCTTCATACTAGTAGTTTAGGAGTCTGCAGTGCTGACAGTGTCCAGCAGGTCCGTCATTATACAATATATACCTGTCCTGCAGTAGTGATATATATATATTTTTTATATCATTATCATCCAGTCTACACTAGCAGACGCAGTACGGTAGTCCACGGCTGTAGCTACCTCTGTGTCGGCAGTCGCTCATCATCCATAAGTATACTAGTATCCATCCATCTCCATTGTTTACCTGAGGTGCCTTTTAGTTGTGCCTATTAAAATATGGAGAACAAAAATGTTGAGGTTCCAAAAATAGGGAAAGATCAAGATCCACTTCCACCTCGTGCTGAAGCTGCTGCCACTAGTCATGGCCGAGACGATGAAATGCCATCAACGTCGTCTGCCAAGGCCGATGCCCAATGTCATAGTACAGAGCATGTAAAATCCAAAACACCAAATATCAGTAAAAAAAGGACTCAAAAATCTAAAATAAAATCGTCGGAGGAGAAGCGTAAACTTGCAAATATGCCATTTACCACACGGAGTGGCAAGGAACGGCTGAGGCCCTGGCCTATGTTCATGGCTAGTGGTTCAGCTTCACATGAGGATGGAAGCACTCAGCCTCTCGCTAGAAAAAAAAAAAGACTTAAGCTGGCAAAAGCACAGCAAAGAACTGTGCGTTCTTCGAAATCACAAATCCACAAGGAGAGTCCAATTGTGTCGGTTGCGATGCCTGACCTTCCCAACACTGGACGTGAAGAACATGCGCATTCCACCATTTGCACGCCCCCTGCAAGTGCTGGAAGAAGCACCCGCAGTCCAGTTCCTGATAGTCAGATTGAAGATGTCAGTGTTGAAGTACACCAGGATGAGGAGGATATGGGTGTTGCTGGCGCTGGGGAGGAAATTGACCAGGAGGATTCTGATGGTGAGGTGGTTTGTTTAAGTCAGGCACCCGGGGAGACACCTGTTGTCCGTGGGAGGAATATGGCCATTGACATGCCTGGTGAAAATACCAAAAAAATCAGCTCTTCAGTGTGGAAGTATTTCAACAGAAATGCGGACAACATTTGTCAAGCCGTGTGTTGCCTTTGTCAAGCTGTAATAAGTAGGGGTAAGGACGTTAACCACCTCGGAACATCCTCCCTTATACGTCACCTGCAGCGCATTCATCATAAGTCAGTGACAAGTTCAAAAACTTTGGGCGACAGCGGAAGCAGTCCACTGACCAGTAAATCCCTTCCTCTTGTAACCAAGCTCACGCAAACCACCCCACCAACTCCCTCAGTGTCAATTTCCTCCTTCCCCAGGAATGCCAATAGTCCTGCAGGCCATGTCACTGGCAATTCTGACGAGTCCTCTCCTGCCTGGGATTCCTCCGATGCATCCTTGCGTGTAACGCCTACTGCTGCTGGCGCTGCTGTTGTTGCTGCTGGGAGTCGATGGTCATCCCAGAGGGGAAGTCGTAAGACCACTTTTACTACTTCCACCAAGCAATTGACTGTCCAACAGTCCTTTGCGAGGAAGATGAAATATCACAGCAGTCATCCTGCTGCAAAGCGGATAACTGAGGCCTTGGCATCCTGGGCGGTGAGAAACGTGGTTTTGGTATCCATCATTACTGCAGAGCCAACTATAGACTTGATTGAGGTACTGTGTCCCCGGTACCAAATACCATCTAGGTTCCATTTCTCTAGGCAGGCGATACCGAAAATGTACACAGACCTCAGAAAAAGACTCACCAGTGTCCTAAAAAATGCAGTTGTACCCAATGTCCACTTAACCACGGACATGTGGACAAGTGGAGCAGGGCAGACTCAGGACTATATGACTGTGACAGCCCACTGGGTAGATGTATTGACTCCCGCCGCAAGAACAGCAGCGGCGGCACCAGTAGCAGCATCTCGCAAATGCCAACTCTTTCCTAGGCAGGCTACGCTTTGTATCACCGCTTTCCAGAATACGCACACAGCTGAAAACCTCTTACGGCAACTGAGGAAGATCATCGCAGAATGGCTTACCCCAATTGGACTCTCCTGGGGATTTGTGGCATCGGACAACGCCAGCAATATTGTGTGTGCATTAAATCTGCTCAAATTCCAGCACGTCCCATGTTTTGCACATACCTTGAATTTGGTGGTGCAGAATTATTTAAAAAACGAGAGGGGCGTGCAAGAGATGCTGTTGGTGGCCAGAAGAATTGCGGCACACTTTCGGCGTACAGGCACCACGTACAGAAGACTGGAGCACCACCAAAAACACCTGAACCTGCCCTGCCATCATCTGAAGCAAGAAGTGGTAACGAGGTGGAATTCAACCCTCTATATGCTTCAGAGGTTGGAGGAGCAGCAAAAGGCCATTCAAGCCTATACAACTGAGCACGATATAGGAGGTGAAATGCACCTGTCTCAAGCGCAGTGGAGAATGATTTCAACGTTGTGCAAGGTTCTGCAACCTTTTGAACTTGCCACACATGAAGTCAGTTCAGACACTGCCAGCCTGAGTCAGGTCATTCCCCTCATCAGGCTTTTGCAGAAGAAGCTGGAGACATTGAAGGAGGAGCTAACACAGAGCGATTCCGCTAGGCATGTGGGACTTGTGGATGGAGCCCTTAATTCGCTTAACAAGGATTCACGGGTGGTCAATCTGTTGAAATCAGAGCACTACATTTTGGCCACCGTGCTCGATCCTAGATTTAAAACCTACCTTGGATCTCTCTTTCCGGCAGACACAAGTCTGCTGGGGTTCAAAGAACTGCTGGTGAGAAAATTGTCAAGTCAAGCGGAACGCGACCTGTCAACATCTCCTCCTTCACATTCTCCCGCAACTGGGGGTGCGAGGAAAAGGCTCAGAATTCCGCGCCCACCCGCTGGCGGTGATGCAGGGCAGTCTGGAGCGACTGCTGATGCTGACATCTGGTCCGGACTGAAGGACCTGCCAACGATTACGGACATGTCGTCTACTGTCACTGCATATGATTCTCTCCCCATTGAAAGAATGGTGGAGGATTATATGAGTGACCGCATCCAAGTAGGCACGTCAGACAGTCCGTACTTATACTGGCAGGAAAAAGAGGCAATTTGGAGGCCCTTGCACAAACTGGCTTTATTCTACCTAAGTTGCCCTCCCACAAGTGTGTACTCCGAAAGAGTGTTTAGTGCCGCCGCTCACCTTGTCAGCAATCGGCGTACGAGGTTACATCCAGAAAATGTGGAGAAGATGATGTTCATTAAAATTAATTATAATCAATTCCTCCGTGGAGACATTCACCCGCAGCAATTGCCTCCACAAAGTACACAGGGAGCTGAGATGGTGGATTCCAGTGGGGACGAATTGATAATCTGTGAGGAGGGGGATGTACACGGTGATATATCGGAGGATGATGATGAGGTGGACATCTTGCCTCTGTAGAGCCAGTTTGTGCAAGGAGAGATTAATTGCTTCTTTTTTGGTGGGGGTCCAAACCAACCCGTCATTTCAGTCACAGTCGTGTGGCAGACCCTGTCACTGAAATGATGGGTTGGTTAAAGTGTGCATGTCCTGTATATACAACATAAGGGTGGGTGGGAGGGCCCAAGGACAATTCCATCTTGCACCTCTTTTTTCTTTCATTTTTCTTTGCGTCATGTGCTGTTTGGGGAGTAGTTTTTGGAAGGGCCATCCTGCGTGACACTGCAGTGCCACTCCTAGATGGGCCAGGTGTTTGTGTCGGCCACTTGGGTCGCTTATCTTAGTCACACAGCTACCTCATTGCGCCTCTTTTTTTCTTTGCGTCATGTGCTGTTTGGGGGGTGTTTTTTGGAAGGGCCATCCAGCGTGACACTGCAGTGCCACTCCTAGATGGGCCAGGTGTTTGTGGCGGCCACTAGGGTCGCTTAGCTTACTCACACAGCTACCTCATTGCGCCTCTTTTTTTTCTTCTTTGCGTCATGTGCTGTTTGGGGGGTGTTTTTTGGAAGGGCCATCCTGCGTGACACTGCAGTGCCACTCCTAGATGGGCCAGGTGTTTGTGTCGGCCACTTGGGTCGCTGAGCTCAGTCATCCAGCGACCTCGGTGCAAATTTTAGGACTAAAAATAATATTGTGAGGTGTGAGGTTTTTCAGAATAGACTGAAAATGAGTGGAAATTATGGTTATTGAGGTTAATAATACTTTGGGATCAAAATGACCCCCAAATTCTATGATTTAAGCAGTTTTTTAGGGTTTTTTGAAAAAAACACACGAATCCAAAACACACCCGAATCCGACAAAAAAAATTCGGTGAGGTTTTGCCAAAACGCGTTCGAACCCAAAACACGGCCGCGGAACCGAACCCAAAACCAAAACACACCCGAACCCGAAAAATTTCCGGTGCTCATCACTACAGGTTACGCTGGGAATCCTCCCCTAGGGTAGACAAAGCTTTGACACGCTTATCTAAGAAGGTAGCCCTGCCGTCACAGGATACGGCCACCGTAAAAAAGATCCTGCGGATAGAAAGCAGGAAGGTATCCTGAAGTCCATTTATACACATTCAGGTACCCTACTAAGGCCGGCAATTGTGTCGGTCTGGATGTGTAGTGCTGTAGCAGCATGGACAGATACTCTGTCTGAGGAGCTTGATACCTTGGACAAGGATACTATATTGCTGACCCTGGGGCATATAAAAGACGCTGTCCTATATATGAGGGATGCCCAGAGAGACATTTGCCTACTGGGCTCTGGAATAAATGCAATGTCAATTTCTGCCAGAAGGGTCCTGTGTACTCGGCAATGGACAGGTGATGCCGACTCAAAAAAGCACATGGAGGTTTTACCTTATAAGGGTGAGGAATCGTTTGGGGACGGTCTCTCTGACCTAGTTTCCACAGCTACGGCTGTGAAGTCAAATGTTTTGCCATATATTCCCTCACAACCTAAGAAAGCACCGTATTACCAAATGCAGTCCTTTCGATCACAAAGAGGCAAGAAAGTCAGAGGTGCGTCCTTTCTTGCCAGAGGCAGGGGTAGAGGAAAGAAGCTGCACAATACAGCTAGTTCCCAGGAACAAAAGTCCTCCCCGGCTTCCACGAAATCCACCGCATGACGCTGGGGCTCCACAGGTGGAGCCAGGAGTGGTGGGGGCGCGTCTCCGAAATTTCAGCCACCAGTGGGTTCGCTCACGAGTGGATCCCTGGGCTATACAGATTGTGTCTCAGGGATACAAGCTGGAATTCGAAGTGATGCCCCCTCACCGTTACCTCAAATCGGCCCTGCCAGCTTCCCCCATAGAAAGGGAAGTAGTGTTAGCGGCAATTCACAAATTATATCTCCAGCAGGTGGTGGTAAAGGTTCCCCTACCTCAACAGGGAAGGGGTTACTATTCCACAATGTTTGTGGTTCCGAAACCGGACGGTTCGGTCAGACCCATATTGAATTTAAAATCCCTGAACATTTACCTGAAAAGGTTCAAGTTCAAGATGGAATCGCTCAGGGCAGTCATTGCAAGCCTGGAAGAGGGGGATTTTATGGTGTCTCTGGACATAAAGGATGCTTACCTGCATGTCCCCATTTATCCACCTCATCAGGAGTACCTCAGATTTGTGGTACAGGACTGTCATTACCAATTCCAGATGTTGCTGTTTGGTCTGTCCACGGCACCGAGAATATTTACCAAGGTAATGGCAGAAATGATGGTGCTTCTGCGAAAGCAAGGAGTTACAATTATCCCATACTTGGACGATCTCCTAATAAAGGCGAGGTCCAGAGAGCAGTTGCTGATCAGCGTAGCACACTCTCGGGAGGTGTTACAACAGCATGGCTGGATTCTGAATATTCCAAAGTCGCAGCTGATTCCTACGACGAGTCTGCCCTTCCTGGGTATGATTCTGGACACAGACCAGAAGAAAGTGTTTCTCTCGGAGGAGAAGGCCCAGGAGCTTGTGACTTTGGTCAGAGACCTCTTAAAACCAAAACAGGTGTCGGTGCATCTATGCACGCGAGTCCTGGGAAAGATGGTGGCATCATACGAAGCCATTCCCTTCGGCAGGTTCCATGTGAGGACCTTTCAGTGGGATCTGTTGGACAAGTGGTCCGGATCGCATCTTCAGATGCATCGGCTGATCACCCTATCCCCCAGGGCCAGGGTGTCTCTTCTGTGGTGGCTGCAGAGTGCTCACCTTCTCGAGGGCCGCAGGTTCGGCATACAGGACTGGGTCCTGGTGACCACGGATGCAAGCCTCCGAGGGTGGGGGGCAGTCACTCAAGGAAGAAACTTCCAGGGGCTGTGGTCAAGTCAGGAGACTTGTCTGCACATCAATATCCTGGAACTAAGGGCCATATACAACGCCCTGAGTCAAGCGGACCCTCTGCTTCGCAACCAACCGGTGCTGATTCAGTCAGACAACATCACCGCAGTGGCTCATGTAAACCGCCAGGGCGGCACAAGAAGCAGGGTGGCAATGGCAGAAGCCACCAGAATTCTTCGCTGGGCGGAGAATCACGTGCAAGCACTGTCAGCAGTGTTCATTCCGGGAGTGGACAACTGGGAAGCAGACTTCCTCAGCAGGCACGACCTCCACCCGGGAGAGTGGGGACTTCATCAAGAAGTCTTCACACAGATTACAAATCGATGGGAACTGCCACAGGTGGACATGATGGCATCCCGCCTCAACAAAAAGCTACAAAGGTATTGCGCCAGGTCAAGAGACCCTCAGGCGATAGCTGTGGACGCACTAGTGACACCGTGGGTGTTCCAGTCGGTTTATGTGTTTCCTCCTCTTCCTCTCATACACAAGGTGCTGAGAATCGTAAGAAAAAGAGGAGTGAGAACAATACTCATTGTTCCGGATTGGCCATGAAGGGCTTGGTATCCGGAACTGCTAGAAATGCTCACAGAGGACCCATGGCCTCTGCCTCTCAGACAGGATCTGTTGCAACAGGGGCCCTGTCTGTTCCAAGACTTACCGTGGCTGCGTTTGACGGCATGGAAGTTGAACGCTGGATCCTAGCGGAGAAAGGCATTCCGGATGAGGTTATTCCTACACTGATAAAGGCTAGGAAGGACGTGACAGCAAAACATTATCACCATATTTGGCGAAAATATGTTGCTTGGTGTGAGGCAAGGAAGGCCCCTACAGAGGAATTCCAGCTGGGCCGTTTCCTTCACTTCCTACAGGCGGGAGTGACTATGGGCTTAAAATTAGGGTCCATGAAGGTCCAGATTTCTGCCCTAACCATTTTCTTTCAAAAGGAACTGGCTTCTCTTCCTGAAGTTCAGACGTTTGTAAAGGGAGTGCTGCATATTCAGCCCCCTTTTGTGCCACCAGTGGCACCTTGGGATCTTAACGTGGTGTTGAGTTTCCTGAAATCTTACTGGTTTAAGCCACTTAAGACCATGGAGTTAAAATATCTCACGTGGAAAGTGGTCATGCTATTGGCCTTAGCTTCGGCTAGGCGTGTGTCTGAATTGGCGGCTTTGTCATGTAAAAGCCCCTATCTGGTTTTCCATATGGACAGGGCAGAGTTACGGACTCGTCCGCAATTTCTGCCGAAGGTGGTGTCATCCTTTCATTTGAACCAACCTATTGTGGTGCCTGCGGCTACTCGTGACTTAGAGGATTCCAAGTTACTAGATGTAGTCAGGCCTTTGAAGATTTATGTAGCCAGAATGGCTGGAGTCAGGAAAACTGACTCGCTGTTTATCCTGTATGCATCCAACAAGCTGGGTGCTCCTGCTTCAAAGCAAACTATTGCTCGCTGGATCTGTAACACGATTCAGCAGGCTCATTCTGCGGCTGGATTGCCGCATCCAAAATCAGTAAAAGCCCATTCCACAAGGAAGGTGGGCTCTTCTTGGGCGGCTGCCCGAGGGGTCTCGGCATTACAGCTTTGCCGAGCAGCTACTTGGTCGGGTTCAAACACCTTTGCAAAGTGCTACAAGTTTGATACCCTGGCTGAGGAGGACCTTGAGTTTGCTCATTCGGTGCTGCAGAGTCATCCGCACTCTCCCGCCCGTTTGGGTGCTTTGGTATAATCCCCATGGTCCTTACGGAGTCCCCAGCATCCACTAGGACGTTAGAGAAAATAAGATTTTACTTACCGGTAAATCTATTTCTCGTAGTCCGTAGTGGATGCTGGGCGCCCGTCCCAAGTGCGGACTTCTTCTGCAATGTTATGGTTGCATCAGGTTTGTCTGATGCTCTGTTGTTGTTCATACTGTTAACTGGGTAAGTTTATCACGAGTTATACGGTGTGATTGGTGTGGCTGGTATGAGTCTTACCCTGGATTCCAAAATCCTTTCCTTGTACTGTCAGCTCTTCAGGGCACAGTTTCCTTAACTGAGGTCTGGAGGAGGGACATAGAGGGAGGAGCCAGTGCACACCAGTAGTCCTAATTCTTTCTTAAAGTGCCCTGTCTCCTGCGGAGCCCGTCTATTCCCCATGGTCCTTACGGAGTCCCCAGCATCCACTACGGACTACGAGAAATAGATTTACCGGTAAGTAAAATCTTATTTTCTCACTGCAGAACTCCTATTAGGATGAGTCCATTGATCGACTGTATTCAATTCATAGTCCATGTCAACCTTATCACGTTTATGCTTCTTGAATTTGATAAGATCTCTTTTATAGATCTGCAGCTGGGAATTCAATTTACCAAACCAATCGGTCTTTGTGTCGTTAGTCAGACTAGGTTTGTGAATACTTTCAAAGGCTTCTATTTTATCTTTGGATACATTCATTTCCTTAGTTGAATGCTCAATGATTAGCAGCATGAGGTCAAATGAGCATTTATTAACAAAATAGACCCATTTCTTGCAGAAAGAGGGGTCGTGTCGACCGATTGTGGGACTGTTTCGCACCCGCAGGCCTCTCGGGATCTTTTTAGCTCTATAAAAATCATTGAGTGATAATCCATGATAGAAATAGTCTATTTCCCTTCTTTTCAATTTTACAAGGTCACAATATACTTCATCCAATGAAATTGCCTCAGCTTGAACAATAAGATGACCACTATACAAAATAGCTTCTGCTTCTGACTCAGAGTAGCTTTAAGTGTCCCCAATAGGGAATAACAATTGATTGAAACCAGCAGCTGCAGTCTCTATATCATCTTTAGGCATCGTTAAAGTGCAAATGCTAGTGTAAAAAAGTTTCAAAAAAGTACAAAAATTGAAAAGAGAAAACACACACGATGAAATCCAAATAGATAATGCAGTGGTACCCTGACCAAGAAAATCAAAGGGCCAACAATGGAGTTCAATGTAGAAAGCAGGTGGTCTGGCACAGCCACTTACTGTATCCTTATGCCGGGTGCCTTCACAGAGAGGAGATGGACAGATGGACAGTGGTGCGGCACTCCAATAAATCAAAATTACAGCAGCAATTGGTTGCAACGTTTCAATGCCTTTATTACCATGGCATTTTCATCAAAATACACTACCTACAGTGTCACACAATACGTGTATGAGCTAAAAATAGTAATCTAACACTGCGGTTTAATTTTACCTACACTGTCACAAATTCAGTATGTGTATGATCATACACTGCGTTATGACCAGCAGTGTCACAGAAAAATATTAGTATAGTACACTGGGGTTTTGCACCAAAAAATATATAAATATAAATATACATATATATATATATATATATATATATATATATATTTATATATATAAAGCAGGTGGGTCTGGCACAGCCACTTACTGTATCCTTATGCCGGGTGCCTTCACTGAGAGGAGATGGGTAGAGGTGAGGCACTCCAGTAAATCAAAATTACAGCAGCAATTGGTAGCAACGTTTCAATGCCTTTATTATCTTGGCATTTTTATCAGGATAGATATATAAAACACGTTCTTACCTTATAAAGAAGAGTGAGATGCCAATCAGCAGTGGGACTGTGCACCCGTCTGTATTCAGACATTTCCATGGTGATGGCTTCTTTCACTCATGCATCTGACGTGGCTCCGTCTCTGGAGCTTCACAATGATGTCACGCTCTCTGCACCTCCTTCCGGGTGCACGATCCCGCTGGAGTCTTCTACTGAGTTTAACTCTTCAGCAAGCGACAATGAACATATGGGCACAGAGTCATCTATTAGTTACTCGGGCACAACTTTACAGAGGAAATGTAGATACACCAGATGCGGTGGACAGAGGAATAGGCAGTCAATGTGGAAGAAGGCCCCGATCATCCAACAAAGCCCGGTGATCAATTTGTCTTCATATGATTTGTCTCATACTGAATTACAGGTCTTGTCAAAAGGCTTATCGCTTGTACCATCTGTAAAATATGATCCTTTAGATTGGAAGATCGAACATTATAATCTTTCTAGACAACTTAAATTGAAAGAATTCTTCAGTAAAAGACTTACTGTACAACTCCAGCTGCTGAAGAACATTACCAGCTCAATTGTCTAGACTACTTCCTCATTCACTATTTGAACACCAGTCTTTCAATTCTTCTATAAAGACTTTTTTACGTATATATTAGATTCTGAGGAGCAGACTAAAGTACCATGTTTACCATGGACTCGTCCTAATTTGAGTAATTTGGAACGCAAAGCCCTGGATAATCTGGCTAACAACCCGGACTTAGTTTTCTGCCCTGCGGATAAAGGGGCGCTCTAATCCTCCAAAATCTTCAGGACTATAAGGAGCAAGTGTCTCCCCATTTGTATGATACTATTACATATCGACGTCTAGCTGGTGATCCATCCACTATCTTCAAGGCGGAATTGGCTGCTTTATTACAGTCTGCAGTCACTAATCAGACTATATCTTCTAAATTAAGAGATGCTTTACTTCCAGCTTTTCCTTTGGTCCCCTTGTTTTATACTATCCCCAAGGTCCATAAGTCATTAACCAAGCCCCCAGGCAGACCTATCATTTCTGCCCGGGGTGGCTTATTTCAACAGTCTTCAGTTTATTTGGACAGTTTAATGCAACCGTGCATGTATAGTCATCCACGGTATTTATTTGACACAGTCTCATTATTAGTTAAATTACAGGAATTGCCAGTGTTAGATCCAGATGTCTGCATGTTCACTGTAGATGTCTGTAACCTATATACTATTATCCCTCATGAATTCGGTTTGCAATCTGTTAGATGTATTTGACACAATGTCCATTATATACCGGACCTGATGTGAATCTGATTATTGAATTATTGAATTTAATTTTGACAATGAATTTTTTTTTTTTGACAATACATTTCTTTTACAGTTAATTGGCTGTGTGATGGGTGCGGCAGTAGCACCATCATATGCAAACATTTTTATGTTCGATATTGAAGAAGAAATTTTCTTCTCCGACCCTCGCATAGCCAATCGTATTCAAATTTTTTGTCATTATATAGATGATTTACTATTTTTTTGGAAGGGGCCTAGCTCAGATTTGATAGCCCATATTTCGGAGCATAATGAAAGTTCTAGCCCTGTTAAATGTACATTTTCAGCCAGTTCATCAGAGGTTAATTTTCTGGATGTTGCTATATCCAGTAATGAAGGCGTTGTTTCAACTAGCCTATACGCAAAACCTACAGATAGAAATAACCTTTTTTCTTATAACAGTTGCCACCCCCCATCTTTGATTATGGGTCTTCCTTACTCTCAGCTATTGAGGGTAAGACATATTACATCTGATCCAGTTCTAGCTGAATCCCAAATGGATGCAATGAATGACAAATTTTCTGTGAGAGGATATAATGTATTTCATCTACAACAAGCTAAAGAAAAAGTACTTAGCATTGAAAGGGCATCTCTTCTGTCTTCTCATACTAAATCTAATACGCCATTTGTAACTTGGGTGAATAAATACAACCAAGCTAGTCCAGTTATTGGTAAGACATCTAAGAAACCCTGGCCTATTGTTCAATTCGACTTAGATTTATATCTTAATGATACACGTATTATGTCCTGCTATAAACGCAGACGGAATTTGAGGGATATCTTAGTCAAATCAGATATCTCAATAAAAAAATCAAATGAGAATATTGGTAAATGGGGATGTGTTCACTGTACTTGTGTCACTTGCCGGTTCTTGATTGCTGGTGACACATTCTACCACCCTCAGACTGGTCAATCGATTCAAATCTGTCATAGACTTACTTGTAATAGTAAGTTTGTTGTGTATCAAATTATTTGTCCTTGCGTCCTGATTTGTGTGGGGAAGACTGAGCGATCATTAAATGAAAGGATGTCCGCTCATCGTTCCTCCATTAAGGCAGCTTTAGTATCTGGTACTAGTGAGCAACTAGGTGCAAGGCATTTTGCCTCTGCTACTCATAGTCTCACATCCCTTAGATATCGTATGATTGATCACATCCCTGTAGATGGGAGGGGTGGTAATCATAGCCTCACATTGCTACAATGTGAGGCTAGATGGATTTTCCATTTAAGTACACTAGCCCCCAAAGGGTTAAATGAACAGTCAGGCATTAATATGCTATCTTTGGGCTAAATTGATATTTGTATCTATTTTGCACCCCCTGATTATACAAATCCATTTATTAATGTTTTTCCTAGTGATGACTGTGTTCTATATTTGAATTTATGCTTTGTTTAAGCTAATAGAATGGTGTCAGCCTTATATAGTGTTGTTATTATTATACAGTTCTTGTCTATTTCCTGTTTTAAGACGTTTCTATGGTGATGACTTCTTTCACTCATACGTCTGACATGGCTCCATCTCTGGCGCTTCACAATGACGTCATGCTCTCTGCGCCTCCAGCCGGGTGCACGGTCCCCCTGCTGATTGCCGTCTCACATGGTGTTCTCGTCTTTATAAGGTAAGGACGTGTTGTATATGTTATATGTTTATCCTGATGAAAATGCCACGGTAATAAAGGCATTGAAATGTTGCTACCAATTGCTGCTGTAATTTTGATTTATTGGAGTGCCGCACCTCTGTCCATATATATATATATATATATATATAGAACCAATGGAGGCACTCAGAAAGAAAAAGACGACACACCGCTGGATAGATCGACGTTTCAGGGACGGATCCCTTTTATCAAGACGTGTCTTGATAAAAGGAATCCGTCCCTGAAACGTCGACCTATCCAGCGGTGTGTCGTCTTTTTCTTTCTAAGTGCCTCCATTGGTTCTATGTCTGCATGCTCTGTGAGAGGTTGTGCACCAGAACAAGCTGATTGAAGTTGAACAGTGAGTGCCGGACATATGGTATTTATTTATATATATATATATATATATATGTACTGCTCAAAAAAATAAAGGGAACACTTAAACAACATAATGTAACTCCAAGTCAATCACACTTCTGTGAAATCAAACTGCCCACTTAGGAAGCAACACTGATTGACAATCAATTTCACATGCTGTTGTGCAAATGGAATAGACAACAGGTGGAAATTATAGGCAATTAGCAAGACACCCCAATAAAGGAGTTATTCTGCAGGTGGTGAATACAGACCACTTCTCAGCTCCTATGCTTTCTGGCTGATGTTTTGGTCACTTTTGAAAGCTGGCAGTGCTTTCACTCTAGTGGTAGCATGAGACGGAGTCTACAACCCACACAAGTGGCTCAGGTAGTGCAGCTAATACAGGATGGCACATCAATGCGAGCTGTGGCAAGAAGGTTTGCTGTGTCTGTCAGCGTAGTGTCCAGAGCATGGAGGCGCTACCAGGAGACAGGCCAGTACATCAGGAGACATGGAGGAGGCCGTAGGAGGGCAACAACCCAGCATCAGGACCGCTACCTCCGCCTTTGTGCAAGGAGGAACAGGAGGAGCACTGCCAGAGCCCTGCAAAATGACCTCCAGCAAGACACAAATGTGCATGTGTCTACTCAAACGATCAGAAACAGACTCCATGAGGGTGGTATGAGGGCCCGACGTCCACAATTGGGGATTGTACTTACAGCCAAACACCATGCAGGACGTTTGGCATTTGCCAGAGAACACCAAGATTGGCAAATTCGCCATTGGCGCCCTGTGCTCTTCACAGATGAAAGCAGGTTCTCACTGAGCACATGTGACAGACGTGACAAAGTCTGGAGACGCCAAGGAGAACGTTCTGCTGCCTGCAACATCCTCCAGCATGACCGGTTTGGCAGTGGATCAGTAATGGTGTGAGGTGGCATTTCTTTGGGGGGCCGCACAGCCCTCCATGTGCTCACCAGAGGTAGCCTGACTGCCATTAGGTACCGAGATGAGATCCTCAGACCCCTTGTGAGACCATACGCTGGTGCGGTTGGCCCTGGGTTCCTCCTAATGCAAGACAATGCTAGACCTCATTTGGCTGGAGTGTGTCAGCAGTTCCTGCAAGACGAAGGCATTGATGCTATGGACTGGCCCGCCTGTTCCCCAGACCTGAATCCAATTGAGCACATCTGGGACATCATGTCTCGCTCCATCCACAGACTGTCCAGGAGTTGGCGGATGCTTTAGTCCAGGTCTGGGAGGAGATCCCTCAGGAGACCATCTGCCTCCTCATCAGGAGCATGCCCAGCTATTGTAGGGAGGTCATACAGGCACGTGGAGGCCACACACACTGCTGAGCCTCATTTTGACTTGTTTTAAGGACATTACATCAAAGTTGGATCAACCTGTAGTGTGTTTTTCCACTTTAATTTTGAGTGTGACTCCAAATCCAGACCTCCATCAGTTAATAAATTTGATTTCGATTGATAATTTTTGTGTGATTTTGTTGTCAGCACATTCAACTATGTAAAGAACAAAGTATTTAATAAGAATATTTCATTCATTCAGATCTAGGATGTGTTATTTTAGTGTTCCCTTTATTTTTTTGAGCAGTGTATATATATATATATATATACACACACACACATACAGGAATCCACAATCCACTGCACTCGCCATTCCCAGGAGAGGGGTGCACTCACATACTCCCCACCACTAGGTTGGGATGCGGTGTGCTGGGACCACCTAACTCAAATATACATATACAAAGAAGACCTAAGAAGAAAAATGAGGACTACCTCCACTGCGCACAGTCTACAGAGTCTATCAAATGTCTCAAAACATTCAGAAGTGGGTAAGAGAATGGAATGATGGTCTTCTTACAACTTCCTTCTCTTAGTAAAATGAAAGGGAGTCTTCTCTCTGACTTGGTCCAATGTCCCTCAAAAAGAAGAAGAAAAAGGAGAGCGATATTGTGTAGTAGGTCCTAGGTTAAGTGATGGCGGGTTGTTCTAGGATTTCATAATTCGACGAGATGTTTCGTACCGTACTCACGTCTAGAGAGAAGGGTTTCCACGTATAAAGGTTTCTTTATGGGTCCAAACTTCTCCTAGCTGAGTATATGGGTGGTTCGGACTTCTTTCAGTTTTTCCCAGGTGGTATCCCAGTGCGAGAAATAATGGAGAGAACAGCCGAATTAATAGACCACAATGAAGTCTATTCCATCAGTTAAAATCATAGCCGGAGGGATAAACCAGCTTACCGTACTTACACTAAACAAATGTATAAAAAGCACATAGATGTATCTTTAACCATGATTCATTGTCAAGTACGTCACTTGGTGTTTAAAATATCACTAGGTGTTTAAAATAACAGTGGGTCAGCGTACCCAACTTACAGTCTTCCAGGTGTTGTCTATCCCGTAGCGGTTTATTTCTCCACCTCCTTCTCAGAAGGTGGAATTCCACCCTTGAATACACCAGATCTTAATAATAGTGATCTGGAAGGTCAGTAAGTGGTGTATAGCCCTCACACCAACGCGTTTCGACCAGAGGTCTTTGTCAAGGTGAGAGAAGACTCCCTTTCATTTTACTAAGAGAAGGAAGTTGTAAGAAGACCATCATTCCATTCTCTTACCCACTTCTGAATGTTTTGAGACATTTGATAGACTCTGTAGACTGTGCGCAGTGGAGGTAGTCCTCATTTTTCTTCTTAGGTCTATTTTGTATGGTGTTGAGTGACACCTGGGTACTACGCAACTGCAGCCGGTCGAGCGCAGTGGTTTACTATTTCTGCTTTCTCTGTAACATATACAAAGAACCCTGCACTCTCCTTATTGGGATCAGTACGTATTACCGCCGGACGGAATCCCGGCATTCGGAATACCGACACTGGGATCCCAACCGGCACAATCCCGACAGGGGGGTTAGCACAACGCAGCCCATTGCGGGCACTGTGCCTCGCTATGCTCGGCACACTAATTTATTCTCCCTATATGGGTGTCGTGGACACCCACAGAGGGAGAATATGTCGGGATTGTGCCGGTCGGGATACCGGTGTCGGTATTCCAACCGCCGGGATTCCGTCCGGCGGGATCTTGACCGCATCCCCTCCTTATCAGTTTTATTCACCTTAATACTTAAAATACAACTAGATAATGTGGTTTTGGCTTATGAATTGTACAATTCATGTAAGCTTGCAGCCCACTCCACAGGACCCCATTTCACTGCAAGTCCTTCTCTATCACATAAACTTTCATATAGATTTTTTAGGTCTCAAACCCCATTGTTTATCTAGTTGTATATTAAAGCATTAAAGAGAATGAAACTGCTTAGGTAGAGTGCAGGGTTCTTTGTATATGTAGTGGATTCCTGTATGTGTATAATAGGGTTCATTTTTAATTGGCCCATTTGTGATCATATCTCTCTCTTTCATGCACCCCTAAGCTCATTTACCTTTAACCTGGGTCAGCTGCTGTTTAGGTGTGTTGGTGACTGACTCACTTTGAAAGTCAGAAGTCAGTTGGCAGGTGAGCTTTAAACCAGGTAAGCAAACGTGTGAAATTGTATTGGTGACTGTCTTACCTTTTAAAAGCCATAAGTGTAGCAGATAAGGTTTAAACCAGGTAAGCACATTTTTTCCTATGAAGCAACAGTTGCCAGGTCTCTAAAAAATCTATGTAAAAGTTTATGTGATAGAGTAGGACTTGCAGAGAAATGGGGTCCCGTGGAGTGGGATGCAAACTTACATGCGTTACACAATTCATAAACCAAAATCCCAATGTTTATCTAGTTACAGAACAGTGCGACTGAACAACAAAGAGTTATAAAGTCAAGTCCATGAATGCTGTATAGGCATTAGTGACAAAAGGGGTGTGGGTAGGAGACAGTGGTGGTCAATAGATGCTGGGCATCAAAAAGAGGGAAAGCTGCAAGTGCTGCCAACAGCGCCCCCTACCCTGCAGCACTATGAGCAGAGCATACTTTGCACACACCTAGTTACGGCCCTGAATGACCCAGCACCCCCATTTTGCTCTAATGGGGCTATGCTGGGACAGTATTTATAGAGATAAGACAAACATAATGTCATCTCTGGATTTGACGTGTCTATTTTAGCTGATGAAGTGGAGAAGAGCAGGGAAGAGGTGTACCCAAGTTGGCTCTCTACTCTCCTACCTGGCTGCCTGTTTGCTCCCCCAGTTCATAAGCGACAGATATTATCAACACATGCGCAGTGACATTAATATGGGAGCAGACATCTTTTGCTCAAGTAAATGATGAAAATAATTTCCTCACTGCAATGACATGCGGAGAGGTGAGACAGAGCCTTTCCTGTCATAGTCCAGTATACGCCAGAGTTTTATATGCCTACCAGATGCTAATAGGTCTGAGCATGGTCAGACAAGCGTATATGCAAGAGTCACGTTCACTCCTTCAGCTACAAGTCCAACAGCTAGACAGCACGGCATCCAGAAAGTCCAGACGCCCTTGCTAAAATGAGTTTCCGGTCTCCTTCCGAAAATTGGGCTAATTCAGCATGGGTTGTAGATGTGTGAATAATCTCACACCTACAACCCATTACTCTAACATGTGGGGGACACCCAGCACAGGGCAAGACAGCAATACATGTTTAGGATTGCGCCCTGCCTACGCAGCCTAGCTGCAAAGGCAGTTGGCTACCCACCATCTTTTTGATTGCTGCAATTGATGGGTATGTCAAAACTGAAATCTAAATTTTCAGTGTAGAAATTAAGCAGCCAGTATTTTCCATGCACAGAAACAATATAACCCACCCAAATCTAAATCTCTCTGCACATGTTACATCTGCCCCACCTGCAGTGCAACATTGTTTTGCACAGTTGCTAAATTTTTTAGTTTACTAATAAACCTAGATAACCCCTCCAAATCCCGACATTTTTAATTTAAAATAGGGATATTTACCAACTTTTCATCTGCTCAGAGGTGAATTGAAATTCGCTAGAAAAATTACTACAAATTAGTGTCAACAATTAAATAGGCACTTTACACGATTTGCAGCAAAATCTCAGTTTTTACCATAAAAAGCCAATAAATTTTGTGTGAAGCAAGTCAATTGTCCGCTTCCTAAATGATGGAACAAGTTTTACGTGCAAAGAATTGTCTCATAATGCTGAATTATTGTATGTAAAAATTGATTTATCAAATGTACAAATTTGTCAATTTTACTTTTTTTGCAAGCTATTTGCTTCACATGTATTTCAGTACTACGATATACTTGTTGTTCATCTACTCCCTACATTTTATTATTAGTTTGAAATAAATGTTATATAAATGTTCAGAAATTAACACTACTGTATGCACTGTTCATGATATATACATGTTATTATAACATTCGATATTATGGTGGCAACCTATTGATTGATGACATTGTGGCCCTTAGGGGCATTTTTTCAGAAGCCATTTAAACTACCGATATGTTTTTGAACTGTGGTAGTAAACAATATATACAAATTCTGGGAGAAAATACAAGGCTTACACAAATAGTACTCTCATAATTGAACACATACAATACCTCAGTATGCTAACCATGGAGGTACCATGCATTCCTAAAGATTTGTGTACAGAGCAGAGAGAGGGGTGAAGTTCATCACAGCTGCCTGGAGACAAGTTAGAGTTTGGTGCCCTCCCCCTCCTTAAAAATAGAGAAAACAAATATGTGTGTTAGTGTGTGTGTGTATATAAAGTTATAAACACACACAATTTACAGAATTATATACATAGCAATCTCAGTCAGTCTACAGGGACTGGAGCACAGAGAATTGGCAGGGCTCCAGCTATGTTGTGATTCAGCTGTCTGCAGCATGCAGATTTAACGTTCCCAGGTAGGTGCACCGTCACTTGCTGCAGCGCAGGCTGAGTGGTACCAGGTTGGGACCATCCTATCCTCTACTGCAGTTGTTAGCATGACTCCTGGGGCACAGCCTATTAACGCTGCAGTAGCAGTGGGTGCTCTGCAGAGATCCGTTGGAAAAGCAGCGTTCACATATTAAGCATGCTGTAAACCAAACAGGTGCTGCTGTACATGCAGGTTTCCTTTCAGGGCTTGGAGCCCAGAGGCAGACGAGATGTCTGCCTCTGGGAGTAATGCCCCTGAGCCAAGAACCCTGTGTATGTCTCATCCAATTCAGGATATCCATAAACAGAAACATCCAAATGTATACCTAAGTAGTTCATTATGACATGGCTAGTAATATGAATCTAGACCTACCCACAGACTGCTGTTATTCTAATATCCTCCTATACTATATCCTTCTTTCCTGGTCTGTTCGAAAGCACAAGCTGCAGGTTACAGAGAGCGATCTTATGGGGACTGCTGTAACACAGGTCATTTGCAAATATCTCCAATATCTGCTGCAGACCATTTTAATACATATAAGGTAGTTCTCTGAAGTTCTACCACATTTTAATGCTTGATGCATCCTGCCCTTAGTTCTTGGTTAAAGAAGATACTGTTGTATTCAAATTCTAGTTTCATTGAATTTCAGTCTAAATAATATAATACTGAGTCAAACAGATAAATAAATCACCTTAGCAGTTACATTACAAATATAATAGAACCGGGATCATAATGATGGAGTTAAAATATAATGCAATAAATGATAACACCTGGTGCTTCAAACAGTTGCATCAAAGTGCATTCATTTCCAAGGCTTATCTATTCATAATGTCATATGTACTGTAACATAAAACACCATTCTTCTGTGTTACATAAATAATTTCATACAATTATCAGTAACATCAGCAAGACACATATTTTCAAGGATGATTGACTTTTATTCTTGGAGTTTGCAAAATAATAATTTTATGTAAGAATAGCTGATGGAAAAAATGTAGTTCCTGAAGATTTTAGTGTTTTCAAGAAAGTAACAAAATGTTTGTGTTGTCAAAAAGTACAATTGCTAAACAATTAGCTTGTAATGAAAAAGACTTCTACTTACTGTACATAGGGCTGTGATGTGTTCACTGAAAGTCATATGAGAGAGAGACAATGTATTATAAATGCCTTGATTCACAAATAAATATTTCAATGCAAATAAATAAAGGATGGCAAGTGTTTTCTGAATACATTTTTGCAGACGGTTGCACACAAAAGCTATGAAGCTCTTTGGTACATCTCTGGTGGATAAGACACATGCAGTGATTACAGGATTAGACCCGGTGGAGAGGAATGGGGACTACAATGTATTTTCTAGAGACAGCAGAAATGAGTGTATTTCATAATACAATTCAATGAAACATAAAATAAATTTCTGTTTTTCTTTTTTTGTGCAACAAGTAAAGGGATTGATGACAAAACTACTCAGATTTCCAATTCATTACATCTACAGTTTTGATTAACTTACATACAGACACTGATTAAAAAAAAAAGGTTCTATGTTTAGGAAATATTTTTATATTGCACTATGCAAGTTGCTTACATGTCTGAAACACTGCAGTGAGAGACAAAGGCCCTCATTCCGAGTTATTCGCTCGCTAGCTGCTTTTAGCAGCATTGCACACGCTAAGCCGCTGCCCTCTGGGAGTGTATCTTAGCATAGCAGAATTGCGAACGAAAGATTTGCAAAATTGCGAATAGAAATTTCTTAGCAGTTTCTTAGTAGCTCGACACTTACTCTGCCACTGCGATCAGTTCAGTCAGTTTCGTTCCTGGTTTGACGTCACAAACACACCCAGCGTTCACCCAGGCACTCCCCGTTTCTCCAGCCACTCCCGCGTTTTTCCCAGAAACTGCAGCGTTTTTTCACACACACCCATAAAACGTCCAATTTCCGCCCAGAAACGCCCACTTCCTGTCAATCACACTCCGATCACCAGAACGAAGAAAAATCCTCGTAATGCCGTGAGTAAAATACCTAACTTTTGAGTAAAATAACTAAGCGCATGCGCTCTGCGAACATTGCGCATGCGCAATAAGCGACTAATCGCAATATAGCGAAATTCGGCAACGAGCGAACAACTCGGAATGAGGGCCAAATTGGGTCATTTTTTTTTTGCTTGCTTTTTCTATACCCCTCCTCATGCAGCTTTATCATTTCTGTGAAGAGTGCTGATTGGTAAATGGGTAAGATGAGGCTGTAAAGGGAGTCAGCTGTATTGCTCTGTGTTATGTGTAATGTTATGTGAGTAGGAAAGTAATAATGTTTAAAATGCTCTATTTGATGCCATCAGTGATATGATGTCATGCAATTAAATAAGTTTTCAAGTAGTTTTATGACTTATGTTTTAACAATCCTCTTCTGGTGGCCCTAGTTAAGGATGAGTGCAATTTTAAAAGGTCCATTTCCTGTATCTTTCTTCACTTAAAGCACTAACTGCATTTTTCCTGTAGATGAGAAATATATTTAATTTGTCATGTTATTTTATGAATGATTTCATTAGGAAGTCTTTAAGCTACTTTAGCTATAAATAGAACTTTAACTGTGCTTTTAACAAATTTTTGAAACTTAATTTATTCTATGTTTTTTTTATTATTTTATGTAAATCACGGTGGAATATTGGAATATGAACTCAAGTCTGAAATAAGTCAGTGAAACCTGTTCTACTATAGAAAAAAAAGTGGATCAACAAATAAATACAAAAATTACCAGTATAAGAATTGTCAAGTAATGGGACAATTTCTCAGTGATGTTAGTTTAAAACCGGGCCATTTCTGTAGTATGCAAGCAGTCCATTGGACATTTATCACTATGTATTATTAAAAAAAAAAATGAAATACACCCTCCAGACCATTGTATGTTTTACTACTCTTACTCTTTTAAAATATTTTTTTCCATATTTAATTACTTTTTTTTTTTCACTTCTCATTTTTGCTTTTTGTGATTAAGTTCTGGTGCACACTCAGTAATGCAGGGGGAGATTTATCAAAGACTGGACAGAGAAAAAGTGGAGAGTGATAAGTGGTGGGATGTAATGAAGTCCAGGTCCGCAGGTGTGGGATGCCGGACAATCTCAGACTTTTTCTTAAAGAGGCAATCATTTACAAGCCATGGCTTTGCCTCTTTAAAAAAACTGTCTGAGATCGGTAGGCATCCTGCACCTCGGGCGACCTCAGACTCCACTACATCCCGCCGAAAGTTTCACTACCAAATAATCAACTACTGTTATTTTTCAAATACAACCTGCAAAATGACAGAAACTGGTTCTTTTGTGTGTATTAAATAAAAATACAGCATTGACCACAAGAAAAAACATCCAATGATACCATTAAGAGACACACAGTGTCTCCAAGGCATCCATATATACAACAGTTATCAGTCACACAGCGGTGACTGTAATAAACCAAATGTATAGGAAATAAGGACACACAGCAGTGTCACAGATGGTCAAACCAAATTGACTGAGGTAATTATTCAATATACTAGCATGATTATCCAGGATGGATAGGGTGCCTTTGAGGACCGAGTTTGGGTATCTCTGGCCTAACCTATATGGGTCAGCCTACACACAGGACTCAGCCTCCCTACCCCATGTTAAAAGGGGCAGTTAATATCCAGAAATATGGAGAAGTAATTTGGTAGAACTATAGTGAAATATGGTACTTCATCTATAATGTATAGACAGGGCCGCAACTAAAGAGGCACATGTGTCAGGTGCAGGATTTGAAGGGGCGCTGAGATGCTGTAGCAGATTTACAACTAAGAAACAGAAGCAGACTCAACACAGAAGAAGTGTTCTCTCCATGGCATGATGTATGATGTATGTTGCTCTCCCGTCGTGCACTCTCCCTCAGATAAGGATGCTTAGCACCCGCCTGCCAGGTGCTGGTGTCCGTAATTAAAGTGGTGTCTCCCTCCTCCATGCAAACTCCACTCAAGTCCTGCTGACCTGGGACCCTGTCAGAGCTACAAAGATACAGTATGTTCTAATCAATAAAGCTCAATCCACAACCTGCAATGTATACCTATTCCAGGTGATGAAAGTATTGCTATGACACTACAACTTCTGCTGAAGGAGTGGACTGGATAATGCTGGTATCCTAGCAATGACGGAATAGCCAGAAATACTTCCTGTAGGGGTAATAAGCCAATGATTTTCACTGATGATTTTTTAATTGGCTAAATGCCATCATGCAGGATGGAAAGAGAGAGGTCTCTAATTAGGTCAGAGGCTGGTGCAGCTATATGTCTGATTGGGATGTTCAACAGCCTGCCCTGGCACAGAGAACCTTATCTGGCATAGTAGGGAATAGCCCTGTACTGAAGCGGTCCCATAATAAAACAAGCAGGTAAAAGTTTTCCCCATCACATCAAGAAGTATCAGCAATAAGAAATGAACACTACATGATAATAGAAAATTCAGAGATCTTAGTCCATACAGTATATTTGCAAATATATGGTTTAACCAAGAGGCCTCAGCAAGACTTCTCTGATACTGGTGGTCCCTAACACTATATGACAATAGCACCCACTCGGGTATAATAATAAATATACTACAGTATTACTCTTAAAACATAGTTCAGGATAAATTTACTATTCTGCCTAAAACATACTGTGGTTCTGTTTCCTGTATGTTCAAACAGGTAAAAACCCATGTGACTCCTGACAGTATAAACTGGCTACTTAAGTGCAAGAGCAGGGAAGATAATTGCGGTGGCCCACAGTGTCAAATTCAGCAGAGTTGTCAAGGGGAATAAGCAGAGAGTAGTATCCCTTGGATTTAGCAGCAAGGAGGTCATTGCAGACTTTCATGAGGGCAGTTTCAGCAGAGTGGAGAGGGTGGAAATAAGACTGGAATGGGTCAAGCAGTGATTTGGAGGAATGAAAGACAGTTATGCAGTTGTAGACTATACACTCAAGGAGTTTGGAGGCAAAAAGGAGGAGAGAGATGGGTCGGTAGTTGGAGATAGCGATTGGGTCAAGGTTAGGTTTTAAAAAAAATAGGCAAGACAAAATCATATTTGAAGGCAGAGGAGACAGAGGCTAATGAGAGGGAGACATTGGGGAGATGGAGAAGACGGGAACATGCAGAAGTTGAGAGGTAGCGGAGGATGAGGGAGGGGATAGGGTCAAGTGGGGAGGTGAAGAGGGGAGAGGAACAGATGAGGGCCATGACTTCCTTACCAGATACAGGGAAGAAAGATGTCAGAGTAATTAGCAGGGAAGGAGAGGGGAATGGAGGGGGAGGGTTGCTCTGGGTCTGGTGGGATGTGATTTCCTGTCACATGGAGTCAATTTTGGATGTGAACTAGGTGGTAAAGTCAAGAGCAGAGAGTGAAGAGGGTTGTTGAGGCAGGGGTGGGCAGAGGAGCAAGTTGACAGTGACAAAGAGGCACCAGGGTTTTGAGGACTGGGAGGAGATGATGTTCTTGAAGCATGATTGTTTAGAGAGGGAAAGGGCCGCACAGAAGGATGAAAGGTTAAATTTGTAATGGAAGAAGTCTGCCTTAAAGCGTGATTTCCTCCACTATCACTCGGGGGTATGTGAGCAATTTTGCAGATACTGTATCTCGTGCATTTGGAGTACCAGGGTTGCGGTGTCAATTTGTGAGGGTGAATAATGGTCAGTGGGGTGACAGAGTCAAGAGCAGAAGTAAGAGATGCATTGTATAGTGAAGTAGCTTGTTCAGGGCAGGAGAGAGAATAGGAGAGAGAAGTGAGTTAAACGGTGAGTAAAGGGAAGCGATGTCAGTAGGAGATGGAGAAGAAGAGAGATCTAAGTTAAAGGAGAGCAGATGATGGTCAGAGAGGGGAAACAGGCAGTGGGAGAAATTAGAAATTTTACAGCGGTGAGTTAAGACTAAATCAAGTGAGTTCCCATTCACATGTGATGGAGAGGAGGTCCACTGGGAGAGACCAAGTGATAATGTTAGGTTAAGGAGTTTAGTGGTAGGGTAGTTTGTTTGGGTGTGGAGAGGGATGTTGAAATCACCTAAGATAATTGAGGGAATGTCTGAGGAGAGGAAGAGAGAAAGACAAGAAGCAAAGTTGTCAAGGAATTTGAAGGGAATGCCAGGGGGTTGGCAAATGACAGCTACTCGAAGGTGAACAGGTTGAAAGAGGTGTATATCATGGACCTCATATGTAGAAAATGTAAGGGTTCTGGGGTACTAGTTGGTATGAGTAGCTAGAGGGTAGAAGGACCCCAACCAGATCCAGCCCTAAATATAGGCAGACTAGGCAATTGCCTAGGGCATCTGCCTTCACCTAGTTGCTGGCTCAGTAACCATTGGTGGTCATGGGGCACCCACGGTTCCCATGCTCCTTTGTGGAGTCTGGCTGACTCTGGGCACTGCTGTGCCACCACTGTGACCGAGCCACTGCTCTTCTACACCACCAACTCAAAACAGAAGAGTCCTCTAGTGGCACAATGCAAGTCCCAATTTACAAATTTAAGTGGTGCCAGCTCAAGTACCAAGCATCACCATCAGTCTCAGGGAATGACTTCAGTCAACCAGTCCCAAGCCTGCAGCCCCATCTGGGGACTCTGAGCCTGCTGGCTCATCAGAGGGTTCTTAGCCTGATTCTGATCCTGCTGGCCCATCAGGGGGTTCTGAGCCTGCCACCTTATCAATGGAGTTTCAAGCCTGCCAACCCATCAAGGGCTTCAAGGTCATACCCAGCCAGGGCTATCTGAGGTTTCTGCCCAGCTGGGGGCTCTGAGCCTGCCGCCCTATCAATGGAGTTCCAAGCCTGCCAACTCATTAAGGTCTTCCACCCCATCAGGGGTCCAAGTCTATCACCACAAGAAGTTGTTTCAAGTTTCCACCCCAAGATAAGGGTTCTGAGACTGCCACCCCATCAGGAAGTTCTGAGCCTTACACCGCAGGTGGGGATTCCAAGTCTGCTTTCCCAAGGAGGAAATTCTCTCTGCCAGTCCCAAGGAGGGACTTCTATCTGCAAGTCCTGAAAGGAGTTAATTGCCTGACTTCCCACTCCTAAAGCTCCTAAAAGGAAACTCTCTATGGCCAGATGCTGTTTTTTAATGTCCTCCTAATATTGATTCACTGGCAACCCATGCAAGTTCTTCCCTTGCCCTTGGGCATGAGGACTCTATAGCTCTTTCCTTCAGCCATAAGGAAACTGTAGCCCTTGCCTTTGGACATGAAGGCCCACCTGCCTTTGGGCATGAGGACCTGAGTTCTGCCTTTGCCTCTGGGCTTCAGGCTTCATCCACTGTCCCACTCTGTTGGCCTCCATTGTCTCAAGTGACACCTTGTGGCTCACCTGTCAAAGTGCTTTAATGGTTCTTGTGTTATCCAGCAGTTATATTCCTCCATCATTCAAGATCCATCGGGTGTCAGAATTCTTTGCAGAGTTTCCTGTCCATCTGGGGTCATTCAAAGGTTCATGCCCAGCCAGGGCTATCTGAGGTTCCTGCCCATCAAGGGGATCTGAGCCTGTCACCCCATCAACGGAGTTCCAAGCCTGCCAACACCCATCAAGGGCTTCAGGGTCTGCCTGGGTCTATTTGAGGGTCCTGCCCATCAGGGGGTTCCAAGTATATCACCCCAAGTAGTTGTTCCAAGCTTCCAGGTAAGGGTTGTGAGTCTGCTACCCCATCAGGAGGTTCTGAGCCTGTCACCTTAAGTGGGGGTTCCAAGTCTGATGTCCCAAGGATGAACTTCTCTCTGCCAGTCCCAAGGAGGGACTTCTATCTGCCAGTCCTGAAAGGAGTAATTGCCTTTCTTCACCCTCAAGAGTGCCATAGCCCAAGGAGGGGGCTCTTGTGTCATGGCCCCTGGAAGAGCATTCAGTGCCTCAACTCAAGAGGAGTTTCCTGTGCTCCTTCCCAAGAGGGGGCTTCAAGTATCCTGCCCTAGCAGTGAACACTGAGTGCCCTGCCTCAGGAAAGGGCTTCATGCCACAGAAAGGAGCTTTGAATATCCTTCCCCAAGGAGGGGCTTTGAGAATCCTGCTGCTGGAGAGGGTTTCAAGAATCCTGCCTCAGGAGGGGGCTTTTTCTATCCTGCTCCTGGAAGGCCCTTTGAGTGTCCTGCCCCAGAACGGGCCTCCGAGTGTCATGCCCCAGAAAAGGACTTTAAGCCCTGCTATCTTAGGCAAGGATTTTAGTCTATCAGACCCAGCCATGATCTTGCCTTTGGGCATGAGAACTGGAGTTCTTTCTTTGCCTCCCGGCTTCAGGCTTCATTCACTGTCCCACCCCATTGGTCTCAATTGTCTCAAGTGCCACCTTGTGGGTCACCTGTCAAAGTGCTTTAATGATTCTTGTGTTATCTAGCAGTTGTATTCCTCCATCATTCAAGATCCATGGGGTGCCAGTATCCTTTGTCGAGGTTCCTGCCAAACTGGGGTCAACTGAGGTCCTGCCCAGCCAGAGCTATCTGAGGTTCCTGCCCAGCTGGGGATATGTTAGGTTCCTATCCATTCAGGTTCACCCAAATTTCATGCTCAGCCAATTCCATCTGAGGTTCCTTTCCATCCAGGGTCATTCAAGGTTCCTGCCCAGTCAAGGCCAACCAAGGTTCCTATCAATCCGGATCCATCTGGGAGTCTATCTTCTGTCCAGTCTACTGAGTTTCCAGCACCTCCAGAAAACTTGGATTGCCCAGCGACTACTCAGCTCCCAGAGATGACTCCACATTATTCTGCACAGTAGTACCCCTTATACACATTAAGCCACACAGTGGAGCCCCTTATAGATGTTACCCAATACAATAGAGCCCCTTATACATGCTACACAACATAGTAGAGCTGCTTATACATGTTATGCCACAGTAGAGCTGCTTATACATGTCACACCACAGCAGAGCCATTTATACAGGTTATGCTACAGTAGAGCCCCAAATACATATAGTCTGCAGCTTCTCATGCAGAGAGAGGTGCTGCAGCAGCAGCTGGGGCAGAGAGAGGTGCTGTATCAGCCAGGGCAGAGAAGGTGCTGCAACAGCCAGGGCAGATAGAAGTGCTGCAGCAGCCAGGGCAGAAAGAGGTGCTGCAGCAGCCAAGGCAGAAAGAAGTGCTGCAGCAGCTGGGACATAAAGAGGTGCTGCAGCATCTGGTACAGAGAGAGGTGCTGCAGCAGCCGGTGCAGAAAGAGGTGCTGCAGGCGCGGGGGCAGAGGCTAGTGTAGCAGGACCAAAGTTACACTGCTGCACAGCTACAAGCAGACAGTGAGAAATATAAAGAGGAAAGCAGAGCTCCGGTATGTGCTGGCTGTCAGTGAGCCTAATTCAGACCTGATCACTGAGTTGCTAATTTTGCTGTCCTGCGTTCAGATTGTGGCCACCCAAGGGGAGTGTATATTTGCCCGTGTAAGTGTGCAATCACATGTGTACACCGTGCTATTAATATTCCTCAGTCAGCGGACAGCTGCAAATCCATTTGCACATCACTCACCATCTAATGTTTTCACCACTGTGTGCAGTCTGTGCGCAGCCCAGGACTTACTACTACAGTGCGATGGGAACAGGATGATCGGGTCCGGAGCTGATGTCACATACCTGCCTTTAAAATGCTTGGGAATGCCTGTGTTTTCCCCGACACTCCCTGAAAACGCTCAGTTACCACCCACAAAGGGGCCTCTTCCTGTCCATCAGCATGCGAATGGCTGTGCGATTGAAATTTTCGCACCGGCTTGTTGCTGTTTGGTGATGCCTGTTGTTATTTGGCGATGTACGTGCATATTGCGGAGCATACGCACGCGCAGACTATCGTTAATCGCCTGCTGTGCAAAAACGCACAGCAGCGATCAGGTCTAAACTGGGCCCAGTGTCTCCTGCTATTGCCTCTGGCAACATAGTTTCCGAGTCCGAGTCAGTGTGTGCCCCTTTGCTTCTCCTCCTCCTGCTCTGTGGTTGCCTGTACAGCAGTCCATGGTATAGTGGGTGGAGGGAAGGAGGGGCAGGCAGCGGCACACCCTCTACCTTTTCATGCACCTGGAGCTCGCTCTCCACTGGAGCCACCCTTGCTACACCCCTGCCCATAATAATGTCCTCGCCAGATGTCATAATAATGTTCTTTAACTCTGGTGCACTGAATTGACTCACACTCTTCACCAGTGGGTCTCTTGAAAAAAGGTCAGATTTTTTCCTGACAGCCGTCGTAGTACTAATACTGGGTTGCTATTGCTCTTCTATCGTCTGATCCATGATTATTTTTTATTTTTGACGAAAAACAAGAAAATAGTTTTTTATACTTGAGAATCTTTTGGGAGCGTAGATGATGTGGGATACCATCGCACACAGGGGGGATTTTCTGACCTGGACACAGTCACGCATCAGTATGCAGCAGCTGCTTCCGGAGAGTCTGAGCATGGGCACTGGCTGCAGTGCGCGCGCATGACCCTTCCCCATGCAGCCACATCCCGGGAGATTGTAAGCTTGCAAGCAGGGTCTTCCTCTGACTAACTGGCGTATCTATAATGGGTGCAGTGTGTGCGTTGCACACGGGTCCCTGGGTCCAATGGGGGCCAACACCACACACACTGCACCCATTTCTTCTATACTCACCTTTCCGGCGTCCATCAGTGACTGTCTGTGGGCCTCCTCCTCTCCTGTAGCCATCACCGCCGCTGCTAGCGCACTGAGCGCTAGAGACTCTGGCACATTGCCAGAGTCAACTGCGCATGTGCAGGACTCCGGAGAAATTTAGCAGCAGCCATTTTTCCGGAGTCCTGCGCATACGTTGTAGACTTTGGCACTGTGCCAGAGTCACGGTGCTGAGAGCGCTGACAGCGGCGGTGACGGCTACAGGAGAGGAGTCGGCCCACACACGGAGTCTGCACACGGGTACCTTCCTCTTTAGAAACAAGGATACCCTACTCTTTGTCTTATCATTGTGTCCGGTTTTAAAGCGCAGTGGAATTTGCTGCGCTATATAATAAACTGTTGATAAATAAATAATGTGGCCGCAAGGTGATTGACAGCGGCAGCCGTCGGGTGAGCATCGATGCTGAGTTTCGCAACGTTTTACAGGCATGGTCCGGACAACGCAGGCGTATCAGGACTGTTTTTGGGGCAGCTGCGTGACGTCAAACGCAGCCACTCCCAGACAAAAAATGGTGCCGGACTGCATCCCAGCGTAGCCATGCTGCTCAAGCAGGGGTCGACCTCAAATCGATGCAAACGCATCATGGGGTGGCTGTGAAAATAAAGGAACACGGGTTCTGTCCTATTTGCTGTAAAAATACAGAGGTGTTGTAAAAATACAGTGGTGATGTAAAAATAAAGGAACACTGGCCCTGTCCTGTATACTGTAAAAATACAGGAGTGCTGTAAAATAAAGTAACACTGGCCCTGTCCTGTATGATGTAAAAATACAGGGATGTTGTAAAAATACAGGGATGCTGTGAAAAAACAAGGGTGCTGTAGCTCTGTCCTGCATGCTGTAAATACAGGGGTGCTGTGAACCTGTCCTTTATGCTGAAAAAATACAGGGGTGCTGTAAAATTACAGGGGTGCTGTGAAAATACAAGCTTGCTGTGGTCCTGTCCTGTATGCTGTAAAAATACAGGGGTGCTGTAAAATCTACAGAAGTGCTGTAAAAATAAAGTGGTGTGGTGGCCCTGTCCTGTATGCTGTAAACGTACAGGGGTGCTGAAAAAAATAAAGGAACACTGGTCCTGTCCTGTATGCTGTAAAAATACAGGGGTGCTGTAAAATAAAGTAACGCTGACCATGTCCTGTATGCTGTAAAAATACAGGGGTGTTGTGAAAATACTGGGGTGCTGTTAAAATATAGAGGTTCTGTGGCCCTATCACGAATGCTACAAAAATACAGGGATGCTGTGAAAAGACAGGTGTGCTGTGGCCCTGTCCTGCATGCTGTAAAAATACAGGGGTGCTGTGAACCTGTCCTGTATGCTGTAAAATACAGGGGGGCTGTAAAATTACTGGGGTGCTGTGAAAATACAGGGGTGCTGTGGCCTTGTCCTGTATGCTGTAAAAATACAGGGGTATCATAAAAATACAAGGGTGCTGTAAAAATAAGGGGCTGCTGTGGCCCTGTCCTGTATGCTTTAAAAATATCGGGGTGCTGTGGACCTGTCCTGTATTCTGTACAAATACAGGGGTGCTGTGAAAATAAAAGAATGCTGTGGCCCTGTCGGATGCTATAAAAATAAAGGAGCCCTGTGCTGTATGCTGTAAAAATACAGGGGTGCTGTAAATATTAAGGGCACTGTTCTGTTTGCTGTAAAAATAAAGGGACACTGTTCTGTGTGCTGTAATAATAAAGGGGCACTGACATGTGAAATGGAGAACAAAAATTTGGAGGAAAAAATTGTGAAAGATCAGGAACTACTTTTTAGTACTAGTGCTGAAGCTACTGCCACCAGTCATGACATTGAGGATGCAATTCCATCAACGTTGTCTTCTAAGGCCGATGCCAATGTCATAGAGGGCATGTAAAATCCAAGAAGCAAAAATTAATAACAAAAAAAAATGATCTGATGAAAAACTTAAAATTGGCAAAATGCCATTCACAACACGTAGTGGCAAGGAAAGGCTAAGGCCTTTTCCTATGTTCATGACTGGTGGTTCAACTT
This sequence comes from Pseudophryne corroboree, assembly GCF_028390025.1. Classification (NCBI taxonomy): domain Eukaryota; kingdom Metazoa; phylum Chordata; class Amphibia; order Anura; family Myobatrachidae; genus Pseudophryne; species Pseudophryne corroboree. The sequence goes on along the minus strand of NC_086454.1, from coordinate 227,861,593 downwards.
CTCAAGAAGATGGAAGTCCTCCTCCCTCCTCCCTCTTGAAAAATAAAAAAAATAAAGCTTGTTAAAGCACAGAAAAAAACAACTGTGCATTCAGAGATATCACAAATCCCCAAGGAGAGTCTAAGTGTGTCAGCGGTTGCGATGTCTAGGCCTCCTCTTCCCAACACTGTATGTGAAGAGGAGGCTCCTACCACCATTTGCACACTCCCTGCAAGTGCTGGGAGGAGCACCACCAGTCCAGTTGATGATATTGAGATTGAGGATGTCACTGTATAAGTACACCAGGATGAGGAGGATATTGGTGTAGCTGGCGCTGATGAGGAAGTTGACGATGAGAATTCTGATGGTGATGTGGTTTGTTTGAATAAGGTACCATTGGAGACAGTTGTTGGCCATGGGATGAAAACCCCCATTGTCATGCCTGGGCAAAATACCAAAAAATCTACCTCTTCGGTGTGGAATTATTTCTCTGTGAGGATGAGGATGTAAACACTGAAGGGGGTGAGGAATCTGAGGATGAGGATGACATCTTGACTCTGTAGAGCCAGTTTGTGCAAGGAGAGATTAATTGCTTCTTTTTTGGTGGGGCCCCAAACAAACCAATCATTTCAGCCACAGCCGTATAGCAGAGCCTGTAGCTGAAATGATCGGTTTGTTAAAGTGTGAATGTCCTGTTTATACAACATAAGGGTGGGGGAAGGGCCCAAGGACAATTCCATCTTGCAAATCTTTTATTTGTCTGCCACATATTTCCCTATATGGGGTTCTGCCTCTCTGCCCTATCTGTCCAGGGGTGCGTCCCCACTGCCGTTTAAGTCCAGGGGTGCTGCTGCCTGTCTGCTGTGCTGTGTAATTCTCCATGGATGCTGTCTATGCTGTATAAATCCAGGGGTGTTGCCTATCTGCTTTATAAGTCCAGGGGTGTTGCCTATCTGCTGTATAAGTCCAGAGGCACTGTTGTATAATTCCAGGGGTGCCCTGTGTGAACACGATCATCTCTAGTAGATATATCTTCTAGTGTGCACTGTTTACCCAGCATTAGAGAGAGGTTCTTCTCAATTTCATTTTAAGGTCTCAAATTAATGGCTCCAATTAGTCAACCTTAATTTTGATTTATTAATGTTCAGCATTTTGGGATTATTTACAAGATGTGCATTTGTTGTACAGGGTTCATTTCCTTTATTTTGAAAATGTTTTCTCCTTATTAATTGTACAATGTAAGTGCTGCGTAGGGTTGTCGCAAAAACAGAGTTTCAGTGATCTTGCATTGCATCAGCTTTCCATTGCACTGGAGCACTAGATGGGCCAGGAGCTCCTGTAAGGCACAAACAGTAACTGAATAAGGGCCCAATATGGAGTCTCATGGTGGCTTACAGCCAGGAAGATGTCTGGCTTGCCAGGCTGAGGCATGCTGGTGTCACAGAGGCTAGCATTGCTTCCTCCCACAGTCCTACTTGTAATATGAAATGAGTTTGGACTAGAGTGGTAATCTCCACTAGGGCAGAGGCTTAATAACAAAAAAATCACTGCACAGTCCTGCTTAGTACTGTACTGAACCCACCCGAACTCAACTTGCCTGATCTGGGGCTCCTGTGGGGGCTCACAAGGGGCTGCTAAAACATCTAAGGGGCTGCTTTATGTAAAAAATAAAATATGAATAAAATAAACAAGATTTACAGGTATTCTCACATGTGTGTAACTGGGACACACAGGTATGTTCACATGTGTTTAACTGGGAGCTGTGAAAAACATAAATAAGGCATCTGCCACAAAATATGTAAACAAAAAGGGGAAGAGGAAAATATCCAGTCTTGATCCTGTGGAATACACAAGTTTATTTGCATCCCAGCATTAAATCTGAGATTATCTTAATCACTGAAAATGGAGAAGGGGTACAAATTCTGAGGTTTTTGCCCCTAGTTTTCCAGTTTGTCCAGTAATGTGGTAATTAATATATATTTGCTTGGTTAAAGTCCTTTCTGTTCCACACCAATATACTGTAGGAGCGGAGGTGAATGCCTGTGTGTTGTTCCTGATTGTGTGTGCCTCTAATTTTTAATCACCTTCATAATGTGAAAAGTCATCAAATATGGAGGTGGTATGTTTGTATCTAGCTATACTTAGGAGAACTTGGCAAGCATTTTCTAGGGGGACAACCAGCCACTGAAATTATGGGTTTATTAAACTGTGCATGTCCTGTTTAAACAACATAAAGGTGAGTGGGAGGGCCCAAGGACAATTCCATCTTGCACCTCTTTTTTTTTCTTTGCATTATCTGCTCTTTTGGGCCCAGTTTTGAAAACTGACATCCTGTCTTCCACTGCAGTGCCACTCCTAGATAGGCCAGGTGTTTGTACCGCCCACTTGTATCACTTAGCTTAGTCATCCAGCTACAGATGGAGCCACGCTAATCGTGGCTCCATCTGCAACTAGGTGCGCCCGGCAAGGTGGACTGCCAGGAACGAATGGGACACTCATGCATCGTAGATGCACACCCTCCCCATTCACTTTGAATGGGAGCGTCTCCATACGCTCGGCGGTGGGCCGAGGCGCAGGCATGACCAGGCACGCTGCTTGCCTCTCTCTGCGGTGCAGCCATGCTAAGTGAGTGCGGCTCCATCTGTACCTCGGTGCAGCCTTTGCCCTAAAAACAATAGGGGTAATTCAGAGATCCAAAACCAAAACCCAAAAGGGTGGTTTTGGTAAAACCAATCCAGATCCAAAACAAGAACAAAGATCCAGATCCAAAACCAAAACACAAAACCCGATAAGTGCCCGGTGCACATCTTTACTTCCAGCAGTCGCATCAAATGTCACCTTGTCAGGGAAAACCCAGCCTGGTGTGGTTGTATTTGATGTGAACACACCAGGCAAGTAGTTTATGGTCCTGTTAATTGCACGTTTCTGCATGTTTTAGGTAAAGGGCCCATTCATTATTAGGGGCCCAATAGGGCTGTCTAGTATTCAGCAGTAGTATTAGTTGTTCCTCAATTAAGTATCCACTATCACAGCTCGCGGAAAATTGAATACTTAATTATTGGGGGCCATTCGTACCCATAGTATAATAACTATAAGGTAGCAAAGGCTAATAATTAATTAGAAACTGTAAAACTGTCATGTTGTGGATCTAGTTTGTTGCTTACAAATCCTGAGCATTGTTAAAATTATTTCTATAATAATACATATATATATATGTATATATATATAGTTAAGACAAATTACCGGCACTCACTGTCTTAAATGTAGTACGCCCGGGTGCCCTCCGTCACTTTCGTGCATGTAATCAAATTTGTACTCCGGCGGCACTCACTCAGGACTTGTACAGCAAATCAATAAAGCAGAGACAACGCTCTTAACTTAGTTAACGTTTCAGATTTATATCTTTCGTCAGAACAGCATATACACAATAATCCACGTACCTTTATACCCTTCACCATCACCCGTGCACTGTATCCCAGGCTCGTCCACGCCGGCGGGGGACGGATGACGTCATCAACCTGCACCACTCTCCCAGACGCTCCTCCCCGTCGACGTCCCGGTTGCCATAGGGACCATCTATAAACAACAAGAGTGCAATATACATTATACCACGTCTCCAGTAAAAACGCTGGAATCAGCTACCAAGTTACGCATGACTAGCAATCAATCATAATAAGTTTCAAGTATAAAATCATTTTGACCTATATATTATCCACTTTTAATCTATAAAACAGTTTAAGCTAAAATGCTCATTAAGCCCACCTGGGGTAACTGTATTTAAACGGTGTATCCACCTGGCTTCCCGCTGTAATAACAACCTACCTCTATCGCCACCGCGAATATTTTTAGGTTGTTGGTCAATGATTTTATATTTGAGGGTTGCCAACCCATGTCTAAACTTGGCAAAATGCCTGGCCACTGGTTGTGCCTGGCTCTGTCCCTCAATAGCTGCACGGATCGCGGACCTATGCATGGCCATTCTCTCGCGAAATTGTCGTGTGGTTTTACCCACATAAAAAAGCCCACATGGGCATCTTATATAATAAATCACATGGGTACAAGTACACGTCAGAATTTTGTCTATTTTTATGAACTTCCCCGTATGGGGATGTGAAAAACCAGGGCCCACCTCCATGTAGCTGCAAGTTGTGCAGCCCACACATCTGTAACACCCTGGTTTTTTAGTCAAAAATGTAGTTTTCTGGATAGGTCGAAAAGAAGAAATGTCATTATGTACCAAGTAATCCTTCAGGTTCCTATTCCTAGTATAACTAGGCAATAGGGACATATCCTTGAAGGTACTTGTTTCCTTATCCGATGCAATGATTGACCAGGCTTCCCTCGTATGTTTAGATATTTCACCACTAATAGTTGTAAATCTCTGAACAAAGGGGATTTTATACTGCGTCTTATCTATCTTAGCACTTGATTTTCTAAGTAGATCCCTTCTATCTAGCTTTAAAACCTTCGCTTTAGTTTTCATCAGTTCCTTCCAATTATATCCCCTTGACTGAAAATTACGGGCCATACCATCTATCTCCAATTCAGTATTAACAATATTATCTGAGATTCTGTGTGCCCTTAGGAACTGGGAATATGGTAAACTATATTTGGTTGTAGCGGGGTGAAAGCTAGACGCCTGCAATAGGGTGTTTTTATCGGTCGGTTTTTTGTAGAGACCAGTATGCAACCGTCCTTCTGACAGAGTAATTTCGACATCCAAATAATTTACCCGTACCTCACTAATAATAGCAGTAAACTTAATGTTTACATCGCTCTGATTGATCTCTGAGATCAATTGATCAAGGGATTCCCTGGTTCCAGACCAAATGAGAAGCAGGTCATCTATGTAACGAGTAAAGAATATTATTCTTTTTGCGTTACTTGGGTTAGAGAAGAACAAATCTTTTTCTATCTCGAACATAAAGCAGTTCGCAAATGCTGGGGATACGCAACTACCCATTGCGCACCCCTGCAGTTGTTCGAACCACCTGCTGTCGAACAAAAAGTAATTATGTGTCAGGGTCAGTCTCAACAAGTCTAAAAAGAATTGTAAATCCGGGCCCTGATACAATGCGTGACTGGATAACAGACGTCTTGCCGCCTCTATACCCCTATCATGTGGGATGTTGGTATAGAGGCTGACCACATCCAGCGTACACAATATGGTCTCAGCAGGCAGATTGGGCAATGATTGTAATTTACTAATTAATGATGTTGTGTCCTTAAGGTATGTAGACTGTGCCTGAATTACAGGCTGGAAATAATGATCTAAATATTGCGACACCTTGTAAAAGACAGAGTTGCGGGCTGAAATGATCGGACGACCCGGTGGCTCTGTCATATTTTTATGAATTTTAGGTATTGTATAGAAGACAGGAGCCACTGGGAAGTCCTGTACCAGTGCCTCCCGCAGAGCTGTAGTAATTAAACCCTCCTGCACTGCTTCCTCTAACATGTCTTTAAGTTCACAATTATATATGTCTGTCGGATCTATCAACAAACTTCTATATACCGAAGTATCTAATAATTGTTTGTACGCTTCCTTCTTATATTGACATAGACTCTGTACAACGATACCACCCCCCTTATCTGCAGGGCGTATAACTATGCTCTGATCATTACTCAGATTGACCAATGCTTCCCTTTCCCCTTTCGATAAATTAGACCTCTGCTTCTGATGGGATTTAGCTGATTCCCCTACTTTAGAGTCTAAGACCCTCGCAAAGCACTCGAGTGAAGTATTAGATGTAACAGGGTCAAAGTTCGAGCGTTTTTTCAATGAGCTGGGAATGTCCGACCTCTTTGTCAATTGTGGTTGTATTGAGAAATGTTCTTTTAACCTTAGCCTTCTATTGACGTTATAAGAATCAATTTTCCACTGGAAATCATTAAACTCCGTAGTAGGTATGAATGACAGACCTTTACCTAATACTGAGAGTTCATCTGTGGTCAACACCCGTCCTGATAGATTGAAAATTATGTTGTTTTCTTCGTTTTGGTGGTTGTTTTTTTTACTGATTCTTGGGTTTTGCTTACTGCGCCTTGTGATGTATCTGCTTTGGCGCCTCGCATGGCTCTTGTATTGACCCCCAAAGGGGGCTTATTTCTCTGTGATCGGCCAGCTGACTCATTTTCACTAAAAGTGGACTGTTCACCACTAGATGTATCTGTCCCATATCCCCTACGGGGTCTCTGCTTGAATCCACGTCGTTGTTGTTGGCGTCGGCCGTCCGGGTTATTAACCCAGCTGTAAACGGTACCTTCCTGATAGTCCTTCTGTACCGTAAGTAATTTACGCCTTTTGAACTGTACTAGCTCCTGTTTGTATGCTTCCAATTGCTGTTAATTGCACGTTTCTGCATGTTTTAGGTAAAGGGCCCATTCATTATTAGGGGCCCAATAGGGCTGTCTAGTATTCAGCAGTAGTATTAGTTGTTCCTCAATTAAGTATCCACTATCACAGCTCACGGAAAATTGAATACTTAATTATTGGGGGCCATTCGTACCCATAGTATAACTATAAGGTAGCAAAGGCTAATAATTAATTAGAAACTGTAAAACTGTCATGTTGTGGATCTAGTTTGTTGCTTACAAATCCTGAGCATTGTTAAAATTATTTCTATAATAATACATATATATATATATATATATATATATATATATATATATAATGCAACATGTTAAGACTATACTTAGGATAACATTTGACTAATTCAATAAAATGTAACTCCTACTCATTAAAAGATGTCACATGCTCTCATATCTAAATAATTTTTCATTTTAAGCTCCATGTCCTCTCTCTCCTGGAATATGCGTTATATAGACACAAGACTCCATCAAATGTGGAAGCATTTATTGATGTGACTACAAAATGATAATTAAAGACAAATATTCCAGAGTGTCATTGAAAAGAGAAACTTTAACGTGGTGTGACCAATTTGTCTGCTTGTTTTCAATTAAGGTTTACTACTTGCTGTGTTGCCTTTCCATTTATGCGGTTCAGTGAGTGCGATTAACCCCATCAGATTGGAGGACACCTTGAAATTAGTTTCTTTTGTGTTCCAATTTAAGATTACTCAGTGCATTGGCTCTACACACATACCTCCCTTTCACTAGAAATTCACTACAGGACTATCTTGAGTCTGATGTTTGAATACAGTCTTTCCCTTGTGTTTGAAAATTATAGGTCAAAGGTAATTGCCCTATTTTGTAATACCTCTATAAAATGCAATGCAAATTTATTAATCCTGCTAATAATTTTCTGAGCCAATAATAGCTAATACTGATGACAATTCTAATAAATGGTCAAAAAGGGAAGGTAATGCTGAGATTTAGGTGCCAATATGACTACAACTGCTACTGTACCAAAATGTCATTGGGACTATGCAGTGTTAAAAAATGTATGCCTGTTTACATTACACCTATCCTTTTTGAGCCAAGAGGTGCAAGATGTTTGACACAACTACAGCTAGCAATTCCAGAACTTTTGTACCTATTTCTTAATTAAAGAATCTGTGTCGAATTTAACCACATCTAAAGTCACTTTCAGTGTACTGGGCTTTTAGGATTAGTATTTTTTGTCATAATGGGGTTGCAATAAAGGAAAATTAAGGAAAAAACTGCATGTCGGGATACATGGGTGGCTCACCAGTGTCTCTCCTTGGTCTTTTACATTTTCTCCAGGTTATCATATGAGTCAAATACCACTGCTGGATGCAGTGACGTCACAAGCCGGGTGCCTGCTCTACTGCAGTGACAGGAGCTGGGTGCTGCAGTGCGGTATTCTCCTGTAGCACTCGACTCCTGCCACACATGAAGAGCTGGCACACACATAGCCCAATAGCCCAGTCTCCGGTGGCAGCCATAATTTCCAGGGATGCTGGCCACACCCCAGGAGTAATGGAACGGAGAACCCCTGTGAGGCTACACCTCTATTTGTTAGGTCATGCCTCCTTTTCGAGCAGCCATGCCTTCTGGGCAGGGGGAGTAGTGCAGAATGCCCATCAGGTGTCACCACACCCAGTGACTCCTCTAGCTGGATGCAATGGAAGTAACAGTGTCCAGGATAATGTTGCATTGTACTTTGGTGTCATTAAAGATGTTAATAAGATGCATATTCAGTAGAAAACTGTATGGCAGTATGCTCATTATTACTATAGCTGGGCATACAGTATACAATTATCTGACAGATCATCTGCCAGATCTGGTTGGTTGGAATGAGAAGCTGGTCATGGATAAGAGCAAATGACAATCGACCATTTGCTTCCAAACACTGGAAAATGGATAAAACCTGTCATTCAGGCAAATTTGTTAAAATACGGATTCAACTGATTTGTATCAACAACAGTTTTTACTCTGTTTTCCAGTGGTTGGAAGCAAATGGTGGATTGCTATTTTCTCTCATCCATTACCAGATTTTCATTCTGACTGGCCAGTTCCGGCAGATGATCTGCCAAAAAACTGTATAGTGTAGGGGTTCTCAAACTTTTTGAATCAGGACGCCCTATAGTATCATTTTGTTCATGGCACCCCTAGGCCAAAAGTCTCTTGTTGTGGACTTTAGAAAAAAATATTAAATTAAGTCAATTGTGTTTATATCTCCTCCATAGGCTCAATTATATGGTGAGGGTCAGATTTTGCTTTGCTTGTCCACATATGTTATGATTGGCAGCCACCAGCACTAGTTTTGCTTATACATTGATCATAAATAATTTGAATTGTTCCTCTATCACTAACATGAGGCACCCCTGCAAGTGTCCCGAGATACCCCAGGGTGCCTAGGCACACAGTTTGAGAACTGCTGGGCTATAATCTGTGTGCCCAGCTTTAGTTGCAGTATCTCTGGCCTGCCAAATAGGGCTATTTGGCATGATTTAAAAATAGGTGTATGAGACCATGATTTCACACTGCCCATACTTAGACAATGGGTGCAAGCAAGTATGAGAAATGTAGAGCATCTACACTCACGACCAAAGAGGTGAAACTAGGTTAAGATTAGAGATGTGCAGCGGGCATTTTCCGGGTTTTGCGTTTTGGTTTTGAATTCGGTTCCGCGGTTGTGTTTTGGATTCGGACGCGTTTTGGCAAAACCTCCCTTCAGAATTTTTATCGGATTCGGGTGCGTTTTGGATTCAGGTGTTTTTTTTCAAAACCCCTCAAAAACAGCTTAAATCATAGAATTTGGGGGTAATTTTGATCCTATAGTATTATTAACCTCAATAACCATAATTTCCACTCATTTCCAGTCTATTCTGAACATCTCACACCTCACAATATTATTTTTAGTCCTAAAATTTGCACCGAGGTCACTGGATGACTAAGCTAAGTGACCCAAGTGGGTGGCACAAACACCTGGCCCATCTAGGGGGTATATTTACTAAAATTCGTATTTTTCAGAATGAGGTTAAAGTTCAAACACGAATGACATCGCAAGTGTAAATTTGCAACTTTTTGAATTTATTACGACTAATTTACTAAGCTGTCGTATTCTGCATTTTCGTGTTATCCGATGTCGATGTCATTTGTATTTTTTGGCAGTGTTTTACGGGAGTGAATAGTAAAACACTGCCGACATTAACACAATGAATCTCGGTCGGATCTGTGAGATCCGTGCAGGGCTTCATTGTGCACCTTTCGTACAAAAAATAACATTGTTACAAATCTAAAAAAAAAATGCATGGGGTCCCCCCCCCCCCTAAGCAAAACCAGCCTCGGGCTCTTTGAGCCGGTCCTGGTTGACAAAATATGGGGGGAAAATGACAGGAGTTCCCCCATATTTCATAAACCAGCACCGGGCTCTGCGCCTGGTCCTGGTTCAAAAAATACGGGGGACAAAAAGCGTAGGGGTCCCCCGTATTTTTTAAACCAGCACCGGGTTCCACTAGGTACTAGGTACACCAGGCGCAGAGCCCGGTGCTGGTTGTTGAAATATGGGGGAACCCCTGATATTTTTTTCCCCATATTTTTTCAACCAGGACCGGCTCAAAGAGCCCGAGGCTGGTTTTGCTTAGGAGGGGGGACCCCACGCATTTTTTTCCTGAAAATGTAACACTTTCCCACCCCTTCCCACTGATAAACTTGCATGGATCTCATGGATCCGTGCATGCCTATCAGAACACGGTAAAAAAAAGCAGGTCTGTTTTAAATCTGCTTTTTTTTACGATTTGTATTTTTTCACGGCAGTGTTTGGCTATTGCCGGCAGTGTTCGTGAAATACACTTTTTAGTAAATTACCGAGTTGTATTAAAAACAGTCGTATTTGACCGATGGTGTATTCATTCGTATTTTTTTTCTTTGACTTCCAAAAAAATACGAATGCCCTCATCACTGCCGAAATTTGAGTTTAGTAAATTCCCGAGATGACACTTTGAAGAAAAAACACCTTCTCGGTCAAAATCGGGAGCTTAGTAAATATACCCCTAGGAGTGGCACTGCAGTGGCAGACAGGATGGCACTTAAAAAAATAGTCCCCAAAAAGCACAAGATGCAAAGGCAAATAAAAAATAAAAAGAGGTGCAAGATGGAATTGTCCTTGGGCCCTCCCACTCACCCTTATGTTGTGTAAACAGGACATGCACACTTTAACAAACCCATAATTTCAGCGAAAGGGTCTGCCACACGACTGTGACTGAAATGATTGGTTGGTTTGGGCCCCCACCAAAAAAGAAGCAATCAATCTCTCCTTGCACAAACTGGCTCTACAGAGACAAGATGTCCACCTCCTCCTCATCGTCCGATTCCTCACCCCTTTCACTGTGTACATCCCCCTCCTCACAGAGTATTAATTCGTCCCCACTGGAATCCACCATCATAGGTCCCTGTGTACTTTCTGGAGGCAATTGCTGGTAAATGTCTCCATGGAGGAATTTATTATAATTCATTTTGATGAACATCATCTTCTCCACATCTTCTGGAAGTAACCTCCTACGCCGATTGCTGACAAGGTTACCGGCTGCACTAAACACTCTTTCGGAGTACACACTGGAGGGGTGTGGGGGGGGCAGCTTAGGTAAAAAAAAGCCAGTTTGTGCAAGGGCCTCCAAATTGCCTCTTTATCCTGCCAGTATATGTACAGACTGACATGCCTACTTGGATTCTGTCACTCATATAATCCTCCACCATTCTTTCAATGGTGACAGAATCATATGCAGTGACAGTAGACGATGTCAGTAATCATTGGCAGGTCCTTCAGTCCGGACCAGATGTCAGCTATCACTACTGACTGCCCTGCATCACCACCAGCGGGTGGTTTTGGAAATTTTATCCTTTTCCTGGCAGCTCCAGTGGCAGTAGAAAATGAAGGAGGAGCTGTTGGCGGGTCACGTTCTGCTTGACTTGACAAGTGTCTCACCAGCAGGTCTTTGAACATGTGCAGACTTGTGTCTGCTGGAAAGAGAGATACAACATAGGCTTTAAACCTAGGATCGAGCACGGTGGCCAAAATGCAGTGCTCTGATTTCAACAGATTGACCACCCGTGAATCCTGGTTAAGCGAATTAAGGGCTCCATCCACAAGTCCCACATGCCTAGCGGAATCGCAACTCCATCAATCTCTCCAGCTGCTTCTGCAAAAGCCTGATGAGGGGAATGACCTGAATTAGGCAGGCAGTGTCTGAACTGACTTCACGTGTGGCAAGTTCAAAGGGTTGGAGAATCTTGCACAATGTTGATATCATTCTCCACTGCGCTTGAGTCAGGTGCATTCCCCCTCCTTTGCCTATATCATAGGCAGATGTATAGGCTTGAATGGCCTTATGCTGCTCCTCCATTCTCTGAAGCATATAGAGGGTTGAATTCCACCTCGTTACCACCTCTTGCTTTAGCTGATGGCAGGGCATGTTCAGGAGTGTTTGCTGGTGCTCCAGTCTTTGGCATGCGGTGGCTGAATGCCGAAAGTGGCCCGCAATTCTTTAGGCCACTGACAGCATCTCCATTATGCCCCTGTCATTTTTAAAAAAATTCTGCACCACCAAATTCATTGTATGTGCAAAACATGGGACGTGCTGGAATTTGCCCACATGTAATGCACGCACAATATTGGTGACGTTGTCCGATGTCAAAAATCCCCAGGAGAGTCCAATTGGGGTAAGCGAATCTGCGATGATGTTCCTCAGTTTCCGTAAGAGGTTGTCAGCTGTGTGCCTCTTATGGAAAGCGGTGATACAAAGCGTAGCCTGCCTAGGAATGAGTTGGCATTTGCGAGATGCAGCTACTGTTGCTGCTGCTGCTGTTGTTGCTGCTGCGGGGGGCAATACATCTACCCAGTGGGCTGTCACAGTCATGTAGTCCTGAGTCTACCCTGCTCCACTTGTCCACATGTCCGTGGTTAAGTGGACATTGGGTACAACTGCATTTTTTAGGACACTGATGACTCTTTTTCTGACGTCTGTGTACATTCTCGGTATCACCTGCCTAGAGAAGTGGAACCTAGATGGTATTTGGTACCGGGGACACAGTACCTCAATCAAGTCTCTAGTTGCCTGTGAATTAACGGTGGATACCGGACACACATTTCTCACCACCCAGGCTGACAAGACCTGAGTTATCCGCTTTGCAGCAGGATGACTGCTGTAATATTTCATCTTCCTCGCAAAGGACTGTTGGACAGTCAATTGCTTACTGGAAGTAGTACAAGTGGTCTTCCGACTTCCCCTCTGGGATGACGATCGACTCCCAGCAGCAACAACAGCAGCGCCAGCAGCAGTAGGCGTTACACTCAAGGATGCATCGGAGGAATCCCAGGCAGTAGAGGACTCGTCATACTTTCCAGTGACATGGCCTGCAGGACTATTGGCTTTCCTGTGTAAGGTGGAAATTGACACTGAGGGAGTTGGTGGTGTGGTTTGCAGGAGCTTGGTTACAAGAGGAAGGGATTTAGTGGTCAGTGGACTGCTTCCGCTGTCATCCAAAGTTTTTGAACTTGTCACTGACTTCTGTTGAATGCGGTCCAGGTGACGTATAAGGGAAGATGTTCCTAGGTGGTTAACGTCCTTACCCCTACTTATTACAGCTTGACAAAGGCAACACACGGCTTGACACCTGTTGTCCGCATTTGTGTTGAAATAATTCCACACCGAAGAGGTGATTTTTTTTTAATCTTGACCAGGCATGTCAATGGCCATATTCGTCCCACGGACAACAGGTGTCTCCCCGGGTGCCTGACTTAAACAAACCACCTCACCATCAGAATCCTCCTTGTCAATTTCCTCCCCAGCGCCAGCAACACCCATATCCTCATCCTGGTGTACTTCAGCAGTGACATCTTCAATTTGACTATAAAGAACTGGACTGCGGGTGCTTCTTCCAGCACTTGAGGGGGCGTTCAAATGGTGGAAGGTGCAAGCTCTTCCCGTCCAGTGTTGGGAAGGTCAGGCATCGCAACCGACACAATTGGACTCTCCTTGGGGATTTGTGATTTAGAAGAACGCACAGTTCTTTGCTGTGCTTTTGCCAGCTTAAGTCTTTTCATTTTTCTAGCGAGAGGATGAGTGCTACCATCCTCATGTGAATCTGAACCACTAGCTATGAACATAGGCTAGGGCCTCAGCCGTTCCTTGCCACTCCGTGTCGTAAATGGCATATTGGCAAGTTTACGCTTCTCATCAGACGCTTTCAATTTTGATTTTTGGGTCATTTTACTGAACTTTTGTTTTTTGGATTTTACATGCTCTCTACTATGACATTGGGCATCGGCCTTGGCAGACGACGTTGATGGCATTTCATCGTCTCGGCCATGACTAGTGGCAGCAGCTTCAGCACGAGGTGGAAGTGGATCTTGATCTTTCCCTATTTTAACCTCCACATTTTTGTTCTCCATTTTTTAATGCGTGGAATTATATGCCAGTATCAATAGCAATGGCCTACTACTATATATACTGCGCACAACTGAAATGCACCACAGGTATGGATGTATAGTATACTTGACGACACAGAGGTAGGTAGAGCAGTGGCTTTCCGTACCGTACTGCTATATATACTGGTGGTCACTGTCAGCAAACTGCAAAACTAAAATGCACCACAGGTATAGAATCTAGATGGATAGTATACTTGACGACACAGAGGTAGGTAGAGCAGTGGCCTTCCGTACCGTACTGCTATATATACTGGTGGTCACTGTCTGCAAACTGCAAAACTAAAATGCACCACAGGTATAGAATCTAGATGGATAGTATACTTGACGACACAGAGGTAGGTAGAGCAGTGGCCTTCCATACCGTACTGCTATATATACTGGTGGTCACTGTCAGCAAACTGCAAAACTAAAATGCACCACAGGTATAGAATCTAGATGGATTGTATACTTGATGACACAAAGGTAGGTAGAGCAGTGGCCTTCCGTACCGTACTGCTATATATACTGGTGGTCACTGTCAGCAAACTGCAAAACTAAAATGCACCACAGGTATAGAATCTAGATGGATAGTATACTTGACGACACAGAGGTAGGTAGAGCAGTGGCCTTCCGTACTGTACTGCTATATATACTGGTGGTCACTGTCAGCAAACTGCAAAACTAAAATGCACCACAGGTATAGAATCTTGATGGATAGTATACTTGACGACACAAAGGTAGGTAGAGCAGTGGCCTTCCGTACCGTACTGCTATATATACTGGTGGTCACTGTCAGCAAACTGCAAAACTAAAATGCACTACAAGTATAGAATCTAGAGGGATAGTATACTTGACGACACAGAGGTAGGTAGAGCAGTGGCCTTCCGTACCGTACTGCTATATAAACTGGTGGTCACTGGTCAGCAAAACTGCACTGTACTCCTCCTATATAATATACTGGTGGTCCCCAGTGCCCACAATAAAGCAGTGTGAGCACAAATATATGCAGCACACTGAGCACAGATATGGAGCGTTTTTCAGGCAGACAACGTATACTGGTGGTCACTGGTCAGCAAAACTCTGCACTGTACTCCTCCTATATAATATACTGGTGGTCCCCAGTACCCACAATAAAGCAGTGTGAGCACAGATATATGCAGCACACTGAGCACAGATATGGAGCGTTTTTGGCAGACAACGTATACTGGTGGTCACTGGTCAGCAAAACTCTGCACTGTACTCCTCCTATATAATACTGCTGGTCCCCAGTCCCCACAATATAGCAGTGTGAGCACAGATATATGCAGCACACTGAGCACAGATATGGAGCGTTTTTCTGGCAGAGAACGGATAAAACTGGTGGTCACTGATCAGCAAAACTCTGCACTGTACTCCTCCTATATAATACAGCTGCTCCCCAGTCCCCACAATTAAGCAATAAGCACAAATATTTGCAGCAACATTAATAAACGGAGAGGACGCCAGCCACGTCCTCTCCCTAACATTTCCAGTGCACGAGTGAAAATGGCGGCGACGCGCGGCTCCTTATATAGAATCCGAATCTCGCGAGAATCCGACAGCGGGATGATGACGTTCGGGCGCGCTCGGGTTAACCGAGCCATACGGGAGAATCCGAGTATGCCTCGGACCCGTGTAAAATGGGTGAAGTTCGGGGGGGTTCGGTTTCCGAGGAACCGAACCCGCTCATCACTAATTGTAAGGGTGAATGAAGAGCGGTGTTTCCATGAGAGCCACGGTAATTGGGAAACTGATGATAGAGCCACCAAATAACTTTCTAGATCAACCCATCTTTTAACATGTTGGGGTGAATGCCAAGCTACCAATTGTCTGAGCTGAGTAGCATCTTAATACCGTTGGAGGATGGGAAGACCTAAACCTCCTGTCTGCGTTTGTTTAGTGAGTTTAGTTTTGCTTTTTTTTATGGTTCCAAATAAACTTACAAATTGAGGATTGAAGAGAACCAAGAGCAGTAGGAGGGACTGGAATGGGTAGTATTTGAAAAAGGTAGAGCAGTCTGGGGAGGACATTCATTTTTACTGCATTGATTCACCCTACCCAAGATATGAAGTGCAAGTGCCATTGTTACAGGTCGTTCTGGATTTTTCAAAAGAGAGGAGGGTAATTAGTTTTGTAAAAAGAGCCGTATGATTTAGTAATATTGACACCAAGGTATTTCAGTGAGGCCTTTCTCCACGTAAATTCAAAGTTAGACTGTAACAGTTGTTTCGTGCAGCCAGGGAGAGGGGTAGGGCCTCTGATTTAGAGTGGTTAATTTTATAGCCTGATAATTTCTCAAATGCAGACAGCTCCTGGAACAGGTTTGGGAGGGAGATAAGAGGTTTGGTAAGTGTAAATAGTATGTCATCTGCAAATAAAGAGAGAGTACAGTGAGATTGCTTAATTGGTACACCGGTTATATCAGGGTTATCTCGGATACGACTGGCAAGTGGTTCGATTACAAGCACAAAAATTAGCGGTGACAGAGGGCAACCTTGTCTAGTTCCATCAGTAATTGAGAAGGTGTCAGAGATGAGGCCACCTGCTTGAACTGTAGCTGAAGGATTGTAGCATAGAGCCTGAATAGCCTGTAGAAACTTGCCTCAGAAACCGAAGTGACGTAGCGTCTGAAACATGAATGGCCAGGAGACCCTGTCAAAGGCCTTTTCTGTGTCCAATGCAAGCACTAAAGAAGGGACCTTATTCACGTTAATATAATTTATGATGTCAATCGTGCATCTGGTATTATCGAGCACTTGTCGCCTCGGGACAAAGCCCATTTGATCAGGGTGGATTAAAATGGGTAGGAGCAGGTTCAGCCTATTAGCCAGCACTTTAGCAAAAATGTTAAGATCAGTGTTGAGTAAAGAAATGGGGCGATAGTTAGATACCGACTGAGAATCTTTATTAGGATTTGGGATAACGGTTATTGTCACTGTGGTTATACCAGGGTGGAATGGAGTTCCCTCCAGAATATGATTAAAAGTTTGTAACATGTGGGAAGTCCAGGAAGACTGGAATTTTTTGTAGTAGGACATCGGGAATCCATCGGGACCTGGTGCCCTGGATGGCTTTTGTGACTGAAGAGCTAGTTTAATTCCTTCTTCTGTGATGGGCTTCTCGAGGGCAGTCGAAGGTTCTGTGTTTATATGAGGTAGATTACATGAGGCTAGATAATCAGCAGTCAGAGTGTCATTGTCACAACTGAGGGCTGGTGTCGGCTGTGGGAAGCCTCAGTTGTAGGAGCTGAGGTGTATGTGAACTTGGGTAGTGAGATAGACTCCTAGACATACGTATGGACCTGCAGCACCAAACCCCGAAGGCGTGACCACGACAACAAAGGAAAGTTCAAAGGTTTTCTTGAAACTCAGCTCACAAGCATATGTTGGCAGTTAGCAATAGTAAGAACAGCATATAAGTCACAGTTCCCAGGAGTGCATATAGACAGTCTCTAGGTGTGGTATAATTAAACACAGTCTTGTAGGACTTGGAGATGATATGTCCTTACCGACACCGATGCACTGGGTAGCTGATGGGAAACAGAAGCTGATGACCGAACTGCCAGGTTGTGCCAGATGGGACTGGTCCAATAGTAGAGCTGAGTTAGTAGTGCAGGAATGCACTAATGTAGCTTCAGTGCGATGAATATATGGGTGATGCTTGCGAGCATAAACAGGAGATGCTTAGTAGCATATACAGGAGATGCTTAGGAGCATATACAGGAGATGCTTGAGAGCGCAGATTACTGGAATATTGATATAGGGCACCACTGGAAGCTGGAATTGCTGTAAGCCGGTGTTGTAGTAATCTGTCAGACACAGGATGCAATAATGGGATACTGCAGAGTCAGGCTGCACCATGAGAATAGGAATTAGTGCCAGTCTCTAGTGGAGCTTGCAGATGGCGATCACCACAATCAGGAAAGACTGCTATCACTAGGATGACAACTGAAGCACTGACAACTTTCCAGGCCAGGAACAGGATATTTATACCAGCTGGGAAACAGGGATTGGATGGCTGATTAAGCAGAGTCTAGAGTGCAGCTGCTGGATAATTAGACAGAACCAGAGTGCAGCTGCGCCCATGTTTGCATTTGGAGGGAAAGACTATTTGTAACTTGCATGTGAGTTTTAGGAGTGGCCCCAGGACACTTCTTATAAATTCTTTACCTGAACAAACGGAAGGATCTAGATTGAATCCTGATGAACTTGGACTGGCTGGAACCAGAGAAGACTGTGCCAGACTTATGGACGAGACCAGATTGAGTCCAGACAAACTTGAACCGGCTGAGACCAGCAGAGACTTTGGACCGACGGATAGGACCGGATTAGATCCGAAGGTGCTGGAATTGGCTGGAACCGAAGGAGGCTGATCCGGACAGATGGATGGGACCGGATTGGGTCCGGAAAAGCTTGAACCGGCTGGGACCGGAGGAGTCTTCGGATTGCCAGTTGAATCAGCTGGAACTGAAGGAGTCTTTGGACCTATGGATGGAACCGGATTGGGTCCAGAGATATTGGAATTGGCTGGAACCGAAGGAATTTTCAGACAGATGGATGGAAACGGATTGAGTCTGGAGACAGTTGAATCAGCTGGAACTGAAGGAGTCAGAATCCGGTTAGAACCGGAATGAGTGGTATCTGAGTGTTCAGTTAGACCATCCTGGACCTGGTCCATGCTGGATGACAACAGGGTGGTGCTCTCTGAAGACGGCAAACAGGAGTTCATAACTTAATCTGTAGCACAAAAATTTCCATCTGGGAACTTGGCTCTGGATACTTCCCTTGGGGCTGAAACTTTGGTGACCCCTCCTGAGGTTGACAAATCAGACACCTCTCTCGGGGTTGTTTTCTCCAGCACCCCTCCTGGGGTTGACAGATCAGAAACTCCTTTTTGAGAAGACTCATATGCCCCTACTAGAGCTTGAACATTGGATACCCCTCCTTGGGCTGCAGAAACAAATGCCCCTCCCTGGGCTGCAGAAACGAACACCCCTCCCTGGGCTGCAGAAACAGACGGCCCACCTTGGGCTGCAGAAACAGGCACCCCACCTTGGGCTGTAGACATTGACTTCCCTTTGGTGAAGAAAGTCTTATTTAATTGCTTTTGTTTCCCAGAATTGGAAATGGGGCTCCTGGTCACAGGACCCCAATTGTAGAATCTGGTTTTTCTTTGATCAACTTTTATATTGTTCTTGGCTGGATCAGAAGGAGCTGAAGATTCCACATAGGAAGGTTTGTAACTATGAATGTTGTGATGTGGAGATCTAACACGCTTCCTTGGCTTACGGAGAGAACAGTCTTTAATAAAGTGATCAGAACCCCCACAGTAGAAACAGAGTTGAAACTGCATGCAACGCTTGCATTCCACTTCAGAAAGTCTAGACCGTAGCTTACTCCGGAATGTATCTTTGTTCTCAGCAGACTGTGGGAAGGCTTTCATGGAGATAGGAGCAGAGATATTAGGAGTACCACTGAGACACTTTGAAATAATCAGAACAATGCTGGAGAGAAGGTCTTGTAACTGTTCCAACAGTTGATTGAGAATCCTTAAATATTCAAATTTACAAGCGACAGGGAACAGTGAGGACCGGGAATGATGAACAGAGGAGCTTATCCCCTCAACAAGAATGTCTTTCACAAAAATGTCAAAGAGTTCTCTTGAATCAGATACCTGAAGAGGAGTATCAGGTGTCGGTAAATGGAGACAAGGAGCAGAAACGGGATTGGTGGGTGGGGATACCACCAAAGGTACAGCAGTCGGCCCTGTGCAGCCTCCTGATGTTCAAGGCGGGCTGCAAACTCTTGCATCAGGCTAGTTGCTTGGACCTGGTCTATGGCCGGATCCATTAGGTCAGTGCTGCTTACTGTCACAACTGAGGGCTGGTGTCGGCTGTGGGAAGCCTCAGTTGTAGGAGCTGAGGTGTATGTGAACTTAGGTGGTGAGATAGGACTCCTAGACATACGTATGGACCTGCAGCACCAAACCCCGAAGGCGTGACCACGACAACAAAGGAAAGTTCAAAGGTTTTATTGAAACTCAGCTCACAAGCATATGTTGGCAGTTAGCAATAGTAAGAACAGCATTTAAGTCACAGTTCCCAGGAGTGCATATAGGCAGTCTCTAGGTGTGGTATAATTAAACACAGTCTTGTAGGACTTGGAGATGATATGTCCTTACCAGCACCGATGCACTGGGTAGCTGATGGGAAACAGAAGCTGATGACCGAACTGCCAGGTTGTGCCAGATGGGACTGGTCCAATAGTAGAGCTGAGTTGGTAGTGCAGGAATGCACTAATGTAGCTTCAGTGCGATGAACATACGGGTGATGCTTGAGAGCATAAACAGGAGATGCTTAGGAGCATATTCAGGAGATGCTTAGGAGCATAAACAGGAGATGCTTGAGAGCACAGATTACTGGAATATTGAGACAGGGCACCACTGGAAGCTGGAAATGCTGGAAGCTGGTGTTGTAGTAATCTGTCAGACACAGGATGCAATAATGGGATACTGCAGAGTCAGGCTGCACCATGAGAATAGGAATTGGTGCCAGTCTCTAGTGGAGCTTGCAGACGGCGATCACCACAATCAGGAAAGACTGCTATCACTAGGATGACAATTGAAGCACTGACAACTTTCCAGCCCAGGAACAGGATATTTATACCAGCTGGGAAACAGGGATTGGATGGCTGATTAAGCAGAGTCTAGAGTGCAGCTGCTGGATAATTAGACAGAACCAGAGTGCAGCTGATAGGCTGGAAAGTAACATATGATGTAAACAAACATGGCTGCGCCCATGTTTGCATTTGGAGGGAAAGACTGTTTGTAACTTGCATGTGATTTTTAACCATGAAGCTGCCAGAATCACAGTGAAGAGACTTGAGACAATGATATGCAGCATGCTGCATGCAGACAGTGCAGATGGAATCCAGGCTTGGAAAGCTGAGACAGTCTAAAGAGGCATTTGGAAGGTAAATACTGATAAGGAATTACCTGGATCATGACAGTCATTAGTTGATGTAGAGTGTGTAGAATCAGAAAGGTTATAAAGGCACTTATAGTATTATTTGAAGATGGAGTTGATTGTGGATTGTGGATTGTGGATGGGTTATATTGCAAAACATTGCATGTATCACGTACAGCCAGGATGGCTGTCAGGGCTTTCCGGGCCTTCAATCTAGTCGCTAACAGGGAGTCTGCCTTATTTTATTTTTATCATAAAAGCGTTGTCCTAACCAGCGAAGAGATTTTTCTGTTTTTTTCGGCTAGCAGGGCATTGAGAGATGCCCTGGCAATTGTGAGTTGATTATAAATATCCCAATAAGGGTTGGTTTTGTCAGCGTTATCCAGTTTTTGGACCTCTTCCAACAGGCAAGTCAATTTTAGTCTGCGTTCTTTATTTCTATGGGAGGTGGTATTACAAGCGGAGTTTGTGATGTTGAGTGAAAAATAATCCGAAAGAGATAATTTAATCTTATCCTGAAATTGAGGAATTTTTTAAGGTTTTGTTTAAGCGCCAAGATGATCGGTTGGTTGGGATGTGAAAGAAGTCGAATGAGACCGTAATGATCGAGTGGTCAGACCATGAATAAGTGACAATAGAGGAGTCTAAGAGATGTTTGGAAATGGAAGTGCAACTGAAGAAGAAATCTATCCTTGTATATGACTGATGTGGAATAGAGAAGAATGTGTAGTCTTGGGAGGTAGGGTAAAGTGCTCACCTGGTGTCAAAGAGCCCTGATTCTCTCATATGTTTATTTAGAGAATGGGTAACAGGATTAGGCTGCGTGCAGGAAGAAGGGGGGATTTATCAAGGGCATTGTCCAGAATGGCATTGAAGTCTCCTCCTATAATTAGATATCCCTTCCTTCGTTTGTTCAGTTCTGAAAAGAATGTGTTGAAAAACGGGACTTGACCCAAATTGGAAGCTTATACATTAGTATTAGTACACTCCAAATGTCCAATTTTCCCAGTCAGAATAACATATCTACCATCTGAATCTTTGTGTACGTCAGTGGGAATGAATGGAATTTTACTAACTTTCATAATCGCGACCCCGTTGTGTTTGGTTTGGCTAGAAGAGTAAAACACTGTTGGAAAACTTTTGGAATGCAAAGATGGGTGAGAGGGGGCCTTAAAGTGAGTCTCCTGTATCAGGACAATTCCAGCTTTGAGACCACGTAGTGTGCGGAATGGAGTTGATAGTTTCTGGGGGTGTTTAATCCCTTAACATTTAGTGAGGCCAGAGTCAGAGGCATTGCAGCGGGTGATTATGAAATAATGATACGTGAAAGGAGAATATGAGTCCCCGACTCGCTGAGGTCAGCAAGAGGGAAGAGAAAAAATAAATAAAAGAAGAAGAAAAAAAAGGAGGGAGGGGTGTCTTTAACTGAAAGGTATGGGTGAATTCTCCCCATGACCAGCAGAAGGAGATGCAGTCAGAATCCAGGACTCCAAGGTCCAAAAAGGTGATCTGGAGTGTGATCCGTGTCACCTCCGGGGGGAGTATCGAAAGAAAAAAAAATTGCTAAGTGTTAATAGGGGGTGGGTGCAGCTATATAGAAAGCATTATGTCTATGCTAGGGGAGGCATGAGCAATGAACAACAAAAAATAAATAGTAGGATGAAGAGTCGCAACCCTCCGGTGGTGGTGTAGTAAGAAATATACATACAGTAGCCCAGTAGAAATATGTGCAAGGACAGTTGGAAAAAGTGGCAATACAAAAAAGAGAGCATCATAAAGGGGGCCCGCAATGGGTCAAATAAAAAATAGAAGCAATAGCAATTGGCATAAAGTACATGACATCGAAAACTGTATAAGTAAGCTAAAGGGTCACAAAGGGGTTCCCGGGGTTTACCAGAGCAGCAAACTGTGTTCTATTATCATCGAACCCTATCTTAACATTAACAATAAAACTTGAGCCACCGATATCGCCCGAGTGCCCCCAAAGGAGCCAACATCTTAAAGAACAGAAGGGAAGACATCATGACAAAAAAAAACAATATCACATAAAAAACAAAACAAAAAAAGGCATTCCCCTTACAAATAGCAGTTACATATACTTGCGAGCATCTGTAGATGAGACGAATCCTGAAGTATGTGCAGAGAGGTAAAACAAAGTGAGTTCATTAGAGAGAGCAATCTTGCGTAGTAGGAGGGCCAGAGTCCTCTAAATGGGTTAAAAAGTAATTTCCTTCCCTAGGATCTCTGATAATCACCATTTTGCCATGTAGGTCAACCATCAGTTTGAAGGGGAATCCCAATCAATAGCGAATTCCACGGTCGCGAAGAGAGGTCGTTAAATCTCTGAGCTCCCGCCTCTTGAAGATAGTAAGCGGGGCCTAATCCTGGTAGAACTGCAGTTTGGCTTTATCAAAGAGAATGTAAGGTTTACCACACGTCAGAGCAAGAACAAGTTCTTTGTCTTTAAAGCTTAGAAAACGCATGATAACGTCCCGTAAAGGGTCTCCATCCCGGGGCTTAGGACGGAGGGCACAATGCGCTCTCTCCAGTGGCAGTTGCTGGGAGCCCAGATCAGGAAGAATATGGGAGAACACTTTGTGTAGGTAATTGTCTAGGTCACCCGGTAAAATAGATTCAGGGATATTACGTATCTGGATATTATTTATCCTCTCCCGATTTTCTAAATCCTCATTTTTAGTACGGAGTTCCGCTATACTGCATCTTGGATAATGTGATCTAGGTCCCTGAGAGTCTCGTTCTGGACCATGTGGAGTGAGTCTTGATGAGCCTCTATTTTAGAGGTTCTGGCGGATAGAGAGGAAAGATCTGATCGGATAGAGGAAACAGCTTTGTCCAATCTATTTTCCAGGGATTCCTTGAGGTCCATGATGAGAGATCTCAGGGCCAGTACATCCTCTATAGTAGAAGGTAGAGATGAGCGCCTGAAATTTTTCGGGTTTTGTGTTTTGGTTTTGGGTTCGGTTCCGCGCCGTGTTTTGGGTTCGACCGCGTTTTGGCAAAACCTCACCGAATTTTTTTTGTCGGATTCGGGTGTGTTTTGGATTCGGGTGTTTTTTTCAAAAAACCCTAAAAAACAGCTTAAATCATAGAATTTGGGGGTCATTTTGATCCCAAAGTATTATTAACCTCAAAAACCATAATTTCCACTCATTTTAAGTCTATTCTGAATACCTCACACCTCACAATATTATTTTTAGTCCTAAAATTTGCACCGAGGTCGCTGTGTGAGTAAGATAAGCGACCCTAGTGGCCGACACAAACACCGGGCCCATCTAGGAGTGGCACTGCAGTGTCACGCAGGATGTCCCTTCCAAAAAACCCTCCCCAAACAGCACATGACGCAAAGAAAAAAAGAGGCGCAATGAGGTAGCTGTGTGAGTAAGATTAGCGACCCTAGTGGCCGACACAAACACCGGGCCCATCTAGGAGTGGCACTGCAGTGTCACGCAGGATGTCCCTTCCAAAAAACCCTCCCCAAACAGCACATGACGCAAAGAAAAAAAGAGGCGCAATGAGGTAGCTGACTGTGTGAGTAAGATAAGCGACCCTAGTGGCCGACACAAACACCGGGCCCATCTAGGAGTGGCACTGCAGTGTCACGCAGGATGGCCCTTCCAAAAAACCCTCCCCAAACAGCACATGACGCAAAGAAAAAAAGAGGCGCAATGAGGTAGCTGACTGTGTGAGTAAGATAAGCGACCCTAGTGGCCGACACAAACACCGGGCCCATCTAGGAGTGGCACTGCAGTGTCACGCAGGATGGCCCTTCCAAAAAACCCTCCCCAAACAGCACATGACGCAAAGAAAAAAAGAGGCGCAATGAGGTAGCTGACTGTGTGAGTAAGATAAGCGACCCTAGTGGCCGACACAAACACCGGGCCCATCTAGGAGTGGCACTGCAGTGTCACGCAGGATGGCCCTTCCAAAAAACCCTCCCCAAACAGCACATGACGCAAAGAAAAATAAAAGAAAAAAGAGGTGCAAGATGGAATTGTCCTTGGGCCCTCCCACCCACCCTTATGTTGTATAAACAAAACAGGACATGCACACTTTAACCAACCCATCATTTCAGTGACAGGGTCTGCCACACGACTGTGACTGATATGACGGGTTGGTTTGGACCCCCCCCAAAAAAGAAGCAATTAATCTCTCCTTGCACAAACTGGCTCTACAGAGGCAAGATGTCCACCTCATCATCATCCTCCGATATATCACCGTGTACATCCCCCTCCTCACTGATTATCAATTCGTCCCCACTGGAATCCACCATCTCAGCTCCCTGTGTACTTTGTGGAGGCAATTGCTGCTGGTCAATGTCTCCACGGAGGAATTGATTATAATTCATTTTAATGAACATCATCTTCTCCACATTTTCTGGATGTAACCTCGTACGCCGATTGCTGACAAGGTGAGCGGCGGCACTAAACACTCTTTCGGAGTACACACTTGTGGGAAGGCAACTTAGGTAGAATAAAGCCAGTTTGTGCAAGGGCCTCCAAATTGCCTCTTTTTCCTGCCAGTATAAGTACGGACTGTGTGACGTGCCTACTTGGATGCGGTCACTCATATAATCCTCCACCATTCTTTCAATGTTGAGAGAATCATATGCAGTGACAGTAGACGACATGTCCGTAATCGTTGTCCGGTCCTTCAGTCCGGACCAGATGTCAGCATCAGCAGTCGCTCCAGACTGCCCTGCATCACCGCCAGCGGGTGGGCTCGGAATTCTGAGCCTTTTCCTCGCACCCCCAGTTGCGGGAGAATGTGAAGGAGGAGATGTTGACAGGTCGCGTTCCGCTTGACTTGACAATTTTCTCACCAGCAGGTCTTTCAACCCCAGCAGACTTGTGTCTGCCGGAAAGAGAGATCCAAGGTAGGCTTTAAATCTAGGATCGAGCACGGTGGCCAAAATGTAGTGCTCTGATTTCAACAGATTGACCACCCGTGAATCCTTGTTAAGCGAATTAAGGGCTCCATCCACAAGTCCCACATGCCTAGCGGAATCGCTCCGTGTTAGCTCCTCCTTCAATGTCTCCAGCTTCTTCTGCAAAAGCCTGATGAGGGGAATGACCTGACTCAGGCTGGCAGTGTCTGAACTGACTTCACGTGTGGCAAGTTCAAAGGGCATCAGAACCTTGCACAACGTTGAAATCATTCTCCACTGCGCTTGAGACAGGTGCATTCCACCTCCTATATCGTGCTCAATTGTATAGGCTTGAATGGCCTTTTGCTGCTCCTCCAACCTCTGAAGCATATAGAGGGTTGAATTCCACCTCGTTACCACTTCTTGCTTCAGATGATGGCAGGGCAGGTTCAGTAGTTTTTGGTGGTGCTCCAGTCTTCTGTACGTGGTGCCTGTACGCCGAAAGTGTCCCGCAATTCTTCTGGCCACCGACAGCATCTCTTGCACGCCCCTGTCGTTTTTTAAAAAATTCTGCACCACCAAATTCAAGGTATGTGCAAAACATGGGACGTGCTGGAATTTGCCCATATTTAATGCACACACAATATTGCTGGCATTGTCCGATGCCACAAATCCACAGGAGAGTCCAATTGGGGTAAGCCATTCCGCGATGATCTTCCTCAGTTGCCGTAAGAGGTTTTCAGCTGTGTGCGTATTCTGGAAACCGGTGATACAAAGCGTAGCCTGCCTAGGAAAGAGTTGGCGTTTGCGAGATGCTGTTACTGGTGCCGCCGCTGCTGTTCTTGCGGCGGGAGTCCATACATCTACCCAGTGGGCTGTCACAGTCATATAGTCCTGACCCTGCCCTGCTCCACTTGTCCACATGTCCGTGGTTAAGTGGACATTGGGTACAGCTGCATTTTTTAGGACACTGGTGACTCTTTTTCTGAGGTCTGTGTACATTTTCGGTATCGCCTGCCTAGAGAAATGGAACCTAGATGGTATTTGGTACCGGGGACACAGTACCTCCAACAAGTCTCTAGTTGGCTCTGCAGTAATGATGGATACCGGAACCACGTTTCTCACCACCCAGGATGCCAAGGCCTCAGTTATCCGCTTTGCTGTAGGATGACTGCTGTGATATTTCATCTTCCTCGCAAAGGACTGTTGGACAGTCAATTGCTTGGTGGAAGTAGTAAAAGTGGTCTTACGACTTCCCCTCTGGGATGACCATCGACTCCCAGCAGCAACAACAGCAGCGCCAGCAGCAGTAGGCGTTACACGCAAGGATGCATCGGAGGAATCCCAGGCAGGAGAGGACTCATCAGAATTGCCAGTGACATGGCCTGCAGGACTATTGGCATTCCTGGGGAAGGAGGAAATTGACACTGAGGGAGTTGGTGGGGTGGTTTGCGTGAGCTTGGTTACAAGAGGAAGGGATTTACTGGTCAGTGGACTGCTTCCGCTGTCACCCAAAGTTTTTGAACTTGTCACTGACTTATTATGAATGCGCTGCAGGTGACGTATAAGGGAGGATGTTCCGAGGTGGTTAACGTCCTTACCCCTACTTATTACAGCTTGACAAAGGGAACACACGGCTTGACACCTGTTGTCCGCATTTCTGTTGAAATAGTTCCACACCGAAGAGCTGATTTTTTTGGTATTTTCACCAGGCATGTCAACGGCCATATTCCTCCCACGGACAACAGGTGTCTCCCCGGGTGCCTGACTTAAACAAACCACCTCACCATCAGAATCCTCCTGGTCAATTTCCTCCCCAGCGCCAGCAACACCCATATCCTCCTCATCCTGGTGTACTTCAACACTGACATCTTCAATCTGACTATCAGGAACTGGACTGCGGGTGCTCCTTCCAGCACTTGCAGGGGGCGTGCAAATGGTGGAAGGCGCATGCTCTTCACGTCCAGTGTTGGGAAGGTCAGGCATCGCAACCGACACATTTGGACTCTCCTTGTGGATTTGGGATTTCGAAGAACGCACAGTTCTTTGCGGTGCTACTGCTTTTGCCAGCTTGAGTCTTTTCATTTTTCTAGCGAGAGGCTGAGTGCCTCCATCCTCATGTGAAGCTGAACCACTAGCCATGAACATAGGCCAGGGCCTCAGCCGTTCCTTGCCACTCCGTGTGGTAAATGGCATATTGGCAAGTTTACGCTTCTCCTCCGACAATTTTATTTTAGGTTTTGGAGTCCTTTTTTTACTGATATTTGGTGTTTTGGATTTGACATGCTCTGTACTATGACATTGGGCATCGGCCTTGGCAGACGACGTTGCTGGCATTTCATCGTCTCGGCCATGACTAGTGGCAGCAGCTTCAGCACGAGGTGGAAGTGGATCTTGATCTTTCCCTAATTTTGGAACCTCAACATTTTTGTTCTCCATATTTTAATAGGCACAACTAAAAGGCACCTCAGGTAAACAATGGAGATGGATGGATACTAGTATACAATTATGAATGGACTGCAGAGTGCCGACACAGAGGTAGCTACAGCCGTGGACTATTGTACTGTACTGTGTCTGCTGCTAATATAGACTGGATGATAATGAGATGTAGTATGTATGTATAAAGAAGAAAGAAAAAAAAACCACGGGTAGGTGGTATACAATTATGGACGGACTGCCGAGTGCCGACACAGAGGTAGCTACAGCCGTGGACTACCGTACTGTGTCTGCTGCTAATATAGACTGGGTAATAATGAGATGTAGTATGTATGTATAAAGAAGAAAGAAAAAAAAACCACGGGTAGGTGGTATACAATTATGGATGGACTGCCGAGTGCCGACACAGAGGTAGCTACAGCCGTGGACTACCGTACTGTGTCTGCTGCTAATATAGACTGGATGATAATGAGATGTAGTATGTATAAAGAAGAAAGAAAAAAAAAACCACGGGTAGGTGGTATACAATTATGGATGGACTGCCGAGTGCCGACACAGAGGTAGCTACAGCCGTGGACTACCGTACTGTACTGTGTCTGCTGCTAATATAGACTGGATGATAATGAGATGTAGTATGTATAAAGAAGAAAGAAAAAAAAAACCACGGGTAGGTGGTATACAATTATGGATGGACTGCCGAGTGCCGACACAGAGGTAGCTACAGCCGTGGACTACCGTACTGTGTCTGCTGCTAATATAGACTGGTTGATAATGAGATGTAGTATGTATAAAGAAGAAAGAAAAAAAAAACCACGGGTAGGTGGTATACAATTATGGACGGACTGCCGAGTGCCGACACAGAGGTAGCTACAGCCGTGGACTACCGTACTGTACTGTGTCTGCTGCTAATATAGACTGGATGATAATGAGATGTAGTATGTATAAAGAAGAAAGAAAAAAAAAACACGGGTAGGTGGTATACAATTATGGACGGACTGCCGAGTGCCGACACAGAGGTAGCTACAGCCGTGGACTACCGTACTGTACTGTGTCTGCTGCTAATATAGACTGGATGATAATGAGATGTAGTATGTATAAAGAAGAAAGAAAAAAAAAAACCACGGGTAGGTGGTATACAATTATGGATGGACTGCCGAGTGCCGACACAGAGGTAGCTACAGCCGTGGACTACCGTACTGTACTGTGTCTGCTGCTAATATAGACTGGATGATAATGAGATGTAGTATGTATAAAGAAGAAAGAAAAAAAAACCACGGGTAGGTGGTATACAATTATGGATGGACTGCCGAGTGCCGACACAGAGGTAGCTACAGCCGTGGACTACCGTACTGTACTGTGTCTGCTGCTAATATAGACTGGATGATAATGAGATGCAGTATGTATAAAGAAGAAAGAAAAAAAAACCACGGGTAGGTGGTATACAATTATGGATGGACTGCTGAGTGCCGACACAGAGGTAGCTACAGCCGTGGACTACCGTACTGTACTGTGTCTGCTGCTAATATAGACTGGATGATAATGAGATGTAGTATGTATAAAGAAGAAAGAAAAAAAAACCACGGGTAGGTGGTATACAATTATGGATGGACTGCCGAGTGCCGACACAGAGGTAGCTACAGCCGTGGACTACCGTACTGTACTGTGTCTGCTGCTAATATAGACTGGATGATAATGAGATGTAGTATGTATAAAGAAGAAAGAAAAAAAAACCACGGGTAGGTGGTATACAATTATGGATGGACTGCCGAGTGCCGACACAGAGGTAGCTACAGCCGTGAACTACCGTACTGTGTCTGCTGCGACTGGATGATAAATAATGATATAAAAAATATATATATATCACTACTGCAGCCGGACAGGTATATATTATATAATGACGGACCTGCTGGACACTGTCTGTCAGCAGAATGAGTTTTTTATTTTATAGAATAAAAAAACACCACACAAGTCACACGACGTGTGTTTAACTTTTACAGGCAGACATTCACAATACAATATAGTATACTATATACTGGTGGTCAGGTCACTGGTCAGTCACACTGGCAGTGGCACTCCTGCAGAAAAAAAGTGTGCACTGTTTAATTTTTTAATATGTACTCCTGGCTCCTGCTATAACCTAACTGCTCCCCAGTCTCCCCCACAATTAAGCTGTGTGAGCACAGTCAGATATTATACATAGATGATGCAGCAGCACACAGGGCTGAGCACAGATATGGTATGTGACTGAGTCACTGTGTATCGTTTTTTCAGGCAGAGAACGGATTATATTAAATAATATAAAACTGCACTGGTGGTCACTGGTCAGTCACTAGTATAACTAACTAATACTATCAGCAAAATTCTGCACTCTCTGTCTGAGTACTCCTCCTAAGCTCCAGTAAATGAAGTGTCACTGTCTCACTCTGTCACTAGTATAACTAACTAATACTATCAGCAAAATTCTGCACTCTCTGTCTGAGTACTCCTCCTAAGCTCAAGTAAATGAAGTGTCACTGTCTCACTCTCACTCTCCTATCTATTTCTTCTCTAAACGGAGAGGACGCCAGCCACGTCCTCTCACTATCAATCTCAATGCACGTGTAAAATGGCGGCGACGCACGGCTCCTTATATAGAATCCGAGTCTCGCGATAGAATCCGAGCCTCGCGAGAATCCGACAGCGTCATGATGACGTTCGGGCGCGCTCGGGTTAACCGAGCAAGGCGGGAAGATCCGAGTCGCTCGGATCCGTGTAAAAAAAGCTGAAGTTCGGGCGGGTTCGGATTCCGAGGAACCGAACCCGCTCATCTCTAGTAGAAGGGGTAGGAGGAAAGTGGTTCTTTTGAGATGAGTGGGAAGAGGGTGGGTCAGAGGCCAAGGAGGAGTTGTCATTTTTCAAAAAATGCTGAGCAATATCACCCCCTGCACACTTTTTAGCGGCTGCGTTATTTTTGCTCATGGTGCTAGTAGGTGACGTAAAGTGAACCAGAGCATGGGAAATAGAGATTGTGCAGATGAAAGAACAGGGAAAATGAACCACAGGGAATACGTTAATCAAATATCAGTAACTGTTAGGGTTCCTGAAATACATAAAAGGCCCTCAAAATATACTACTGGAGGATGAGACTCTAATAAGGTCAGGGAGACATAAATGCAGTAAGCAGGCTGTATAATAAAAGCTGGTACCTGGACAGTGGGTAGAGAAAGCACCAGTGAGTGGTCAATGCAGTAGGATAAGTGTAAGAGAGGGTCATAAAGTTCAGGTATCAAGGAGTGTGACTAGGGAAGTCTAATATACCCAGGGATCATACCCAGCCAGCGTCTGTTTGTTTAAAAGGCGATCAGTGCAACATTCTGCTGTGAATTGAAAGCAATCAAGTGTGTGTTGTAATGCTCAACAATAGAACAGAAGGACTGCGAGGATGGATTGAGCAGCCACCAGTCAGCTGTCAGCAGGGCACCTGGGTGCTGCAGTGTTTCATACAAGGAGAACCAGCACTACAAGGACACTGCCAGCAGAGATCCTGCGCCATCTGTCAGTGTGTAGAGAGATACATATCTACACAGGATAAGTCCTAAGAATCACATCTCTTAAGCACACAATCTAAGGACAACTCCTAAAAATTATATATACCTGGGATTAATCTTAAAGACAAGTCGCTAGGATATACTGTGGTACCAATACATAAATAAGTGACAACTTTTTCTGATTACAACAGGCAATTAACTGCTACTGTGAGTTAGATCTGGATTCCAATTAATGATGAATCCAGGAAAACGATAATAAAGGGTGACATAAAGAGCATATTACGACAAAATTATATACTCTGCAGCGGGGACTATAAAGCCTTTATTGGAGGAGATCTCCTCAGGAATTAAGCATAGCATAACAGTTTCTGTTTTAAATATTTAATACTGTTTTAATACACAATTTTTCATTTCTATATTCACACTATTCTATTCTTTTTTTTAATATTTCATACTGGCTGAATAAATAAATTTTGCATTGAAAATATGCTAATAAAAGTTACGTTTTAAATGTAATTGTAAGGTTCTCAGTGCACCCAGAATACAGCTTCTGTCTTTCTCTAACGTCCTAAGTGGATGCTGGGGACTCCGTCAGGACCATGCTGGGGACTCCGTCAGGACCATGGGGAATAGCGGCTCCGCAGGAGACAGGGCACAAAAATAAAGCTTTAGGATTAGGTGGTGTGTACTGGCTCCTCCCCCTATGACCCTCCTCCAAGCCTCAGTTAGGTTTTTGTGCCCGTCCGAGCAGGGTGCAATCTAGGTGGCTCTCCTAAAGAGCTGCTTAGAAAAAGTTTTTAGGTTTTTTATTTTCAGTGAGTCCTGCTGGCAACAGGCTCACTGCATCGAGGGACTTAGGGGAGAGAATTTCAACTCACTTGCGTGCAGGATGGATTGGATTCTTAGGCTACTGGACACCATTAGCTCCAGAGGGAGTCGGAACACAGGTCTCACCCTGGGGTTCGTCCCGGAGCCGCGCCGCCGACCCCCCTTACAGATGCTGAAGATTGAAGGTCCGGAAACAGGCGGCAGAAGGCTCTTCAGTCTTCATGAAGGTAGCGCACAGCACTGCAGCTGTGCGCCATTGTTGTCACACACTTCACACCAAGCGGTCACGGAGGGTGCAGGGCGCTGCTGGGGGCGCCCTGGGCAGCAATATTTAATACCTTTATGGCAAAAGAATACATCACATATAGCCATTGAGGCTATATGTATGTATTTAACCCATGCCAGATATCTAAAACTCCGGGAGAAAAGCCAGCCGAAATAGGGGGCGGGGCTTATTCTCCTCAGCACACAGCGCCATTTTCCTGCTCAGCTCCGCTGTGAGGAAGGCTCCCAGGACTCTCCCCTGCACTGCACTACAGAAACAGGGTAAAACAGAGAGGGGGGGGCATTTTTTGGCGATATTTTGATATATTTAAGCTGCTATAAGGAACAACACTTATATAAGGTTGTTCCCATATATATTATAGCGCTTGGGTGTGTGCTGGCAAACTCTCCCTCTGTCTCCCCAAAGGGCTAGTGGGGTCCTGTCTTCGATAAGAGCATTCCCTGTGTGTCTGCTGTGTGTCGGTACGTGTGTGTCGACATGTATGAGGACGATGTTGGTGTGGAGGCAGAGCAATTGCCGATAATGGTGATGTCACCCCCCAGGGAGTCGACACCGGAATGGATGGCTTTGTTTATGGAATTACGTGATAATGTCAGCACATTACAAAAATCAGTTGACGACATGAGACGGCCGGCAAACCAGTTAGTACCTGCCCAGGCGTCTCAGACACCGTCAGGGGCTGTAAAGCGCCCTTTACCTCAGTCGGTCGACACAGACCCAGACACAGACACTGAATCTAGTGTCGACGGTGATGAAACAAACGTATTTTCAAGTAGGGCCACACGTTATATGATCACGGCAATGAAGGAGGCTTTGCATATCTCTGATACTGCAAGTACCACAAAAAGGGGTATTATGTGGGGGGTGAAAAAACTACCTGTAGTTTTTCCTGAATCAGAGGAATTAAATGATGTATGTGATGAAGCGTGGGTTAACCCAGATAGAAAAGTGCTAATTTCAAAAAAGTTATTAGCATTATACCCTTTCCCGCCAGAGGTTAGGGCGCGCTGGGAAACACCCCCTAGGGTGGATATGGCGCTCACACGCTTATCAAAACAAGTGGCGTTACCGTCTCCTGATACGGCCGCCCTCAGGGATCCAGCTGATAGGAGACTGGAAACTACCCTAAAAAGTATATACACACATACTGGTGTTATACTGCGACCAGCCATCGCCTCAGCCTGGATGTGCAGTGCTGGGGTCGTCTGGTTGGATTCCCTGACTGAAAATATTGATACCCTGGATAGGGACAGTATTTTATTGACTATAGAGCAATTAAAGGATGCTTTCCTTTATATGCGAGATGCTCAGAGAGATATTTGCACTCTGGCATCGAGAGTAAATGCGATGTCCATATCTGCCAGAAGGAGTTTATGGACGCGACAGTGGTCAGGTGATGCGGATTCCACACGACATATGGAAGTATTGCCGTATAAAGGGGAGGAATTATTTGGCGTCGGTCTATCGGATCTGGTGGCCACGGCAACTGCCGGAAAATCCACCTTTTTACCTCAGACCCCCTCCCAACAGAAAAAGACACCGTCTTTTCAGCCGCAGTCCTTTCGGTCCTATAAGAACAAGCGGACAAAAGGACAGTCATATCTGCCTCGGGGCAGAGGAAGGGGTAAGAGAGGGCAGCAAGCAGCCCCTGCCCACGAACAGAAGCCCTCTCAGGGTTCTGCAAAGCCCTCAGCATGACGCTGGGGCCTTACAAGCGGACTCAGGAGCGGTGGGGGGTCGACTCAAGAATTTCAGCGCACAGTGGGCTTGCTCACAGGTGGACCCCTGGATCCTGCAGGTAGTATCTCAGGGTTACAGGTTGGAATTCGAGAAGTCTCCCCCTCGCAGGTTCCTAAAGTCTGCTTTGCCAACGTCTCCCTCAGACAGGGCGACGGTATTGGAAGCCATTCACAAGCTGTTTTCTCAGCAGGTGATAGTCAAGGTACCCCTCCTACAACAGGGAAAGGGGTATTACTCCACGCTATTTGTGGTACCGAAGCCGGACGGCTCGGTAAGACCTATTCTAAATCTGAAATCTTTGAACCTGTACATACAAAAATTCAAGTTCAAGATGGAGTCACTCAGAGCAGTGATAGCGAATCTGGAAGAAGGGGACTTTATGGTGTCCCTGGACATAAAGGATGCTTACCTGCATGTCCCAATTTGCCCTTCACATCAAGGGTACCTCAGGTTTGTGGTGCAAAACTGTCATTATCAGTTTCAGACGCTGCCGTTTGGATTGTCCACGGCACCTCGGGTCTTTACCAAGGTAATGGCCGAAATGATGATTCTTCTGCGAAGAAGAGGCGTATTAATTATAGAGATGAGCGCCTGAAATTTTTCGGGTTTTGTGTTTTGGTTTTGGGTTCGGTTCCGCGGCCGTGTTTTGGGTTCGAACGCGTTTTGGCAAAACCTCACCGAATTTTTTTTGTCGGATTCGGGTGTGTTTTGGATTCGGGTGTTTTTTTAAAAAAACACTAAAAAACAGCTTAAATCATAGAATTTGGGGGTCATTTTGATCCCAAAGTATTATTAACCTCAAAAACCATAATTTACACTCATTTTCAGTCTATTCTGAATACCTCACACCTCACAATATTATTTTTAGTCCTAAAATTTGCACCGAGGTCGCTGTGTGAGTAAGATAAGCGACCATAGTGGCCGACACAAACACCGGGCCCATCTAGGAGTGGCACTGCAGTGTCACGCAGGATGTCCCTTCCAAAAAACCCTCCCCAAACAGCACATGACGCAAAGAAAAAAAGAGGCGCAATGAGGTAGCTGTGTGAGTAAGATTAGCGACCCTAGTGGCCGACACAAACACCGGGCCCATCTAGGAGTGGCACTGCAGTGTCACGCAGGATGGCCCTTCCAAAAAACCCTCCCCAAACAGCACATGACGCAAAGAAAAAAAGAGGCGCAATGAGGTAGCTGTGTGAGTAAGATTAGCGACCCTAGTGGCCGACACAAACACCGGGCCCATCTAGGAGTGGCACTGCAGTGTCACGCAGGATGTCCCTTCCAAAAAACCCTCCCCAAACAGCACATGACGCAAAGAAAAAAAGAGGCGCAATGAGGTAGCTGTGTGAGTAAGATTAGCGACCCTAGTGGCCGACACAAACACCGGGCCCATCTAGGAGTGGCACTGCAGTGTCACGCAGGATGTCCCTTCCAAAAAACCCTCCCCAAACAGCACATGACGCAAAGAAAAAAAGAGGCGCAATGAGGTAGCTGACTGTGTGAGTAAGATTAGCGACCCTAGTGGCCGACACAAACACCGGGCCCATCTAGGAGTGGCACTGCAGTGTCACGCAGGATGTCCCTTCCAAAAAACCCTCCCCAATCAGCACATGATGCAAAGAAAAAGAAAAGAAAAAAGAGGTGCAAGATGGAATTGTCCTTGGGCCCTCCCACCCACCCTTATGTTGTATAAACAAAACAGGACATGCACACTTTAACCAACCCATCATTTCAGTGACAGGGTCTGCCACACGACTGTGACTGATATGACGGGTTGGTTTGGACCCCCCCCAAAAAAGAAGCAATTAATCTCTCCTTGCACAAACTGGCTCTACAGAGGCAAGATGTCCACCTCATCTTCACCCTCCGATATATCACCGTGTACATCCCCCTCCTCACAGATTATCAATTCGTCCCCACTGGAATCCACCATCTCAGCTCCCTGTGTACTTTGTGGAGGCAATTGCTGCTGGTCAATGTCTCCGCGGAGGAATTGATTATAATTCATTTTAATGAACATCATCTTCTCCACATTTTCTGGATGTAACCTCGTACGCCGATTGCTGACAAGGTGAGCAGCGGCACTAAACACTCTTTCGGAGTACACACTTGTGGGAGGGCAACTTAGGTAGAATAAAGCCAGTTTGTGCAAGGGCCTCCAAATTGCCTCTTTTTCCTGCCAGTATAAGTACGGACTGTGTGACGTGCCTACTTGGATGCGGTCACTCATATAATCCTCCACCATTCTATCAATGTTGAGAGAATCATATGCAGTGACAGTAGACGACATGTCCGTAATCGTTGTCAGGTCCTTCAGTCCGGACCAGATGTCAGCATCAGCAGTCGCTCCAGACTGCCCTGCATCACCGCCAGCGGGTGGGCTCGGAATTCTGAGCCTTTTCCTCGCACCCCCAGTTGCGGGAGAATGTGAAGGAGGAGATGTTGACAGGTCGCGTTCCGCTTGACTTGACAATTTTGTCACCAGCAGGTCTTTCAACCCCAGCAGACTTGTGTCTGCCGGAAAGAGAGATCCAAGGTAGGCTTTAAATCTAGGATCGAGCACGGTGGCCAAAATGTAGTGCTCTGATTTCAACAGATTGACCACCCGTGAATCCTTGTTAAGCGAATTAAGGGCTGCATCCACAAGTCCCACATGCCTAGCGGAATCGCTCCCTTTTAGCTCCTTCTTCAATGCCTCCAGCTTCTTCTGCAAAAGCCTGATGAGGGGAATGACCTGACTCAGGCTGGCAGTGTCTGAACTGACTTCACGTGTGGCAAGTTCAAAGGGCATCAGAACCTTGCACAACGTTGAAATCATTCTCCACTGCACTTGAGACAGGTGCATTCCACCTCCTATATCGTGCTCAATTGTATAGGCTTGAATGGCCTTTTGCTGCTCCTCCAACCTCTGAAGCATATAGAGGGTTGAATTCCACCTCGTTACCACTTCTTGCTTCAGATGATGGCAGGGCAGGTTCAGTAGTTTTTGGTGGTGCTCCAGTCTTCTGTACGTGGTGCCTGTACGCCGAAAGTGTCCCGCAATTCTTCTGGCCACCGACAGCATCTCTTGCACGCCCCTGTCGTTTTTTAAAAAATTCTGCACCACCAAATTCAAGGTATGTGCAAAACATGGGACGTGCTGGAATTTGCCCATATTTAATGCACACACAATATTGCTGGCGTTGTCCGATGCCACAAATCCACAGGAGAGTCCAATTGGGGTAAGCCATTCCGCGATGATCTTCCTCAGTTGCCGTAAGAGGTTTTCAGCTGTGTGCGTATTCTGGAAAGCGGTGATACAAAGCGTAGCCTGCCTAGGAAAGAGTTGGCGTTTGCGAGATGCTGCTACTGGTGCCGCCGCTGCTGTTCTTGCGGCGGGAGTCCATACATCTACCCAGTGGGCTGTCACAGTCATATAGTCCTGACCCTGCCCTGCTCCACTTGTCCACATGTCCGTGGTTAAGTGGACATTGGGTACAACTGCATTTTTTAGGACACTGGTGAGTCTTTTTCTGACGTCCGTGTACATTCTCGGTATCGCCTGCCTAGAGAAGTGGAACCTAGATGGTATTTGGTAACGGGGGCACACTGCCTCAATAAATTGTCTAGTTCCCTGTGAACTAACGGCGGATACCGGACGCACGTCTAACACCAACATAGTTGTCAAGGCCTCAGTTATCCGCTTTGCAGTAGGATGACTGCTGTGATATTTCATCTTCCTCGCAAAGGACTGTTGAACAGTCAATTGCTTACTGGAAGTAGTACAAGTGGGCTTACGACTTCCCCTCTGGGATGACCATCGACTCCCAGCGGCAACAACAGCAGCGCCAGCAGCAGTAGGCGTTACACGCAAGGATGCATCGGAGGAATCCCAGGCAGGAGAGGACTCGTCAGAATTGCCAGTGACATGGCCTGCAGGACTATTGGCATTCCTGGGGAAGGAGGAAATTGACACTGAGGGAGTTGGTGGGGTGGTTTGCGTGAGCTTGGTTACAAGAGGAAGGGATTTACTGGTCAGTGGACTGCTTCCGCTGTCACCCAAAGTTTTTGAACTTGTCACTGACTTATTATGAATGCGCTGCAGGTGACGTATAAGGGAGGATGTTCCGAGGTGGTTAACGTCCTTACCCCTACTTATTACAGCTTGACAAAGGGAACACACGGCTTGACACCTGTTGTCCGCATTTCTGGTGAAATACCTCCACACCGAAGAGCTGATTTTTTTGGTATTTTCACCTGGCATGTCAACGGCCATATTCCTCCCACGGACAACAGGTGTCTCCCCGGGTGCCTGACTTAAACAAACCACCTCACCATCAGAATCCTCCTGGTCAATTTCCTCCCCAGCGCCAGCAACACCCATATCCTCCTCATCCTGGTGTACTTCCACACTGACATCTTCAATCTGACTATCAGGAACTGGACTGCGGGTGCTCCTTCCAGCACTTGCAGGGGGCGTGCAAATGGTGGAAGGCGCATGCTCTTTACGTCCAGTGTTGGGAAGGTCAGGCATCGCAACCGACACAATTGGACTCTCCTTGTGGATTTGGGATTTCGAAGAATGCACAGTTCTTTGCTGTGCTGCTTTTGCCAGCTTGAGTCTTTTCATTTTTCTAGCGAGAGGCTGAGTGCTTCCATCCTCATGTGAAGCTGAACCACTAGCCATGAACATAGGCCAGGGCCTCAGCCGTTCCTTGCCACTCCGTGTGGTAAATGGCATATTGGCAAGTTTACGCTTCTCCTCCGACAATTTTATTTTAGGTTTTGGAGTCCTTTTTTTTCTGATATTTGGTGTTTTGGATTTGACATGCTCTGTACTATGACATTGGGCATCGGCCTTGGCAGACGACGTTGCTGGCATTTCATCGTCTCGGCCATGACTAGTGGCAGCAGCTTCAGCACGAGGTGGAAGTGGATCTTGATCTTTCCCTAATTTTGGAACCTCAACATTTTTGTTCTCCATATTTTAATAGGCACAACTAAAAGGCACCTCAGGTAAACAATGGAGATGGATACTAGTATACAATTATGGACTGCCTGCCGACTGCAGACACAGAGGTAGCCACAGCCGTGAACTACCGTACTGTACTGTGTCTGCAGCTAATATAGACTGGTTGATAAAGAGAAGATGTCTATGTAACTATGTATGTATAAAGAAGACTTATAAAAATCCACGGTTAGGTGGTATACAATTATGGACGGACTGCCTGCCGAGTGCAGACACAGAGGTAGCCACAGCCGTGAACTACCGTACTGTACTGTGTCTGCAGCTAATATAGACTGGTTGATAAAGAGAAGATGTCTATGTAACTATGTATGTATAAAGAAGAATGAAAAAAAACCACGGTTAGGTGGTATACAATTATGGACGGACTGCCTGCCGAGTGCAGACACAGAGGTAGCCACAGCCGTGAACTACCGTACTGTACTGTGTCTGCAGCTAATATAGACTGGTTGATAAAGAGAAGATGTCTATGTAACTATGTATGTATAAAGAAGAATGAAAAAAATCCACGGTTAGGTGGTATTACAATTATGGACGGACTGCCTGCCGAGTGCAGAGACACAGAGGTAGCCACAGCCGTGAACTACCGTACTGTGTCTGCTGCGACTGGATGATAAATGATATAAAAAATATATATATATCACTACTGCAGCCGGACAGGTATATATTATATATTATATAATGACGGACCTGCTGGACACTGTCTGTCAGCAGAATGAGTTTTATTTTTATAGAATAAAAAAAAAAAAAACACACAAGTGAAGTCACACGACGAGTGTTTAACTTTTTCAGGCAATCACAATATAAGTATACTACTAACTATACTGGTGGTCAGTGTGGTCAGGTCACTGGTCAGTCACACTGGCAGTGGCACTCCTGCAGCAAAAGTGTGCACTGTTTAATTTTAATATAATATGTACTCCTGGCTCCTGCTATAACCTATAACTGGCACTGCAGTAGTGCTCCCCAGTCTCCCCCACAATTATAAGCTGTGTGAGCTGAGCAGTCAGACAGATATATAATATATATAGATGATGCAGCACACTGGCCTGAGCCTGAGCAGTGCACACAGATATGGTATGTGACTGACTGAGTCACTGTGTGTATCGCTTTTTTCAGGCAGAGAACGGATATATTAAATAAACTGCACTGTGTGTCTGGTGGTCACTCACTATATAATATATTATGTACTCCTGGCTCCTGCTATAACCTATAACTGGCACTGCAGTAGTGCTCCCCAGTCTCCCCCACAATTATAAGCTGTGTGAGCTGAGCAGTCAGACAGATATATAATATATATAGATGATGCAGCACACTGGCCTGAGCCTGAGCAGTGCACACAGATATGGTATGTGACTGACTGAGTCACTGTGTGTATCGCTTTTTTCAGGCAGAGAACGGATATATTAAATAAACTGCACTGTGTGTCTGGTGGTCACTCACTATATAATATATTATGTACTCCTGGCTCCTGCTATAACCTATAACTGGCACTGCAGTAGTGCTCCCCAGTCTCCCCCACAATTATAAGCTGTGTGAGCTGAGCAGTCAGACAGATATATATAATATTATATATAGATAATAGATGATGCAGCACACTGGCCTGAGCCTGAGCAGTGCACACAGATATGGTATGTGACTGACTGAGTCACTGTGTGTATCGCTTTTTTCAGGCAGAGAACGGATATATTAAATAAACTGCACTGTGTGTCTGGTGGTCACTCACTATATAATATATTATGTACTCCTGGCTCCTGCTATAACCTATAACTGGCACTGCAGTAGTGCTCCCCAGTCTCCCCCACAATTATAAGCTGTGTGAGCTGAGCAGTCAGACAGATATATATAATATTATATATAGATAATAGATGATGCAGCACACTGGCCTGAGCCTGAGCAGTGCACACAGATATGGTATGTGACTGAGTCACTGTGTGCTGTGTATCGCTTTTTTCAGGCAGAGAACGGATTATAAAGTAAACTGCACTGTCCTCACTAGTAAACTCTCTCCACTCAGTCTCTACACTTCTACAGTAACAGTACTCCTCCTAGTCAGCTCCAGTAAATCTCTCTCAGTCTCTTATAATCTAAATGGAGAGGACGCCAGCCACGTCCTCTCCCTATCAATCTCAATGCACGTGTGAAAATGGCGGCGACGCGCGGCTCCTTATATAGAATCCGAGTCTCGCGATAGAATCCGAGCCTCGCGAGAATCCGACAGCGTCATGATGACGTTCGGGCGCGCTCGGGTTAACCGAGCAAGGCGGGAAGATCCGAGTCGCTCGGACCCGTGAAAAAAAACATGAAGTTCTGGCGGGTTCGGATTCAGAGAAACCGAACCCGCTCATCTCTAATTAATTATCCCTTACTTGGACGATCTCCTGATAAGGGCAAGGTCCAGAGAACAGCTGGAGGACGGAGTAGCACTAACCCGACTAGTGCTGCAACAACACGGGTGGATTCTGAATTTTCCAAAATCTCAGTTGACCCCGACGACACGTCTGCTGTTCCTGGGAATGATT
This sequence comes from Pseudophryne corroboree, assembly GCF_028390025.1. NCBI lineage: Eukaryota > Metazoa > Chordata > Amphibia > Anura > Myobatrachidae > Pseudophryne > Pseudophryne corroboree. The sequence continues at coordinate 227,819,569 of NC_086454.1, read as the reverse complement.
CTGGACACGGTTCAGAAAAAGGTGTTTCTTCCGGAGGAGAAAGCCAGGGAGTTATCCGAACTTGTCAGGAACCTCCTAAAACCAGGGAAAGTGTCTGTGCATCAATGCACAAGAGTCCTGGGAAAGATGGTGGCTTCTTACGAAGCGATTCCATTCGGCAGATTCCACGCACGAACTTTTCAGTGGGATCTGCTGGACAAATGGTCCGGATCACATCTGCAGATGCATCAGCGGATAACCTTATCGCCACGGACAAGGGTGTCTCTTCTGTGGTGGTTGCAGAGTGCTCATCTGTTAGAGGGCCGCAGATTCGGCATACAGGACTGGGTCCTGGTGACCACGGATGCCAGTCTGAGAGGCTGGGGAGCGGTCACACAGGGAAGAAACTTCCAGGGAGTATGGTCAAGCCTGGAGATGTCTCTTCACATAAATATACTGGAGCTAAGAGCGATTTACAATGCTCTAAGTCTGGCAAAACCCCTGCTTCAGGGTCAGCCGGTGTTGATCCAGTCGGACAACATCACGGCAGTCGCCCACGTAAACAGACAGGGCGGCACAAGAAGCAGGACAGCAATGGCAGAAGCTGCAAGGATTCTTCGCTGGGCGGAAGATCATGTGATAGCACTGTCAGCAGTATTCATTCCGGGAGTGGACAACTGGGAAGCAGACTTCCTCAGCAGACACGATCTACACCCGGGAGAGTGGGGACTTCATCCAGAAGTCTTCCACATGATTGTGAACCGTTGGGAAAAACCAATGGTGGATATGATGGCGTCCCGCCTCAACAAAAAACTGGACAGGTATTGCGCCAGGTCAAGAGACCCTCAGGCAATAGCTGTGGACGCTCTGGTAACACCGTGGGTGTTCCAGTCAGTGTATGTGTTCCCTCCTCTGCCTCTCATACCAAAAGTACTGAGAATTATACGGCAAAAGGGAGTAAGAACGATACTAGTGGCTCCGGATTGGCCAAGAAGAACTTGGTACCCGGAACTTCAAGAGATGCTCACGGAGGATCCGTGGCCTCTACCTCTAAGACGGGACCTGCTTCAGCAGGGACCGTGTCTATTCCAAGACTTACCGCGGCTGCGTTTGACGGCATGGCGGTTGAACGCCGAATTCTAAGGGAAAAAGGCTTTCCGGAAGAGGTCATTCCTACACTGGTAAAAGCCAGGAAGGAGGTGACTGCACAACATTATCACCACATTTGGAGGAAATATGTTGCGTGGTGTGAGGCCAGGAAGGCCCCCACGGAGGAATTTCAACTGGGTCGATTCCTACATTTCCTGCAAACAGGATTTACTATGGGCCTCAAATTGGGGTCCATTAAGGTTCAAATTTCGGCCCTGTCGATTTTCTTCCAGAAAGAATTGGCTTCAGTTCCTGAAGTCCAGACTTTTGTAAAAGGAGTACTACATATACAGCCCCCGGTTGTGCCCCCAGTGGCACCGTGGGATCTTAATGTAGTCTTGGATTTTCTCAAATCCCATTGGTTTGAGCCGCTCAAATCGGTGGAGTTGAAGTATCTTACATGGAAAGTAACCATGCTACTGGCCCTGGCTTCAGCCAGGAGAGTATCAGAATTGGCGGCTTTATCATATAAGAGCCCATATCTGATTTTCCATACGGACAGGGAAGAACTGCGGACGCGTCCTCATTTTCTGCCTAAGGTGGTGTCAGCGTTTCACCTGAACCAGCCTATTGTGGTGCCTGCGGCTACTAACGATTTGGAGGATTCCAAGTTGTTGGACGTGGTCCGGGCATTGAAAATATATATTTCAAGAACGGCGGGAGTCAGAAAGTCTGACTCACTGTTTATATTGTATGCACCCAACAAGATGGGTGCTCCTGCTTCTAAGCAGACGATTGCTCGTTGGATTTGTAGCACAATTCAACTTGCACATTCTGTGGCAGGCTTGCCACAACCTAAATCTGTCAAGGCCCATTCTACAAGGAAAGTGGGCTCATCCTGGGCGGCTGCCCGGGGGGTCTCGGCATTACAACTCTGCCGAGCTGCTACTTGGTCAGGGGCAAACACATTTGCAAAATTCTACAAATTTGATACCCTGGCTGAGGAGGACCTTGAGTTCTCTCATTCGGTGCTGCAGAGTCATCCGCACTCTCCCGCCCGTTTGGGAGCTTTGGTATAATCCCCATGGTCCTGACGGAGTCCCCAGCATCCACTTAGGACGTTAGAGAAAATAAGAATTTACTTACCGATAATTCTATTTCTCGTAGTCCGTAGTGGATGCTGGGCGCCCATCCCAAGTGCGGATTGTCTGCAATACTTGTACATAGTTATTGTTACAAACAAATTCGGGTTGTTATTGTTGTGAGCCGTCTGTTCAGAGGCTCCTACGTTTGTCATACTGTTAACTGGGTTCAGATCACAAGTTATACGGTGTGACTGGTGTGGCTGGTATGAGTCTTACCCGGGATTCAATATCCTTCCTTATTGTGTACGCTCGTCCGGGCACAGTATCCTAACTGAGGCTTGGAGGAGGGTCATAGGGGGAGTAGCCAGTACACACCACCTAATCCTAAAGCTTTATTTTTGTGCCCTGTCTCCTGCGGAGCCGCTATTCCCCATGGTCCTGACGGAGTCCCCAGCATGGTCCTGACGGAGTCCCCAGCATCCACTACGGACTACGAGAAATAGAATTATCGGTAAGTAAATTCTTATTTTCTGTGTGTTTATGTTATAGTATTTAAGCTATGGGTGGCACTCCCTAATCGGCTATATTATTAGCGCATTCAGACTATTGTAAAATAAGGGGATAAAAGGGAAAGAGAGCAATTTGTATAAATACAGGTTGAGTCTCCCTTATCCAAAATGCTTGGGACCAGAGGTATTTTGGATATGGGATTTTTCCGTATTTTGGAATAATTGCATACCATAATGAGATATCATGGTGATGGGACCTGAATCTAAGCACAGAATGCATTTATGTTACATATACACCTTATACACACAGCCTGAAGGTCATTTTAGCCAATATTTTTTATAACTTTGTGCATTAAACAAAGTGTGTCTACATTCACACAATTCATTTATGTTTCATATACACCTTATACACACAGCCTGAAGGTCATTTAATACAATATTTTTAATAACTTTGTGTATTAAACAAAGTTTGTGTATATTAAGCCATCAAAAAACAAAGGTTTCACTATCTCACTCTCACTCAAAAAAGTCCGTATTTCGGAATATTCCGTATTTCGGAATATTTGGATATGGGATACTATACCTGTAGTGGTTACTGTTGTGGGATTATCTGTGTTCTGTGTAGAGAGATGCCTGGGAGCATCTGTCACAGATTCCAGTGCTGAAGGGTTCGAGTGATGCGTCCTGCACACCCGTCCCCACCTCCAGCGAGCCAGTGTCAGCGGCAGCTACTGAGCAGGGAGAAAGGAAACCTAGATGGCCACCGGGTGTCTCAGCACCACCCGGCCGCTGGGCAGACCCTCTTTTTGAAAAACAGTTTTATTGGTATATCCATATACAAAAAGTAAAATTTTGCATACTACAATCAGAAAATTTCAAGGAGAACATCAAAAACGTATAAATAATAATAAAAAATGACAATACAAAATGACAGAGCAAAAGGGTGCAACACACTAATTCTTGATACATGTAGTAAATTTGTGAAGTTATACGTCAGCAGAATAATGCAAGATCTGAATTTGATGTCTCCATAGCAATACAAAGGGTAGAATAGCATTCTGAAACTTACTAGTAATCTTAATCGGATATCCTTTTTCTATTTTATAACAGATTAAAGAAGAAAGAAAAGAGCAGAAAGGGAAGAAAAGAAGATAGTAAGGCAGAAGACAAACCAGACAGATGGGAAGGGGAGGGGGGGGGGGGGGGGGGTTGGTCTGTTATAGTGCTGCGACCACATTTTATCAAATTGTAAAAATTGTCTTCTGGTATAAACATAGGAATTATTCAAGGCCTGTCCAGTGGATACAGTAAACAGATAAACAGAAATGTAGGTGGTAGGCTAAAGCCAACAAAACCTAGGTCAATCTTCGTTTGAGTGCCCAAGATGTATTATCAAAGATTTGCATAATGTTGTCCTGTGTATCGTGTGGCAAGAATTCTAAATAAAGACTCAATTTTTATAAAACGTATCTACTCCTTTCTCGATATCAAACAAGGCCGCTTTTCAATCAAAATATAAAAAGGTGATAAATTCAGTCTGTAGTAATGCTATTGTGGGTATTGATTTTGAGATCCAAAAGGAGAGTATGAGCTTTTTGGCTAATGTTACCAACAGTGTTAAGAGGGGGAGAGAAGATTTAAGTAAAAGGGAAGGCACCCATCTCGAAAAATCAGACAGTAAAAACAGTTCCCAAGCAAAAGGTAATCTGACTTTTGTAACTTGTTGGATAAAGTTATGAATTTTGTACCAAAACCATTTCACTTTATTTATTATTATTTATTTATTAACAGTTTCTTATATAGCGCAGCAAATTCCGTTGCGCTTTACAATTTGAAATAACAATTACAAACTGGGTGATAACAGTCATAGAGGTAGGAAGGCCCTGCTCGCAAGCTTACAATCTATAGGCATATGTACATAAGGAAAGGTGCTATCTATTGCATAGAATGAGAAGACATGTGAGGATATGTGTGGACTGTACAGAGTGGATGTAATTTGATAGCAAGGTTTATGAAAGTTATGTGGGCGGTTCAGGAATTTGATACGCTTGCCTAAAGAGGTGAGTTTTGAGGGAACGCTTGAAGGTTTGGAGACTAGAGGAGAGTCTTATTGTGTGTGGTAGGGCATTCCACAGAGTGGGTGCAGCCCGATGAAAGTCCTGCAGTCGTGAGTGGGAGCGAGTAATGAGTGTGGATGAGAGACGCAGGTCTTGTGAAGAGCGCAGAGGTCGGGTGGGGAGATATTTTGTGATAAGCGAAGTGATGTACGTTGGTGTAGTTTGATTAATGGCCTTGTGTGTGAGTAAAAGTATTTTATATTGAATGCGGTAGAATACAGGTAGCCAATGGAGGGACTGACAGAGTGGATCTGCAGACGATGAACGTCTAGCGAGGAAGATAAGCCTCGCCGCTGCATTCAGAATGGATTGTAGTGGTGAGAGTCTCGTTTTGGGAAGACCAGTTAGGAGACTATTGCAATAATCAATGCGGGAGATAATGAGAGCGTGGATTAGAGTTTTAGCAGTGTCTTGTGTAAGGTATGGTCGTATTTTGGATATGTTTTTTAGATGCATGTAACATGATCTTGAGACAGATTGAATGTGGGGAACAAAGGACAGATCAGAGTCAAGGATGACACCTAGGCAGCGAGCTTGTGGGGTAGGGTAGATAGTCGAGTTTTCAACAGTGATAGAGATATCAGGTTGGTACCTACTATTGGCCGGTGGAAATATAATTAACTCTGTCTTTGAAATATTAAGTTTGAGGTGGCGAGATGTCATCCAGGATGAGATAGCAGAAAGGCATTCAGTGACACGGTCCAGTACAGATAGGGACAAGTCAGGGGAGGATAGGTAGATTTGAGTATCATCTGCGTACAGATGATACTGAAAACCAAAAGAGCTGATTAGTTTACCAAGAGATGAGGTATAGATAGAGAAAAGCAGAGGACCCAAGACTGAACCTTGCGGTACTCCAACTGAAAGAGGTAGCGAAGAGGAGGTAGATTCAGAGAAGCGAACACTGAAGGAGCGATTAGATAGGTACGAGAGGAACCAAGAAAGGGCTGTGTCTTTAAGACCTAGGGATTGTAGTGTCTGTATGAGAAGAGAGTGGTCTACAGTGTCAAATGCAGCAGATAGATCTAGAAGAATAAGTAGTGAGTAGTGGCCTTTAGACTTCGTAGTGACCAAATCATTAACCACTTTAGTCAGTGCCGTCTCTGTGGAATGTTGGGAACGGAAGCCTGACTGAAGTGGGTCCAACAGAGTGTATGAGTTAAGAAAGTGTGTGAGTCGAGTGTAGGCAAGTCTCTCAAGTAGCTTAGAGAGACAAGGGAGCTGAGAGATAGGGCGGTAGTTTGAGAGAGCATTAGGGTCAGAATTTTGTTTTTTTAAAATGGGAGTAATAACTGCATGCTTGAAGAGTGAAGGAAAAATACCAGTAGAGAGAGAGAGATTACAGATGTTAGTTAAGGTAGGGATGAGCACCAGAGACAGAGCTTTACTTATTTGTGAGGGTAAAGGATCAAGAGGAGAGGTAGTAGAGAAGCAGGATGAGAAGAGTGATGATACTTCATCTTCATTTGTGGGATCAAATGAAGAAAGAGTGCCAGAAGGTTCAGGTAAAGAACGGAGCAGGTCACTGGCTGCCGAAGAGCATACCATTTCATCTCGGATCTTATCAATCTTCTCCTTGAAGTAGGAAGCAAGATCCTGTGCCTTGATAGTGGCTGGTGGGGTAGGTGCGGGAGGATTCAGAAGTGATTTAAATGTATTAAAGAGTCGTTTGGGGTTAGAGGCTTGAGCAGAGATAAGAGTTTGGAAATATGTTTGTTTGGCAATGTCCAGGGTATTTTTATAAGAATGGTAGACTGTCTTATATGTGAGGAAGTCACTTGAAATACGAGATTTACGCCACTGACGTTCAAGTTTTCGTGTGAGTTTTTGTAGTTGTCTTGTTAATTTGGAGTGCCATGGTTGACATCTAGGCCTACGTGGAGTGTGATGGGTAGCTGGAGCCACTTCATCAAGGGCTAGTTCTAGAGTCTTATTAAGGTGTGATACAGCCATCTCAGGAGAGGTGAATGCAGAAATAGGTGAAAGCAGTTGTTGGAGTGAAGTGGAAAGTTCTTGAAGATTAATTGTGTTAATATTTCTGCGAGTTTGAGGAAGATTGGACTTTAGTACAATACCATACATTATATAAAAATTAAGCAACCGGGGTAGAGCATTTCGGTCAAATACTAAGAATATCAGGGGCTATATGACTCCTCTGTGCCTGGAAAATATACAGTATGCTCTATTGAGAAACTTGAAGTGAATTTCCTGTAATTGTGCAGAACCCAGCCATTTATAAATAAATGAAAATTGCTTAACAATACGCTCAGGGGAGACAAAATCTTGGAAATCCCGAGACCACGTCTCCCAAACCGTTTGCCATGACATATAAGAAAATGAGGTCACCAAATCAGTATATAAATAATGTATCTTAAACTAGCTTTGCGAGATTAGCGTGAAGAGAGAGGAAAATGCAGATGGGTTAAAAGTATCCATAATGGCGTCATAGGTACCAGAAACCTTTTTTACTATCTATATAATGTCTCACTTGTAAAAACAAGAAAAATTGGGAGTTTGGGATACCATACATATCCTTTATCTGTTGAAATGAAAGCAGTGTCCCCCCCGGGTCAAAAACCTTCCGTATTGACTCTATGCCTTTGGATCTCCAGGAGAGGAGATATGGCATCATTAGAGAAGGTGGAAAATAAGGATTCCCCAAAAAGGCATATATTTGGTCAGAAAGGGATTCGTTCCTATACGTTTATGGATGGCGGACCACGCTCTATAGGTATCTCGCAGAAGGATGTATGCCTTGCTCCCTCCGGTCATTTGTTTTTTGGTAAATGTAACAGTGCTATTGGGGAGTAAGGGGAAAACAGAGCTTCCTCCAACAACAAATTTGAGAATTGGGAGCGGTTCAAACACCAATCAGATATGTATCTAAATGCAGCTGCACAAGAGAATGAAAAAATATCAGGAAGACCAGCCCACCTTTTTGCTTGGGTAGCAGTAACCTAGCCCTAGCTATCCTGGGTTTTTTATTGTGCCATATAAATCTTTGAAACATAGATGTACATTTATGTTGATCCGATTTAGTTAAAAATAATGGTAACATCTGGAGTAAAAGAGATACACTATTTATCACCGCTACCCTTCCCATTAAGGATAAGGGCAAAGGCATCCAATTGGTAATAATTTGGGTTATACGTGCGATAATAGGGGTAAAATTGGCTGCGTAAATATTCCGGATATTAGGGATAATGAAAATTCCTAAATATTTCAGTTGCTAGGAAACCACATGAAAGGAGGAAAGGGATGAGCAAGAGGATAAAAGGTCCGGTCTGGACAAAGGGAGTTTTTCTGACTTCTCCATATTCACCCTATAACCTGCAAAAGAGCTGAAGGATGAAATTTCACACATGATACCTGGAATAGAAACCGAAGGTTGTGATACAAACAATAGCATATCGTCTGCAAACAGGGACAATTTAACATTTTCTCTACCTAATTTTATCCCCGTAAAAAAGGGGTTAGTTCATAAAGCTACAGCTAGGGGTTCCAGAGCAAGGGCAAACAGGAGGGGTGAAAGGGGGCAACTTGTCGGGTACCCTGACTAATCCTTATGGGATCTGAAATAAAATTGTTCACCAATACCTTAGAGGATGATGCAGAATTGAGCATTCTAATTAACAAAAGTATTTGGGGTGGAAAGCCAAAATTACGGAGGGTCTCATAGAGGTGGTCCCAAACCACAAGATCAAAAACCTTCTCAGCGTCAAGCGATAACATTATATGAAGATCATCAATGTGGATATCATCCATATGTTGGAGGACTGTCAATACTTTCCGGATGTTAGTGACCGCATTACGGCCCCAAACAAAACCCGTTTGGTCATGGTGTACCAGGTCAGGGATCACCCGTTTAAGCCACTCCGCAATTATTTTAGTAAAGAGTTTGTAATCGGCATTTAATAATGAAATGGGGCGATATGAACCGGGGAAGGTGGGATCATTGCCTGGTTTCGGCAAAACTTTAATAATAGCATCATTAAAATAAAAAGGGAGAACATTATCCGTGAGGAAATAGTTAAAAAGGTTAGTGAGGGGAAGTGAAAGGGACTTTCGAAGAATTCTGTAGAATTCACCAGTGTATCCATCCGGGCCTGGAGATTTACCAAGTTTAAGACCCTTTAAATCTAAGAGTACCTCCTCTTCTGTTATCGGTTTAATCAATGCCGTGGATTGTAATTCAGTCAATTTAGGGAGGGAAATTTTACTCCAAAAGAGAGTTTTGCTGTCAGTGTCAATAGCGCCCTGGGTATATAAATCTGAATAAAAAGAATGCAGAACGGATATAATAGATTGTCCCTTTGTGTGCGTCACACCAGCAGAATCCTTCAGAGCTAAAATAACAGAGCTATTCCTCTTGATCTGCAGAAGATTAGAGAGAAGTTTACTATTTTTATTACCGTATTTATGGAACAAAAATCGATTAGATCGAATCTTAGTATCTCCAGCTTGCTGCATCATGGTATAAAAAAATCAATTTGGATTCACTGTATCTTGACCTATGAGCGGGGGATGGATCTTGCCTCAATTAACGATAAGCCTGTGTTAAAGCCTCTTGGGCCTCTATAATCGAGGATTGTCTATGTTTTTTATGGTGGGAGGCGTAGGACAGAATCTGGCCACGGAGGACTGCCTTGGCGGTTTGTAAGTACAGAGCCAAGTCAGATGTATGTTCCAAATTTGCTGCTGCATAGTCATTCCAGGCAGCCTGGAGCATATCCTTAAATGAGGTAAAAGATGCTAGGGAGGAAGGGAAGCGCCAAAGCCTATGCCCGTCTGAGGGGGTCAAAGAGGACAAGGTAAACCAAATAAGAGCGTGGTCCGTCAATCCCAGAGTTTCTATATTTGAATTGGTGATTCTAACCGCCAGCTCTGAGGCCGGCAACAAGTAATCTATCTTAGAATACATATCATGTGGAGCCAGAGCCGGCCTTAGCTATAGGCAGGCTAGGCATTTGCCTAGGGCATTCAAGCATGTCTAGGGGCATCCAAGCATGTCCCTGCAGCATCTCATGCTGAGAGGGACAGTCCGCAAACTAACTGTTACTTTCCAAATGTATTCAATCAGTACTTGTATACACTGCTGTTTACATTTGTCAAAAAAAATGCACACTGTGCCTTAAACTTCCTCTGACATGCTTGAATGCCCCTGACTTGTGAGACCTCAGACAGACAGTAGAAGCCCAGTAAATGCAATTCCTGGACCTGTGACATTTTTACTGACTATATAAGGTTATTACTGGATGGCTTCTTATGATAACACATGTGTATTTTGGAAGACTGCTTCACAGAAACCTGACATCACCTATACTGCTTGTGCACATGGGGGAGGGGGACCCTGCCATCCTGTGTGTGTCCCTTCTCCCTGTGCAAACCCCAGGTGTCTGCAGGGACATAACATGGGCAGTGTTCTCCACACACTTTATTTCCTAGTCAGTCCATACCGTAAAATTCCCCTGCCATCTAGCACTGTAACGTGGTAAGTAAGTTGCGTTGTGCTATTTCTATATGAAACATCAGTGCAGCGTGACTTTTGGACACATCAGACTGGAGGGCAGAGCATTTAGCTCCCACAGTATAAAGTAAAGGGCATGCAGTTAACGGGAGTAACAGACACCAGCAAACACACTGAATAGTGAAGAGAATGGACAGTTTCTACATGTTTGATACTGATCTTTTTGTATAACCAGCAAGTGTGGCAGTATCTGTGGCAGTATATGTCTATTATGGGCATTACTAATGTGGGGCATATGTGTAAGGTGCATTACTGTGTGGCATTATGTGTATTATGGGCATTACTAATGTGGGGCATATGTGTAAGGTTCCTTTACTGTGTGGAATTATATGTATTATGGTCATTACTGTGTGGCATTGTGCAGAGTTGAACTGGCCCACAGGGTAACCTCCCGGTGGGCCCCACTACCTGAGTGTTGCAGGTACAGATGCAGAACTAGCGGCGGAGCTAGGGGGCACCAGACAAAATTTTGCCTAGGGCATCAAATTGGCTAGGGCCGGCTCTGTGTGGAGCTGAGTAATACATAAACTCCTTATCAAGAGGATGGTGCAGCCTCCAAATATCTACCAGGTGTAATTTACTTATCAGATATGAGATACCAAATTTACGGGACGGGGAGGGATAGGAAGCACGAGGTTGTCTGTCCATAAATGAATCAATAATCATGTTTAAATCGCCACCAAGTATTATTGGGGATTCTAGATGAGGGTATAACAGGTTAACTATATTAGTAAAACATTTCTTATCATATGATGTGGGAGCATACACGTTACAAAAAATATAATGCAAACCGTGAATTTCAGCTTTCAGTAATACATAGCGGCCATTCGGGTCCGATCCCAGCAAAGAGCCATTAAAGGTTATACCTTTCCGAACTAAAATGGCAACACCTCTGGATTTTGAGTTACAGGAGGCAGATACCACCATTTTAAATCCCAGCATAGATCATTTTTGGTGTTCCACCTCAGTTAAATGTGTCTCTCGTAATAAGGCAATATCTATTTTATGAAGATTTAAATAGGAAAGAAGCTTACGTTGTTTAGCTGGGGAGTGGACGCCTTGCACATTCCAAGAGCATATTTTAATTTCAGTCATTACTAAAGAAAGATTTATGCAAACCTGCTGATATCAGGACCCAAACAACCGCTACAAGAAACATAGCCCAGAAGTAATCAGAATTAATCAGAAAACACAAATGCCACGCACAACATAGTCCATCACAGGTATAGTTGTGGGAGGGAGGGAAACACAAGAGGGTCAGAAGAATAAAGAAAGTAAGCAGAAAGACTGTAGAAAAGGAAGAAAAGGAGAAAACGCACTGCCATAACATAATCCCATGCCAGTATGAGTAGTACAAGAACAAACTAGAAAACAGAAATAGTAATTTTATAAAATGGATCAAATTGTTATATCAAAATCCACGCGCCAGGGTCCTGGTAAACGGCTACATCTCCTTTTCCTTTCCTTTGTCAATGGGCACCAGACAGGGTTGCCCCCTCTCTCCTGCCTTGTTTGCCATAGCCATCAAGTCCCTGGCTTGCTTGGTTAGGTCGCACCCGGACATTGAGGGAATTGATACGGGTTCATGCCCTTTATGCAGATGACTTGCTGTTATTCCTCCGAGACTACGTGGTGGATATGCCTACGGTGTTGCAGGTCATAGAGACCTTTGGTGGTTTTTCTGGTCTCCGCATAAACTGGTCCAAATCATTTATTATGCCCATTATGGGCTCTCCCCCCCAGGTTCTGAGGCTATCCCTGCATCTATGTTGGACAGACCAGTTTAAGTACCTTGGGATCCTAGTTACTAACGATCCGTCAGACTTTGTGCCCTTGAACCTTGATCCTCTTGTACAGTCATTTGTGCGCAAGTCGAGAGCTTGGTGTAAGCTTCCGCTGACAGTGACGGGCAGGGTTAGCCTCATTAAAATGGTAGTTTTGCCCAAATTACTGTATGTTCTCTTGCAATCCCCTGTGTACATCTTTCCAGCCTTCTTCAGGAAATTAAATAGTGTCATAACGTCCTTGATCTGGGCCAATAAAAGGCCTAGAATAAAATTAACTACCCTTACCAGACAAAAAGCGGATGGCGGCCTGGCCTTGCCTCACTTCCAATTGTATTACTACGCTGCTCAGTTGTCACATATCGGTATTTGGCTCCGAGGAGGGGAGGAGGCTGGTTTATACTGGGCGTTCCTTAGGTGTTATTACCCGGATCTCTCCCCGGCGCAGGTCCTGGTGGGGGGGAGCCCTTCTATATTCTCACCTCCTATTATCTTTCAGGCCATGAAGATATGGCTAGCTTTGAAGGGTCTGCTCGGGTATGATGGCATGGACCCAGATACTCCCCTTTGGCACTCCACATCACTCAGTGAACTGGGGTCTCTCGAGGGTGGGGAGGTGTGGGCTCCGTATTCGATAATTTCAATGTCTCAGCTATATAGCGATGGTTCATTGAAATTGTTTCAGCAACTAAAGGAGGAGTTTGGACTTCCGAACTCTCACTTTTACAGATTCTTACAGCTCAGGCACGCCTTGCAGGCACAGTTCGGAGATTCTCCCCCGGCGCTTCTCCCCTTCCCCATAAAGACCTTTTTACACTCACTGGGTCGAGTCAAGGTGATCTCCTTCACCTACTCGTACCTTCTTAAAACAATTCATGCAGACCCGCTCTCGAATCTTCGGGAGCGCTGGGAGTGTGACTTGGGCCCCATAGACGTGGAAGATTGGGAGGGTGCTCTGGGTAATTCGAGCCAGGTCACCAAATCACTGCAGTTCCAACAGATACAGCTCTTCATTTTGCACAGATCATATATGACGCCAAGTAGGCTGGCCAGATTTAGGGTTGATAGTGTTGATATTTGTCCCAAGTGCGGGGCTGCCGGAGGTACCTTCTGGCACCTTACATGGGAATGTCCGTTGCTGCAGGCGTTCTGGGCAGGGGTCGGGTCGATTCTGGAACATACGGGGATACCGAGAGGCTTGCTGACTCCGAGATTTTGTATTTTGGGGGTGGGCAATTCTGACTCTGGGTCTCGGTGGGAGGGCATGTATGCCCGCAGTGTGTGCGCCCTTGCTAAGGTGTGTATTGCGCGGGCGTGGATGGCTCCACATCCTCCCACGATACCTGCGTTCAAGGTTTTGGTAAACAATACTCTATTAAAAGACCGTTATGTATATATGAAAAATAATGCCCTTACCAAATATGAGAAAATATGGTCTCCTTGGATCAATTCCATCCCTTGCCCTTTGGATTTAGGGGGCACTGGCCGTAACTGTGATGCGTTCTCTGGGCCCTGAGGCACTGAGCCGGACCTCTCTCTCTCCTTTATTGTATTTTGTTTAATTATTTTGCTACTGTACCTCACCTCACACACTTTTGGTTGGCTAGGTTTGAGTTTGTTTAAGGGGGTTTTGTTTTGGGTTAGGGGGGTTGTGGGCTATATCTGGCCTACTAGATGGGGTATTTACAATAATGGTTCGGGGAGAAAACATTTAAAATGTTAAGTATGTGGATCATGATTTGTTTACGGACTTCAGAAAAAATGTATTCTGTGGAAGGATGCACTGGAACAGCAATACTTGGAACGTCCTTTGTATATGTACATCCTTGGGGAGGTGTATGGTTTAGTGTACTGTACAATGTCAATTGGGTTTCCCAGTGTACACTGAAATGTCTGTATCATTAAGTATGTTGTCGAATAAAAACACTCTATTAAAAAAGAAAACAGAACTAGAACAGTAACAGTGTACCGCACAACAACAAAGATGGAATCTCTCAGATTCCAAGCCAGGGAAGGTAATCCCAGCCTCCAAAACAGTAAACAAAATATTATATTTTTTTTCAAAAATCATAGAAGACATGTCATAACTAGCATACAGTGAGCATCATCCTGAAGATAATTATAAAAAAGAAATATCAATAGTATAAAAATATTAATAGGGAGACTAATAACAGACGAGTAGTCCCGGAATAGACCCATGGATCAACAAACCAAGAACCAGCTAACTCCAAAAATAAAGTTCCTCAAGGTGGTAGAAACGGGCAAATACTCAACATCTGGTAGACTCGGGGGGAACAGAGGTTGTCTCCTCATCCAAGTAGTCCATTGCGTCTGTCGGCTCCAAGAAATCCTTAAAGACCCTGAAGTCTGATCCCGTAAAGATACATAACCTAGCAGGAAAAAGGAGAGCAAACTTGCGTTGTAGTTGTACTAGACGGGAACATACTGGAGACATCTCTTTACAAGCTTTTGAGACCTCGGCGGAGTAGTCTTGAAAAAGGAGCAAATGGTTGTCTCGCCAGTCTAAAGACTTAATTTTACGTGCAGCAGTAAAGATCAAGGTTTTGTGGGCGAAATTGAGTCATCGAAAAATAACCACCCTGGGGCGTCTAGTATCTCTAACAGGGCCGAGCCGGTGAGCCCGTTCAACTGCGAAATCTTTTTTAACGAATAGTAGAGGTCCAACATTTTCAGGAGATCAATAGATAGAAATTTATAAAGGTCAGGCCCCTTAATGGATTCTGGGAGACCTACTAGTCTCAAATTATTTCTCCTTGAACAATTCTCCAAATCTTCTACCTTATTGGAGAGGCAGAGAGTAAGTTTCCTTTCATCGTCAAGTTGTTGCTGTACCTCAAAAAAGGCTTGATCATGTTCCTCCAATTTATGTTGGTTTTCTATGACCTGAAAGTCAGTAGATTCGAGATGAGACTTAATGTCTTTAATAGCATCAGCAAATTTTGCAGCTTGTTTATCAAGGAGAGGCGACACGGTAGCAGTTATCGCTCTAACCACATCATCGTAACTTAAAGAGGTACACACATGAGTTGATTGAGAGGAGACGAGGCCAGCGCCCTGTTCCAAGTCAGATGCATCTGAAAAAGCAGCATTTTCTCCCTTTTTGCCTTGTTTGCCTCTCACAGGTCTCACCGGCGTGGCGGGTGCCACAAATTTATCCATGACGGATAGAATAAAAAAATCACAGTTTAAATGATGTTATGGAAATACTCTGCACTCAATCCACCAATATTGGATCCAAATGGAGGGTGGAAGATGTTTAGAAAAAGCAAATATACTGTATCAGGTTAGATACCGAGGATATGAAAAAAGCAAAATAGCTGCAGGTGATTGTATGCTGTTATATATCACAGGAGATTAAGAGATCATAAATGCAATTGTAGGATAATGGAGGCTGGGAATCCATACAACAGGTTACATAACAGCTACCCAGGCTTCCATCCTATATGGCACGCTGGCTGTGCAGTAGAAGTAGGAGCAGTTATGTGACAGGCAAGATTGCACCCACAGAGTTGTGCTTTTACCTTTAGTAGGCTGAGAAACAAGTAAATGCTGACGTGTCATATGGTCTCCCAATCCTGGGAGTCAGGAGGCACTCAAGTCCCTGCCATCTGGGAGAGACCATCTACTCCCAGAGCAAACAAGCAGGGGGCTGGGGATCACAGGTGTAATGGCGCTAAACTCCAGACCACGGTCAGGTGCTCAGTGTGGGTCTCCTCCGTGGTGGGTAGCGGACATCCCCGGCACACTCCGTATTGCTTCAGTGGTGGCTGGGGGGATTCATAGGTGGTCTTGAGGCAGGAGGGACCAGGTGTGCGAGTTGAAACAGCCTAACGAGTGTCCCCAGGTATGGAGCTCCACAGAAAGCCAGCCACTCCGGTCCACATCCAAGCCACGCCCCGGGCAGACCCTCTTTAATGCAGACCGCCAGATCCCGGGGACAGAAGCAGGGGAGATGTGCCAACAGAGGTCCTCACCAGTGTGATCACGGTTTCCAGGTCACCCTGCCAGAGGAAAGGGGAGGTGTCCGTGGCTCCGGAAGTCCCAGACGGCCACCACAGGAACTTGAGCCCCCAGCCTGGGGTGTTTAGGTAGGCCACAATCTGCAGGAGCTACAGGGAGTGCTCCCTGATTCTGCAGCACACACCCGGCCACACCAGGGGACTCTGGGAGGGCCGTAGGAGTAGAGGGGGTGATCAGGGACAGGGTTAATAAATGTATAGGGCCAGCAACAGACGGAGCTTTGAAAAAACGTGGCTGCTCTTTTCACCAGCCAAGCCACACCCCAAAACTCTGTTCTTTTAACACCGCAAGATCTTGCGATAACCCTACGCAGCCGTTACATGGTAGGATTATTAAGGAGAAACCATTAGCAAAATAAAGGAAAAGAACCATGGTGGTCATTCCGAGTTGTTCGCTCGCAAGCTGCTTTTAGCAGCTTTGCACACGCTAAGCCGCCGCCTACTGGGAGTGAATCTTAGCTTCTTAAAATTGCGAACGAAAGATTCGCAATGTTGCGATAAGACATCTCGGTGCAGTTTCTGAGTAACTCGAAACTTACTCGGCATCTGCGATCAGTTCAGTGCTTGTCGTTCCTGGTTTGACGTCACAAACACACCCAGCGTTCGCCCAGACACTACTCCGTTTCTCCAGCCACTCCCGCGTTTTTCCCAGAAACGGTAGCGTTTTTTCACACACTCCCATAAAACGCCCATTTTCCGCCCAGAAACACCCACTTCCTGTCAATCACAGTACGATCACCAGAACGAAGAAAAAACCGTGAGTAAAATTCCTAACTGCATAGCAAATTTACTTGGCGCAGTCGCAGTGCGAACATTGCGCATGCGCACTAAGCGGAAAATCGCTGCGATGCGAAGAAATTTACTGAGCGAGCAACTCGGAATGACCCCCCATGTACAACAAATGCACATCTTGTAAATAATCCCAAAATGTGGTACATTAATAAATGAAAATGAAGTTTGACTAATTGGAGCCATTCATTTGAGTCCCTAACTTGAAACAATTGAGAAAAACCTCTCTCTAATGCTGGGTACACAGTGCACACTAGAAGATATATCTACTAGAGATGAGTGGGTTTAGACAGGGCACCCCTGGAATTATACGGCAGTTGCCAAAGAAAATGAAATAGGAAATGTTGCCATGTCACAGTCTCCTGGATTATGATTCTGTCTCTTCTGAGTCTGACTGACTTTGGACACAAATGTGGTCTCTCCTCACTTTACTGGAAAACACTTCGCCAAACTTGGAATTTCCATTTCCACCTATGCTGCTATATGTTTTCACAAATCTGGTTGTGATGTTGAAGCTTGTCTCATATTCAGCTCTAGGCTTTAGACTTTAAACCTAGGATCAATTACAGCAGCACCCCTGGATTTATACAGCTGTGCCTAAGGACTTATACAGCAGATAGGCAGCACCCCTGGACTTATACAGCAGATAGGCAACACCCCTGAACTTATACAGCATAGGCAGCACCCCTTAGGAATTACACAGCACAGTAGACAGGTAGCAGCACCCCTGGAATTATACAGCAGTGGGGCAGCACCCCTGGACTGATCGGGCAGAGGGACAGCATCCCATATAGGGCAGCACACCTGGAAAGATGTGGCAGACAAAGAAAATAAGTGCAGGATGGAATTGTCCTTGGGCCCTCCCACCCACTCTTATGTTGTATAAACAGGACATGCACACTTTAACAAACCAATGATTTCAGTGACAGGTTCTGCAACATGACTGTGGCTAAAATGATTGGTTTGTTTGGGTCCCCCACAAAAAAGAAGCAATTATTCTCTCCTTCCACAAACTGGCTTTACACAGGCAAGATATCGTTCTCATCCTCCTCATCCTTACCCTCTTCAGTGTTTACATCCTCATCCTCACAGAGAAATAATTCCAAGCAGGACAATGGGCTTTTTAATCCCATGGACAACAACTGTCTCCATTGGTACCTTATTTAAACAAACCACATCACCATCAGAATCCTCATCATCAATTTACTCCTCATCGCCAGCTACACCAATATCCTCCTCATCCTGGTGTACTTCTACAGTGACATCCTCAATCTCAATATCAGCAACTGGACTGGCGGTGCTCCTCCCAGCACTTGCAGAGGGCATGCAAATGGGGGTAGGAGCTTCATATTCCCAAACAGTTTTGTGAAGGTCAGGCTTAGACATCGCAACCACAGACACACTTGGACTCTCCTTGGGAGTTTGTGAGTCTGAACGCACAGTTGTTTTTTCCTGTGCTTTAACAAGCGTTATTTTTTAAATTTTTCGAGTATGAGGAGGGCTTCCATCTTCATGAGAAGCTGAACCACCAGTCATGAACATAGGCCAATGCCTTAGCCTTTCCTTGCCACTTCATGTTGTGAATGGCATATTGCCAATTTTAAGTTTCTCATCAGATAATTTCTTTTTATTTGGATTATTAATTTTTGCTTCTTAGATTTGACAAACCCTCTTTGACATTGGGCATTGGCCTTAGCAGATGACGTTGATAGAATTGCATCTTCTATGTCATGACTGGTGGCAGCAGCTTCAGCACTAGTACTAGGAAGTGGTTCCTGATCTTTCACAATTTTTTCCTCCAAATTTTTGTTCTTTATTTCACATGACAGTGCCCTTTTATTATTACAGCACACAGGACAGTTCCCCTTTATTATTACAGCACACATAACAGTGCCCCTTTATTTTTACAGCAAACAGATCAGTGCTCCTTTATTTTTACAGCACCTCTGTATTTTGACAGAATACAGGACAGGGCCACAGCGCTCCTTTATTTTTACAGCACCCGACAGGGCCACAGCATTCCTTTATTTTTACAGCACCCATATATTTTGACATCATACAGGACAGGGCCACAGCATTCCTTTATTTTTACAGCACCTCTATATTTTGACAGCACACAGGACAGGGCCACAGTGTTCCTTTAATTTTACAGCACCCGACAGGGCCACAAAGATCCTTTATTTTTACAAAACCTTTATATTTTTACAGCATACCGGGCAGGGCCACAGCGTTCTTTTTATTTTACAGCACACCTATATTTTTAAAGCATACAGGACCGGGCCACTGTGTTCCTTTATTTTTGCAGCACCCCTATATTTATACAGCACACAGTACAGTGCCCCTTTATTTTTACAGCACACGGGACAGCCCCACTAACAGCACAGGACAACACTCCTGTACAGAACCCCAAACAGCACATGACAGCCCCCTATACAGTACAGAACAGCACAGGACAGCAGCACACCTGTACAGCACCCCATAGCAGCACAGGACATCACAGAACAGCACCCCTGTACGGCACCCATAACAGCACACGGGACAGCACCTCTAAAGAGCACACACTGACCTCACCTGATAACACCACCTACAGAGAGACAGAGGTCTGTCTCCCTCACTCTCCAAGTCCGGAGTGAAAATGGCGGCGACACGCGGCTCCTTATATGGAATCCAAAACCTGCGAGAATATGACAGCAGGATGATGACGTTTTGCCTCATTCTGGGATCCGAGTCTGGCGGGAAGTCCCGTGCCAGATTTGGGTCCGGGCTCATATCCTGAAGTCTGGGGGGGTTCAGATCTTGGAGATCCCAACCCGCTCATCCATAATAATTACTGATGTTTGTTGTTAGAATGTGACCACCCTAAAAAGTGCCAAAATAGACGCAGCCGTGAAAAGGTTAATGTTATTTGTTATGCCAATGGCACATATAATAAGTTACATATAATGTAACATAAAGAATAAATTGCCACACTCACATTACAACAAAAATAATTTTCATTAATTTGATTTTTATACTTTCTTCCCCCAGGACCAATGTTAGATTTATTTATCTGCCCCTGGCCCTGAGTACTTGGGGCTGTAGAAGCAAGTGGTGAGGCTGCGGCTGAAGCACAGGCTCCCCCGGGTAGATTGTGGGGTCAATATTTAGGTCTGTGGGAGCCAGTCATTTGAGGATAAGGTTACACTAACCTCCCTTATTCAGTTGGTCATGTTTGCCTGCTGCTACTTAATCTCCTGGAGGGTACACTTGATGTCTCCTATGGTGATGTTTAGGATTTAATGTTGTTGTTGATGTTAGCCAGCCTAGGGAATAATTTAGTGCTTTCTCTCTCCAGAATTTGGTGATTGTGACAGAGAAAAAGACACAGAGAACATCAGTGTTTGTGGTCATTCATTCTCTTGCTCCACAGACTCCAGTGTGCTCAATGGCACTCATTCCGAGTTGATCGTTCGCTAGCTGCTTTTATCAGCAGTGCAAATGCTAAGCCGTCGCCCTCTGGGAGTGTATCTTAGCTTAGCAGAAGTGCGACCGAAAGATTAGCAGAACTGCTCGAAAAAATTTTCATGCCATTTCTGAGTAGCTCCAAACCTGCTCCTACCTTGCGATCACTGCAGACAGTTTAGTTCCTGCTTTGACGTCACAAACACGCCCTGCGTTCGGCCAGCCACTCCCCCGTTTCTCTTGGCACGCCTGCGTTTTTACCCGACACGCCTGCGTTTTTTAGCACACTCCCGGAAAACGCTCAGTTACCTCCCAGATACGCCCCTTTCGTGTCAATCACTCCCCGATCAGCCGTGCGACTGAAAAACACAGCTAGACCTTGTGTAAAACTACATAGTTTTGTGTTAAATAACTTTGCGCGTGCGCACTGTGGCCCATACGCATGTGCAGAAATTCTGTTTTTTTGCCTGATCGCCGCGCTGCGACCAAAAGCAGCTAGCGATCAACTCGGAATGAGGGCCATTATCTTCTGGCTAGTTTCTCAAGGTTATAACTTCAGCCACACTTAACAGAATAAACAACACATAAGTAAATGACTCATATATTCCTCAAAAACATTCTATCTTTTTACTTAATTTATTATTTTACCGTATTGCATTCAATTAGAAGTGTATGCCGTACATCTTATTTTTTCTAAGCATTTTCATAAAATAATTGTATCCATTTGTGCATACTGTTAACACTTCTTTCTCTTTAGTAGAGATGTGCGGCGGGCACTTTTCATGTTTTGTGTTTTGGTTTTGGTTCTAATTCCATTTTCGTGTTTTCGTTATGGCTTGGTTTTGCCAATACCACCCTTTCGTGTTTTGGTTTTGGATTTGGATCTGGATGATTTTTGAAAAAACAACATAAAAACAGCTAAAATCGCAGAATTTGAGGGTAATTTTGCTCCTACAGTATTATTAACCTCAATAACAATCATTTCCACTAATTTCCAGTCTCCGAACACCTCACACCTCACAATATTGTTTTTAGGCCTAAAAGTTGCACAGAGGTGGCTGTATGACTAAGCTAAGCGACACAAACACCTGGCCCATCTAGGAGTGGCACTGCAGTTACAGACAGGATGGCATTATTCAAAAACTAGTCCCCAAACGGCACATAATGCAAAGAAGAAAAACAATTGCAATGAGGTAGTTGTATGACTAAGCCAAGCGACACAAACAATTAGGCCCATCTAGGCGTGGCACTGCAGTGGCAGACAGGAGGGCAGATATAAAAAAAAGGCCCCAAACAGCACATCATGCAAAAAAGAAAAAAGAATTGCAATGGGGTATTTGTATGACTAAGCCAAGTGACACAAATAATTGGCCCATCTAGGCGTGGCACTGCAGGGGCAGACAGGAGGGCAGATATAAAAAAAAAGGCCCCAAACAGCACATCATGCAAAGAAGAAAAAGAATTGCAATGAGGTAGTTGTATGACTAAGCCAAGTGACATAAACAATTGGCCCATCTAGGAGTGGCACTGCAGTGGCAGACAAGAGGGCAAATATAAAAAAAGGCCCCTAACAGCACATTATGCAAAGAAGAAAAAAAGGTGCACTGAGGTTGCTGTATGACTAAGCTAAGTGACACAACCACCTGGCCCATCTAGTAGTGTCACGCAGTGGCTGAATGTTGAGAGAGGGCCACAATTGTTCAGTCCACTAACAGCATCTCCAGCACGCTCCAGTCACTTTTAAAAGAATTCTGCAATTGGTGGACTTATACGGCAGTACCCCAGGACTAATAGAGCAGTACCCCTGGACTCATACGGCAGTGACACACAGGATGGCATTTTTCCAAAACTAGGCATCAATCAGCGCCTCATGCAAAGATGTCGAAGAGGTGCAATGAGGTAGCTGTATGACTAAGCCAAGCAACACAAACAATTCCCACTGGAATTATACGTCCAAATCACTGGAATTAAATGGCAAAATCTCGCTATCACCTGCCTAGTGAAGTGGAATCTAGATGGGATTTGGTACCGGGGACACAATACCTCCATTAATTGTCTAAATCCCAACGCACTGCAACATAAGTGTCAAGGCCTCAGTTATGAGGGCTTCCATCATCATGTGAAGCTGAACCACTAGTCATGAACATAGGCTAGGGCCTCAGCCGTTCCTTGCCACTCCGTGTCGTAAATGGCATATTGGCATATTGGCAAGTTTAAGTTTCTCCTCGGACCATTTAAATTTATTTTTTGGGTCTTTTTACTGAACTTTGGCTTTTCGGATTTTACATGCCTTTTACTATCACATTGGGCATCGGCCTTGGCAGACGACGTTGATGGCATTTCATCGTCTATGTCATGGCTAGTGGCAGCAGCTTCAGCACTAGGAGGAAGTGGTTCTTCTTGTTCTTTCCCTATTTTCTCCTCAAAATTTTTGTTCTCCATTATTTTTGGGAGTTATTTGAGACAATATGCATCACAAGAATGACTGGAATTACTGATGACACAGGACACTACCACTGGTCTGATACAGCCCAACAGGTTGTTATAATTGTTATACTGCAGCAGTGGATATATAGCAGCAGCGTATATCGTCACTGGAATTACTGATGACACAGGAAACTACCACTGGTCTGCACAACACAGCACCACTTTATACAGCTACACTGTATATATGGCAGCAGAAAACACCAACACTGTGAATGGCTAGACTGATACAGCACAATACACTGACTACACTGGACTGGTCAGCACAACACAGCACCACTTTACAGCTACACTGGATATATGGCAGCAGAGAACACCAACACTGTGACTGCCTGGACTGATGCAGCACAATACACTGAGTGACTGCACTGGACTGGACTGAGCAGCACAACACTTGCCACTTTCCTGCCCCAACACACTGAACACACTGAGGACACGTCCTCTCACTCTCATAGACTGGAGTTATAATGGCCGCGACACGCTGCTCCTTATATGGAATCCAAATTCTGCGAAAACCCGAAAGCGGGACGATGACGCCTGGGCGCTCACAAACATATAATTGCACTTCCCTTAGTTTTTAGGCTAAGTGGATCAGACAATTCCCATTTCCATATTCCAGGATGTGTTCATACATTCAGAGAGAGAGAGAGAGAGAGAGAGAGAGAGAGAGTAGGGGTGGGGTGGGGGGTTGCAGGGGTTGGCACCCAGCGAAATCTGTGGTTTTAAAGACTAAAGGGGGTTACACACGGAGCGATGTTCACCTAATTTCTAAGCAATCTGACTCGCTCCGTGTGTAGGGGTGCCGGTGACAGCGATGCGTGGTCCCGCGAGCCGCTGTCGCCGGTGCTCAATTGGCCTGCATGCAGGCACAATCTAGCAGGTCACCCATTTCACTGATGGGTGAAATAAGCATCCCCCCCATCCATCCCCCCTCGCTCAGCACACATTGCGCTGTGCTGAGCGGGGGGGGGAGAGATGAGTGTTGAGCGGTCTGGGCTAGACCGCTCAGCACACATCTCCATCCACATCTCCAAGTATGTACGGCCCTTAAGGGTCAAGTGTCCCCAAAAAAAAGTTAATTTGCTTATCAAAAGGGCTCATACAGTAGATACCATACTAATTGCATCTAGATGCAACATACTGTAGCCGTTAAGTGGAAGCAGTTGGAATCACCCTCGCTCTCTGCTCAAATCACTAAAGTTTGACACAGTTATACCCTTGAACAATAGTGGTGTTCTTCAACACTTCCCACATCAATTCTCTTGCTCTTTGGTTCAAAGTGTGCAGGCCAAGCGTTCCAACACCTCTTCAGATAGTTAATCATTCTTGAATTCATAACTTAATATAAATTAAACTACAAATTAGAATTCCCATTTTCTTCACTCTCCCCTTCTATGCAGACTTCCCATGCTATCCTCGCTATTTTTCCTATGCTGAGCCCCGTTTCTTCCATTTGGCTATATATATATATATATATATATATATATATATATATATATATATGACCATTGTAGATATTTACGGTGACTGTAGAAGCTCTCATCCTGGGCACCTGTTTCTACTTAATAGGTTCACACAAGTTTTGTAATCTGTGCGGTATATGTTGTAGCAGGGTTAGGAGTACAGGTACCATCTCCTGTGGTAAACAGCAGTGCATTGCAGCAGAGAGATCACACAAGTCCAGGGTTTCTGGTCCAACTGGCCTCAGACAGTTTTATTAAGCAGAAAAATAAGATAAAAATATCAAAATACACACCTTCCCTGTACAGCACTAGCTAAATAGAAACATACCTGACTATCCACTACAAAACATTTTTAAGTTTCAGCAAGTTTAACTTTATCTCACAGGGAATCTGCTGGCTGTATTTCCCCAGGCAGTGAGTGAGAGAATGACTAGCCTGACAGCTGTTTAACATCTCCCTCATGAAGGTCAACTCTATGGCTAAATGCCATAAAACCCAAACTGGGCATCACTCTCCATCCATAACTCCAGAAACCTTTAGCCGGCTTTCACCAAAGCTCATAAGCTGTAATAACAAAATGTAACACTTTCCTAGGGGTTTTAAAATATTTTAGTCAGAAACCTACGACAAACACACCTGCTCTCAAACACTATTCCAGTGTTTTTATCACGTCAACCCTCCGTTTCGACCTAGGTTGTGCAACACTTGTTGCCCCAATCAGAAGATGCAATACAATACATCTGCATTGGCTAGTTGTGTAGCAGGCCTAAGTTCAACAGTACATGTGAAGTCTTGCAATGCTAAAAAAAAATCATGTAACTTGGGCATTTTAGCCTTTATTTACACACACCCCTTTTAGTAAAGCGTGATCTGTCACCAGCTTAAACGGTCTGCCCAAGAGGTAATATCTCAAATTTAATGGCCAATGCTTCTTTTTCTACAATAACATTCCCTTTTGTCAGGTTCAGTGTGGTGAGATATCTGGATGTTCCCAGCCTTTCTATCAGGTCATCCACACACGGCATGGGAAATTCATCAAATTTGGACACTGCATTCAGTTTACAGAAATCATTACAGAAGCATAGGCTGCCATCTGGTATTGGAATTAGAACAATGGTGCTTGACCATTTACTGTTAGACTTGTCTCATTTAGTAAGTATTGCAAAATTTGTGGATCGCAATCTGGCTTATCATCAAACGACTGCGTAAGCCGAGCAAAAATAGCGACAGAAATTGCGTACAGATTGTGATCACAATTCAGCTGCTGTTTGACTGACAGGAAGCCAGCGTTTCTGGGTGGAAACCTGCCATTTTCTGGGTGTGTCTGAAAAAAGACAACCATGCCTAGGCATTTTTAAGGAGGGAATCTGACATCAGCGATGACCACTTCCAGCCTTTTGTGTCGTAATAATTGTGGATGACCTTGCCTGGCACAGATAGGAAAAATCCTCACTGTGTTGGTAATCGCGTATGGTTTTGCGATCAGCCCGTATATTCCGATGCATTCACACTTTTTACAATGCACATTTTTACTCAATTTCTGGGCTGCAACTTTTTAATCACAGACACTGCTACTTAGCAGACATTGCTATCCTTCCTGAATAAGGTCCTATATCACCAAGTTCTATCATATTTTTAGCTTCTCACTGGGCTTCAGGAATTCTGTATGGCTTTATGCTGATCTTAACCCATTGTTCTTTGACATTGTTATGTTTTATTATGGGCATTTGGCCAGACACCTCTCAAAATACATCCCTATTCCTTATGATGAACTCTTTAGCCTCATTATTTTGCGCACCTGTTAGTCCCTCTGTAGTGCCTCTGACATCTTTACTTCTAGAATGGAGGTAATTGAAGTTACTGGTGGGCAAAGTTCAGCTGACAGGGCTAATTTATCCTTCCAGGGTTTTATTAGGTTAACACTGTATTTTTGTCCAGGTTTTCTCTTTCCTGGTTGGATAAAAAGTACTTTATAGTTAACCTCACTCACTTTCTCCTTGATCTCAAACGGACCTAACCATTTATCTAAAAAAATTATTTCCACTGTGGGTATCAAAATAAGGGGATGTAGTTATGTGACCAGAGGTCAGGAGACAGACGGTCACATAACCTCCCCCTACATCCCGCCCCCTCACAAATCCGATGGTTGGCATGCCAATCAACAGGGACTATTCCCACTCATGGGTGTCCACAACACCCATAGAGTAGCAATAGAACCCATAGCGACCATAGGTTGCCACTGAGCCCTCAGATTGGTGAGCACAGTGAGCACGCAAGGGGCTTGCTGCACTCACCACCCCGTGCCGGGATTCCACTGCCGAGATCCCGGCATTGGCATGCTGACCGGCAGTCTCCTGAGCGCTGGTCACGCATACCACACACCAAAATAAGAACTCTGTGCCCAGGGATAAATGGATGTATCTGAGGGTTTTGGTTAAACACCCTCTGTTGAGTTTGTTGGGCCTGTTGCAAGTGCTTCTTGACAATGAGCACCATGACCACAATCCTGTCCTCCATCTGTGATACGTGTTCAATAAGACTTTTATAGAGGAGTGGGCTGCCTTTCCCATGTCTCTTTAGCAATATCTAGCAACCCTCTGGACTGTCTTCCGTAAAACAAATGAAATGGAGAGAACCCTGTAGAGAACTGAGGGACTTTACTAATAGTAACTAATAAATATGGCAAAAAAAAAATCTAAGTTTTTTCCATCCTTATCAGGAAACTTTTTCTGTGTGCTTTTTAAGGTTTTGTTGACTCTACCAACCCAGCAGTCTGGAGATGGTAAACTGATGTGCTAAGGTGAGTAACCTTAAACAATTTGCATAATTCTGTCATTATCCTAGACATAAATGGGGGTACCTTAGTCAGTCTGAATTTCTTTAGGTATTCCCATGCTACTAAAGGCATGGGCACTAGGGAACTCTTGAAATGAGGTCTGTGAGCATGATGCTGGCACTAGGAATAGGAATAACAATATTCCAATACCTGTTTATGCAACCCTGGCCATAACAACCATTGTAAAATCCTCTCAGTGGTCAATTCTGCCCCGAATTGTCCTGCTGTAATGTGCAGCGCTGCGATCAGGTCAGAACTGTGCATGCATATGCACCACAGTGCGCAGGCGCGTCGCACGGGTACAAAGCAAATCGTTTCTGTGCGATGGGTTTTACGAAGAATCCCTTCGCACAGCCGATCGCAAGGTGATTGAAAGGAAGAAGGCATTTGTGGGTGGCAGCTGACCATTTTCTGGGAGTGTTTGGAAAAATGCAGGCGTGTCCTAGCATTTGCAGGGCGGGTGTCTGACGTCAATTCCAGCCCCGGACAAGCTGAAGTGAACGTAGCGGCTGAGTAAGTTCTGGGCAACTAAGAAACTACACAAAGTTTAGTTGTAACGCTCGGCTGCACATGCGCTCGCACACTTGCACAGCAAAAATACACTCCCCTATAGGCGGCGACTATCTGATCGCAGGACTGTAAAAAACTGCTAGCGAGCGGTCAGGTCTGCATGACCCCCACAGACCATTTAAAATTGCAACTGTTTGAGAACAAATTTTACTCAACTACAGTATTTTTTCAGTTCGAGTTTTCCGATTTCTATGTCTTTTGTACTGCAGGGCAGTGTTTTACAGGGGAGTTTTGTAAAACACTGCTGATTATGACACAATGAAGCCTGGCTGGATCATTAAGATCTGTGCAGGGACTCATTCTGTAAAGTGTCTGGAAGCGTTAAAAATCTGAAGAAAAAAAAACTGTGTGGGGTCCCCCCTCCTGAATATAACCAGCCCTGGGCTCTTTGAGCTGGTCCTGGTTGTTAAAATACCTGGAACAAATTGCATAGGGGTTCCCAGTTTTTTAAAAACCAACAATGGGTTCTTGGACCGGTCCTGTTTCCAAAAATAGGGAGGGAAAAGGAAGTAGGGGTTGCCCATATTTTTGTAACCAGCACTGGGCTCCACTATTCAAGGAAATAATGCCACAGCCGGGGGACACATTTATTTAGGTCCCTGTTGCATTCCCCCCCAACTAGTCACCCCTGGCCTGGCTTCCCTGGGGGTGTGGAGCACCCCCAGTAAATGCTTCCCGCATATACAGGCACCCAAGGGCAGAGATGATGCCCAGGGCTGTCCCTGCCATCTGTGTGCTGATAACCATAAAGTGTAAAAAGTAGGACACACACACCGTGACAATATAGCTTTAATAAAACATACATGCACACTCACACTCAAACTACATATACTTACCCCTTGTCCATGTAGAATCCATAGGTGACCTGTAAAAACTAATTATACTCACCTATATCCAGTGTAGTCATCTTCATTTCATGTAGTCATCCCAGGGGTTAAAAATAACAAACCGCAGCGAACCCAGATGTAGAAGTGTATGTTTACACATTATGAAACCCGGCTGGATCATTGAGATCCGTGGAGAGCTTCATTCTGTAAAGTGTCTGGAAGAGTTAAAATTATGAAAAATAAAAACTGCGTGGTGTTCCCCCTCTTGAATATAACCAGCCCTGGGCTCTTTGAGCCGGTCCTGGTTGTTGAAATACTGGGAACAATTTGCATAGGGGTTCCCAGTATTTTAAAAACCAGCACTGTGTTCTTGGATCGGTGCTGGTTCCAAAAATACGGGGGGGGGGGGGGGGGGGGGGATGTAGGAGTCCCCAGTATATTTTAACCAGCACCGGGTTCCACTGGTCAAGGAGATAATGCCACAGCCGGGGGATACATTTATATAGGTCCCTCTGGCATTGCCTCCCCCCCGCAACAAGTCACCCCTGGCTTCTAACCACAAGGATGAACAGAGCCGAGTGTTTCCATTCATTACTATGGGCAAACCGCATTCGGCTATATCCTGGGAGAGCAAAGCCAATCAGGAAGCTACTGCTATGGCTGCGGTTCCTGATTGGCTGGCGGGTCCCTCTACTGACATTAGTCACGTGGAGGGCCTGCATTCGCCTAGTAGAAATGTATGTGTAAATGTCCGATCTAGCCCGGGTTAGCTGTGGTTATTTTTAACCCCTGGGATGCCTACATGGAATGAAGAGGGCTGATCTACACTGGATATAGGTAAGTACAATTTTTTTTTACAGGTCACCTATGGATTCTACGTGGACAAGGAGACTGATTCTCTATGTGGGATGTAGGTAAGTATGCCTGTGAGTGTGCATGTATATTTATAAAAACTATACTGTCGTGATGCGTGTGTCTTGTCTTTATTGGAATATTTATTTTGCTGTGGAACTAGAACTACCAGTGGGCCCTTTAATGCCCCACATGCTGGCACATGTGGTTCTCCAAGTGTGGGGGAGGCTTGCTGGGACCTGTAGCTCCAGATAAAAAGACAGTATTTTTCATCCCACTATCCACAGCCCACAGCTCTTGGCTTCATCCCACCTTGGATGGCTGGAGGGGGGGAGGCTTTATTCGGGAGGGCCCAACACCCCAAGGGAACCCCAGCCAGGGGTGACTAGTTGGGGGCGTAATGCCACAGCTGCAGGGACCTATATAAACATTTTATCCTGCTGTGGCATTATCTCCTTGACTAGTGGAGCCTGGTGCTGGTTTCAAAAATACATCCTTTTCCCCCCATATTTTGGTACCAGGACTGGTCCACAAGCCCGGGGCTGGTTTTTTAAACACTGGGAACCCCTAAACAAATTTGTTCCTGGTATTGGGGACCTCACACAATTTTTTTTTAAATCTCTTTGCTACACTTTTACACAGAGAAGCATGCACAGATCTCACTGCATGCATGCTTCTAAAAACACGCCAGCCAGAAGGAGGTCTATTTTAAAAGTTCTATTTGTGCACAAATTCCATCCTTTCTCTTTCATTCCACTAGGGGACACTGGAGATTACGCTGGTTTAGTGAGGGATTAGCTAATGGGAGCTGGTACATCTAAATAAAAGAATGTGTGAGTCTCCTCCCCCTCTACTACCCACCAATCCCTAGTTTGAAAAATGTGCCTTGGGGATCTGGTCACCCCGGAGCTAGCTACAGTTTGCTTTTAGGTATTTTATTTTACTTTTCTTTTCTTTTTTTAATATCACAGTTTCCCTGCTTTAGTACAGAAGGGATCCAGAGGCTGACTTAGTCAGTTGGGTTACCAGGGCTCATTTAAAAGCCGCTGTAACACCCATACAATAACTTTGGTGGCACCTTCCAAAGCGTGCTAACAGCCCTTGATGCCTGAGAAACTGCTTTATTAAGCCTCCGGGGGGTCTGACGCTGCATAGAACGGGCTCATCAGACCCGGCGGGTAGAGCGCGGCTTCTGCTGGCGGGAGCCGGCGGTCAGAGCGCAGCTTCTGCTGGCGGAAGCCGGTGGTCAGAGCGCAGCTTCTCCGGGCGGGACCCAGTGGTCAGAATCAGCAGCGCAAAGGGGAGTGTAGACACTATTTGATCGCTGTGACTCTGCTCCCCCATGTCATAGCAGCGCGGTATACACAGCATTCAGATGAGGCTGCATTAAAGTCTAGTGCACTGCAGCTGTGAGCAGGGCCATTTCTAGCCAATTTGGCTCCCAGTGCATGATTTCAAAATGCGCCCCCCCCCCCCCATTGCTATAAAAAAAATTGCGTGCCCCCCCCCCCCACATACCTATAAAAAGAAAAAGCATGGGCATAAGATGCCCAGGCACATCCCTACCCCCGCCAGTATAAATATTTTGTAAAAGTCCCTGAGGAGAAATGCGCCATTGTGGGGGCGAAGCTTCCTCCTTAGTCAGCCAGCACACTGCTCAGCGCCATTTTCTCTCCTCAGGCTGCAGAGACAACGCTGGTCCTCCTCCACTACTGAATACAAGTATCAGGGTGCAGAACAGGGGGAAGGGGGGGGGGGGCACAGTGAAATTGGTGCTTTACATTGTGTATTATGTATATTATAAAAAGCGCTTTATGTCAGTGGGCATTTTTTTGTTTCACAGACATTGTGCACTGGCGCTGGGTTTGTGAACTGGCTGCTCCTAACTGTGTCCTTCTGACAGATTTTACTGTGGGTCTGTCCCCTATAAGTCCCGGAGTGTCTGTGGTGTGTTTGTGCATGTGTGTGACATGTCTGAGGCAGGGAGTTCTTCCTCTGAGGGAGCCATTTTAGGGACACAGAGTTGTAATGTGGTGGCGCTGCCAGCACACCACGAGCCTGCATGGGTGAAAGAAATACGTGATAGTGTGAATCATATCAGTAAGAGATTAGATAAGTCTGAGTCTCATGCAGAATGCTGGAGAAAATCAGTGAAAGATGTGATTTATCAGGGTTCTGCTTTCTCAGCCGCAGGCGACCCCTCTGGGTCACATAAGAGACCGTTTGCAAACATTGTAAATACTGATACCGACACGGACTCTGATTGCTGTGTCAACGATAGTGACTCCAGGGAAATAGATCATAAATTAAAATATATGATTGTTGCTATAAGGGAGGTTTTGGAAGTTACGGAAGCCCCTCCTGTACCTCAGGAGAAGGCTTATTTCTATAAAGAAAAGAAATCTAAGGTTACTTTCCCTCCTTCCCACACTTTTTTTGAGGGAGTGTGGGTGAATCCTGAAAAGAAATTTCGTATTCCCAAAAGGATTCAGATGGCTTATCCTTTTCGTTTAGAGGACAGGAAAAAATGGGAGTCACCCCGGTATTAGACAGTGCACTGTCCAGGTTAACAAAGAAGGTGATTCTCCCTGCACCTGGGACGACTTCATTAAAGGAGCCGGCAGACCGCAAAATGGAGACTATGTTAAAATCCATTTATGTAGCCAATGGTACGCTGCTCAGGCCCACCATTGCTTGCGTGTGGGTGAGTCGTGCTATTGAAAAATGGTCAGACAACTTGTCATCAGAAATTGACACGATTGATAAAGACGAGATACTCCTAACATTAGGTAATATCAAAGATGCTGCAGCATACATGCTAGAAGCTATGAAGGATATTGGACTCTTGGGTTCAACAGCCGCTACCATGGCAGTATCGGCTCGGAGGGCGTTGTGGATTCGCCAGTGGAATGCTGATGCAGATTCCAAAAAGAATATGGAGGCTCTCCCATATAAAGGTGAGGCCTTGTTTGATGATGGGCTGGATGCGTTAGTCTCGGCGGCTACCGCAGGTAAGTCGATATTCTTGCCTTATGCTCCTGCACCGGCGAAAAAGACACATCACTCTCACATGCAGTCCTTTTGGCCCAACAAATACAAAAAGGCCAAAGGTTCCCTCTTCTTTGCAGGTAGGGGAAGGGGAGAAGGAAAGAAGTCCGCAGCATCTCCAGGATCCCAGGAGCAGAAGTCAACCCCTGCTTCTGCCAAATCTACAGCATGATGCTGGGGCTCCCTTGCGGGAGCCCGCTCAGGTGGGGGCGCATCTGAAACTGTTCAGTCAAAGTTGTATTCAATCTGGCCTGGACCCATGGGTTTTACAAATAGTGTCCCATGGGTACAAACTGGAGTTTCAAGACGTCCCCCATGCCGATTTTTCAAATCAACCTTGCCAGCTTCTATTCCAGAAAGAGAGGCAGTAACAACGTCAATTCAAAAATTATGTCAGAATCAGGTCATAGTCCTGGTACCCTTGTCACAACAAGGAGAAGGTTTTTATACAAGCCTCTTTGTAGTTCTGAAGCCGGACGGCTCGGTCAGACCTATTTTAAACCTAAAAAATCTGAATCTCTACTTGAAAAGGTTCAAGTTCAAGATGGAATCTCTGAGGGCAGTGATTTCCAGTCTGGAGGAGAGGGACTTCATGGTGTCAGTAGACATAAAGGATGCTTACTTGCATGTTCCCATTTATCCTCCTCACCAGGCTTATCTGAGATTTGCGGTACAGGATTGCCATTACCAGTTCCAGACGTTGCCTTTCAGTATCTCCACGGCACCGAGGGTATTCACCAAGGTGATGGCGGAGATGATGGTCCTCCTTCGTCAAAAAGGAGTCAATATAATTCCTTATCTGGACTTTCTCCTGATAAAAGCGAGATCCAGGGAACAGTTGCTGCACAACATCGCACTCTCCCTGTCAATACTCCAACAACACGGTTGGATCATGAATTTTCCAAAGTCGCAGTTGGAACCGACGACAAGATTGTCCTTTCTGGGGATGATACTGGACACAGAAGTACAGAGAGTATTTCTTCCAGTGGAAAAGGCTCTGGAAATCAAGAGAATGGTCAAACAAATATTGAAACCAACAAGTGTGTCGATCCATCAATGCATTCGGTTGTTGGGGAAAATGGTAGCGGCCTACGAGGCCATACAGTTTGGCAGATTCCATGCCAGAGTATTCCAGTGGTACCTGTTGGACAAGTGGTCCAGATCCCACCTACACATGCACCGGAAGATAATTCTGTCGTCCAAAGCCAGGATTTCGCTCCTATGGTGGCTACACAGTTCTCACCTACTAGAGGGATGCAGATTCGGGATTCAGGACTGGGTCCTGGTAACCACGGATGCAAGTCTCCGACGCTGGGGAGCTGTCACTCAGGGGGAAAGCTTCCAAGGAAAATGGTCAAGTCAGGAAGCCTGCCTTCACATAAATGTTCTGGAGTTGAGAGCCATTTACAGTGGCCTTCTACAAGTGGTACATCTTCTTCAAGATCATCCCATACAGATCCAGTCGGACAATGTAACAGCAATCGCTTACATAAACAGGCAAGGCGGAACAAAAAGCAGAGCAGCAATGGCAGAGGTGACAAGGATTCTCCTCTGAGCAGAAAGGCATGTAAGAGCTCTGTCTGCTATTTTCATTCCGGGAGTGGACAACTGGGAAGCCGACTTCCTCAACAGACACGATCTCCATCCAGGAGAGTGGGGCCTCCACCAAGAAGTCTTCGCAGAAGTGACAAGTCTTTGGGGAGTTCCTCAAGTAGACATGATGGCATCTCGTCTCAACAAGAAGCTTCAGAGAAATTGTTCCAGGTCGAGAGACCCACAAGCTATAGCAGTGGATGCACTGGTGGCCCAGTGGGTGTTTCGGTCAGTGTATGTCTTCCCTCCACTTCCACTGATTCCAAAAGTTCTCCAGATAATAAGAACAAGGGTTCGAGCAATCTTCATTGCCCCAGACTGGCCAAGGAGGGCTTGGTATCCAGATCTTCAGGAGTTGCTCATAGAAGATCCTCTGCCTCTTCCTCCTCGCGAGGACCTGCTACAGCAGGGGCCGTGCGTGTATCAAGACTTACCGCGGCTACGTTTGACGGCATGGCTGTTGAGCACCGGTTCCTAGCCCGAAAGGGTATTCCCAAGGAAGTCATCCCCACTCTTATTCAGGCCAGGAAAGGAGTAACGTCTAAACATTACCACCGTATTTGGAGAAAATATGTGTCTTGGTGTGAAGCCAAGAAGGCTCCTACGGAAGAGTTTGAGTTGGGACGTTTTCTCCATTTTCTGCAGGCTGGTGTGGATGCGGGCCTTAGATTGGGATCAATCAAGGTCCAGATTTCGGCCTAATCAGTTTTCTTTCAAAAACAATTGGCCTCCTTTCCAGAAGTTCAGACCTTCGTGAAAGGGGTTCTGCACATCCAGCCTCCATTTGTGCCTCCAGACCTTAATGTGGTGTTGCAGTTCCTTCAATCGGATTGGGTTGAACCTCTGCAGGAGATAGAATTGAAGTTTCTCACTTGGAAAGTGGTGATGCTTTTGGCCTTGGCATCTGCAAGGTGGGTGTCGGAGTTGGGGGCCTTGTCTCACAAGAGCCCTTACCTGATCTTCCATGAAGATAGGGCAGAGTTGAGAACTCGCCAACATTTTCTTCCAAAGGTGGTTTCATCTTTCCACATAAACCAACCTATTGTGGTGCCAATGGCTACTGACACTTTCACTGAGTCAAAGTCTCTAGATGTGGTTAGAGCTTTGAAAATTTATGTCGCTAGAACAGCTCGGATTCGGAAAACAGAGGCTCTGTTTGTCCTGTATGCTCCCAACAAGATTGGGTGTCCTGCTTCTAAGCAGACTATTGCGCGCTGGATCAGAGGGACAATTCAGCACGCTCACTCTACAGCTGGATTGCCGATACCGACGTCGGTGAAGGCCCATTCTACTAGAAAAGTGGGCTCATCCTGGGCGGCTGCCCGGGGCGTCTCGGCTTTACAACTTTGCTGAGCAGCTACTTGGTCAGGGTCAAACACATTTGCTAAATTTTATAAGTTTGACACTTTGGCCGATGAAGACCTCAAGTTTGGCCAATCAGTGCTGCAGGGTCATCCGCACTCTCCCGCCCGTTCTGGAGCTTTGGTATAACCCCATGGTACTGAAGTGGACCCCAGCATCCTCTAGGACGTATGAGAAAACAGGATTTTAATACCTACCGGTAAATCCTTTTCTCCTAGTCCGTAGAGGATGCTGGGCGCCCGACCCAGTTCATAATTTACCTGCAGTTTTGTTCTTTAGAGTTACACAAGTTGTGTTATATTTGTTTTCAGCATGTTGCTGTAAATGGTTCATGCCTGTTGGCGTGTGTTATGTTGAATGCCATGTTGTGCGTCATGGTTGAGGTGTGAGCTGGTATGAATCTCACCATTAGTATAAAGTAAATCTTTTCCTCGAAATGTCCGTCTCCCTGGGCACAGTTCCTATAACTGAAGTCTGGAGGAGGGGCATAGAGGGAGGAGCCAGTTCACACCCTTTGAAAAGTCTTAGAGTGCCCATGGCTCCTGCGGAACCATCTATACCCCATGGTACTGAAGTGGACAACAGCATCCTCTACGGACTTGGAGAAAAGGATTTACCAGTAGGTATTAAAATCCTGTTATAAACAGTAACCTCCTGTATCTCTCCCTATCACAGGCTGAGCACAGGTTAACAGGCTTCTCCAAGAGAGACTACACTGCTTCTACTGCTGCAGTGCAGTCTCCTACCAACAGCAGTGTAGTCTCTCTTGGAGAAGCCTGTTAACCTGCTTCCGGTATGAATGGTCGACCATGTTAAGGTCAACAGTCATTAGGTCGATCACTATTGGTCAATATTGACATGGTCGACATGGACTAATGGTCGACACATGACAATGGCCGACACAGGGCCATTTTCATGTGGGTTGGGTGAACACCCCCTCTGCTCCCTTATCGTTTTCTGGTCTTTTGCTTCTCTATATATATCACTAAGTGTATAATATTGCTCTTTATCTGTGTGGGTGTGTTTAAACAGCGGGTCAGGCACGAAAGCTTCTCAAAAGCTCTCTTCATGTTCTCAGTGCAGAACTAAGTTTAAATTGTCTGATTCGCACAGTGCAAACAATGTCACACAGATGTGGTAGATAAAGCGGACAAGACTATTGGCACCCCAGCCTGGGTGTCGGCTCTGGCTGGGTCTGTTGCAGCATTATCGGCAGAGATGGTTGAGTCCCGTAAGATGGAACCAGCCTGGGCCAAGAATTGAACAAAATCTATGCAGAGTCTTGTGTATGTTTTAGGTTGGTCGGTTAAATCCACCCAGGAACCTTCTCCGTCTTCTTCCCAAAGACAGAAGCGTCCTCTTCTGGCTATTCTTCAGTCTGATGAATCAGACACTGAACAATTACACGAAGATATGCAGGAGGGTGAATGGGAAGAAGTTCCAGAAGAACCGGGTCAGGATACCAGCGACAGTGGTCATGGAGTAGAAGGTCTGATTATGGCTGTGAAGGGGGTCCTACATTTTCCAGAGGCACCTATTCTTGAACCCAAGGAGTTGCAGTTGTTTGGGGAACAACAGGTTACTCCGGTCGTTTATCCATTTTCTCAACAACTTTATGATCACCTGGCTACTGCATGGAAACAACCAGACAAGCATTTCCAAATGCCAAAGAAGTTCCTTTCTCACTATCCGTTTCAGTCTTGTATGATGAGTAAGTGAGAAACACCTCCACCTGTGGATGCTTCTGTGTCACGTTTGTCCAAGAAAACTACTCTTCCAGTTCCAGGAGCCACTTCATTCAAAGATGCTTCGGACTGTAGAGTCTACGCTAAAGTCCATTTACACGGTGGCGGGAGCACAGCTTAGACCTACTCTAGTAAGCACGTGGGTCAACACCGCCATTGTCAAATGGGCAGAGAAATTGAGTAATGGCTTGGAGTCTGGTGTATCTGGAGAAGAGCTTAAAGTTGTAACGGAACACATTTGTGAATCAGCTAATTATTTGGCCTCGGCTGCTAAGGACACAAGTCTTATCAGTTCCAGGATATTTGCTTTGGCTGTGTGGATGAGATCGTGGCATTTGGATACAGAGTCCAAGAAGGCAGTTGAAGCCATCCCATTTACAGGTAAGACTTTATTTGGACCGGAACTAGACAAATGGATCTCTCAAGCCACTGGAGGGAAAACCACCTTTTTACTGTCCACACCTTCACCAGCCAGACGACCCTATATGGGTCCCTCCTTTCAGTCCTTTCATCCCCAACAGTCCTTTCGTGGAAGAGGTAGAGGATCTTCCTCTCAGAACAGAGGAGGCATAAGCAGAGGTCGTGCTCACACAGCAGTACGTCATCCAGGAACAAAGACAACTGAAAAGCAGGTGGAATGATGGTCTTCCAACCCAACTGGGAGCTCCGCAGGTGAGTGCTCGGATCATGGCATTTCAGCAGGTTTGGGAGCAAATCAACCTTCAGATTCCTGGATTCACCGTTTGATCTCATCAGGTAACAGAATAGATTTTGTAGCTTTTCCTCCACAACCTTTCTTCACAATCAGTCTACCTCTATCTCCAGACAGGGCAACTGTGTTGCAAGATGCTATTCAAAGTCTTCTTGTAGCAAAGGTATTGGTTCCAGTTCCATTGAATCAGAGGAGTCTGGGGTTCTACTCAAATCTTTTTGTAGTTCCCAAGCCGGACGGATCTGTCAGGCCGATCTTGAATCTGAAGTCATAAATGAGTACCTTATCGATATATCGATTCAAGATGGAGTCCATACAATCGGTCATAGCAAATTTAGAACCAGAGGAGTTTCTACTCTCCATTTATATAAAGGACGCATACCTACACAATCCAATATGGAAGCCACATCAGGCTTACCTGCGATTTGCCATTTTAAAGGAGCATTATCAATTTCAGGCTCTGCCGTTCGGATTGTCATCAGCCCCCTGGATATTCACCAAGGTCATGTCGGTGATGATTGCTCATCTGTGGTCATTAGGAGTTACCATTGTTCCTTACCTGGATGACTTGTTAATCAAGGCACCACTAGAGACGACGCTTTTAGAGCATGCACGCTTAACTTACCAGACTCTAATTCATCACGGCTGGATCATCAATTTCGACAAGTCACAACTGATACCATCTCAATGCCTTTGATTTCTGGGGTTGATTCTAGGCACGAAGCAACTGAGGGTGTGTTTGCCAATCGACAAAGCGCAGGACATTCGTCAGATGGTCCAGTTAGTCCTGAAACTGAAATGAGTATCCGTACACCTTTCCATCCACCTATTAAGGAAGATGTGGCAGCCTTCGAGACCTTACAATTTGGTCATTACCACTCAAGAACGTTTCAGTGGGACCCACTGTCTAAGTGGTCAGGGTCCCATCTCCAACTGCACCGACAAGTCCACTTATCTCCCCATACACGGTTTTCACTTCTCTGGTGGCTCCAGCTGAACAATCTGCTAGAGGGTCGCCGCTTCGGGATTTGGGACTGGATTGTCCTGACAAAAGATGCAATTCTCAGGGGGTGGGGTGCAGTAGTGTCAGATTATCATTTTCAAGGAAGGTGGTCAACACAGGAGAGCCAATTACCAATAAACGCATTGGAACTCAGAGCCATTTTCAATGCGCTGATGGCAGCATCTCACCTTCGTTTCCATCCTGTTCAATTGGACAATGCAACATCGGTGGCGTATATCAAAAGGCAAGGTGGGACTTGCAGTCACCTGGCGATGCGAGAAGTCTCTCGTATACTGCAGTGGTCAGAGAAAAATCAGGTGATTCTGTCTGCAATATTTATTCCAGGAGTGGAGATTGGGGGGCAGATTATCTCAGCCGTCAAGACTTTCACCTGGGGGAGTGGACACTACACCAGGAGGTGTTCCAAGTCCTAATCCAAAAATGAGGTTATCCACAGATCGACCTCATGGCATCAAGATTAAATCACAAATTGCCAAAATACATGTCAAGAACAAGAGATCCAGCAGCAGAGGCAGTGGACGCTCTCTCAACTCCTTGGACTTAAGACCTAGGGGTATATTTACTAAAATTCGTATTAGTACCGATTTGGAGGGAGATTCATCATGAATGACATCGAATGTGTGTATTTGCAACTTTTTGAAAATTTTACGCCCCATTTACTAAGCTGTCGTATTTGTATTTTTCGTGTTTTCCGATGTCGATGTCATTCGTGGTTTTGTAAGGTAGAATGCGGCCGATTTAGTGATTTTGCGGCCGTGTTATGAGGGTTTTTTTACGACTGCGTCACATTTTGGTTACGGCAGTGTTTGTCCGTTCACGGACGCGTTTTTTTCCTAAGTTTCGTTTTTGTCACTCGTCCGTGATTGGTTTCATTCGTGATGGAGGAGTGTCTGTGCACATTACTATAAAAACGCCCCAAACTGTCCGAACCTCGTGGGTTTAGCTAGTGGAGAGGTGAGAGGAAGGTGTGTTAGGAGTTGGTGAGTAGTTTGGAGTTTTTGGCGGTTTTAAGGAGGTTCTTTGTGATTGTTGAGTGCTGTACTGTGTGTGTAAGTAGTCTTGTCATACTTGTTGTGTAGTTATTTAAAAGTCTGTCTAGTTTTTTGTCATTGTTTTTTATTTCACGTCTATTGTCATTGTTTGAGAGTGAGTGTGTGTGTGTTTGGTGTGTGGTGTGTAGTGGTAGTGGAGGAGTGTGTTTACTGTTTTTTTTTCTCAGTGTTATTTGTTGTTTGTCCTGATTATGTCCCAGTCAGAGGTGAGTGTGGTGGAGGAGGTGAGTGAGAGGGAGGAGGTGAGTAAGAGGGAGGAGGTGAGTGAGGTGGAGGAGGTGAGTAAGAGGGAGGAGGTGAGTGAGGTGGAGGAGGTTAGTGAGGAGGAGGGGGAGGTTGTTGCTGCGGCCTCCAGTGATAGTAATGGTGTTGTGGCTCCGCAGCCACGCACCACTACAAAGACTGGCCGCAATGTAAAATTCAGCTACGCTGAAAATATGGCTTTGGTGATGGAGCTGATGAGGCATCATCGGCAGTTGTTTGGCCATGATGCTGCAAAGGTGTCGTCACGCAGGAAGAGTGTTCTGTGGGGGAAGGTCGTTGCGGCTGTTAATAGTGAGGGTGTGGTGAGGCGGACCGAGGACACGTGTCGTAAGCGTTTCTACGACATAAAGTGCTGTGTCAAGGCGAAGATGGCCAAGGAGGCTAAATCAGCCCGCCAAACCGGGGGTGGACACCCCTTCCGTGCATCTTACCGTGATTGGGAGGAGTCTGTGCGTGCACTCATTCCGCCAGAAGTGGTTGGTGCCACTTATGTCCGGGATTCGGATCGGCCAAGGCAGGATGGTGAGTTATTTATTTATTTTTAAAGTTAAACATCTGTGCTTTGTCCTTAGTTGTCTGAAATGTCTTCTAGCTAATTGTGGTTGTCAGTTTGTTCATTATTCTAATGTGTTGGTGATGTAGTGCAGGCCTGGCCAACCTGTGGCTCTCCAGCTGTTGTATCATGCCTTGCCACAGTTTTGCTATTAGGGAATGCTAAAACTGTGGAGGGCATGCTGGGATGTGTAGTTTCACTACATCTGGAGAGCCACAGGTTGGCCAGGCCTGATGTAGTGTTATTCTCAATTATGTATTTTTTTAACCTTTGTATAGTTGATTTTTTTTGTGGTTGCCTTGTCCTTTTTCTGGTGTTTTATGCCAAAAGTAAATGTTTGTAGGTGTATTTTAAAGAAGTGTGATGAATATTTTATTTTATTTTTTTAATACATTTCATAGCATTTATGTTTATTGTGTGTTGTTCTGGGTTGTCCTTTGTGTGCTTCATGTGTTTTTTCATGCATATTTGGTTGTGATGTTTCCAAGTTTTCGCAGATATTTGTGGCTAGTGTTTTATTGTTAGCATCAAAAATTGGGACCTTAGCGTGCAATATTGTGGTTGTGTCAAGCTACGACGTTTTGGTTTTAAGTAGTAAAAATTTTTTAATTACTTGCGTTTGTGTATGGATTATTTTGGACATTTTTTTTTTTTCAAATTTAAATGATGCACACCCAATGAAGTCAGGCAGAAAAGCATAAGCATTGTTTAGTTTACTTCTCATCAGGTACCACATATGTTTACATCACAATAAGGAATTTGCATAAACATATCAACAAAATAGTATGTTCATAAGTACATTCTTCATATTTCTACAGTACGCAAGAGAAGCAGCACAGCCAGGCCACATCCCACACTGCCAATAGATGCAGATGGTGCCAATGCAGGTAAGATTTTACTGTAAACACATATTCTGCAAACACATACAGTAGAAACACAAAATGTTAATGTTTATCTTATCACATAGGTTCTTCTTCGGCAAATCCCCCTCCACTAAGGCGCCCATCACAGGGCTCGGTTACTGTGGCTACGAGGCCACCCAAGAGACGCCGTCTTGAGGCAGAAGCTCCAGCACCAGCATCACCACCCCAACGGCGCATCTCCGCAGTGTCGGCCCTGCCACCACTAGCTCTATTGGCCAGCCCACAAAGTGAGGATACACAATCCCCTCAGTTGTCTGGTGAGTAAACATAACAATTACGTGTAAATAAGTTAAAAAACAATGGGGTAGATTTATTAACCTGGAGAAGGCATAAGGAAGTGAAAAAACACTGATATGTGCAAGGTGATAAAGGCAGCAGTACAAAATAAACACAAATGTTAATTTACATATTGGAGCTGTTTGCCTTGTGCCTTTATCACCTTGCACATATCACTGGTTTTTCACTTCCTTATGCCTTCTCCAGGTTTATACATCTGCACCACTGTTAGCAGAGCAAAAAATATTACACAAATGACCAGTCATCCTTGCAATAATCAACAACAACAAGCACATGGTGTTAAGGTATTTTAGATGGTTAATTGTCAGATGTGATGTTGGCCATATCAACACATTTGTTTGACATAAATTTTTGCAAAAAAACCCGACATAAATGTTAAGTCTCATCCAATTGTTTGGCATGGCCAACATCACCAGTTCTAAACATAGGGCACATTAATACTTTTTCACTCATTGTTAATGTGCACATTTTAGACCACTATATTTGTTAACGTTTTGGGCAGACCACTGACTGCCTTGAACAATGTATGAGTGTATTGGTCAACACATTTATTGTATTGTGTGTGTTGTTCCAAAGGAAGCTTCATACCCAATATGTAAATGTAGTAATTTGTATTTGTTAGAGTTCTTCGTGTTTAAACATTAATTATGGCTCAGAATCCAACTATTCCCACAAACTTTAAACAAATGAGTAGTGAACGTTACAAGCCACATAAAAATACAGGAATAGTCAACCACTGCGCTCTAGGCGGCTGCAGTTGTGTAGAGCCCTGGTGTCACCCAACACCTAACAACACGAACAATGGAAAAAATGAGAACTGCCTCAACCGCGCTCAGCTTACTGAAGTCCACTTGAATGTTCAGGAGTCTGTCAGTTCAAAAAAAGAGAGGAGGTCGTCTTCCAATCTTTTTTGTATATACCTAGTCCATAGGGTGGAGGGCTGTATGGTGCGTTGGTGTGAGGGCTGTATACCACCTAAGGACCTTCCAGACTACCCTGTTTTGAGGTGAGGTAATCCGGATCTATCTCATCCTTTAGACTGTGTTAACATCTGCTGGACTGTCCACTAGGATTGTGCCCAATTTATATCTATTGTAAATAAATTCTTTTTATCGCTTCCCACTCGTGATATATGTTTCATTTCACCGAGATTGGAAGTTTCTGACGGTGGAGGTCCACTTCCTGGGGAGGGAGTGGAAAAAGAAACCGCTACGGGCTTATCATTTCCTTTGAAGGCTGTAAGTGGGGTACGCTTGCCCATTTATACTCTGACATTTAAGTTGATCTATCTGAATGTTTAAACCACGGTTAAAAGATACCTTTACGTGATTATTGAATATATTCTGAGTGTGAGTACGGTACGCTGATTCAATTTTCAGCTAGCAGTGGGGTGAAAAAATCACAATCCATCCAGCAAGGAGAAGTTTGGACCCATAAAGAAACCTTTATGAGTGGAAACTCTTCCTTTGTAGACGTGAGTACGGTACGAACCATCGTGACTAATTACAGAATCTAGAAACACTGATCGTCCTCGAATCTAGGACATACTACACGATATTGTTCTTCTATTCTTTTTTTGAGGGACTTTGGACTAACCCAGTGGGAATTTCTCCACCCTATGGACTAGGTATATACAAAAAAGATTGGAAGACGACCTCCTCTCTTTTTTTGAACTGACAGACTCCTGAACATTCAAGTGGACTTCAGTAAGCTGAGCGCGGTTGAGGTAGTTCTCATTTTTTCCATTGTTAGAAGCCACATATTTAAAAAAAAAGGGGAACAACATAGTTAAGTTGAGGCCACAATCTATTTAGCAATTACAACATTAATATTAAGAAGTAATGCATGTTGACGTAAAGCTATAGTAAGACCAATGCTACATATTTACTAAATAGCAGCTGTCTTCAACCCCATACAGACCCACCCATCATCACCGAGGATGCCCAGCAGGAACGTGACCAGGAGACCTTCACACTCCACCTGCAGGCCATCGATCCGACCCAGCCAACCACGCCGCAGGACATACCCCAACCACCCCAAACATCACACAGCCCCCAATTGACCACAACACAAGTGGACACACAAATGGGCCCTGAGTTTTGGACCCGTTGGTCCACACAACAGGCGCAATACTGCGCAAGCCTCAACACCCACAGCCAATACCTGTCAAGTCTGCCCCATCATCTGCCTAGACTGAGTTGCAACTCAGGCAGACTTATAGTGCAGGTGGGCAGAATCGCAAACTCCATGGAGCAGATGAGGGCAGACAACAGCCAAATGCAATCAAACCTCCAACGCATCTTGGATGAACAACAGCGGCAGCAACAATCACTCATCCAGATCATTTAACATAACCAAATGATAAATGAGAACCTATCACGAATTATAGCAAACAACACTGCCGCTAATACGCAGCTCACAGCAAGCTTGAACATTCTAAGTCAAAGCCTAAGTGTGTTGGCATCACACCATGTGACATCGAGCTCGGGGACAACTACACCAAGCCACACCCCAGTTCAATCCCCAGTTCGACGCTCAAGTCGAACCCGCACCAACGAGCCAGCACAATCCTCGGCACCCAGCACACACAAAAAAAATAATAATAATAATAATGCGTGCACAGAATATGGTGACCATTAAAATGTTTTTTTTTTTGTTCAGAAATTCGTGTCTTAAAAAAAATAAGTTGTTAACACGGAATATGTGTATTGTTTAATTCGCTCCACAAACCACCTCCACATTAGTGTCTTGGGCCAGATGTGTATTGGTATAAATATATTGCCTGCCCCTAGGTGTCCTCAGCTCAACGTGTGTCTAATCTATGGCACCCAGCACATTGGCCATGGCCGCAAGATCACATAAAGCTACCCTGACTGCATGCCACTGCGACTCAAGGGTAGGGAAGCAGAGAGAGGCATCTATGTGGCCATCCAAGACATCAAAAACCTGAGTGGACATTCCAAAATTAAAGGTGAGT
Source organism: Pseudophryne corroboree (assembly GCF_028390025.1). Taxonomy (NCBI): domain Eukaryota; kingdom Metazoa; phylum Chordata; class Amphibia; order Anura; family Myobatrachidae; genus Pseudophryne; species Pseudophryne corroboree. Next base: position 227,774,627 of record NC_086454.1, on the reverse strand, counting down.
GTCATGACCTGTAATCAATACAATACTGTGTTCTATTACATTACAGAAGCACCACTTAGACAAAGACGTGTATGTATGTTTCTCTGACGTCCTAAGTGGATGCTGGGACTCCGTAAGGACCATGGGGATTAGCGGCTCCGCAGGAGACTGGGCACAACTAAAGAAAGCTTTAGGACTACCTGGTGTGCACTGGCTCCTCCCACTAAGACCCTCCTCCAGACCTCAGTTAGATTTCTGTGCCCGGCTGAGCTGGATGCACACTAGGGGCTCTCCTGAGTTCCTAGAAAGAAAGTATATTTAGGTTTTTTATTTTACAGTGAGATCTGCTGGCAACAGACTCACTGCAACGAGGGACTAAGGGGAGAAGAAGCGAACCTACCTAACTGGTGGTAGCTTGGGCTTCTTAGGCTACTGGACACCATTAGCTCCAGAGGGATCGACCGCATGGAACCGGCCATTGATGTTCGGTCCCGGAGCCGCGCCGCCGGCCCCCTTACAGAGCCAGAAGCAAGAAGAGTCCGGAAAATCGGCGGCAGAAGACATCAGTCTTCACCAAGGTAGCGCACAGCACTGCAGCTGTGTGCCATTGCTCCTCATACACACTTCACACTCCGGTCACTGAGGGTGCAGGGCGCTGGGGGGGGGGGGGGGGGGGCGCCCTGAGCAGCAATAAAAACACCTTGGCTGGCAAATATATCACAATATATAGCCCCAGAGGCTATATATGTGATAAATACCCCGGACAGATTCCATAAAAAAGCAGGAGAAAAGTCAGCAAAAAAGGGGCGGAGCTATCTCCCTCAGCACACTGGCGCCATTTTCTCTTCACAGTGCAGCTGGAAGAAAGCTCCCCAGGCTCTCCCCTGTAGTTTTCAGGCTCAAAGGGTTAAAAAGAGAGGGGGGGCACTAAATTTAGGCGCAATATATGTATACAAGCAGCTATTGGGGGAAAAATCACTCAGTTATAGTGTTAATCCCTGCATTATATAGCGCTCTGGTGTGTGCTGGCATACTCTCTCTCTGTCTCACCAAAGGACTTTGTGGGGTCCTGTCCTCAGTCAGAGCATTCCCTGTGTGTGTGCGGTGTGTCGATACGGCTCTGTCGACATGTTGGATGAGGAAGGTTATGTGGAGGCGGAGCAGAGGCCGATAAATGGGATGTCGCCCCCTGTGGGGCCGACACCAGAGTGGATGGATAAGTGGATGGTATTAACCGACAATGTCAACTCCTTATATAAAAGGCTGGATGACGTAACAGCTGTGGGACAGCCGGCTTCTCAGCCCGCGCCTGCCCAGGCGTCTCAAAGGCCATCAGGGGCTCAGAAAAACGCCCGTTACCTCAGATGGCAGACACAGAGGTCGACACGGAGTCTGACTCCAGTGTCGACGAGGTTGAGACATATACACAATCCACTAGGAACATCCGTTACATGATCTCGGCAATGAAAAATGTGTTACGCATTTCTGACATGAACCCAAGTACCACATAAAAGGGGTTTTATTTTTGGGGAGAAAAAGCAGCCAGTGTTTTGTTCCCCCATCAGATGAGTGAATGAAGTGTGTGAAAAAGCGTGGGTTCCCCCGATAAGAAACTGGTAATTTCTAAAAAGTTACTGATGTCGTACCCTTTCCCGCCAGAGGATAGGTCACGTTGGGAGATATCCCTTAGGGTGGATAAGGCGCTCACACGTCTGTCAAAAAAGGTGGCACTGCGGTTTTAGGATACGGCCACCTTGAAGGAGCCTGCTGATAAAAAGCAGGAGGCTATCCTGAAGTCTGTAAATACACACTCAGGTTATATACTGAGACCTGCAATTGCCTCAGCATAAATAGTACTGCTGCAGCGTGGTCTGATACCCTGTCAGATAATATTAATACTCTAAGACAGGGATAATATTTTGCTAACATAGAGCATATTAAAGACGTCGTCTTATATATAAAGGATGCACAGAGGGATATTTGCCGGCTGGCATCCAGAATTAATGTAATGTCCATTCTGCCAGGAGGGTATTAGAAACCCGGCAGTGGGCAGGTGATGCTGCCTGTAAAAGGCACTTGGAGATTCTGCCTTATAAGGGTGAGGAATTGTTTGGGGATGGTCTCTGGGACCTCGTATCCACAGCAACAGCTGGGAAGAAAAAATTTTAACCTCAGGTTTCCTCACAGCCTAAGAAAGCACCGTATTTTCAGGTACAGTCCTTTCGGCTTCAGAAAAGCAAGCGGGTCAAAGGCGCTTCCTTTCTGCACAGAGACAAGGGAAGAAGGAAAAAGCTGCACCAGCAGCCAGTTCCCAGGATCAAAAATCTTCCCTCGCTTCCTCTGAGTCCACCGCATGACGCTGGGACTCCACAGGTGGAGACAGGTGCGGTAGGGGCGCGTCTCGGGAACTTCAGGGACCAGTGGGCTTGCCTACAGGTGGATCCCTAGGTTCTGCAAATAGTATCACAGGGATACAGGCTGTAGTTCGAGGCGACTCCCCCTCGCCATTACCTCACATCAGCCTTGCCTGCTGCCTCGGAGAAAGGTAGTACTGGCGGCAATTCACAAGCTGTACTTCCAGCAGGTGAAATCAAGGTACCCCTCCTTCAACAAGGAGGGGGTTACTATTCCAAAATGTTGTGGTACCGAAACCAGACGGTTCGGTGAGACCCATTCTAAAATTGAAAGCCTTGAACACTTATATACGAAGGTTCAAGTCCAAAATGGAATCGCTCAGGGCGATTATTGCAAGCCTGGAGAATTTCATGGTATAACTGGACATCAAGGATGCTTACCTGCATGTCCCTATTTACCCTCTTCACCAGGAGTACCTCAAAATTGTGGTACAGGATTGTCATTACCAATTCCAGACGTTGCCGTTGGTTTGTCCCCGGCACCGAGGGTATTTACCAAGGTAATGGCCGAAATAATTATCCCGTACTTGGACGATCTCCTTATAAAGGCGAGGTCCAGGGAGCAGTTGTTCGCCGGAGTAGCACTATCTCGGGAAGTGCTACAACAGCACGGCTGGTTTCTGAATATTCCAAAGTCGCAGCTGGTTCCTACGATGCGTCTACTGTTCCTGGGTATGGTTCTGGACACAGAACAGGATAAAAAGGTTTTCTCCGGGAGGAGAAGTCCAAGGAGTTGTCGTCTCTAGACAGAGACCTCCTAATACAGATACAGGTGTCGGTGCATCAATGCACGCGAGCCCTGGGAAAGATGGTAGCTTCTTACGAAGAAATTCCATTCGCCAGGTCCCATGCAAGGATCTTCCAGTGGGATCTGTGGGACAAGTGGTCTGGGTCGCATCTTCAGATGCATCGGCGGATAACCCTGTCTCCAAGGGCCAGGGTGTCGCTGTTGTGGTGGCTGCAGAGTGCTCATCTTCTAGGGGGCCACAGATTCGGCATACAGGACTGGGTCCTGGTGACCACGGATGCCAGCCTTCGCGGCTGGGGGGCAGTCACACAGGGAAGAAACTTCCAAGGCTATGGAAAAGTCAGGAGACTTCCCTACACATAAATATTCTAGAACTAAGGGCCATTTACAATGCCCTAAGTCAGGCTAGACCCTGCTTCAACACCGGCCGGTGCTGATCCAGTCAGACAACATCACGGCGGTCGCTCATGTAAACCGACAGGGCGACACAAGAAGCAGGATGGCGATGGCAGAAGCCACAAGGATTCTCCGATGGGCGGAAAATCATGTGTTAGCACTGTCAGCAGTGTTCATTCCCGGAGTGGACAACTGAGAAGCAGACTTTCTCAGAAGACACGACCTCCACCCGGGAGAGTGGGGACTTCATCCAGAAGTCTTCCAAATGATTGTACACCGTTGGGAAAGGCCACAGGTGGACATAATGGCGTTCCGCCTCAACAAACAGCTACAAAGATATTGCGCCAGGTCAGGGGACCCTCAGGCGATAGCTGTGGACGCTCTGGTAACACCGTGGGTGTACCAGTCGGTGTATGTGTTCCCTTCTCTGCCTCTCTTACCCAAGGTAATGAGAATAATAAGAAGGAGAGGAGTAAGAACTATACTCATTGTTCCGGGTTGGCCAAAAAGAGCTTGGTACCCAGAACACCAAGAAATGATCTCAGAGGACCCATGGCCTCTGCCGCTCAGACAGGGCCTGCTGCAGCAGGGACTCTGTCTGTTCCAAGACGTACCGCGGCTGCGTTTGACGGCCTGGCGGTTGAACGCCGGATACTGAAGGAAAAAGGGCATTCCGGAGGAAGTTATCCCTACGCTATTTAAAGCTAGGACAGAAGTGAACGCAAACCATTATCACCGCATATACCGGAAATATGTTGCGTGCTGTGAGGCCAGGAAGGCCCCAAAGGAGAAATTTCAGCTAGGTCGATTTCTGCACTACCTACAGTCAGAGGTGACTATGGGCCTAAAATTGGGTTCCGTTAAGGTCCAGATTTCGGCTCTATCGATTTTCTTCCAAAATAGAACTGGCTTCACTGCCTGAAGTTCAGACTTTTGTTAAGGGAGTGCTGCATAATCAGCCCCGTTTGTGCCTCAAGTGGGATCTCAACGTGGTGTTGGATTTCCTGAAGTCGCATTGGGTTGAGCCACTTAAATCCGTGGAGCTACAATACCTCACGTGGAAAGTGGTCATGCTGTGGGCCTTGGCGTCGGCCAGGCGTGTATCAGAATTGGCGGCTTTGTCATACAAAAGCCCTTATCTGTATTTTATATGGCTAAGGCGGAATTGAGGACTCGTTCCCAATTCCTTCCTAAGGTGGTATCAGTTTTTCATGTGAACCAACCTGTTGTGGTGCCTGCGGCTACTTGGGACTTGGAGGATTCCAAGTTACTGGACGTAGTCAGGGCCCTGGAAAGTATATGTTTCCAGGACTGCTGGAGTCAGGAAAACTGACTCGCTATTTATCCTGTATGCACCCAACAAGCTGGGTGCTCCTGCTTCTAAGCAGACTATTGCTCGCTGGATCTGTAGCACGATTCAACTTGCACATGCTGCGGCTGGACTGCCGCACCCTAAATCTGTAAAAGCCCATTCCACAAGGAAAGGGGCTCTTCTTGGGCGGCTGCCCGAGGGGTCTCGGCTTTACAACTTTTGCCGAGCTGTTACTTGGTCGGGTTCAAACTCTTTTGCAAGAGTCTACAAGTTTGATACCCTGGCTGAGGAGGACCTAGAGGTTGCTCATTCGGTGCTGCAGAGTCATCCGCACTCTCCCACCCGTTTGGGAGCTTTGGTATAATCCCCATGGTCCTTACGGAGTCCCAGCATCCACTTAGGACGTCAGAGAAAATAAGATTTTACTCACCGGTAAATCTATTTCTCGTAGTCCGTAGTGGATGCTGGGCGCCCGTCCCAAGTGCGGATTGTCTGCAATACTTGTATATAGTTATTGCTTAACTAAAGGGTTATTGTTGAGCCATCTGTTGAGAGGCTCAGTTATATTTCATACTGTTAACTGGGTATAGTATCACGAGTTATACGGTGTGATTGGTGTGGCTGGTATGAGTCTTACCCGGGATTCAAAAATCCTTCCTTATTGTGTCAGCTCTTCCGGGCACAGTATCCTAACTGAGGTCTGGAGGAGGGTCTTAGTGGGAGGAGCCAGTGCACACCAGGTAGTCCTAAAGCTTTCTTTAGTTGTCCCCAGTCTCCTGCGGAGCCGCTAATCCCCATGGTCCTTACGGAGTCCCAGCATTCACTACGGACTACGAGAAATAGATTTACCGGTGAGTAAAATCTTATTTTTAACTCACCTGAATTACATATTTCTAAAAGGTGGCCTGTGAGATACTAATGACATCGCTAGTCACAGGCTGGAAGCTGCCAGTAGCCATAAAGTGCAACACAGGCAGGAGTTTGTGCAGGCCTGAGACAGAGCGAGAGCGTGCTGTCTCAGGGTCTAGGTTCAGTTTGACAAGGTCATACAGAGGGAAAATGTTATTTACATTTAGTCGGAGCATCTGTATAACATGTTCATCAGCAAATTTGTTATGGTTTAAACGCCCACTAAAACAACAAGCCATGGCCAGCCTACGCGGAACATGTACAACCTGCTGACCATGTTGATTTTCCTGGCCTGGGTTTATTGTAGCCTCATGGAGCAGTGTCAGGTATCCCCCAGCAAACAAGACAGCAGTACTACACACAGTAGCAGCCATTTCAGATTGAGAGTGGTGAAAAATGTGTTGGGGCCCCTTTTAAAGGTCCAAAAAGTCAGGTGTGAGTAATGTAGAATTGGCAACACATGTAAACACGCTTCTCAAAAGCAGGTCTACTTTTTTTTAGGCTTTTCGTACGATTAGTATTTTTTCACGGCCGCACATGCATTTTCATGCAAGAGATTTCAAATACGAATGGTTAGTAAATGACCGTGTTCAATACCTAAACAGCCGCGTTTGACCGATGGTGTATTCATTCGTATTTTTACTACACAGCCGTAATAAAAATACGAATGCCCTCATCACTGCCGTGATTTTAGTTTAGTAAATTACCGAGATGACACTTTGAAGAAAAAACACCATCTCGGCCAAAATCGGGAGCTTAGTAAATATACCCCCTAGTGTACCTGTTTCCGCCCATTTCACTCCTGCCTCGGGTTCTAAAGAAGGTAAAATGCGAGTCAGCCACAGTGATTCTCATAGCACCAAACTGGCCTTGAAGAAGCTGGTTCTCGGACATTCAACTTATTTTAGCAGATGAGCCATGGACTCTACTTCTTCGACCAGATCTCCTGTGACAAGGTCCGTTCCTACACCACAACTTAACGCAACTACGTTTGACAGGGTGGTTGTTGAGACGCTATCCTAAAAGATAAGGGTATCCCAAACTCAGTCATTCCTAGACTGTGAAGAGCCAGGAAGCCGGTGACGTTGGCCCATTATCACCGCATCTGGCATTCTTAAGTTGCTTGGTGTCAGGGTCGCAGATTTCCAGAAAAGTCTTTTCATCTCTTCAGACTACTACTTTTTCTGCAGGACTGCTTAAACCCAGGTTTGCGTGTAGGTTCTCTGTAGGTATAAATATCTGTGCTTTCTATTTTTTTTCCAGGGACGGTTGGCCATGTTACCGGAAGTACAGACTTTTCTTCAGGGTGCTCTTAGACTTCAGCCTCCCTTTGTGCCTCCTACAGCTCCATGGGACTTGAATTTGGTGTTGTCTTTTCTTCAATCTTCTATGTTTGAACCATTGGAAGATACGGACATTAGACTTCTTACATGGAAGATGATCCTTTTGTTAGCTTGGGATACGGTCGTTAGGTCCACACCACTTAGGTTGACAGTCATTAGGTCGACCACTATTGGTTGACATGCATTAGGTCGACATGGGCACTAAGTTGACATGGTCGTTAGGTCGACATGTACAAGGTTGACATGATTTATTCACATTTTTTTTTTTTCATTTTTTTGACTTTTTCATACTTTACGATCCACGTGGACTATGATTGGGAATAGTAACCTGTGCCGAGCACAGCGGTAGAGGAGCGAGGTACCTTGCCAGAAGCATGGCGAGTGAAGCGAGCCATGCGAGGGGACATGGTGCACTAATTGGGGTTCCCCGTCACTTTACGAAGATAACGACACCAAAAGAGACACAAAACTCATGTCGACCTTTTGACCTGTCGACCTAGTACATGTCGACCTAATGACCATGTCGACCTAGTGCCCCTGTTGACCTAATGCATGTCGACCAATAGTGGTCGACCTAATGACTGTCGACCAAAGTTGTGTTGACCCAGTGACCCATACCTGTTAGCTCTAGCTTCAGCTCGTCGAGTTTCTGATTATGGGGCACTCCCGTGTAAACTAGAGATGAGCGCCTGAAATTTTTCGGGTTTTGTGTTTTGGTTTTGGGTTCGGTTCCGCGGCCGTGTTTTGGGTTCGAACGCGTTTTGGCAAAACCTCACCGAATTTTTTTTGTCGGATTCGGGTGTGTTTTGGATTCGGGTGTTTTTTTCAAAAAACACTAAAAAACAGCTTAAATCATAGAATTTGGGGGTCATTTTGATCCCAAAGTATTATTAACCTCAAAAACCATAATTTACACTCATTTTCAGTCTATTCTGAATACCTCACACCTCACAATATTATTTTTAGTCCTAAAATTTGCACCGAGGTCGCTGTGTGAGTAAGATAAGCGACCCTAGTGGCCGACACAAACACCGGGCCCATCTAGGAGTGGCACTGCAGTGTCACGCAGGATGTCCCTTCCAAAAAACCCTCCCAAAACAGCACATGACGCAAAGAAAAAAAGAGGCGCAATGAGGTAGCTGTGTGAGTAAGATTAGCGACCCTAGTGGCCGACACAAACACCGGGCCCATCTAGGAGTGGCACTGCAGTGTCACGCAGGATGTCCCTTCCAAAAAACCCTCCCCAAACAGCACATGACGCAAAGAAAAAAAGAGGCGCAATGAGGTAGCTGTGTGAGTAAGATTAGCGACCCTAGTGGCCGACACAAACACCGGGCCCATCTAGGAGTGGCACTGCAGTGTCACGCAGGATGTCCCTTCCAAAAAACCCTCCCCAAACAGCACATGACGCAAAGAAAAAAAGAGGCGCAATGAGGTAGCTGTGTGAGTAAGATTAGCGACCCTAGTGGCCGACACAAACACCGGGCCCATCTAGGAGTGGCACTGCAGTGTCACGCAGGATGTCCCTTCCAAAAAACCCTCCCCAAACAGCACATGACGCAAAGAAAAAAAGAGGCGCAATGAGGTAGCTGACTGTGTGAGTAAGATTAGCGACCCTAGTGGCCGACACAAACACCGGGCCCATCTATGAGTGGCACTGCAGTGTCACGCAGGATGTCCCTTCCAAAAAACCCTCCCCAATCAGCACATGATGCAAAGAAAAAGAAAATAAAAAAGAGGTGCAAGATGGAATTGTCCTTGGGCCCTCCCACCCACCCTTATGTTGTATAAACAAAACAGGACATGCACACTTTAACCAACCCATCATTTCAGTGACAGGGTCTGCCACACGACTGTGACTGATATGACGGGTTGGTTTGGACCCCCCCAAAAAAGAAGCAATTAATCTCTCCTTGCACAAACTGGCTCTACAGAGGCAAGATGTCCACCTCATCTTCACCCTCCGATATATCACCGTGTACATCCCCCTCCTCACAGATTATCAATTCGTCCCCACTGGAATCCACCATCTCAGCTCCCTGTGTACTTTGTGGAGGCAATTGCTGCTGGTCAATGTCTCCGCGGAGGAATTGATTATAATTCATTTTAATGAACATCATCTTCTCCACATTTTCTGGATGTAACCTCGTACGCCGATTGCTGACAAGGTGAGCGGCGGCACTAAACACTCTTTCGGAGTACACACTTGTGGGAGGGCAACTTAGGTAGAATAAAGCCAGTTTGTGCAAGGGCCTCCAAATTGCCTCTTTTTCCTGCCAGTATAAGTACGGACTGTGTGACGTGCCTACTTGGATGCGGTCACTCATATAATCCTCCACCATTCTATCAATGTTGAGAGAATCATATGCAGTGACAGTAGACGACATGTCCGTAATCGTTGTCAGGTCCTTCAGTCCGGACCAGATGTCAGCATCAGCAGTCGCTCCAGACTGCCCTGCATCACCGCCAGCGGGTGGGCTCGGAATTCTGAGCCTTTTCCTCGCACCCCCAGTTGCGGGAGAATGTGAAGGAGGAGATGTTGACAGGTCGCGTTCCGCTTGACTTGACAATTTTGTCACCAGCAGGTCTTTCAACCCCAGCAGACCTGTGTCTGCCGGAAAGAGAGATCCAAGGTAGGCTTTAAATCTAGGATCGAGCACGGTGGCCAAAATGTAGTGCTCTGATTTCAACAGATTGACCACCCGTGAATCCTTGTTAAGCGAATTAAGGGCTGCATCCACAAGTCCCACATGCCTAGCGGAATCGCTCCCTTTTAGCTCCTTCTTCAATGCCTCCAGCTTCTTCTGCAAAAGCCTGATGAGGGGAATGACCTGACTCAGGCTGGCAGTGTCTGAACTGACTTCACGTGTGGCAAGTTCAAAGGGCATCAGAACCTTGCACAACGTTGAAATCATTCTCCACTGCACTTGAGACAGGTGCATTCCACCTACTATATCGTGCTCAATTGTATAGGCTTGAATGGCCTTTTGCTGCTCCTCCAACCTCTGAAGCATATAGAGGGTTGAATTCCACCTCGTTACCACTTCTTGCTTCAGATGATGGCAGGGCAGGTTCAGTAGTTTTTGGTGGTGCTCCAGTCTTCTGTACGTGGTGCCTGTACGCCGAAAGTGTCCCGCAATTTTCCTGGCCACGACAGCATCTCTTGCACGCCCCTGTCGTTTTTTAAAAAATTCTGCACCACCAAATTCAAGGTATGTGCAAAACATGGGACGTGCTGGAATTTGCCCATATTTAATGCACACACAATATTGCTGGCGTTGTCCGATGCCACAAATCCACAGGAGAGTCCAATTGGGGTAAGCCATTCCGCGATGATCTTCCTCAGTTGCCGTAAGAGGTTTTCAGCTGTGTGCGTATTCTGGAAAGCGGTGATACAAAGCGTAGCCTGCCTAGGAAAGAGTTGGCGTTTGCGAGATGCTGCTACTGGTGCCGCCGCTGCTGTTCTTGCGGCGGGAGTCCATACATCTACCCAGTGGGCTGTCACAGTCATATAGTCCTGACCCTGCCCTGCTCCACTTGTCCACATGTCCATGGTTAAGTGGACATTGGGTACAACTGCATTTTTTAGGACACTGGTGAGTCTTTTTCTGACGTCCGTGTACATTCTCGGTATCGCCTGCCTAGAGAAGTGGAACCTAGATGGTATTTGGTAACGGGGGCACACTGCCTCAATAAATTGTCTAGTTCCCTGTGAACTAACGGCGGATACCGGACGCACGTCTAACACCAACATAGTTGTCAAGGACTCAGTTATCCGCTTTGCAGTAGGATGACTGCTGTGATATTTCATCTTCCTCGCAAAGGACTGTTGAACAGTCAATTGCTTACTGGAAGTAGTACAAGTGGGCTTACGACTTCCCCTCTGGGATGACCATCGACTCCCAGCGGCAACAACAGCAGCGCCAGCAGCAGTAGGCGTTACACGCAAGGATGCATCGGAGGAATCCCAGGCAGGAGAGGACTCGTCAGAATTGCCAGTGACATGGCCTGCAGGACTATTGGCATTCCTGGGGAAGGAGGAAATTGACACTGAGGGAGTTGGTGGGGTTGTTTGCGTGAGCTTGGTTACAAGAGGAAGGGATTTACTGGTCAGTGGACTGCTTCCGCTGTCACCCAAAGTTTTTGAACTTGTCACTGACTTATTATGAATGCGCTGCAGGTGACGTATAAGGGAGGATGTTCCGAGGTGGTTAACGTCCTTACCCCTACTTATTACAGCTTGACAAAGGGAACACACGGCTTGACACCTGTTGTCCGCATTTCTGGTGAAATACCTCCACACCGAAGAGCTGATTTTTTTGGTATTTTCACCTGGCATGTCAACGGCCATATTACTCCCACGGACAACAGGTGTCTCCCCGGGTGCCTGACTTAAACAAACCACCTCACCATCAGAATCCTCCTGGTCAATTTCCTCCCCAGCGCCAGCAACACCCATATCCTCCTCATCCTGGTGTACTTCAACACTGACATCTTCAATCTGACTATCAGGAACTGGACTGCGGGTGCTCCTTCCAGCACTTGCAGGGGGCGTGCAAATGGTGGAAGGCGCATGCTCTTCACGTCCAGTGTTGGGAAGGTCAGGCATCGCAACCGACACAATTGGACTCTCCTTGTGGATTTGGGATTTCAAAGAACGCACAGTTCTTTGCGGTGCTTTTGCCAGCTTGAGTCTTTTCAGTTTTCTAGCGAGAGGCTGAGTGCTTCCATCCTCATGTGAAGCTGAACCACTAGCCATGAACATAGGCCAGGGCCTCAGCCGTTCCTTGCCACTCCGTGTGGTAAATGGCATATTGGCAAGTTTACGCTTCTCCTCCCACAATTTTATTTTAGGTTTTGGAGTCCTTTTTTTACTGATATTTGGTGTTTTGGTTTTGACATGCTCTGTACTATGCCATTGGGCATCGGCCTTGGCAGACGACGTTGCTGGCATTTCATCGTCTCGGCCATGACTAGTGGCAGCAGCTTCAGCACGAGGTGGAAGTGGATCTTGATCTTTCCCTAATTTTGGAACCTCAACATTTTTGTTCTCCATATTTTAATAGGCACAACTAAAAGGCACCTCAGGTAAACAATGGAGATGGATGGATTGGATACTAGTATACAATTATGGACGGGCTGCCGAGTGCCGACACAGAGGTAGCCACAGCCGTGAACTACCGCACTGTACTGTGTCTGCTGCTAATATATAGACTGGTTGATAAAGAGATAGTATACTCGTAACTAGTATGTATGTATAAAGAAAGAAAAAAAAACCATGGTTAGGTGGTATATACAATTATGGACGGGCTGCCGAGTGCCGACACAGAGGTAGCCACAGCCGTGAACTACCGCACTGTACTGTGTCTGCTGCTAATATATAGACTGGTTGATAAAGAGATAGTATACTCGTAACTAGTATGTATGTATAAAGAAAGAAAAAAAAACCACGGTTAGGTGGTATATACAATTATGGACGGGCTGCCGAGTGCCGACACAGAGGTAGCCACAGCCGTGAACTACCGCACTGTACTGTGTCTGCTGCTAATATATAGACTGGTTGATAAAGAGATAGTATACTCGTAACTAGTATGTATGTATAAAGAAAGAAAAAAAAACCACGGTTAGGTGGTATATACAATTATTGACGGGCTGCCGAGTGCCGACACAGAGGTAGCCACAGCCGTGAACTACCGCACTGTACTGTGTCTGCTGCTAATATATAGACTGGTTGATAAAGAGATAGTATACTCGTAACTAGTATGTATGTATAAAGAAAGAAAAAAAAACCACGGTTAGGTGGTATATACAATTATGGACGGGCTGCCGAGTGCCGACACAGAGGTAGCCACAGCCGTGAACTACCGCACTGTACTGTGTCTGCTGCTAATATATAGACTGGTTGATAAAGAGATAGTATACTCGTAACTAGTATGTATGTATAAAGAAAGAAAAAAAAACCACGGTTAGGTGGTATATACAATTATGGACGGGCTGCCGAGTGCCGACACAGAGGTAGCCACAGCCGTGAACTACCGCACTGTACTGTGTCTGCTGCTAATATATAGACTGGTTGATAAAGAGATAGTATACTCGTAACTAGTATGTATGTATAAAGAAAGAAAAAAAAACCACGGTTAGGTGGTATATACAATTATGGACGGGCTGCCGAGTGCCGACACAGAGGTAGCCACAGCCGTGAACTACCGCACTGTACTGTGTCTGCTGCTAATATATAGACTGGTTGATAAAGAGATAGTATACTCGTAACTAGTATGTATGTATAAAGAAAGAAAAAAAAACCACGGTTAGGTGGTATATACAATTATGGACGGGCTGCCGAGTGCCGACACAGAGGTAGCCACAGCCGTGAACTACCGCACTGTACTGTGTCTGCTGCTAATATAGACTGGTTGATAAAGAGATAGTATACTACTAATATTATATATACTGGTGATCAGGTCACTGGTCACTAGTCACACTGGCAGTGGCACTCCTGCAGCAAAAGTGTGCACTGTTTAATTTTAATATAATATTATGTACTCCTGGCTCCTGCTATAACCTATAACTGGCACTGCAGTAGTGCTCCCCAGTCTCCCCCACAATTATAAGCTGTGTGAGCTGAGCAGTCAGACAGATATATAATATATATATAGATGATGCAGCACACTGGCCTGAGCCTGAGCAGTGCACACAGATATGGTATGTGACTGACTGAGTCACTGTGTGTATCGCTTTTTTCAGGCAGAGAACGGATATATTAAATAAACTGCACTGTGTGTCTGGTGGTCACTCACTATATAATATATTATGTACTCCTGGCTCCTGCTATAACCTATAACTGGCACTGCAGTAGTGCTCCCCAGTCTCCCCCACAATTATAAGCTGTGTGAGCTGAGCAGTCAGACAGATATATATAATATTATATATAGATAATAGATGATGCAGCACACTGGCCTGAGCCTGAGCAGTGCACACAGATATGGTATGTGACTGAGTCACTGTGTGCTGTGTATCGCTTTTTTCAGGCAGAGAACGGATTATAAATAAAACTGGTGGTCACTGGTCACTATCAGCAAAACTCTGCACTGTACTGAGTACTCCTAATGCTCCCCAAAATTAGTAAATCAAGTGTCTCTCTAATCTATTCTAAACGGAGAGGACGCCAGCCACGTCCTCTCCCTATCAATCTCAATGCACGTGTGAAAATGGCGGCGACGCGCGGCTCCTTATATAGAATCCGAGTCTCGCGATAGAATCCGAGCCTCGCGAGAATCCGACAGCGTCATGATGACGTTCGGGCGCGCTCGGGTTAACCAAGCAAGGCGGGAAGATCCGAGTCGCTCGGACCCGTGAAAAAAAACATGAAGTTCTGGCGGGTTCGGATTCAGAGAAACCGAACCCGCTCATCTCTAGTGTAAACCACCATATCTGATATTCCATGACGTCAGGGTGGAACTTCATACACAGCCGTCTTTCCTTCCGAAGGTAGTATCGGCGTTCCACATCAACCAACCGATTGTGGTACTAGCTTTTCAAGAGCCATCTGGGAATTCCTCTACTCTGGATGTGGTTAGAGTCTTACGCAACTATGTTGACAGGACGGCTTCGATGAGGAAATCGGACACGCTGTTTGTCCTGTATGATGCTGCCCGAAGGGGATGCCTGGCCTTCAAGCAGATGCTGGCTCGTTGGATTCGTTTGACCATTCGACAAGCTTAGTAAGCGTTTATAGCCTCCAGCTTCCATTGGAGCGCATTCCACTAGGTCTGTCAGTGCATCCTGGGCAGCACGTCGGGCACTTCCACAACAAAACTTTGCCGGGCAGCCACTTGATCTTCGGCAAATATTTTTATTAAGTTCTATCGTTTTGATACTTTTGTGGCTTCGGCCTCTAGTTTTGGTATATTGGTTTTGCAGGTATCTCAGAGCTCTCCCGCCCAGGGGGAAGACTTTGGGACATCCCCAGCATAAGCTCCAGTGTCCCCTAGTGGAATGAAAGAGAAAATAGGATTTTGGTACCTACCGGTAAATCCATTTCTCTGATTCTACAGGGGACAGTAGATGCCCGCCTCAGCTCTTTTCACCTACTTTTGTGTATAGGTTTCAGGTTTAACCTGTTGGTTATGTTCTGTGTGTCTGTTTCTATATTTTTCGTACCTCATCTGTTCCATCTCCTCTCGGCCTACATTTTCCAAACTGGGGAATGGTGGGTAGTAGAGGTGGAGGAGACTCACACATTCCTTTAATTAGATGTGCCAGCTCCCACTAGCTAACCCCTCACTAACCCAGCATAAGCTCCAGTGTCCCCTGTGAAATCAGAGAAACAGATTTACCCAAAATCCCATTTTTCCAGCAGTGTTTGGCTATTGTTGGCAGTGATTGAAAATATGAATCTTTAGTAAATTCGCATGTTCTATCATGAGGTGTATGTGAAAATCCAACCGTGTTTGCCAGATGAATGGAGTTTACCAATAGTTATAACAGGCACTGAAATGGTTTGCTTCCACCAAGCAGCTGCTGATGGGGATAGTCAGTATCCTACATTAAACAATATAACAATAGAAAGCAGCGCTCAAGGGGGGTAATTCTGAGTTGATCGCAGCAGGTTTTTTGTTAGCAGTTGGGCAAAACTATGTGCACTGCTGGGGAGGCAGATATAACGTGCAGAGAGAGTAAGATTTGGTGGGTTATTTTGTTTCTGTGCAGGGTAAATATTGGCTGGTTTATTTTTACACTGCAATTTAGATTGCAGATTGAACACACCACACCCAAATCTAACTCTCTCTGCACATGTTATATCTGCCTCCCCTGCAGTGCACATGGTTTTGCCCAACTGCTAACAAAAATCCTGCTGCGATCAACTCAGAATTACCCCCAAGGTGTGTGTATATATATATATATATATAGAGAGAGAGAGAGAGAGAGAGAGAGAGATTCGGCGGCACTCAGGAGAATAAAAGACACAAACGCAGCCACTTAAAGCAAACCAACGTTTCAATGCTGTCGCATTTTCATCAGGGCAGTAACAAACTTTAAAAACACTCACCATTAAATGTGCTTCCCTCACCATCAAAGCCCACGCCGCCGGTTCCACTTCCGGTAGGCTGGTGCTTCCCGATGACGTCACCCAGTGCGCCCATCACCAAGGAGACAGCTGAAACACTACTAACGTACAGAATACAATACATAGTATAATAGAAAAATGATCTACAAACAATATGCTTTATCAGTGCAAACATGCTACTTATCAAATGCATAAGGGGTATTATAGAACATACAGTACTCCAATACTTTAAAGAAAGCTATTGAAACCTGTCTGTTCATTTAAACCACGAGGATTCAATGTTTCCAATAGAAAAATCCACCTTGACTCACACTGCAACAGCATTTTAGACCTATTGCCGACCCTAACTAGTGGGGGTATGTGATCGATAATTTTATGTTTAAGGGAGGTGGGTGAATGGCCTGCTGAGGCGAAATGTCTCACCACTGGTTGTTCGCTGCTGCCAGACAACTGCTTCCCGTATAGCGTACCTATGCTGGCCCATTCGCACTTTGAATGCACTTGCATTCCTCATGGTGAGGGCATAGCGGCTACTAGAAGGCTTATTATGGATAATATCTGGTACAAGGGGCCAAATGTTGATTTTTTTCTGTGCACTCCTAGAGATGGTACTTAGAAAAAATTATTTTTATTTTGATGGGCCGTATTACCTCCAGGTTTCTGGGTGTGCCATGGGAGCATACGCAAATGCCTCTATGATATCAGTTGAACATGATATTTTCTTTACAGATCCTGACGTTCAGCATAATATCATTTATTATACCCGCTTCATAGATGACATGCTACTTCCTTAGATGATGTTATATATAAAAACATAACTGCAGTGATAGTCTGGTTAAACTCACTTGCAAAATGGATAAGTGTTCGATTGAGTTTTTGGACGTCGGAATCATAAAAACTGACACTGGGTTAAAAACCTCTTTATTTGTTAAACCTACAGACCGTAACACATTATTGAGTGCCACTAGTCATCATCCTGTAACCATACAGAAAGGTTTACCTTTTTCCCAATTTTTACGTGTGAGACGCATTTGCAGTGATGAGAAAGATGTCTCCCCCCAGTTAGATCTAATGGTTGATAAATTTGTGGCGGGGGGCTACGACAAACAGTCATTGTTGGAATTTAAACAAAAGGTTATGTCTATCCCTATGTCAGACACACTTAAATCTAAGCCTAAGAAATCCACAGCTAATAAAATCATATGGCCCAATCGTTACAATGTTGCTAGTAACAAGATCAGAAAAGCAGTTCGATCTAACTGGCCTATTAAAGCTACAGATAAAGACCTGCCTAGTATACATAACAAACAAATCATGTGTTGTTATTCCAGAGGTAAGAATGTACGCAATTATGTTGTACATAATGACATCACAAATTTTGATAAAAGGGTAACTACCACCTTCCTTGGATTGCCTAAAAACGGATGTTTTAAGTGTACAGGGTGTGTCACGTGTGACCGGTGACACAATAAAAAATCCCTACACAGGCAAAAGCTTTAAGATTAGGCATAGACTATCATGCATGTCTAAATTTGTCATATATGCTCTGATTTGCCCGTGTGGCAAGTATTATATAGGTAAGACAGAGTGTGCATTAAAAGTGTGAATGGGGATTATTAAGAAAGTTTAACTTGGGGTGTGGCCTGGCTGCTGAAGGGGACAGACACTCTCAATAAGAGCTCCTGCAAAACGGGGCTATTACACCTGCAAATAACCCACCTTTGGGCTCCACTACGGTTCTTAGCAGCCCCCCTGTCTCCCCTATCCCCCCTGTAGTGTCCCTGCATGTGCCGCGGAATCGGGGAGTGGTTTTCACTACTCCCGCGGATTGCGGCCTAAGGGACATCCAAAAGCCGGGGCCTCGATTTATCACCCGTGCCGGCGGTGACTCCGGGGACTTCCGGACCGGGCCGCGGACCTTTTGCGGACATCAGACGCCCGTGCTGCCGCTGGACGTGGCCGAGAAGCTCGCCTCGCTACCCGCTGCCTACCTTTACTGCCTGGGGACGCCGGAGCTCCCGACGCTGGACGAGGCCGTGAGACGACCGGCGGCCATCTTATCGTACGCCCACGGCTCCCTGCTGCTGCATCTCTCCCGCTGGGCCCCAGAGTGAGTACACCTTACAGATCTGCAATCTGAGGGGCCCCAGCGGGGGAGGGTGACCATAGGGCTGTACCCTGGGTTGAGGGCGTGCTGGACGGCAATGGCCGGAGCCTCAGCCTGGGACTGTATATTATCCACTGGAGGGTCTTTCACCCTGGGACCTTATTAGTTTTCCGGTTTCTCAGCCACAGGAGCACCAGCAACAATATCTGTCTTCCCCCACATAACCTCCCCCTGCTACTATACATCCCCATACCTCCATACCTCAAAAAGGGGAGAAGAGTAAACAGCATACTTGCCTACCAGAGGAAACATAGGCCTGACGCCCCCTACAGTCTGCAAGCTGGAAGTGCAGATTAGTGTGAAGGCTGGAGGAACACTGGGCAAACACTGACTCCCACAGCTCAAATCATCGACCCCCAGCAGTGGGTCTTATTTGACACTACATCTCCATCTGTGTGCGATACCTCCACACTCTTGCTTCCCGAAGATCCTCTTTAGTAAATTGTCTCATAATTCTATCCTGGCACATATCTCCAGTCAATACTCAGATTGTGGCGGATCCAGATCGGGACACTATTCCTGCGGGTCTGGCCATCGCAGTCCTCTAGACCGCTGTCTAGATCTCCATGAGTCTGTTACTACTATGGACAAATTCATGTCTAAATCATTACGTAACCCACGGGGTGCTCAGTTGGGTAAAGGAAAAAATCGTGAAAATCCCGCTAGCAGTGCCCCGGTTTCCCCGACGTATAGTCAAGGTTCTAGTCCTAGGGGGCAATCCCAACCCGCACCAATTATGGAACCATCCAAAACCTTCACCACGAGTGAAATTACGAATATACTCTCATCTCTGCTGGATCAAAAACTGGCACCCCTAAAGACCTCTCTAGACTCGGCGCTTGCACAACTCACAGCCCATGATCAACGTATTTCCGAGGCGGAGCAAAGAATTTCTGATCTAGAGGACGATCTATCTGCAGCTAAAACAACCCAGATAGAACACGACAAGCTAATGGTATCTCTGCAAGACAAATTAGAAGATTTGGAAAATCGGAATAGAAGAAATAATATACGTCTGGTGGGCTTGCCAGAATCCGTAAAATTCTCCGAACTCATGGCCCTGGTTTCCCAGTGGTTACCCAGAGAGCTGGGATGTGTCTCTGCCACGGGTTCCATCCTAGTGGAACGTGTCCATCGGATTGGTCCTGATCGTCAGTCTGGCAGAGATAGACCCTGGCCAGTCATCATGAGAATTCTCAACTATGCCGACAAAGTCCGTTTGCTGGAGGCCTATAGGAAATGCACAGATCTCCGATATCAAGACTCCAGAATACTATTGTTTCAAGACTTCTCATATCTGGTTGCTGCAAGAAGACGAGAATTCTCACCTATTTGCAAACGTCTCTTCGAGATGGGCCACAGGTTTGCGTTGTTATACCCGGCCAAGCTGAGAATCACCTATGGTGGAAAAATCCACTTCTTTGAAAACGCACAAGAGGCCAGAAATTTTGTGAATTCTTTAGATGCAGCTCCTCTATCGGGTACAGATGATGCTGATTGACTTAATATATCCTTCTTAAATGGGTTGATCGCCAACATTGCTTGACCCATTCATGTTTAAGTCAAATAACACTTTTTTGTTTGATAAGCTGAATAGAATGTATCTCCACACTGTGGAGATGGCTTACTGTCACGGCTGGAGCTTGAGGAGGGCTACGGTGCGACAGTACCATATTGGTTATGTTCTTCTATTTTTCTCTCTGTACATCTTTTCCCCCTTGCAATTGTATCTGATACTCTTTTGCTTGTTTTCTTCCTTTCCCCTCACCCCCTCTTCTCATCTTTTGTCATACTGTTTTGAAATATGGTGCCTTTGGTTACCAGGTTGGAGGATACCCTCCTCAAATGTCTTATTGCTCTCCATTTGGAGATTGACATCGCTTAATAGGGCGCCCATATGGGTTCGCAAAAAGTTAAAATGGTTTTGTAACATGGTTCATACTATTGACACTGTACACACACATAGTTTACGTATAGTGATAGGAATGTATCCGATGTTTTACATTTATTATTTGTCATTATTGATCCATAACGGTCCGCTCGCTGGGACGGACTGGGATCGACGGTTATGGTATAATATTCCCCGTGGTTGGCCTAGGGTTGGTATCGGCTGAATGCCGTTGACCCATGATCCTCCCACAATAGTGCAGTCACGATTTCGGTTAGTGTCCTGGAACGTAGATGGGCTTAATACTCCCATTAAACGGAAAAAGGTCCTTACCTATTTGAAACGACTAAAACCTGATATAGTGTTATTACAGGAAACTCATTGGTGGATTTCAGATCCTAATACACTACGGGATACGTGGGTGGGAGAATATAGAACAGCCTCCTACACATCCAAACGTAGAGGCGTCTTAACTATTCTCAATAGATCGCTCCCTGCCACTATCTTAGATAGTTTGGTCGACCAAGAGGGTAGATTCCTGTTTTTGAAAATAAAAATACTAAATACGCTCTATACGGTAGCCAATATATATGCCCCTAATGGCCCTAACGCCTCTTTTTTCTCTGATATCTACAAGAATTTGCAAAGTTGGGCAGAGGGAGAAATTATCATGGGAGGAGATTTTAACTGTGTACAATCAGCGGGTCTTGATAAATCATCTATATCCAGTACACCCGCGATCACCACTCCACCCTCACTCACACTACTCACCTCTTCTCTGCGACTGTCCGACCCCTGGAGAATTCGCAACCCAGACGCTCGCGAATATACCTTCTACTCCCACCCGCACCATTCCTCCTCCAGATTAGACTATTGGTTAATCACTGATTCTCTTCTGCATCATATAGTGGATACTAAAATTGAACCAATCTCACTCTCTGATCATGCCCCTATTTGGTTGTCAATCACCCTAGACACCCCCTTGCCTAGGTCCTATAATTGGCGTTTCCCCGCTTATCTGGAAACTTCCGAGGACTTTAATCAATTTCTTACCAGAGCCTTCCTTAACTATACTGAGGATAATAAGATTCATGAGAATGACATTAATTTGTTTTGGTCGGCTTCCAAACCAGTTGTCCGAGGACAAATATTAGAATATGTTTCCAGAAAACGCAAACAATTGAACACCCAGTTGTGTGACCTAAGCAAGGCTTTAACTGCAGCATACAATGCAATGACGTTAAATGATTCCCCAGACAACAGACAAAATTACACTGATGCAAAACATCTTTATGACGCGCTTTGCACCGAGCGAGCCAGTTTTTCCTATGATGTACAGCGGAATAAATTCTTCCGAGGGGGTAATAAGTCGGGTAAACTATTGGCCAACTTAGTGAGATCATCTACTGCCCCTTCTCGTATAACTAGCTTACACACCGACCCAACTTCCTCAACTATGGACACACAAATTATGTCAAACACCTTCCTACAATATTACGCAAATTTATACACGGCACCTTTAGATAACCCCATAGAGGGTATGAAATTTCTGGAAAAAGCTGACTTACCCACATTAACAGAGGAAGAACGAGAATCACTAACATGCCCTGTAACAGACACAGAGCTGCTGTCCTTGATTAAGTCACTTCATAATGGGAATGTTATGCACACCAGTGCCTGCAGGAATGTACTGGTGTTAGAACAGAGAGGGATGCAAAACAAATGAACTCACAGACAGACTGGGAAATATGACATAACGTACACAGAAGGTGATAGGGTAACAAAACCAACACAGAGTGAACAGAGAAGCCCAGAGGCTAAGAAACTGGGTGTCTCCCTAGTATTAGAAATGCTCAGATGGAAAAAGCAAGATGTTGTGTTTTAATACGTAGAGAACCCGAAATGCTGTTGCTAAGGGCAACAGCAAAACCCTAAAGGGTTACCAACGGGTGTGGCAGTAAACTCCTTGGTCAGAGATGGAATAATAGACACAAGGAGAGTCTCCACAATCCTAATTCTCACTTGCAGGGCCCAGGTACGGCTTACTGCCACTAAACTGACACATGGACACCCTGCACAGTGAGAGAGGATTAAGCAGGCAGGTCTGAAAGTACAGCCACAAACCTGCTGGGTTCACAGAATATCAAAAGAACCTCAGCAGGCTAAACGACTGACTCCAGTCTTACTGCTAGGTCTGGATTGGCAGAGTGTAGTACCAAATCCCCAGGCCTATTTGCAGTAAGCAACAACAAATACAAAGCTACACAGTACTGGCTAACTTTCAGGAACTGACTAATCAACAAAGATTCAGCAGCATCTGCTTAACCTGAGAAGAGGCCTTATAAAGCAGGTGCTGTCCACGCCCCCCTCAGACCTCACAGACTGTGAGCACAAAAACCAGCACCGGATCCCCTGCCTGTAACCACTGCACAGCAAAAGACCCGAACCGGAGTATCAGCTGCGCTCAGGTTACTCCGCTAGCACTTGTCTCCCGGTTGCCATGACGACGTGGCAGCACAGGGCTGGAGACCCTAACAGTACCCCCCCTCTGACGAGGGGTCAAAGAACCCCTACCACCGGGTTTATCGGGGAACTGCGAGAAGAAAGAGCGTATCAGTCTGGGGGCATGAAGATCACAACTGCGCACCCACGACCGCTCCTCCGGGCCATACCCCTTCCAGTGCACCAAAAATGACAGCCGACCCCGAACCATCTTGGAGTCAAGAATCCTTTCAACAACAAACTCCCTCTGGCCACGTATCAGAAGAGGGGAAGGTCTTCCTCTGGAAGAAGGATTACTAATCGCCCGTTTTAAAAGGGAACAATGAAATGTTTTATTGATACCCAAAGAACGGGGCAGATCTAACTGAAATGCCACCGGATTGATAACCCTGGTGATCTTATAAGGGCCGATGAACCGGGGGCCTAACTTATGAGATGGCTGTCTCAACTTCAAATTCTTGGTAGACAACCAGACGAAGTCTCCTAATTTGAAGCTGCAGGGTCTTTTCCGCTTATCAAAAACCCTTTTGGTCACTAATGACACAGACACAAGGGCTTTCTTCACTTTCCTCCAAATACCTCTAAGGACCGAAACGACAGAGGAACCACCAGGCGTGGAGTCCAGGGGGTCAAAAGAATTGGCCTTAGGAGGATGCCCATACACACAAAGGAAGGGAGAGATCCCTGTAGCAGAGTGAGCCGCGTTGTTATAGGCAAACGCCGCCATTGACAGATGAGCAACCCAGTCAGTCTGACACTTGGAGACATAACACCTGAGGAACTGCTCCAAGGACTGGTTCACCCTTTCAGTCTGCCCATTAGACTGCGGATGGTAGCCTGACGACAAGCTGACAGAAATCTGGAGATCGGAACAAAATGCCCTCCAGAATTTGGCCACAAACTGGGATCCGCGGTCAGAGACCACATCAAGTGGCAACCCGTGGAGACGCACAACATGCAGCATAAATAATTCAGACAGGCGTCTGGCCGATGGCAGCCCAACCAGTGGAACGAAGTGCGCCATCTTCGAAAACCTGTCAACGACAACCCAGATGGCTGTCATCCCCGAGGATTTGGGCAAGTCCACAACAAAATCCATTGAAATGTGGGTCCATGGCTTAGATGGAATAGAGAGTGGATGTAATGGGCCAACAGGAACCCCTCTAGGAGTCTTATTTCGGGCACAGATGTCACATGCCCGAACCCACTGATCCACATCCTTAGCCACCGAGGGCCACCACACCGCCCTAGATAGCAACTCCCGAGTTCTGGCAATACCCGGGTGACCTGCCGACTTCTTGGCATGGAATTCCAGGAACACTCGCTGTCTTAACCTAGGAGGCACAAACAAAAGACCTACCGGAAGGTCTGGAGGAGCCTGCTCCTGTGCTCTAAGGACTAATGACAAGAGGTCCTGGGTAATGCCCACTTTAATACATGATGGGGACACAATGGGCAACGGCTCCTCGGTGGTCTCCTGGATTGGAGCAAAACTCCGCGAGAGCGCATCAGCCTTGATGTTTTTTGACCCAGGGCGCTATGTTATCAAAAAATTAAAGCGAGCAAAAAACAAAGCCCATCGTGCCTGCCTGGCATTGAGACGCTTCGCTGACTCTAAATATGCCAAATTCTTATGGTCGGTGAGAATTGAGACCACAAACTTAGCCCCCTCAAGCCAGTGTCTCCACTCCTCGAGTGCATCCTTAATAGCCAACAATTCCCGGTTACCCACGTCATAATTCATCTCGGCAGGCGAAAATTTACGGGAAAAGTAAGCACAGGGATGAAGGCGATTATCAGACACTCCCATCTGAGAGAGCACTGCCCCAATACACATCTCAGAGGCATCCACCTCCACCACAAAAGGACGCTCTGGATCTGGGTGTCGCAGCACCTTGGCCGAGACAAATGCCCTTTTGAGACGGGCAAAAGCCGCTTTGGCCTCACGAGACCAGTGAGCAACATCCGCCCCTTTCTTAGTGAGTGCCACCAAGGGCGCCACTATAGACGAAAATCCAGCGATAAATCGTCTATAAAAATTTGCAAAGCCCAGGAAACGCTGAAGCGCCTTCAAACTAGTGGGCTGCACCCAATCCAGGACTGCCTGTACCTTGGAACCCTCCATTCGGAAACCTTCTGGGGAGATAATATATCCTAGAAATGCGATTTGCTTAACTTCAAATTCGCACTTCTCCAGCTTCGCCCCAAGCCGGTGGTCTCTGAGTTTCTGGAGGACTAAGCGTACATGCTTCCGATGTTCCTCCAGGGAATGGGAGAAGATTAGGATGTCATCTAAGTATACAACTAAGAATCTATCCAAATATTCCCTGAGCACATCGTTCATGAAATCCTGGAAGACTGACGGGGCATTACAGAGCCCAAAAGGCATCACCAAATATTCATAATGCCCTGAGTGGGTATTAAAGGCAGTCTTCCATTCATCCCCCTCTCTTATTCGGATTAGATTGTACGCACCGCGTAGGTCAATCTTAGAAAAAATGGTGGCAGTACGAAGCTGGTCAAACAAGACCGAAATGAGAGGCAGTGGGTATGAGTTATTAATCGTGATACGGTTCAATTCCCTGAAGTCGATGCAGGGTCGCAATGAACCGTCCTTTTTACCCACGAAGAAGAACCCCGACCCAACTGGAGACTGTGAAGGTCTGATAAATCCTTTAGCCAAGTTCTCCTGAATGTACTCTGCCATAGCCTGAGTCTCAGGACGTGACAGGGAGTACAACCTGCTCTTGGGAAGCTTAGCATTCGGCAACAAATCAATTGCACAGTCATAGGGGCGATGGGGAGTTAGTACCTCTGCAACTTTTTTGGAGAACACGTCCGCAAAATCTGCATAACACCCTGGCAATCCTGGCAAACTTAGCTGCGAGAGCCTGACTGGAAGGCTCAAGCAACTCCTGAAACAATCAGTACCCCAACTAAGAATCTCCCCAGAGACCCAGTCAAATTGAGGATTGTGGGCCCTTAACCAGGGTAACCCCAACACCAATGGGGCAAAAGTACAGACAGTCACATAAAAGGACAATTTTTCAGAGTGTGTGGCTCCAATAAACAAAGAAATCTGGCTAGTGCAAGAGGTAATTTTACCCTGGGATAATGGTTCCCTGTTTAACCCACAAATCTCAATTTCCGACGCCAAGGGAACTAAGGAAACAGAGTGTTTCAGGGCGAATTGGCGGTCCATAAAAACCCCGTCGGCCCCACTGTCCACAAAAGCCCCAGTCTTGACAGTTTGACCGAGGATCTTCAAGGTCACCGGAATGATAAAAGTCTTCTTGGGAAATTCTGACTTCTGGCCTGACAGGATATTTCCCATCACCCTCAGGCCCTGAAGTTTTCCGGCTTTTCTGGGCATGATACTACCACATGACCCTTATTCCCACAGTACAAACACAACCCCTGCTGTCTCCTCTGCGTCTTCTCACGCGAGGAGAGGCGGGTAGCCCCAATCTGCATAGGCTCCTCGGAAAATTCCTCAGAGTCTGAGGTTCCCTTGGGAAAGAAGGAAACCTCGGTCTCCCTTTCAAGCCTATGCTCTCTCAGCCGTCTATCCACCCGGATGGATAACTGCATGAGCTGATCCAAGCTATCAGGCAAGGGATATTGTACCAGTTGGTCTTTTATCTGGTTAGAAAGACCTCTTTGGTACTGGTGTCTCAGGGCTGGGTCATTCCACTGGGTATCATGGGCCAACCTCCGAAACTCCGTACAGTAAACCTCAACTGGCCTTCGCCCTTGCTTAAGGATCGAAATCTGAGCCTCGGCTGAGGCCGTCTTGTCAGGGTCATCATACAACATGCCCAGTGCCGTAAAAAAAGCATCAACACTTTTAAGCGACGGACAGTCAGGCTGCAACCCATATGCCCAGACCTGTGGGTCTCCTTGTAGCAAGGAAATCACTATGCCCACCCGCTGAATCTCTGACCCAGAAGACTGAGGCCTAAGCTGGAAATATAACTTGCAGCTCTCCTTGAAACAAAAGAACTGCGAGCGATCTCCAGAAAAACGATCCGGAAGATTTACTTTCGGCTCCTTAACCCCTGAAGGTGCTGCTGCTGCGGGAGCTCCGCCAGCGGCCTGGGAGGTGTGCATTTTAATGGACAAATCATTAAATTGACGAGTCAGGACCTGCACTTGATCGACCACCTGTTGCAACGTATTTTGAGGGGTATGCTCCATATTCCCACAAAATTTCAACAGGAGTATTGGGCTGCTGAATATGTTATGCACACCAGTGCCTGCAGGAATGTACTGGTGTTAGAACAGAGAGGGATGCAAAACAAATGAACTCACAGACAGACTGGGAAATATGACATAACGTACACAGAAGGTGATAGGGTAACAAAACCAACACAGAGTGAACAGAGAAGCCCAGAGGCTAAGAAACTGGGTGTCTCCCTAGTATTAGAAATGCTCAGATGGAAAAAGCAAGATGTTGTGTTTTAATACGTAGAGAACCCGAAATGCTGTTGCTAAGGGCAACAGCAAAACCCTAAAGGGTTACCAACGGGTGTGGCAGTAAACTCCTTGGTCAGAGATGGAATAATAGACACAAGGAGAGTCTCCACAATCCTAATTCTCACTTGCAGGGCCCAGGTACAGCTTACTGCCACTAAACTGACACATGGACACCCTGCACAGTGAGAGAGGATTAAGCAGGCAGGTCTGAAAGTACAGCCACAAACCTGCTGGGTTCACAGAATATCAAAAGAACCTCAGCAGGCTAAACGACTGACTCCAGTCTTACTGCTAGGTCTGGATTGGCAGAGTGTAGTACCAAATCCCCAGGCCTATTTGCAGTAAGCAACAACAAATACAAAGCTACACAGTACTGGCTAACTTTCAGGAACTGACTAATCAACAAAGATTCAGCAGCATCTGCTTAACCTGAGAAGAGGCCTTATAAAGCAGGTGCTGTCCACGCCCCCCTCAGACCTCACAGACTGTGAGCACAAAAACCAGCACCGGATCCCCTGCCTGTAACCACTGCACAGCAAAAGACCCGAACCGGAGTATCAGCTGCACTCAGGTTACTCCGCTAGCACTTGTCTCCCGGTTGCCATGACGACGTGGCAGCACAGGGCAGGAGACCCTAACAGGGAAATAACCAGGCCCGGATGGATTTGGGGCAGTATACTACAAAATGCTATCTCCTCACATAAGACCATATTTATTGACGTTGTTTAATTCACTGCTGAACGGATCCCCTCCGCCCCCGAGATTCACCGAAGCTAGAATAGTAGTATTCCCTAAACCGGGTAAAGACCCTTCATATGTCCAGTCCTATCGACCCATATCCCTTCTCAACCAAGACCTAAAACTATTCACCAAATTACTGGCCACTCGTCTCCAACCAATACTAATACGTATCTTACATCCTGCCCAAACGGGGTTTGTCAAAACCAGAACATCAGTACATAATGTACGAACCCTGATAGCAGCAATACATAGTGTCAAAGACTCCACAATATCTAAAGCACTTGTGGTCAGCTGTGATGCCGACAAAGCGTTTGACCGTGTATCATGGACACACCTATTTAGAATTTTCCACACTCAACAATTCGGTGAGGGGTTCACTAAAGTCTTCAGTATGCTTTACTCTAATCCACAAGCTCACCTAACCATCAATGGATTGAACACACCTGCCTTCTCTTTACATAGAGGTACGCGCCAGGGATGCCCCTTATCTCCCTTACTTTTTAATCTAGCTCTAGACCCACTGATACGCACTTGCGTGCAAAATGTTGCCTGGGAAGGAATAAAAATTGGCACACAACCAGTGAAGGTATCGGCCTATGCTGATGACTTATTATTATATTTTAATGATCCCATAAAGGCGTTCCCTTCTTTACTGGCCACGCTCCATGATTTCCACTTGATCTCGGGCTTTTTGATCAATTTCGATAAAACAGAAGCTTTAGCTCTTGGACCCAAAGCTGCACGAAATTGGGGCTCCAAATTTCCCTTTAAATGGGCGACTGGTTTTATAACCTACTTGGGCTTACGCTTTTCACCTACCCTAGCCGAACTATATCCACTGATCTCCTTCCCCCGTTTATTATACCCGATCCAAATGCTCCCATTTCTTTTGACCAAACGAGATGTTCAAACAATTAATAAGGCCCTTAATACTTTCATTTGGACAAACAAGCGTCCACGTATAGCCCTTTTTAAATTAAAACAACAGACTACGTTGGGTGGCGTGAATTTACCGTGCCCAGAAGACTACTCTTTAGCCGCTAACTATAGATATGCCCTTGACTGGGTAAGAGGTTCCTCTAGCTACACTAATATATCTCTGGAACAGCTTATGCTACCCCACGGTACTTTGTCTACCATATTACATTTTCCAGACCCCTCCACGCTGACATCCATCCGCTCGAACCCATTGCTGCTCGCCCCGTGCAAGGCATGGCAACATCTTCGAAAACGCATAGGGCTGACTACTACCTGCTCCCTATTCCAACCACTCCTACATAACCCAGATTTTCAAGGCGGAGATACAGATGTAATTATCAAGACTTGGTACTCTCAAGGTTTACGTTTAGTGTACCAATTCCTAAATGTCACTTGTACCGAAGTGCTCACCCTGTCACAATTAAAACTTAAATTTCCGAACTTACATATACCACTATTCGCATATTTTCAAATCCGCAGCTTTGCAACACAATTGATAACACGCCTACGGCCAGCCGATTATACCTTTCCCCTGGACACCCAACTGCGCTTAAACCCTCAGTCTCCCTATCCTACATCCTTTATTTATGCACACACCAGACGCCAGATAGACTTAGATTGTCAAACCACAGGCCTGTCTAAATGGTCGACCACTCTACCAGACATCCCTTTACAGACCATAATACGCTGGCACTTGTTACTTAATAAACATTTAGTATCTTCTTCCTATGCTGAAATGCATTTAAAAATTTTACACAGGGCGTATTATACTCCTCGTCTCAGATATCTCACAGGCATCTCTGATAACTCCAATTGCTTCAAGTGCTCCTCACCTGATGCAGACATCATCCACTGCCTCTGGTCATGTCCTATAATACAACTATTTTGGAAGGACGTCTGTAACAACATTACGACTCTAAATATCCCTCTCACACCAACTTTACTCTGGGCTTTCTGGAATCAATATGACTCTGATTGTTGCTCATTATCTACAGGCAATAAATTATTATTAGCTCGGATAGCGGCAGCTTTGAAAAAGACCATACTATCCCAATGGATACACGGAACCCCTATACCCATAACCCTTTTATTTCCTAGACTGACGCATCTATACCAAATGGACTGGATTGAATGCTCTCTTAGAGCGGAATCCAACTCTTCCAAATTCTTTACAATATGGCTACCTTATGTAGTAACTCTGCCACAACCAATTCGTGATAGCATGCGTAAAGTAGTTAAATATACCACATGGTACAATACAGAGATACTTACGAGAGGATCACCACCCTTCTAACCTTAACTATATTATTTTCAGGAACACCCTCTTAATTTGCATATATACACTGTTAATGGCACCACGAGAAGACAGGTCCCTACTATATGTTTGGTAGTATCCGTAATCTTCTTTTATCATCATTCCCTTACTAATGTATGTGATTGCTTTTGGGCAGATGTAATGTTATACATTCCTATACATCCTTAGATCTGAAATTGTTATGGATGCTATTGTCGCTATACAGTTATTGTGTAAAATGTGTGTGTTACACCTGTATTTTTCTTTTCCTAATAAACATATTTAAAAAAAAAAAAAAAAAGTGTGAATGGGCCAGCATAGTTACGCTATACGGAAAGCAGTTCTGTCTTGCAGCAGCGAACAACCAGTAGCGAGACATTTTGCCTCAGCAGGCCATTCATGTTTGCTCTTTTCCAGTCCTCTGGAATTACTCCTGTAGCTAATGACTGGTTGAATAATTCTTTCAATTGTGCTACCAGCACCTATTTAAGTTATTTTAGTATCCTTGGATATATCCCATCTGGCCCCATAGATTTGTCCACCTTCAGCTTTGAGAGTTCTGTTAGGACCTTCTCCTCTGTAAATGTACTTGTTTCATTTTCCTGAATATCCCTGCAACTTAACTGTGGCCCCTTCCCCTCTCACTTTCAGTATGAAATACTGAGCAAAAATAATTATTAAGATGATCTGCTATTACATTGTCTCCCTCAAAAAGACTCCAAGGGGTTTATTTACTACAAATCTGAGTTTGTCCGATTTGTGTTTTTTTTTTCTAAGTGCCAACACAGTAATTTACTAAGCACAAATCTCTGCAGTGTTGGGGCAATTCGTAATGGTTTTCATGGCTAAGTTCAGAAATACGAATGAGTAGACCATCGGTCAAACACGGCTGTTTGTTCATACAACACGGGAATTTACTATTCATTCATATTTGGGTGTTAGTTTCTGAATGCTCAATTGCAGTTGTATTTTTTTGCGAATCGTTAAAATAAAGCAGCAAAAAAATAGACCTGCTTTTTCCAGGCGGGTTTTGATAATTATGCACGGATCAGTGAGATCTGTGCATGGTTATCTATGGGAAAGTGTCTGTTTAGTGTAAAAATGTAAATTAAAAATTGCATGGGGTCCCCTCTCCTAAGCATAACCAGCCTCGGGCTCTTTGAGCCTGTCCTGGTTGTAAAAATACAGGGAAAAAATGACTGGGGTTCCCCTATATTTAAACAACCAGCACCAGGCTCTGCGCCTGGTCCTGGTGCCAATAATACGGTGGACAAAAAACGTAGGGGTCCCCCGTATTTTTACCACCAGCACCGGGCTCCACTAGTCAGAGAGATAATGCCACAGCCGGGGGACACTTTTATATTGGTCCCTGCGGCCTTGGCATTAAATCCCCAACTAGTCATCACTGGCCGGGGTATCCTGGAGGAGTGGGGACCCCTTAAATCAAGGGGTCCCCCCCTCCAGCCACCCAAGGACCAGGGGTGAAGCCCGAGGCTGTCCCCCCCATCCGTGGGCGGTGGATGGGAGGCCAATAGCCTTTTGTGTAAAAATAGAATATTGTTTTTTTTGTAGCAGAACTACAAGTCCCAGCAAGCCTCCCCCGCAAGCTGGTACTTGGAGAACCACAAGTACCAGTATTTAGGGAAAAAATGGGCCCGCTGGTACCTGTAGTTCTACTACAAAAAAATACCCAAATAAAAACAATACACAGACACCGTGAAAGTAAAAGTTTATTAAACATACATGCACACTTACATACATACATATATACTTACCTATGTTGACACGAAGCACTCAGTCCTCTTGTCCAGTAGAATCCCGGGGTACCTGTAAATAAAATTATACTTACAAAGAATCCGGTGTAGATCTGTCCTCTTCTTAAAAGTTATAATCCAGGGACTTGTAAAAATAAAAAAAATAAAAACCTGATCCACGAACTGAAAGGGGACCCATGTTTACACATGGAACCCCTTTCCCCACCTGGCGGGACCCCCCGTGACTCCTGTCAAAGAGGGTCCCTTCAGCCAATCAGGGAGCGCCACGTCATGGCACTCTCCTGATTGGCTGTGCACTCCTGCACTGTCAGTCAGGCGGAGTACAGTGAATACAATATTGCGCAGCACCACTATATTATGGGGGTAATTCCAAGTTGATCGCAGCAGGATTTTTGATAGCAATTGGGCAAAACCATGTGCACTGCAGGGGAGGCAGATATAACATGTGCAGAAAGAGTTAGATTTGGGTGGGTTATTTTGTTTCTGTGCAGGGTAAATACTGGCTGCTTTATTTTTACACTGCAAATTAGATTGCAGATTGAACACACCCCACCCAAATCTATCTCTCTCTGTACATGTTATATCTGCCTCCCCTGCAGTGCAGATGGTTTTGCCCAATTGCTAACAAAAATCCTGCTGCGATCAACTTGGAATTACCCCCTATATCCAATGGTGGGAACTTTGTGGTCTGTGGTAGACCGCGAGGTTAAGTGGGGTGACTCTTGTGGTTGGCCCAACTTAACCTCGCGGTCTACCGCAGACCGCATAGTTCCCACCATTGGATATAATGTAGCGGTGCTACGCTACCTTGTATTCACTTTACTTCACCTGACTGACAGTGCAGGAGCGCACAGCCAATCAGGAGAGTGCCATGACGTGGCGCTCCCTGATTGGCTGAAGAGACCCTCTTTGACAGGAGTCACGGGGGGTCCCGCCAGACGGGGAAAGGGGTTCCATGTGTAAATATGGGTCCCCTTTCAGTTCGTGGATCGAGTTTTTCATTTCTCTTACATCCTAGAGGATGCTGGGGACTCCGTAAGGACCATGGGGTAAAGACGGGCTCCGCAGAAGACATGGGCACTCTAAAGACTTTAGAATAGAATGGGTGTGCACTGACTCCTCCCTCTATGTCCCTCCTCCAGACCTTAGATCCTGTGCCCAGAGGCGACTTGATGCACTGCAGGGGAGCTCTCCTGAGTTTCTCTGAAAAAGACTTTTGTTAGGTTTTTTATTTTCAGGGAGCACTGCTGGCAACAGGCTCCCTGCATCGTGGGACTGAGGGGAGAGAAGCAGACCTACTTAAATGATAGGCTCTACTTCTTAGGCTACTGGACACCATTAGCTCCAGAGGGAGTCGGAATGCAGGTCTCACCCTCGCCGTTTGTCCCCGAGCCGCACCGCCGTCCTCCTCACAGAGCCGGAAGATAGAAGCCGGGTGAGTATGAGAAGAAGGAAGACTTCAAAGGCGGCAGAAGACTTTATGATCTTCACTGAGGTAACGCGCAGCGGTAACGCTGCGCGCCATTGCTCCCACACAGATCACACACAACAGGCACTGTACAGGTGCAGGGCGCAAGGGGGGCGCCCTGGGCAGCATTATTAACCTCAAAGGACACTGGCATATAAAATAGATACTGCAGAGGCAGTATATTAATAAACCCCCGCCAGTATAAATAATTTGAGCTGGACCGAAGTGCGCCGGTGAAGGGGCGGGGCTTGATCCTTCCAGCACTAACCAGCGCCATTTTCTCCACAGCACACTGCAGAAGCTGGCTCCCCAGACTCTTCCCTGCTGAACACGGTTACAGAGGGCATAAAAGAGGGGGGGGGGGGGGGGGCACATGTAATTGGCGCAGTGAAGTGTATTTATATATATATTACAATAAAAGCGCTGTACTACTGGGATTTTATTCCAGTCCGGTGGCGCTGGGTGTGTGCTGGCATACTCTCTCTCTGTCTCTCCAAAGGACCTTATTGGGGGAACTGTCTCCATATAGATATATCCCTGAGTGTGTGGGGGTGTCGGTATGTGTGTGTTGGCATGTCTGAAGTGGAAAGCTCATCTAAGGAGGAGGTGGAGCAGATGATTGTGGTGTCTCCGTCGGCAACGCCGACACCTGATTGGTTGGACATGTGGAATGTTTTCAATGCAAATGTGACATTATTACATAAAAAATTGGACAAAGCAGAGTCCAGGGAAAAAGCAGGGAGTCAATCCATGGCTTTAACTGTGTCACAGGGCCCTTCAGGGTCTCAAAAACGTCCCCTATCCCAAATAGCAGACACTGATACCGACACGGATTCTGACTCCAGTGTCGACTACGATGATGCAAGGTTACACCCAAGGGTGGCCCAAAGTATTCATTATATGATTATTGCAATAAAAGATGTTTTGCATATCACAGATGACCCCTCTGTCCCTGACACGAGGGTACACATGTTTAAGGAAAAGAAACCTGAGGTAACATTTCCCCCATCTCATGAGCTGAATGCATTATTTGAAACAGCTTGGGAAACTCCAGACAAAGGACTGTAGATTCCCAAAAGAATCCCTATGGTGTATCCTTTCCCTGCACAGGACAGGGTACGGTGGGAATCCTCGCCCAGGGTGGACAAGGCTTTAACGCGCTTATCCAAGAAGGTGGCACTACCGTCTCCATTACACATACGGGTGCTTTGCTCAGACCGGCAATATCATCGGCTTGGGTTTGTAGCGCGGTAGCAGCTTGGACAGATACCTTGTCAGCTGATATTGATACCCTAGAGAGGGATACCAATTTGTTGACCTTAGGTCACATCAAAGACGCAGTCTTATATATGAGAGACGCTCAGAAAGACGTCGGGCTACTAGGTTCAAGGGCCTACGCCATGGCGATCTCGGCTAGGCGAGCACTGTGGACCCGCCAATGGACGGGTGATGCCGACTCAAAGGGGCATATGGAAGTTTTACCTTACAAGGGTGAGGTTGTATTTGGGGAAGGTCTCGCGTACCTGGTTTCCACAGCTACCGTGGGTAAAATTACTTTTTTGCCTTATGTTCCCCCACAGCAAAAGAAAACACCACAGTATCAGATGCAGTCTTTTCGGTCGCATAAGTCCAGAAGAGGTCGGGGCTCTTCCTTCCTCGCCAGAGGTAAGGGTAGAGGGAAAAGAATGCCTGCTACGGCTAGTTCCCAGGAACAGAAGTCCTCCCCGGCTTTTACTAAATCCACTGCATGATGCTGGGGCTCCACTGAAGGAGTCTGCACCGGTGGGGGCACGTCTTCGACTCTTCAGCCACGTCTGGGGTTAGTCGGACGTGGATCCTTGGGCGATGGTAATAGTATCCCAGGGCTACAAGCTGGAATTCGATGATGTGCCTCCTCGCCGATTCTTCAAATCGGCTTTACCAGCTTCTCCCCCAAAGAGGGAGATAGTTTTAGCTGCAATTCAAAAGCTGTGTCAACAGCAAGTGATTATCAAGGTTCCCCTAATACATCAGGGAAAAGGGTACTATTCAACCCTATTTGTGGTCACGAAACCGGATGGCTCGGTCAGACCCATTCTAAATTTAAAATCCCTGAACCTGTACTTAAAAAGGTTCAAGTTCAAGATGGATTCGCTCGGGACAGTTATCTACAGCCTGGAAGGGGGGGATTTTATGGTGTCACTAGACATGAAGGATGCATACCTTCACGTACCCATATATCCTCCTCATCAGGCATACCTGAGATTCGCTGTACAGGACTGTCATTACCTGTTTCAGACGTTGCCGTTTGGGCTTTCAACGGCACCGAGGGTATTCACCAAGGTAATGGCAGAAATGATGGTGCTCCTGCACAGGCAAGGAGTCACAATTATCCCGTACTTGGACGATCTCCTGATAAAAGTGAGATCAAAGGAACAGTTGCAGAAAAGCGGGTCGCTCTCCCTGAGAGTACTACAGCAACATGGCTGGATTCTAAATCTACCAAAGTCACAGTTGGTTCCAACGACTCGGCTGTCTTTCTTAGGCATGATTCTGGACACAGAACAAAAGAGGGTTTTTCTCCCGATGGAAAAAGCCCAGGAACTCCAGAACATGGTCAGAGACCTGTTAAAACCGAAAAGAGTGTTAGTCCATCAACACACTCGAGTACTGGGGAAAATGGTGGCGACCTACGAGGCCGTCCCCTTCAGCAGGTTTCATGCGAGGACTTTTCAGTGGAACCTTCTGGACAAGTGGTCCGGGTCCCACCTGCAAATTCATCAGAAAATAACCCTGTCCCCCAGGGCCAGGGTGTCTCTCCTGTGGTGGCTGCAGAGTGCTCACCTTCTAGAGGGTCGCAGGTTCGGCATTCAGGACTGGGTTCTGGTGACCATGGACGCGAGCCTCCGAGGATGGGGAGCAGTCACACAAGGAAGGAATTTTCAGGGACTGTGGTCAAGCCAGGAGGCTTGTCTACACATCAACATACTGGAATTGAGGGCCATATACAACGGCCTACGACAAGCGGAGAATATTCTTTGTGACCTACCGGTTCTGATTCAATCAAACAACGTCACAGCCGTGGCTCATGTAAACCGCCGAGGCGGGGCAAGGAGCAGAGTGGCAAGGGCGATGCGCTGGGCAGAAAATCACGTATGCACTCTGTCAGCAGTATTCATTCCGGGAGTGGACAACTGGGAAGCAGACTTCCTCAGCAGACACGATCTCCATCCAGGAGGTGGGGACTTCATCAAGAAGTTTTTGCAGAAATACTGTAACAAGTCTTTGGGGACTTCCTCAAATAGACATGATCAACAAAAAGCTTCGGAGGTATTGTGCCAGGTCAAGGGACCCTCAGGCAGTAGCGGTGGATGCCCTGGTGACACCATGGGTGTTTCAGTCGGTCTATGTGTTCCCTACTCTTCCTCTCATCTCAAAAATATTGAGAATCATAAGATGAAAAAGAATGCAGACAATACTCATTGTTCCAGATTGGCCTCGAAGGGCCTGGTATTCAGATCTTCAGGAACTGCTCACAAAGCCAAGAATGCTCCTACAGAATATTTCCATTTGGGCCGGTTTCTCCACTTTCTACAGACAGGAGTGGATATGGGGCTAAAGTTAGGCTCCATTAAGGTACAGATTTCGGCCCTATCTATATTCTTCCAGAAGAATTGGCTTCTCCCCCAGGAGTCCAGCCTTTTGCAAAGGGAGGGCTACACATCCAGCCCCCTTTTGTGCCCCCAGTGGCACCATGGGACCTTAATGGGGTGTTACAGTTCCTAAAATCTCACTGGTTTGAGCCTCTTCAAAGGGTTGAGTTAAAGTTTCTCACTTGGAGGGTGGGCATGTTGTTGGCCTTGGCATCTGCAGGGCGGGTGTCCGAATTGGCGGCCTTGTCTCATAAGAGCCCCTATATCATTTTCCATGTGGATAGAGCAGAGTTGAGGACTCATCCTCAATTTTAATCTAAGGTGGTGTCATTGTTTCATATGAACCAACCTATTGCGGTGCCTGTGGCTACGGGAGACTTGGAGGATTCAAAATCCCTTGAGGTAGTCAGGGCCCTAAAAATTTACGTAGCCAGGATGGCTCGGATTAGGAAAACAGAAGCTCTGTTTGTCCTGTATGCGGCCAACAAGGTTGGCGCTCCTGCTTCTAAGCAGACTATTGCTCGCTGGATCTGTAACACGATTCAGCAGGCTCATTCTACGGCTGGATTGCCGATACAAATTCGGTAAAGGCCCATTCCACTAGGAAGGTGGGCTCTTCTTGGGCAGCTGCCCGAGGCGTCTCTGCTTTACAGTTTTGCTGAGCGGCTACTTGGTCGGGTTCAAACACTTTTGCAAAATTCTACAAGTTTGATACCCTGGCTGATGAGGACCTCATGTTTGCTCAATCGGTGCTGCAGAGTCATCCGCACTCTCCCGCCCAGTTTGGAGCTTTGGTATAATCCCCATGGTCCTTACGGAGTCCCCAGCATCCTCTAGGATGTAAGTGAAAATAAGATTTTAAACCTACTGGTAAATCTTTTTCTCCTAGTCCGTAGAGGATGCTGGGCGCCCGTCCCAGTGCGGACAAAATTCTGCAAGTCTTATATATAGTTGTTGCTTACATAAGGGTTATGTTACAGTTAAGATCAGTCGTTGGCTGATACTGTTTTGTTCATACTGTTAACTGGCTACGTATATTCCAGGTTATATGGTGTGGTTGGTGTGGGCTGGTATGAATCTTGCCCTTAGATTAACAAAAATCTTTTCCTCGTACTGTCTGTCTCCTCTGGGCACAGTTTCTCTAACTGAGGTCTGGAGGAGGGGCATAGAGGGAGGAGCCAGTGCACACCCATTCTATTCTAAAGACTTTAGAGTGCCCATGTCTCCTGCGGAGCCCGTCCATACCCCATGGTCCTTACGGAGTCCCCAGCATCCTCTACGGACTAGGAGAAAAAGATTTACCGGTAGGTTTAAAATCTTATTTTTTTTATTTTTACAAGTCCCTGGATTATAACTTTTAAGAAGAGGACAGATCTACACCGGATTCTTTGTAAGTATAATTTTATTTACAGGTACCCCGGGATTCTACTGGACAAGAGGACCGAGTGCTTCGTGTCAACATAGGTAAGTATATATGTATGTATGTAAGTGTGCATGTATGTTTAATAAACTTTTACTTTCACGGTGTCTGTGTATTGTTTTTATTTGGGTATTTTTTTTGTAGTAGAACTACAGGTACCAGTGGGCCCATTTCCCCCCCCCCACATGCAGGTACTTGTTGTTCACCAAGTACCAGCTTGCGGGGGAGGCTTGCTGGGACTTGTAGTTCTGCTACAAAAAAACAATATTCTATTTTTACACAAAAGGCTATCAGCCTCCCATCCACCGCCCACGCTGGTGGTAAAAATACGGGGGACCCCTACGTATTTTGTCCACCGTATTATTGGCACCAGGACCAGGCGCAGAGCCTGTTGCTGGTTGTTTAAACATAGGGTAATCCAGTCATTTTTCCCCCCTGTATTTTTACAACCAGGACAGGCTCAAAGAGCCCGAGGCTGGTTATGCTTAGGAGGGGGGACCACACACAATTTTTTTTACAGTTTTTAACCCATTCTGCACTGCTCACAATGCACACAATGAAGCTCTGCACAATCTCACAGATCCGGCCGGGATTTCTTGTGTTTTGTCAGGCAGTGTTTTACTAATCACTCCCGTAAAACACTGCCTGACATTACGAATCACATCGACATGGGAAAATATGAATGTTGCAAACTCGGCAGCTTAGTAAATTACCGTATCAGGATTCAAAAAGTTGCAGTAAAATGCACCCGATAAAAAATGAGTTTAAAGTTTCGCTACACAAACCGACTCAAACACGAATATTAGTAAATAAACCCCCCAGTCCCTGTCTTTAGTTTTATTATTCCGCCTTTTGTTTTTCTCCTTTCGCTTATATACCTAAAAAAGTTTTGCCTCCTTTACCCACTGACTGGGCCATTTTCTCCTCAGCTTGTGCCTTTGCACATCTGATTACCTTCTTAGTCTCCTTCTAACAAGATTTATCTCTTTGTCTTCATTATTTTGTGTCTGCTTATATTTCCTAAAAGCCATCTTTTTTGCTTTCACAATATTTGCTACTTCTTTCGCAAACACTGGCTTCCTTTTCCTTGTGTTTTTCCTAACACTTTTGATACAAAGGTCTGTTGCCTTTAATATTGCACATTTTAATGTTTCCCACCTCTCCTGCACTGCTTCCAAATTCCTCCACTCTGCCAAATAATCTCTTACACATCTTCCCATCCCTACATAATCAGCCTTCCTAAAATCTAACACCTTTGTTTTTGTATGGGATGAGTCAGTCTGTCTTTATGCTGAACCATACTGCTTGATGATCACTGGATCCCAGGTTTTCACCCACTTTTACATCCGATATTCTGTCTCCATTTGTAAATATTAAGTCTAATATTGCGTCTCTCTGAGTGGGCTCCCTCACCAATTGGTGGAGGGATGCTCCCTGAAGGGAATTTAAAATGTCCCTACTTCTAGTGGAACTAGCAACAGACACCTCCCAGTTTACATCAGGAAGATTAAAGTCTCCCATGATTATTGCCTCTCCTTTTAATGCCATTTTAGTTATGTCCTGCAATAGGTTCTTGTCGAGTTGCTCTTCCTGACCTGGTGGCCTGTATATCACGCCAATACGAATAATCGACTTCTCCCCTGTTTCTATGGTTACCCAAAGGGCCTCAGTTTTTTCT
Source organism: Pseudophryne corroboree (assembly GCF_028390025.1). Classification (NCBI taxonomy): domain Eukaryota; kingdom Metazoa; phylum Chordata; class Amphibia; order Anura; family Myobatrachidae; genus Pseudophryne; species Pseudophryne corroboree. Next base: position 227,734,440 of record NC_086454.1, on the reverse strand, counting down.
TCAATACTTTGTATTAAGGTAGTATTTATGCTTTTTTTTTTACATACATTGCTACCCCTCCTCCGATTTTTCCAATTCTGTCCTTCCTAAATAAAGTATATCCCGGTATAGCTATGTCCCAGTCATGATTTTCATTGTACCATGACTCTGTAATTTCAACAATGTCTAGATAATCCCTTGTCATTATTGCAATTAGTTCTGGGATTTTATTTCCTAATCTCCTTGCATTTGCACACATAGCTTTTAGAGTTTTGTTTGTGCTTTTTCTGTTCCTAGCTATGTTCTTCTCTCTGCCTATGTTTATTTAGTTTTGATCTGAATTATCTTCTGTTGCTGTGGCTATGCTTCCTATTCCCTTTGCCTGCAGAAACAATACCTCTGTGTTGGGGGAGCAGATTTCTTTATTCCTGTTTGGTCCACTGCCCCCCTCTGTTAGTTTAAATAGTTCTTGATGAAGCATCCAAACTGTTCAGTTAGTATTCTCGTTCCCCTTTAAGATGGGTGCAGGCCGTCACTTTTGTATAAGCTCCTATCTTGCCAAATGGTGTGACTATGGCCTATAAATCCTTGTTATGTGTTTAGTAAAATTATGAGATGCATTTTCGGCTGGAAGTGCAATCTTGAATTGATTCGGGAGCTTAGTAAATTTATCCCCATGAGTCTAATAATACCTCTATTTGGTTGCCTGCCATAAAAAATACATACATTTGTTTTTCTGGCTCAGTCTAAGGTAAAACAGTACGGGCTAACCTGGCAAAGTAAGATGTTCTGCGACATTCAAAAGCAGCATCACATTGCATGGGTTCTTCAACTTGGCAATTAGCAATAACATGTCCTGGTATCAGAGCCGGATCATAGGTGGGGCAGACGGGGCGGTCATCCAGGGCCCCACACACATTGGGTGCCCCCACACTCTGGCAAAAACTGCCCAGTCAGGCCCCCCTGCATGCTTCCTGGCTAGCTCCGAGTTCTGGCAGCGCAGGAAGGATTTTATCTTAAAATGGAGTCAGCTTTTTCTCCGTAGTGAGCCCAGCCCCCTTGTGGACATAATGCCGCAATTGCGAGTGTATAGGGGAAGGGGGCTGGGCCTAATGTTGTGAAGTGTCCGCCCCCATCAGTGACCTGTTGCTGCTGTGCCTAACAGGTAACTTTTCTCCTGATGTATTCTTCCCTTTCTCTCTTTCTCTCTCTCTCTCTGTCCCCTCTCTCACTCTCTGTCTCTCTCTCTCCCTCCCTGACAGCCCCTCTCTCCTGCTCACGCCCTCTATCTTTCTCTCCCTGACACCTTCTCTGTCTCTCTCTCTCTCTTGTTCCTCTCTCTGTCTCTCCTATTTCTCTCTCCCTGACACACTCATGCTCTCTTGCTCCACTATCCCCTATCTCTCTCTCCATGGCACTCTCTCTCTTGCTACCCCCCTCTCTATCTCTGTCTTTCTCCCCTTTTACTGACATTATCTGTCTCTATCCCTCTCTCTATTTCTTGTTCCTCTCTGTCTCTCTCCCTTTTTCTCTTTGCTAAGGGCAAAGTAGTGAGAGAAGAGCAGTGCAGAGTCAATTTTATTGGTTAGGGCCCCCACACATTGGTTGTCTGGGCCCCCACTAGCCTTAATCTGTCCCTGCATGGTATACCACACCTAAAACATTTAAGCGCATGATTGTCAAGTCTTTTGTGTGGTGGGGATGTTCCTGGCCCTACTTGACAGTGTCCAGGCCAAATTCTTACAGTGTCTTCCCTTTTAAGTCCTCTTAACCACTCAGCACCCTTTTCCCATGGAACAGCCTTACTAGATGTTACTGAAGTGCACTATCATGGATCTAGGGGGTGCTGCAATATGGTCAGCAGGTCTACCAGATACATCTCTGCATCTCTACCAGCATTTCAGCTGTCTTAGCCACTCTCTTGCTCAAAAAATCGTTTATGACAACTCTTTGAACCCTCTGTCTGTAACCATTTCTTGGTCAGGTGGATGAGGTTGTGCATTTGTGAGCAGGGAGGCCTCTCCATGGAGTAAAGCAAGTTGTGCTCTTGTTGCACTAGAATGGTGTAACTCTCAGGTGAGTCAGGATTTCAGTTTTAGTTTTGGGTATACCTAAGCATCTGCAGGACTTAAATTGAAGTCAGCTTTTTGAGTTTTTCCAGTAAGAAAAGGTGCTAACAGACTGGCCCACTGTTCTTTAGGCCAACTCTTATACTCAGCGGTTCTCTCATAGGTTGTCAGATAAGCCTTCATGTCATCAACTACAGTCATATTTTAGAAAGTGACTAGATTGTACATATGGAGCTGGATCTGGTTGCTAAGCTGGAGGGCACATTTTTAGCCATTGCTGCCAGCTTATGTATTACAGTACCTCAGTCAAGGCTCCACATTGTTCCATGATGGCTTCCTGGAAGTTTTCATTAGTGCTAGCCTTGGTTATATTGGCCTGTAGCAACTGTTTGATCAGTTCTTCCATATTAGCAGGTTTTTCCACCAACTTTGTAGCCCCTTTTACCCAAGACATATATCAACACTGTTTTTCCAAGATGGTCTGTAAACGTTTCCGCAACCATGCTCACTAAACATACTTGGACTTGTTTCTGTACAGTATGTGTGGCACTGCAAATTCAAGCATGTGTCACACTGTAAAAAATTCTCTGCAGGTTATCACTCCTGTAATTTTACTCTGGGCTGTATTCGTAGTCTGGCTTCTTTCCAGATGCACACAGACCTGCTTAGTGCAGGTTTCTGAAGACTGCTGCTCCGCTCACTATGTGCAGATCAGATGCTCTCATTCTCACCATATTGTAGCAGGGTTAGGGGAACAGGTACCATCTTCTGGGGTAGACGGTAGTTCATAGCGGCCGAGAGATCAGACAAATCAATTTTATTAAGCAGAAAAACAAAATAAATCAATAAAATAAACACATTGCCTGTCTGGCACTAGCTAAACAGAGACATAACTGACTTTCCAGAACAAAACATTTTAAAGTTTCAGATTTCTCTCACAGAGGCTGTCTCTATTCCATGTGTTTTTTTGTTTTTTTCCAATCCTGCATTGGTGCATTGTGGATGAGTGTTTTATATTTTTAAAGATGTAATATTTTTGAATCCTAACATACCCATGCCCAGACATTAAATGGAAATGACTTAAATGATGACACTATGGGCAAGCTTAATCAAACCTTCTAAAGAGGACAAGTGAGGATGATGCCTGTAGTAACCAATTCCAATCTACAGTAGTGATACTTTTTCTCGTATCATACAGTACATAAAATGACACCTAGATCTGGTTGGTTGCTCTGGGAGACATCTCCATTTCTCCAGGTTTGATGAATCTGCCCTAATCACAGACAGGATAGACTTTCTACTGTTGAGGGCCTTGTCCTTTCTTTCCTTAGACCTCATTCCATCCCTGAACCTGTGCCTGCCTAATAATAATTGTTTTATGATGCTTTGAAATGATGGTGTTTTGATACTTGCCATCCCAACAGCGTAGTGCTTTACTGTCACTACTCTACACTAAAGTTTTAATAGGTAAAGAAAAATGAGGAGTTATTAAAGTTTCAGACTATATAATGAATTCAGGAACTTGACTGGTTGTGTTGTCTTTTTGAACTGATTTGTAAAACTTATTTCCCCTAAATATCTTGCCAGATAGGAATCACTGATGTTTGCTGAATTTTAAACTTTGACAAATCTGTATACTTATCTTTATTCCCAGCTAATATAAATTACAGTAAGCAGGGGCTCCCTGGTTGTAGGCAGAGAGTAGCATGCTGCTCATCAATTTGTCATCCATATGCATGTCCTGAGGCATGAACGGGTAGTGCATCAAGACGTGCATGTTCTCTTGTGTGTCCGAATGGTTCATAGAGATTGCTTTATACTTCTTCCCAACACAACATTTCAAATTGCTTCTAGATAAAAATTACACAAAATCTTGAAACATTGAGACAGATCATGTTGAGAAGAGTCTTTGAAATGTTTTATTCTCTTTGATAATATTTTGTATCTTGAAAGATAACATATTATTATATGAAATTCAACTGAACTTAAAGTGGAACTAAAATATGTTTTCACCTTTATTTTAAATGAACAGTATAAAGTAAGTGTAGTTTGCTTACAGTACAGTATGTCATGGACATGGGAAGATGACTTTATTTATTTTGTTCACATGGAGGGGAATTTGGAGGTGGTGCTCATGTAAAGACCATAGGGATTCTTTTCCTGATAAAGTTGCAGATTCTCAGTCAGACTCAGAAGCAGCCAAAGTGGCTTTTGTGTCTTTATGTTAATGCAACAGACAATGGTCTTCCTACTGAGATGTCCACTGGCTGCAGCACTAATCTGTCTTGGCAATTAGATGCACTGTTGGTCGCATTATCAAAATTTTTACCAGCCTTTGGCAGGTTCAGTGTCTCCATCTGATCAGGGCCTCCAGTGTGAGTGGTTCTATATCTTTAGATGCAGCCGCTGTCAGCAACATGCCCGTGCCTGGCTAACCACCTCTCTGTTACCTCCCATGAATGCCCACTAAATTCTATTCTGCATCTCTAGGCAGTAATAATCAAGACAAGGGAGCACACTTAAAACATTGGCTGCTTGCATCCAACATTAGCACTGTGTCCACCTCTTAAACAGGCCCATTGTAAACAGTATTCTTTTTCACAATACTGGACAGAACTTTCTTATCACTTTAGAAGGAACAGCAACTGCTTCATATGCAGTACTGCAAATTATAGGCCTTATTTATAGCTGAACTTAATTTGGTGATCTGATTATACAGTACTTGTAAAATAAGGGCAGTTATATTGCGTTCTTAATTGTATATTTTATATTTTGGGTTTTACGTAACTTATACTGTACAGCTCAAAATTCTTACAGATAGTGTAGCTGTATCAAGATATGCTTAGATGGCATTCAACTTAGTTTTGCAATTAGTGCATGGTAACCATAGCAGAGCATGCTGACACGTTTAGTTCACACAGCAGATAGAGGGCCACATGTTGAATATAGAGCATTTTAAAGTAAGATTAAATCTTACTTTGATCTGGCTACTTACTACTTGTGATGGATTGTTGTGCACCTTCCCCCAACAAAATGCAGCCCAGGACAGACACTGGGAAACTTGCAGCAGGTTGAAATTGTAATTGGGCAACTCAATGGGTCAACTCTTCAGGAAGTGACATCCAGCTGTAGAGGACAGGAGAAGAGACAGAGTTGACCAGATCTGTATACGGTTAGCCACAACTTTTGAGTTGCCAACCCTCTCAGAGTTGAAAATTACATTTTATGACCACAAACAACTTCCGTGAGAAAAGCTTTGTGACTAAGCTGTGAGCCTACAGGAGGCATTAAAGGCTATCCAAGCTATGAATGAGCAAGAAATAGGGAACACAGATGAGGCTCTAATCAGCCATCTTACTGAAGGAACTAATGGAGAAGAGATAACGGCCCAGTTGAAAATGCTTTGGATGCAATTCATTGATCATTCATCAAGGTTGTAGGATCCAATACCAATAGGTCTGGGATAAAAATCCTAATTGATTTGTGTGCCTGGTTAATATTGGGAGGGACAGCCCAGTGAAACGTAAGAGATTGTAAAGTGCAATTAAAGGTGAAGTTTTTTCTTGTAACGGTATTGTATTTGAAACATACCCACAGCGGTATTTCTGCTATAAGTTGCTATGTTGAAGTAAAAAGACAAGAATTTTTTCAGTTTTCTTCCTCTTACTTTTTGATTTACTATACTAAATGTGGCCAAAGGAGCCAAAGGTGTTGCAGAAAATGATGGCAACTGATGATGTCACCACATATTTGCACACCTTTAAAAGGACTGCAACTCTCCTGGGTTGGCAGAAGGAAGAATGGGTCAATAAACTGGCCCCATATTTAACCGAGGAAGCTCAGAAAGCTTATACTGACCTGCCCGAGCAGCAATAAACTTCTTATACCCAGCTAAAGGGCGCTATACTGAATGGTTGCATGACTGACAATTTTTACCTTCTCAAGCACCCTGCATCCAGCTAGCAGAATTGGCCCAACTGGGTAAAGCATGGTTAAAGCCAGAGGCAAATACAATGAGTTGAGTGGTGGAGATAGTAGCCATAGATCTATGTATATGAGTTTTGGACAGAGGATTACAGAGGTGGACTCTGCAGGCTGACCCTCAGACCTTTGAGTAATTGGCTACAGTTATCAAGCAATACCTCGCTCTGGAAAAGATAACAAATTCCCTGACCTGGACCCACGACTTGTGCCAAAGCCACGTACTTAGGGCCTAATGGAAGCTATCCTAAGTAATCTTTAGGAATCTGCTATGAATGTGGGAAGCCAGCGCATATTCATTGTGACTGCCCAAAGCATTTCAAACCCATGGAGTGCACAACAGGCAAAGTGGTCAGATTAGCTATCAGTATGTGCTCCAGGTTTTCCTCTTCTAAAGAGTCAACCTTATTCAGTTTAGAAGTACAAATTGCGGTTCAAGAAATCTGGTCTCTTGTGGACACTGGGAGTGAACTTTCCATCATATCAAAAGGGCTAGTTCCAAGAGAAGTGGATCAAGTATTACTTTGTGTACAGTACATGGAGCCACAAAAGAATATCCCCGAGTACAATTTCCATAGTTAATTAACAAACCCTACACATCATGGCCACAGTGGCCCCAAAATCTCCATACCCCTTTGATAATGGTACGTGATTTTCCATTACTAAAAGAGATGTTGGCCAGCTGGGTCAAAGAAAGCCAACCAGCGACCGACTGTCAGCGTGATCCACCCACAAAATTCAGTCTCTCCCAGTGTATCCAAGAGGTTGGAAGACTGAGTAACCATTCCGGAGATGGAAACTCAGCTCCTTGACCAGGAACATAATGTAACCAGTGATGGTCACCAAACAGCCAGGGGACAGCAGTCCAGAAGATAACTGATCACCTATTGACAAGGACGTGTTCTTGCACGAGTTTGCATGTGATCAATTAAATGATAGTAACCTAGTGAATGCTTTTCAAGGTGTTGTGGAAATAAGTGGAAAAAAAATAGAGAATGCCTTGCTTCCAGAAGACACACCATATTTTATGGTGCAGAATATAGTATTGTATCGCATGGCGCACAAGGGAAAAAAGCGGAACAGTTGTTAGTTCCGTCAGTGCATGTACCAATTGTACTTAAGTCTGCTCACATGCAGCTCTGGAGAGGGGATTTAGGGGATTTTAAAATCCTCCAGTGAATACAATATAGGTTCTTTTGGCCTGGTATACATGCCTTGGTATAGAACAACTGTCAGGAATGTCCCTTCTGTCAGAGGACAGATCCCAGACTCCAGTTTAGAGCTCCCTTGGTGCCCCTGACAGTCATTTCTGTTCCATTTGAATGGATTGGGATGAATTTGATTGGTCCAGTTGAGAGGTCTGCTCGGGGTCACCAATACATACTGGCAATATTAGATACTACTAGATATCCTGAAGTACAGTTATAGCACTAAGAAATATTAAATCCAGTACCACTGCTCAGGAGCTGGTAATGCTTTAAACTTAATTGGACATTCTTAAGGAGGTTCTAACTGACCAAGGAACCCTTTTTATGTCCACATTTATGAGAGGCTTATGTTGGTTTTGGGGGTAGAGAAAATAACAACTTCGGTATATCACCCCAAACCCAATGGTCTGGTACAGAGATTCAACCAGTCTCTCAAGTAAATGATTAGATGGACCATCAATCAAGACAGATGAGATTGGGACTTACTGTTGCCCTTTTTTATGTTCGCAACATGAGAAGTGCCACAAGCTTTTACAGGTTGTAGCCCATTTGAACTCCTATATGAAAGACAACCCCAGGGAGTGCTAGACCTGTTAAAAGAGGTTGGGAACAAAAACCAGTTCAGGAACCTAATGTGGTATAGTTTGTATCACAATTGTACAGCTAGTTAAGGCCACTAAGTTCCTTAGTTAAACAGCATGTTGACCAAACACAACAGCAACACAAATCCAACTACTGCCGTTGTTTGGTCCTTTAATCCTGGGGACAAGGTATTAGTTCTGGTCAGGGCCGGTGCTAGTGTGTTCGGCGCCCCCCTGCAAATAATAAATTTGCGCCCTCCCATCCGTAAAAAAGGGATAGTGCACACTGCAAAAAGGGGTGTGGTCACAAAAGGAAGGGGCGTGGCCACAATGGTACCCACAATTCAAATTACGCAACACAGTATTACAATCTTATGCACATTAACCCAAACGTAGTGTCCCTGATTCATATTATGCCACATAATAGTGCCCCTTATTCACATTTAAAATCGATGACAGGGCCGGTTCTAGATCTTGAAGAGCTCAGGGCAACAGTTTCCTTTGGCCATGCTCAGAATAGGAACAGTGTGCGCCGAAGGCGCGTGCCAAAAATATAGGGCCACAGAATAGTACCAGTTCACATAACCCCACACAGTAGTGTCCGTTAGTCACATAACCCCGCACAGTAGTGTCCATTAGTCACATTACACCACACAGTAGTGTCCGTTTGTCACATTACACCGCACAGTAGTGTCCGTTAGTCACATTACACCGCACAGTAGTGTCCGTTAGTCACATAACCCCGCACAGTAGTGCCCGTTAGTCACATAACCCCGCACAGTAGTGTCCATTAGTACATTACACCACACAGTAGTGTCCGTTTGTCACATTACACCGCACAGTAGTGTCCGTTTGTCACATTACACCGCACAGTAGTGTCCGTTAGTCACATTACACCGCACAGTAGTGTCCGTTAGTCACATTACACCGCACAGTAGTGTCCGTTAGTCACATTACACCGCATAGTAATGTCCGTTAGTCACATTACACCGCACAATAGTGTCCGTTAGTCACATTACACCGCACAGTAGTGTTCGTTAGTCACATTACACGCACAGTAGGGTCCGTTATTCACATTACACCGCACAGTAGGGTCCGTTAGTTCCATTACGCCACACAGTAGTACCCTTATGCACCTTACGCCATACAGGAGAGCCGCTGTTACACATTACGCCAGAGTAGAGCCCATTATGAAGGTCATTGAGACCCCGCTGTAATAGCGCCCCTCAGCGCAGTTTGCCAGTGGCAGCAAACTGTGCATGTGCAGTGGGTATGAGGCCACACACATTGCGGTCGCTTCCCCAATGGATGCGACCACAATGTGATTGATAGGCGACAGTGTAGCGGAGTTAAGGTGTTGCGGGGGTGACGCTGGTAAAAAAGGGGGCAGGCCGGGACGTCACACACAGCCGCTCCCATAAAAAAATGGCTGCTGACCAGGCTTCACTGCCAGGGATCAACCTTAGATCAGATGCGTCCGCAATCAAATTGCGGATGCATCGGGAGGCGGCGCCACACATGCTGGGCGGCCTTGCCTTGTGCTGGGCGGCCCTCAGCATGTGCAGAGATGAACGCGGATCTGGCTGCATATACACTATCTGCATTCATCTTTGAATAACCCCCTATGCCAGGTACAGCCACTCATTCCCTCCACAGTGCAGCCCCGTTACCTGCAGGAGGTCCCGGCGCTGGCGCTGCTCCTCCTCTCCCTTCTCCGCCTTCTTGCAGGCTCCGTTACTTCAGCGGCTGTAGGATGTCGGTAGTGATGAAGGGGGGCGGGTACTAATTACCCAGGCCTGGGACTTATGGAGTGGCCCAGCATGGACCCTGGTCTGCCACACTCCCACCACCATCCACCATCCCTCTTTACTGGGCAGCAGCATATTGCTGAGCCTCTGCCTGTTACTGTATAGGTGAGGTGGGGGGCGGAGGGTGCTCACACTGATCATGTTTCTACTCCGAATTTACCCTGCCGGAGGGCTGGCCAGGGGCTCAGGGATCATCAGGCGCCATAAAGATTTAAAAAAAAAAACTTTTTCCATAAGGGGGCGTGGCCACGCCTCCCGCGATTAGGCCACGCCCCCAATGCAGTTCGGAACGGGGGATGGCGGCGGCAGCAGAGTTGTGTGAGGGGTGAGTCTGCACAGTGCCTGCAGTCTCACTGGGGAGGAGGGGAGGAGGGAGCCACGCTACCCGCTGCCAGCGCCGCTACCTGTCATCCAGACTGACAGGCGCAGCGGCAGGGTAGCAGAGCAGGGAGAGCGCCTCTTCACCTCAGCGCCTCCCTGCAATGCATACCCTTGCTGAGCGGGTAGCGCCGGCTCTGGTTCTGGTTAGTGATGAGCAGGTTCGGTTCCTCGGAAACCGAATCCACCCGAACTTCACCCATTTTACACGGGTCCGAGGCATACTCGGATTCTCCCGTATGGCTCGGTAAACCCGAGCGCGCCCGAACGTCATCATCCCGCTGTCGGATTCTCGCGAGATTCGGATTCTATATAAGCAGCCACGCGTCGCCGCCATTTTCACTCGTGCATTGGAAATGTTAGGGAGAGGACGTGGCTGGCGTCTTCTCCGTTTATTGTTGAACTTGATTGATTGTGCTTTATTGCTTAATTGTGGGGAGGACTGGGGAGCAGCTGAATAATATAGGAGGAGTACAGTGCAGAGTTTTGCTGATCAGTGAACACCAGTTTTATCCGTTCTCTGCCTGAAAAAAATGCTCCTTATCTGTGCTCAGTGTGCTGCATATATCTGTGCTCACACTGCTTAATTGTGGGGACTGGGGAGCAGCTGTATATATAGCAGGAGTACAGTGCCGAGTTTTGCTGACAGTGACCACCAGTATACGTTGTCTTCCTGAAAAACACTCCATATCTGTGCTCAGTGTGCTGCTTTATAGTGGGGACTGGGGACCACCAGTATAATATTATATAGGAGGAGTAGTACAGTGCAGAGTTTTGCTGACCAGTGACCACCAGTATACGTTGTCTGCCTGAAAAACACTCCATATCTGTGCTCCATATCTGTCTTTGTAGACAGTATATAGTAGGAGTACAGTGCATAATTTTGCTGACCACCAGTATATAATATATAGGAGTACGGTACAGAAGGCCACTGCTGTACCTACCTCTGTGTCGTCAAGTATACTATCCATCCATACCTATGGTGCATTTCAGTTTTGCACAGTTTGCTGACCACCAGTATATAATATATAGCATTACGGTACAGTAGGCCACTGCTGTACCTACCTCTGTGTCGTCAAGTATACTATCCATCCATACCTGTGGTGCATTTCAGTTTTGCACAGTTTGCTGACCACCAGTATATAATATATAGCATTACGGTACAGTAGGCCACTGCTGTACCTACCTCTGTGTCGTCAAGTATACTATCCATCCATACCTGTGGTGCATTTCAGTTTTGCACAGTTTGCTGACCACCAGTATATAATATATAGCATTACGGTACAGTAGGCCACTGCTGTACCTACCTCTGTGTCGTCAAGTATACTATCCATCCATACCTGTGGTGCATTTCAGTTTTGCACAGTTTGCTGACCACCAGTATATAATATATAGCATTACGGTACAGTAGGCCACTGCTGTACCTACCTCTGTGTCGTCAAGTATACTATCCATCCATACCTGTGGTGCATTTCAGTTTTGCACAGTTTGCTGACCACCAGTATATAATATATAGCATTACGGTACAGTAGGCCACTGCTGTACCTACCTCTGTGTCGTCAAGTATACTATCCATCCATACTTGTGGTGCATTTCAGTTTTGCACAGTTTGCTGACCACCAGTATATAATATATAGCATTACGGTACAGTAGGCCACTGCTGTACCTACCTCTGTGTCGTCAAGTATACTATCCATCCATACCTGTGGTGCATTTCAGTTTTGCACAGTTTGCTGACCACCAGTATATAATATATAGCATTACGGTACAGTAGGCCACTGCTGTACCTACCTCTGTGTCGTCAAGTATACTATCCATCCATACCTGTGGTGCATTTCATTTTTGCACAGTTTGCTGACCACCAGTATATAATATATAGCATTACGGTACAGTAGGCCACTGCTGTACCTACCTCTGTGTCGTCAAGTATACTATCCATCCATACCTGTGGTGCATTTCATTTTTGCACAGTTTGCTGACCACCACTATATAATATATAGCAGTACGGTACAGTAGGCCACTGCTGTACCTACCTCTGTGTCGTCAAGTATACTATCCAGTCATACCTGTGGTGCATTTCAGTTTTGCACAGTTTGCTGACCACCAGTATATAATATATAGCATTACGGTACAGTAGGCCACTGCTGTACCTACCTCTGAGTCGTCAAGTATACTATCCATCCATACCTGTGGTGCATTTCAGTTTTGCACAGTTTGCTGACCACCTGTATATAATATATAGCATTACGGTACAGTAGGCCACTGCTGTACCTACCTCTGTGTCGTCAAGTATACTATCCATCCATACCTGTGGTGCATTTCAGTTTTGCACAGTTTGCTGACCACCAGTATATAATATATAGCATTACGGTACAGTAGGCCACTGCTGTACCTACCTCTGTGTCGTCAAGTATACTATCCATCCATACCTGTGGTGCATTTCAGTTTTGCACAGTTTGCTGACCACCAGTATATAATATATAGCATTACGGTACAGTAGGCCACTGCTGTACCTACCTCTGTGTCGTCAAGTATACTATCCATCCATACCTGTGGTGCATTTCATTTTTGCACAGTTTGCTGACCACCAGTATATAATATATAGCATTACGGTACAGTAGGCCACTGCTGTACCTACCTCTGTGTCGTCAAGTATACTATCCATCCATACCTGTGGTGCATTTCATTTTTGCACAGTTTGCTGACCACCACTATATAATATATAGCAGTACGGTACAGTAGGCCACTGCTGTACCTACCTCTGTGTCGTCAAGTATACTATCCAGTCATACCTGTGGTGCATTTCAGTTTTGCACAGTGTGCTGACCACCAGTATATAATATATAGCATTACGGTACAGTAGGCCACTGCTGTACCTACCTCTGTGTCGTCAAGTATACTATCCATCTATACCTGTGGTGCATTTCAATTTTGCACAGTTTGCTGACCACCAGTATATAATATATAGCATTACGGTACAGTAGGCCACTGCTGTACCTACCTCTGTGTCGTCAAGTATACTCTCCATCCATACCTGTGGTGCATTTCAGTTTTGCACAGTTTGCTGACCCCCAGTATATTATATATAGCATTACGGTACAGTAGGCCACTGCTGTACCTACCTCTGTGTCGTCAAGTATACTATCCATCCATACCTGTGGTGCATTTCAGTTTTGCACAGTTTGCTGACCACCAGTATATAATATATAGCATTACGGTACAGTAGGCCACTGCTGTACCTACCTCTGTGTCGTCAAGTACACTATCCATCCATACCTGTGGTGCATTTCAGTTTTGCACAGTTTGCTGACCACCAGTATATAATATATAGCATTACGGTACAGTAGGCCACTGCTGTACCTACCTCTGTGTCGTCAAGTATACTATCCATCCATACCTGGGGTGCATTTCAGTTTCGCACAGTTTGCTGACCACCAGTATATAATATATAGCATTACGGTACAGTAGGCCACTGCTGTACCTACCTCTGTGTCGTCAAGTATACTATCCATCTATACCTGAGGTGCATTTCAGTTTTGCACAGTTTGCTGACCACCAGTATATAATATATAGCATTACGGTACAGTAGGCCACTGCTGTACCTACCTCTGTGTCGTCAAGTATACTCTCCATCCATACCTGTGGTGCATTTCAGTTTTGCACAGTTTGCTGACCACCAGTATATTATATATAGCATTACGGTACAGTAGGCCACTGCTGTACCCTCCTCTGTGTCGTCAAGTATACTATCCATCCATACCTGTGGTGCATTTCAGTTTTGCACAGTTTGCTGACCACCAGTATATAATATATAGCATTACGGTACAGTAGGCCACTGCTGTACCTACCTCTGTGTCGTCAAGTATACTATCCATCCATACCTGTGGTGTATTTCATTTTTGCACAGTTTGCTGACCACCAGTATATAATATATAGCAGTACGGTACAGTAGGCCACTGCTGTACCTACCTCTGTGTCGTCAAGTATACTATCCATCCATACCTGTGGTGCATTTCAGTTTTGCACAGTTTGCTGACCACCAGTATATAATATATAGCATTACGGTATAGTAGGCCACTGCTGTACCTACCTCTGTGTCGTCAAGTATACTATCCATCCATACCTGTGGTGCATTTCAGTTTTGCACAGATTGCTGACCACCAGTATATAATATATAGCATTACGGTACAGTAGGCCACTGCTGTACCTACCTCTGTGTCGTCAAGTATACTATCCATCCATACCTGTGGTGCATTTCAGTTTTGCACAGTTTGCTGACCACCAGTATATAATATATAGCATTACGGTACAGTAGGCCACTGCTGTACCTACCTCTGTGTCGTCAAGTATACTATCCATCCATACCTGTGGTGCATATCAGTTTTGCACAGTTTGCTGACCACCAGTATATAATATATAGCATTACGGTACAGTAGGCCACTGCTGTACCTACCTCTGGTTCGTCAAGTATACTATCCATCCATACCTGTGGTGCATTTCAGTTTTGCACAGTTTGCTGACCACCAGTATATAATATATAGCATTATGGTACAGTAGGCCACTGCTGTACCTACCTCTGTGTCGTCAAGTATACTATCCATCAATACCTGTGGTGCATTTCAGTTTTGCACAGTTTGCTGGCCACCAGTATATAATATATAGCATTACGGTACAGTAGGCCACTGCTGTACCTACCTCTGTGTCGTCAAGTATACAATCCATCCATACCTGTGGTGCATTTCAGTTTTGCACAGTTTGCTGACCACCAGTATATAATATATAGCATTACGGTACAGTAGGCCACTGCTGTACCTACCTCTGTGTCGTCAAGTATACTATCCATCCATACCTGTGGTGCATTTCAGTTTTGCACAGTTTGCTGACCACCAGTATATAATATATAGCATTACGGTACAGTAGGCCACTGCTGTACCTACCTCTGTGTCGTCAAGTATACTATCCATCAATACCTGTGGTGCATTTCAGTTTTGCACAGTTTGCTGACCACCAGTATATAATATATAGCATTACGGTACAGTAGGCCACTGCTGTACCTACCTCTGTGTCGTCAAGTATACTATCCATCCATACCTGTGGTGCATTTCAGTTTTGCACAGATTGCTGACCACCAGTATATAATATATAGCATTACGGTACAGTAGGCCACTGCTGTACCTACCTCTGTGTCGTCAAGTATACTCTCCATCCATACCTGTCGTGCATTTCAGTTTTGCACAGTTTGCTAACCCCCAGTATATTATATATAGCATTACGGTACAGTAGGCCACTGCTGTACCTACCTCTGTGTCGTCAAGTATACTAACCATCCATACCTGTGGTGCATTTCAGTTTTGCACAGTTTGCTGACCACCAGTACATAATATATAGCATTACGGTACAGTAGGCCACTGCTGTACCTACCTCTGTGTCGTCAAGTATACTATCCATCCATACCTGGGGTGCATTTCAGTTTCGCACAGTTTGCTGACCACCAGTATATAATATATAGCATTACGGTACAGTAGGCCACTGCTGTACCTACCTCTGTGTCGTCAAGTATACTATCCATCTATACCTGAGGTGCATTTCAGTTTTGCACAGTTTGCTGACCACCAGTATATAATATATAGCATTACGGTACAGTAGGCCACTGCTGTACCTACCTCTGTGTCGTCAAGTATACTCTCCATCCATACCTGTGGTGCATTTCAGTTTTGCACAGTTTGCTGACCACCAGTATATTATATATAGCATTACGGTACAGTAGGCCACTGCTGTACCCTCCTCTGTGTCGTCAAGTATACTATCCATCCATACCTGTGGTGCATTTCAGTTTTGCACAGTTTGCTGACCACCAGTATATAATATATAGCATTACGGTACAGTAGGCCACTGCTGTACCTACCTCTGTGTCGTCAAGTATACTATCCATCCATACCTGTGGTGTATTTCATTTTTGCACAGTTTGCTGACCACCAGTATATAATATATAGCAGTACGGTACAGTAGGCCACTGCTGTACCTACCTCTGTGTCGTCAAGTATACTATCCATCCATACCTGTGGTGCATTTCAGTTTTGCACAGTTTGCTGACCACCAGTATATAATATATAGCATTACGGTACAGTAGGCCACTGCTGTACCTACCTCTGTGTCGTCAAGTACACTATCCATCCATACCTGTGGTGCATTTCAGTTTTGCACAGTTTGCTGACCACCAGTATATAATATATAGCATTACGGTACAGTAGGCCACTGCTGTACCTACCTCTGTGTCGTCAAGTATACTATCCATCCATACCTGGGGTGCATTTCAGTTTCGCACAGTTTGCTGACCACCAGTATATAATATATAGCATTACGGTACAGTAGGCCACTGCTGTACCTACCTCTGTGTCGTCAAGTATACTATCCATCTATACCTGAGGTGCATTTCAGTTTTGCACAGTTTGCTGACCACCAGTATATAATATATAGCATTACGGTACAGTAGGCCACTGCTGTACCTACCTCTGTGTCGTCAAGTATACTCTCCATCCATACCTGTGGTGCATTTCAGTTTTGCACAGTTTGCTGACCACCAGTATATTATATATAGCATTACGGTACAGTAGGCCACTGCTGTACCCTCCTCTGTGTCGTCAAGTATACTATCCATCCATACCTGTGGTGCATTTCAGTTTTGCACAGTTTGCTGACCACCAGTATATAATATATAGCATTACGGTACAGTAGGCCACTGCTGTACCTACCTCTGTGTCGTCAAGTATACTATCCATCCATACCTGTGGTGTATTTCATTTTTGCACAGTTTGCTGACCACCAGTATATAATATATAGCAGTACGGTACAGTAGGCCACTGCTGTACCTACCTCTGTGTCGTCAAGTATACTATCCATCCATACCTGTGGTGCATTTCAGTTTTGCACAGTTTGCTGACCACCAGTATATAATATATAGCAATACGGTACAGTAGGCCACTGCTGTACCTACCTCTGTGTCGTCAAGTATACTATCCATCCATACCTGTGGTGCATTTCAGTTTTGCACAGATTGCTGACCACCAGTATATAATATATAGCATTACGGTACAGTAGGCCACTGCTGTACCTACCTCTGTGTCGTCAAGTATACTATCCATCCATACCTGTGGTGCATTTCAGTTTTGCACAGTTTGCTGACCACCAGTATATAATATATAGCATTACGGTACAGTAGGCCACTGCTGTACCTACCTCTGTGTCGTCAAGTATACTATCCATCCATACCTGTGGTGCATATCAGTTTTGCACAGTTTGCTGACCACCAGTATATAATATATAGCATTACGGTACAGTAGGCCACTGCTGTACCTACCTCTGTGTCGTCAAGTATACTATCCATCCATACCTGTGGTGCATTTCAGTTTTGCACAGTTTGCTGACCACCAGTATATAATATATAGCATTACGGTACAGTAGGCCACTGCTGTACCTACCTCTGTGTCGTCAAGTATACTATCCATCAATACCTGTGGTGCATTTCAGTTTTGCACAGTTTGCTGACCACCAGTATATAATATATAGCATTACGGTACAGTAGGCCACTGCTGTACCTACCTCTGTGTCGTCAAGTATACAATCCATCCATACCTGTGGTGCATTTCAGTTTTGCACAGTTTGCTGACCACCAGTATATAATATATAGCATTACGGTACAGTAGGCCACTGCTGTACCTACCTCTGTGTCGTCAAGTATACTATCCATCCATACCTGTGGTGCATTTCAGTTTTGCACAGTTTGCTGACCACCAGTATATAATATATAGCATTACGGTACAGTAGGCCACTGCTGTACCTACCTCTGTGTCGTCAAGTATACTATCCATCAATACCTGTGGTGCATTTCAGTTTTGCACAGTTTGCTGACCACCAGTATATAATATATAGCATTACGGTACAGTAGGCCACTGCTGTACCTACCTCTGTGTCGTCAAGTATACTATCCATCCATACCTGTGGTGCATTTCAGTTTTGCACAGATTGCTGACCACCAGTATATAATATATAGCATTACGGTACAGTAGGCCACTGCTGTACCTACCTCTGTGTCGTCAAGTATACTCTCCATCCATACCTGTCGTGCATTTCAGTTTTGCACAGTTTGCTAACCCCCAGTATATTATATATAGCATTACGGTACAGTAGGCCACTGCTGTACCTACCTCTGTGTCGTCAAGTATACTAACCATCCATACCTGTGGTGCATTTCAGTTTTGCACAGTTTGCTGACCACCAGTACATAATATATAGCATTACGGTACAGTAGGCCACTGCTGTACCTACCTCTGTGTCGTCAAGTATACTATCCATCCATACCTGTGGTGCATTTCAGTTTTGCACAGTTTGCTGACCACCAGTATATAATATATAGCATTACGGTACAGTAGGCCACTGCTGTACCTACCTCTGTGTCGTCAAGTATACTATCCATCCATACCTGTGGTGCATTTCAGTTTTGCACAGATTGCTGACCACAAGTATATAATATATAGCATTACGGTACAGTAGGCCACTGCTGTACCTACCTCTGTGTCGTCAAGTATACTCTAGTCTCCATCCATACCTGTGGTGCATTTCAGTTTTGCACAGCTTGCTGACCCCCAGTATATTATATATAGCATTACGGTACAGTAGGCCACTGCTGTACCTACCTCTGTGTCGTCAAGTATACTATCCATCCATACCTGTGGTGCATTTCAGTTTTGCACAGTTTGCTGACCACCAGTATATAATATATAGCATTACGGTACAGTAGGCCACGGCTGTACCTACCTCTGTGTCGTCAAGTATACTATCCATCCATACCTGTGGTGCATTTCAGTTTTGCACAGTTTGCTGACCACCAGTATATAATATATAGCATTACGGTACAGTAGGCCACTGCTGTACCTACCTCTGTGTCGTCAAGTATACTATCCATCCATACCTGTGGTGCATTTCAGTTTTGCACAGTTTGCTGACCACCAGTATATAATATATAGCATTACGGTACAGTAGGCCACTGCTGTACCTACCTCTGTGTCGTCAAGTATACTATCCATCCATACCTGTGGTGCATTTCAGTTTTGCACAGTTTGCTGACCACCAGTATATAATATATAGCATTACGGTACAGTAGGCCACTGCTGTACCTACCTCTGTGTCGTCAAGTATACTATCCATCCATACCTGTGGTGCATTTCAGTTTTGCACAGTTTGCTGACCACCAGTATATAATATATAGCATTACGGTACAGTAGGCCACTGCTGTACCTACCTCTGTGTCGTCAAGTATACTATCCATCCATACCTGTGGTGCATTTCAGTTTTGCACAGTTTGCTGACCACCAGTATATAATATATAGCATTACGGTACAGTAGGCCACTGCTGTACCTACCTCTGCGTCGTCAAGTATACTATCCATCCATACCTGTGGTGCATTTCAGTTTTTCACACTTTGCTGACCACCAGTATATAATATATAGCAGTACGGTACAGTAGGCCACTGCTGTACCTACCTCTGTGTCGTTAAGTATACTATCCATCCATACCTGTGGTGCATTTCAGTTTTGCACAGTTTGCTGACCACCAGTATATAATATATAGCATTATGGTACAGTAGGCCACTGCTGTACCTACCTCTGTGTCGTCAAGTATACTATCCATCCATACCTGTGGTGCATTTCAGTTTTGCATAGTTTGCTGACCACCAGTATATAATATATAGCATTACGGTACAGTAGGCCACTGCTGTACCTACCTCTGTGTCGTCAAGTATACTATCCATCCATACCTGTGGTGCATTTCAGTTTTGCACAGTTTGCTGACCACCAGTATATAATATATAGCATTACGGTACAGTAGGCCACTGCTGTATCTACCTCTGTGTCGTCAAGTATACTATCCATCCATACCTGTGGTGCATTTCAGTTTTGCACAGTTTGCTGACCACCAGTATATAATATATAGCATTACGGTACAGTAGGCCACTGCTGTACCTACCTCTGTGTCGTCAAGTATACTATCCATCCATACCTGTGGTGCATTTCATTTTTGCACAGTTTGCTGACCACCAGTATATATTATATAGCAGTACGGTACAGTAGGCCACTGCTGTACCTACCTCTGTGTCGTCAAGTATACTATCCATCCGTACCTGTTGTGCATTTCAGTTTTGCACAGTTTGCTGACCACCAGTATATAATATATAGCATTACGGTACAGTAGGCCACTGCTGTACCTACCTCTGTGTCGTCAAGTATACTATCCATCCATACCTGTGGTGCATTTCAGTTTTGCACAGTTTGCTGTCCACCAGTATATAATATATAGCATTACGGTACAGTAGGCCACTGCTGTACCTACCACTGTGTCGTCAAGTATACTATCCATCCATTCCTGTGCTGCATTTCAGTTGTGCGCAGTATATATAGTAGTAGGCCATTTCTATTGATACTGGCATATAATTCCACACATTAAAAAATGGAGAACAAAAATGTGGAGGTTAAAATAGGGAAAGATCAAGATCCACTTCCACCTCGTGCTGAAGCTGCTGCCACTAGTCATGGCCAAGATGATGAAATGCCATCAACGTCGTCTGCCAAGGCCGTTGCCCAATGTTATAGTAGAGAGCATGTAAAATCCAAAAAACAAAAGTTCAGTAAAATGACCCAAAAATCAAAATTGAAAGCGTCTGATGAGAAGCGTAAACTTGCCAATATGCCATTTACGACACGGAGTGGCAAGAAACGGCTGAGGCCCTGGCCTATGTTCATGGCTAGTGGTTAAGATTCACATGAGGATGGAAGCACTCATCCTCTCGCTAGAAAAATGAAAAGACTTAAGCTGGCAAAAGTACAGCAAAGAACTGTGCGTTCTTCTAAATCACAAATCCCCAAGGAGAGTCCAATTGTGTCGGTTGCGATGCCTGACCTTCCCAACACTGGACGGGAAGAGCTTGCGCCTTCCACCATTTGCACGCCCCCTGCAAGTGCTGGAAGGAGCACCCGCAGTCCAGTTCCTGATAGTCAAATTGAAGATGTCACTGTTGAAGTACACCAGGATGAGGATATGGGTGTTGCTGGCGCTGGGGAGGAAATTGACAAGGAGGATTCTGATGGTGAGGTGGTTTGTTTAAGTCAGGCACCCAGGGAGACACCTGTTGTCCGTGGGACGAATATGGCCATTGACATGCCTGGTCAAAATACAAAAAAAATCAGCTCTTCGGTGTGGAATTATTTCAACACAAATGCGGACAACAGGTGTCAAGCCGTGTGTTGCCTTTGTCAAGCTGTAATAAGTAGGGGTAAGGACGTTAACCACCTAAGAACATCCTCCCTTATACGTCACCTGGACCGCATTCATCAGAAGTCAGTGACAAGTTCAAAAACTTTGGGTGACAGCGGAAGGAGTCCACTGACAACTAAATCCCTTCCTCTTGTAATCAAGCTCCTGCAAACCACACCACCAACTCCTTCAGTGTCAATTTCATCCTTACCCAGGAAAGCCAATAGTCCTGCAGGCCATGTCACTGTCAAGTCTGACGAGTCCTCTCCTGCCTGGGATTCCTCCGATGCATCCTTGAGTGTAACGCCTACTGCTGCTGGCGCTGCTGTTGTTGCTGCTGGGAGTCGATCGTCATCCCAGAGGGGAAGTCGGAAGACCACTTGTACTACTTCCAGTTAGCAATTGACTGTCCAACAGTCCTTTGCGAGGAAGATTAAATATTACAGCAGTCATCCTGCTGCAAAGCAGATAACTCAGGCCTTGGCAGCCTGGGCGGTGAGAAACGTGGTTCCGGTATCCACCGTTAATTCAGAGGCAACTAGAGACTTGATTGAGGTACTATGTCCCCGGTACCAAATACCATCTAGGTTCCATTTCTCTAGGCAGGCGATACCTAAAATGTACACAGACCTCAGAAAAATAGTCACCAGTGTCCTAAAAAATGCAGTTGTACCCAATGTCCACTTAACCACGGACATGTGGACAAGTGGAGCAGGGCAGACTCAGGACTATATGACTGTGACAGCCCACTGGGTAGATGTATTGCCTCCCGAAGCAAGAACAGCAGCGGCGGCACCAGTACCAGCATCTCGCAAACGCCAACTCGTTCCTAGGCAGGCTACGCTTTGTATTACCACTTTCCAGAAGAGGCACACAGCTGACAACCTCTTACGGAAACTGAGGAAGATCATCGTAGAATGGCTTACCCCAATTGGACTCTCCTGGGGATTTGTGACATCGGACAATACCACCAATATTGTGCGTGCATTACATCTGGGCAAATTCCAGCACGTCCCATGTTTTGCACATACATTGAATTTGGTGGTGCAGAATTATTTAAAAAACGACAGGGGCGTGCAAGAGATGCTGTCGGTGGCCCGAAGAATTGCAGGGCCACTTTCGGCATTCAGCCACCGCGTGCCGAAGACTGGAGCACCACCAAACATTCCTGAACCTGCCCTGCCATCATCTGAAGCAAGAGGTGGTAACAAGGTGGAATTCAACCCTCTATATGCTTCAGAGGATGGAGGAGCAGCAAAAGGCCATTCAAGCCTATACATCTGCCCACAATATAGGCACAGGAGGGGGAATGCACCTGACTCAAGCGCAGTGGAGAATGATTTCAACGTTGTGCAAGGTTCTGCAACCCTTTGAACTTGCCACACGTAAAGTCAGTTCAGACACTGCCAGCCTGAGTCAGGTCATTCCCCTCATCAGGCTTTTGCAGAAGAAGCTGGAGACATTGAAGAAGGAGCTAAAACAGAGCGATTCAGCTAGGCATGTGGGACTTGTGGATGGAGCCCTTCATTCGCTTAACCAGGATTCACGGGTGGTCAATCTGTTGAAATCAGAGCACTACATTTTGGCCACCATGCTCGATCCTAGATTTAAAACCTAAGTTGTATCTCTCTTTCCAGCAGACACAAGTCTGCAGAGGTTCAAAGACCTGCTGGTGAGAAAATTGTCAAGTCAAGCGGAACGTGACCCGTCAACATCTCCTCCTTCACATTCTCCCGCAACTGGGGGTGCGAGGAAAAGGCTAAGAATTCCGAGCCCACCCACTGGCAGTGATGCAGGGCAGTCTGGAGCGAGTGCTGACATCTGGTCCGGACTGAAGGACCTGCCAACGATTACTGACATGTCGTCTACTGTCACTGCATATGATTCTCTCACCATTGAAAGAATGGTGGAGGATTATATGAGTGACCGCATCCAAATAGACACGTCAGACAGTCCGTACGTATACTGGCAGGAAAAAGAGGCAATTTGGAGGCCCTTGCACAAACTGGCTTTATTCTACCTAAGTTGCCCTCCCTCCAGTGTGTACTCCGAAAGAGTGTTTAGTGCAGCCGCTCACCTTGTCAGCAATCGGCGTACGAGGTTACTTCCAGAAAATGT
Source organism: Pseudophryne corroboree (assembly GCF_028390025.1). Classification (NCBI taxonomy): domain Eukaryota; kingdom Metazoa; phylum Chordata; class Amphibia; order Anura; family Myobatrachidae; genus Pseudophryne; species Pseudophryne corroboree. Next base: position 227,711,010 of record NC_086454.1, on the reverse strand, counting down.
GGAGAAGATGATGTTCATCAAAATGAATTATAATCAATTCCTCCGTGGAGACATTCACCAGCAGCAATTGCCTCCAGAAAGTACACAGGGACCTGAGATGGTGGATTCCAGTGGGGATGAATTAATAATCTGTGAGGAGGGGGATGTACACAGTGAAAGGGGTGAGGAATCGGAGGATGATGATGAGGTGGACATCTTGCCTCTGTAGAGCCAGTTTGTGCAAGGAGAGATTGATTGCTTCTTTTTTTGGTGGGGGTCCAAACCAACCAGTCATTTCAGTCACAGTCGTGTGGCAGACCCTGTCGCTGAAATGATGGGTTCGTTAAAGTGTGCATGTCCTGTTTATACAACATAAGGGTGAGTGGGAGGGCCCAAGGACAATTCCATCTTGCACCTCTTTTTTCTTTCATTTTTCTTTGCATCATGTGCTGTTTGGGGACAATTTTTTTGAAGTGCCATCCTGCCTGACACTGCAGTGCCACTCCTAGAAGGGCCAGGTGTTTGTGTCGGCCATTTGGGTCGCTTAGCTTAGTCACACAGCGACCTTGGTGCGCCTCTTTTTTTCTTTGCATCATGTGCTGTTTGGGGACAATTTTTTTGAAGTGCCATCCTGCCTGACACTGCAGTGCCACTCCTAGATGGGCCAGGTGTTTGTGTCGGCCACTTGGGTCGCTTAGCTTAGCCATCCAGCGACCTCGGTGCAAATTTTAGGACTAAAAATAATATTGTGAGGTGTGAGGTGTTCAGAATAGACTGAATATGAGTGGAAATTATGGTTATTGAGGTTAATAATACTATGGGATCAAAATGACCCCCAAATTCTATGATTTAAGCTGTTTTTGAGGGTTTTTTGGAAAAAAAACCCGAATCCAAAACACACCCGAGTCCGACAAAAAATTTTCGGTGAGGTTTTGCCAAAACGCGTCCGAATCCAAAACACGGCCGCGGAACCGAATCCAAAACCAAAACACAAAACCCGAAAAATGTCCGGTGCACATCACTAGTTCTGGTTCCCACTGCTGAGAGTAAACTGTATGTTCATTGGCAGGGACCAAATGAGGTTATTGAAAAAGTTGGACCGATTTATTATAAGGTCCACCAGGAAGAGAAAGAAAGGCTGAACACAACTACCATGTTAACCTGTTGAAACCCTGGCAAGAGAGTGTTGCTATTAAAGCTCAGAATGGGTGGTACCCATTGAGGAAAAGTTAAATGTCAACCAAATACAGCTATAGAAATGGTAGGTCAAAATCAAGACATATTTTCCTCCATTGCAGGTAGAACCCAAATCATAAAACATGACATTGTTGCCCCACTGTCATGCTCGGCTTGAGTTTGGGATCTGACGACAGATAATTGACTGAGGGAGCAGCTATCAGCAAAGGAAGGAAATGAGGTGGCTGAATGTAGTTCTTACTCATGGATTGAAGACTTAGGCCCAAAGATGTAGAGGGGTAGGCAACGAGGACAATGACCGAGATCGATACACTGAAGAAAGATTAATTCAGTTTTAATGAGACCTCAATCATACAGAACAACTAGGAGATAAGTCTGAGTGAATTCTGAAGTACGAAATGTTCGTGATTTATAAACGATGCTGAAGAATACTGAATGAAGAAGTGACTTGTGATTTGTAAACGATGCTAAAGAACACTGAATGAAGAGATGACTTGTGATTTGTAAATGACGTTGAAGAACACTGAATGAAGAGATGACTTGTGATTTGTAAACGATGCTGAAGAACCCTGAATGAAGAAATGAATTGAAGAACGAAGTTGAAGAGAGGGTTGCTGTGAGTACCGTCAGCAAACAGAGACCCTCTACCAGATAGAGGACCCAGCGGTTAAACCGCAAGAGCAGGTGGACTGGGAGCAAATGGACTGCAGTAACAAAACTGACCAACGGCGGCCTCCACAGAACCAGAATACCAACGGTTAACCTGGGAGCGCAGAGCTTGAGCACCTTACAGCAGCAAGTAACTTGAAGCACTGGCACCATAGCTAAGCATCAACCCCTTTTTATAAGGGAAGACTGCACTGGATTGGCTGGACATGAACTGGAATACTTATTGGCTTGGCTTGGTCTCCAACATGGCAGATCCCTGCACAGAGGACACATGTGGAGCCAGCACACAGCCACTACTTCTGGCCTCAGCCTCTCAGATGCCGCACTCCAGCAACAGGACACTTGGAAACAGACACCTGTAAACTGAGAGGTAGAAGATATGCTCTGGTTGAGGGTGACAGAAGAGTCCAATAGTGAGTGGAACAATCCCATTGTTTTAGTGCCTAAAACCTCAGGGGCTTTGATGTTCTGCAATGATTTCAGAAAGTTGAATAATGTGTCTAAATTTGACTCCTACCCCACGCCACAAGTCGGCAAATTAGTTGAGAATTTGTCAGTCACAGTCAGCGGGAGTGTGGCTGCAGGGAGCCAGCGCTTACACATCCAGGTGTTGTGGTCTCTCCCTCTGCAGTGCTACGGCAGATGGAGGCGGGCAGTTGGTGTGCGGTGTGAGATCCGAGAGGCAGGAGGGGGTGAGTAGGCAGTGGAATGGCACTCTGTGAAGCCATAGTCCTGGCGGCGCCGCCATCTTGGTTCTGGCACATGACCTGCGGGGACCAATCAGAGGCCTGATTCAGGTAATTTAGGCTGCACCAATCCCAGGAGGGTATTTCTGGGAGCATTCTGGGGCATTCTGAAGCCAGTGCAATGTATGTCGCAGCCTAGTCTACATGCTAGTGCTCTGTTCTCCCAGTTTCTAGAGTGTGCTCTTGCAACTGGTTCATGTTGTTTATTATGGCTCCATCTCCATAGTCTCCACTTACCTAATTTCCTTGTACTGTACCAGCACCATGGGGGTCATTCCGACCCATTTGCACGCAGCAGTTTGTCGCTGCAGTGCAAACGGGTCCGGAATGAGTATGTGCAGTGGCCGCCCTGCACACGCGCGTCATTGCCCGGCGAGAGGGGTCGCCAGGTTACATCGCGAACAACGAAGAAAGCGGTCACAGAGACGACCGCAAGAAGATTAACAGAAAGAAGGCGTTCCTGGGCATCACCGGACCGTTGCCTGCCGTTTTCGGGGAGTGGTGAAGAAAACGCAGGCATGTCCAGGAGAACAGAGGGCGGATGTCTGAGGTCAATGCCGGCCCCAGCATCTCTGAGATCATCGCACAGGGTAAGTATGCCCAAGGCTAGTCTTGTTCTGCTTGAATTTATTTTAGCTGCACAAGCAATCGCAGCCCTGCTAAGCTAAAATATACTACCCCATAGGCGTGGACTAGTTGATCGCAGCAGCAACAAAAAGTTGCTGGCTGCGATCAACTCGGAATGACCACCTATGTACGCCACTCTGCTACAGCTGTCTTCGTCACTGCTCCAGCCTGCGAGGGTTGATCCAGTCCTAGATCACGATATACCGGTGTCCACGTACTTCCCAGACTATTCATTTTTCCTTTCTTCTTTATCTTCGTCCTCAAGTTTTATACACTTCATGTGAAGGAATTTCCATCCCGGAGAGCCCATCTCCCAATTGGAACTTAGCTCAGAGGCTCCAGTTACAGTCGTTAACTCAGTGGCAACTAGGAACTTTAATCCGTCAGGCCACTTCCATCCCAGAGAGTCTGTCTTCCAACCTAAACCCAGCTTGGAACCACCAGTCTCAGCTACAACTTTACTTACATTACCTAAAAGCCAACTCCTCACTATCTTAGACCTAACTAAGGGTTATTGACAAATTCCCTTAGCAGGGTCACCTAAGGCTAAAACAGCATTTTCAATGCCAGAAGGATTATTCCAATATTACATGTTACCTTTTGGGTTACAAAGGGCCCCTGAAAACTTTCAAAGAGCAATGAATAAGCTGTCAAGACCACATCAAGAGTATGCAGCTGCATTATCTGCAGCTGCATACTTAGATGACATTGTGATCTTCAGTCAAGATTGGGAGTCACACATCTCAAAAGTGGAGGCTGTATTTAACACTCTACAGTTTCACGTGCTTGCTTCCAATCCTGAGAAATGTGCCATTGGTATGACAAAGGCTAAGTACTTTGGGTATGCAGTTGGCCATGGGCAGGTAAAGCCTCAGATGAATTAAATGGTGGCTGTATGTTCATGGCCCAAACCAGAGAGGAAAATGCATCTAAGGACCTGTTACTGTGACTGTTTAATTTTGTATGGTATTTGTGGCCTGCAGTAACACCAAAGTTGATACTTTCTGTGTAGTGGCTGCTAAGCTGCAGTGACTAAACAACCCACTGTTTTATATATATATTTTTTTAAATTAAACAAAAGAAGGGGCACTCTATAGTGCATTAAAAGATTTTAGTCCAACATAAAACCACACACATTATTCATTGATAAGAGTGTACTCATACCAAGTAGAGATGATCGGGTTCAGTTCCCGATCATCCCGAGGTTCACGAGGACGTCTGGCTCGGGACGTCCCGCTTTCCTCGGATCCAAAAACATCATCATCTCACTGTCGAATTCTCAAGGGTTTTGGATTCTATATAAGTCCCAGTGATTGGCGCCATCTTCACTCCGGCTTTCGATGTTGTACAGCGCAGACATGTCTGTGCTGTCTGCTGCTGTGGGCTCACATTTAGGGGCTGCTGTGACATCTGAGAGGCTTCTGTGGGCTCACATTTAGGGGCTGCTGTGTCATCTATCTAGAGGGCTGCTGTAAGGGGCTGCTGTGGGCTCACATTTAGGGGCCGCTGTGACATCTAAGGGGCTGCTGTGGGCTCACATTTAGCTGCTGCTGTGTCATCTAAGGAGCTGTTGTGTCCTCATAGAAGGACCCTGTGTCCTCCAGGGGCTGCTCTGTCTGTCAAGGGGTTGCTCTCTGTCAGTCCATCCAGGGGCTTTGCCCCAGTGTTAAAATAAAATAAAAATATAATTCTATTTTGTGCTGTACCCCAGTCTACATCCAGAGGCTGCTGCTGCTGTGTCCGTCCATCAAGGGGCTGCTCCATCCATTAAGGGGTGCTCTGTCCATCCATCCAGGGGCTCTGCCCAAGTGTTAAAATAAATAAATAAATAAATAATAAATATATATATATATATATATATATATATATATATATAGTCTTGTAGACCAGCACTCCATTAATTCATAGTGATGGCTGCGGTGCACTGCTCAGAAAGATAGTGTAGGCAACAATACAGAGGCACTCCAGCTGGCTTTTTTTCAAGAAAAACACAAGGCAAACGTATAGCAACATTTCGGAATTTACTGCTTCGTCAGGACATACATATGTATGTCCTGACAAAGGAGTAAATTCCGAAACGTTGCTATACGTTTGCCTTGTGTTTTTCTTGAAAAAAAGCCAGCTGGAGTGCCTCTGTATTGTTGCATATATATATATAATAATTCCAATGTCCGGCTCTCACTTGATGCTACACAGCTGCGCCGGGTGCCCGCATGTAACGTAGGATACACACAATAGTACAGGTATGCAGCACTCCTGGCGTCTGAAGTATCACTCTTACACAGCACAGTTCATATGGCAACGTTTCAGTGCCCTTTAAGGTGATACCTGACGAAAGTGCCACATTAAAGGGCACTGAAACGTTGCCATATGAACTGTGCTGTGTAAGAGTGATACTTCAGACGCCAGGAGTGCTGCATACCTGTACTATTGTATATATATATATATATATATATATATATATATATATAAAATTCTATTTAGTGCTGTACACCAGTGTACTGTACATCCAGTGGTTGTTACTGTTGGTCCATCAAGGGGCTGCTCCATGCATTAAGGGGTACTCTGTTGGTCCATTCAGGGGCTCTGCCCAAGTGTTAAAAAAATATTTAAAAGATATATATTTAATTCTATTTTGTGCTGTACCCCAGTATACATCCAGAGGCTGCTGCTATTGGTCCACCAAGGGGCTGCTCCAAACATTAAGGGGTGCTCTGTTGTCCATCCAGGGCCTCTGCCAAAGTGTTAAAGAAATATAAAAAATATATATTTAATGCTAATTTGTGCTGTATCCCAGTATACATCCAGAGGCTGCTGCTGTTGGTCCATCAAGGGGCTGCTCCATCCATTAAGACATAATCTGTCCGTCCATCCAGGGGCTCTGACCCAGTGTAAAAAAAATAAAAATAAAAATATTTATTTAATTCTATTTTGTGCTGTACCCCAGTATACATCTAGAGGCTGCTGCTGTGTCCGTCCATCAAGGGGCTGCTCCATCTATTAAGTGGTGCTCTGTCCATCCATCCAGGGGCTCCGCCCCAGTGTAAAATTAAAATGATAAAAGCTAAAAACAAAAATCCTAAAATTATAATTATAAAAAAATATAATTATATATTTATTTTATTTTCATAAGTACTGTGACACTGCTGGTCAGACCACAGTATATTATTTTCTACTTATAAATGCATTGTGTGACACTGTTTGTGTAGTCAACCTCAGTGTGTAATTATTATGTATACTTCTGATTCATTTGTGCGAAACTGTAACCGCCGGTGTGTGATATAAAAAATACTTCTACATACTTTTGACTCATTTGTTCGACACTGTAACCACAGTGTGTGATATAAAATATTATATATATATATATATATATATATATATACACACACTGCTCAAAAAAATAAAGGGAACACTAAAATAACACATTCTAGATCTGAATGAATGAAATATTCTTATTAAATATTTTGTTCTTCACATAGTTGAATGTGCTGACAACAAAATCACACAAAAAATTTCAATGGAAATAACATTTATTAACATTCATTATGCTGGCTGTCAGGATACCAACACCAGAATCCTGAAACCTGGTGAAATATCGGCAGTCAGAATCCCAACCACTGTCTGGAATCCCCACTCGGGTGGTGGTCCATTCCACCACCCGAGGAGGAATATAACCCTGTGGTGACCAACTCTTTGATTAAAAAGTACTCACAAGAGAACCATATTTTTTAGATGTTTTGCAACAATTAATATCAGAAAAACTAGTTACTAGTTCTTTTCAACATTAATGTTTATATAATCACACTGTAAGCATGGTGAGCACAGCAAGTCCGCAAGGGTACATGTTGTGCTCACCACCGGACTTCGGGCTGTCGGGATCCCGGTGTCGTTCTCCTGACCGCCGGGATCCTGACAGCTGGGATATCATACTGAATCCGTATGATTGAACTGTATTTTATCAAAGAAATCCAGGGATAATTGTATAAAACAATTTCATTGTAAAAAACAATATGATAAATGTATTGTATCAACAGGTTCTGCTATGTTACTATTTTGTATTACTGCATACTGTAGTGCCTGCTGCACTATGCAGTAAGGAAAGTAAAGAGGGTCTCCCAATTGCCTGATACAGATAATTTTAATTTTGCACACTGTGCTTTCCCAGCAGGAGATATGAGAGGCAGAGGCATAGCCATAACTTTGTGCGCCCCATAGCAACATATTGAAGGGGCCCCTGTCCCAGTGCTTCTAGAGAGACACCCCTCCACAGCAGTTGTTAAGTGTATGCCCCATAGTAGTGCCCTAGTACATTTTCTGAACCATACTGTAGTAGTGCCCTAGTTCACGCTATGTCACTTTGTAGGGCAGCCAGTACACATTATGCCACACAGTACCCCAATTCACATTATAACATACAGTGTCCCTAGTTCATATTATGCTGAATTGCAGTGCCCCCAGTTCATATTATGCCACACCATATTGCCTCCACTTCATATTTGGCACATTACATTGCCCTAGTTCATACTATGTAACGTTATAATTAGTGATGTGCACCGGAAATTTTTCGGGTTTTGTGTTTTGGTTTTGGATTCGGTTCCACGTCCGTGTTTTGGATTCGGATGCGTTTTGGCAAAACCTCCCTGAATTTTTTTTGTCAGATTCGGGTGTGTTTTGGATTTGGGTGTTTTTTTACAAAAACCCCTCAAAAACAGCTTTAATAATTTGGGGGTCATTTTGATCCCATAGTATTATTAACCTCAATAACCATAATTTCCACTAATTTCCAGTCTATTCTGAACACCTCACACCTCACAATATTATTTTTAGTCCTAAAATTTGCACCGAGGTCGCTGGATGGCTAAGCTAAGCGACGTAAGTGGCCGACACAAACACCTGGCCCATCTAGGAGTGGCACTGCAGTGTCAGACAGGATGGCAGATTTAAAAAATAGTCCCCAAACAGCACATGATGCAAAGAAAAAAAGAGGTGCAATGAGGTAGCTGTGTGACTAAGCTAAGCGACCCAAGTGGCCGACACAAACACCTGGCCCATCTAGGAGTGGCACTGCAGTTTTCTAGCGAGAGGATGAGTGCTTCCATCCTCATGTGAATCTGAACCACTAGCCATGAACATAGGCCAGGGCCTCAGCTTTTCCTTGCCACTCCGTGTCGTAAATGGCATATTGGCAAGTTTACGCTTCTCATCAGACGCTTTTAATTTTGGTTTTTGGGTCATTTTACTGAACTTTTGTAGTATACTTGACGACACAGAGGTAGAGCAGTGGACTACTGTACCGTACTGCTATATATATATTGGTGGTCACAGCAACATTCTGCACTGTCCCCTCCTACTATATACTGCGCACAACTAAAATGCAGCACAGGTATGGATGCATAGTATACTTGACGACACAGAGGTAGAGCAGTGGACTACTGTACCGTACTGCTATATATATACTGGTGGTCACAGCAACATTCTGCACTGTCTCCTCCTACTATATACTGCGCACAACTAAAATGCAGCACAGGTATGGATGCATAGTATACTTGATGACACAGAGGTAGAAAAGTGGACTACTGTACCATACTGCTATATATATACTGGTGGTCACAGCAACATTCTGCACTGTCCCCTCCTACTATATACTGTGCACAACTAAAATGCAGCACATGTATGGATGCATAGTATACTTGATGACACAGAGGTAGAGCAGTGGACTACTGTACCGTACTACTATATATAAACTGGTGGTCACAGCAACATTCTGCACTGTCTCCTCCTACTATATACTGCGCACAACTTAAATGCAGCACAGGTATGGATGCATAGTATACTTGATGACACAGAGGTAGAGCAGTGGACTACTGTACTATACTGCTATATATATACTGGTGATCACAGCAACATTCTGCACTGTCCCCTCCTACTATATACTGCACACAACTAAAATGCAGCACAGGTATGGATGCATAGTATACTTGACGACACAGAGGTAGAGCCAGGGCTGGCCCTAACCAATATGATGCCCTAGGCAAGATTTTGGCTGGTGCCCCCTAGCACCACCGCTAGTTCCACCTCTGACCCTGTACCCCTTTCCCAGCACCATCACCCCTCACCCATAACAGTCCTTATTTTGGTATTACTACCCCCTATTTTTTAAATAGAGATAGTGCGCACATTTGGCGCACAGCCCAAAAAGGGGTGTGTTTTTGCTGGGAAGAGGCAAGACCACACAATAGTACCCCCAATTCAAATTACTCCACACAGTAGTGCAACTTTATTCATATTTTCTAATGCAATAGTGTCCCTTATTCACATTACATTGCACAGTAGTACCTCATATACGTTACTCCTCACAGTAATGCCCATTATTCACATTAAATCACACTGAGTTGACCCTTATTCACATTACACCATACCATATTGCTCTTTATTCACATTAGACCACACAGTAGTGCCCTTTCTATACATAACACCACACAGTAGAGCACCTTATACACATAATGCCACACAGTAATGCATTTATTAAAATTATATGCAGCATGTCTATATTCTGTGTGCGACTGTGGCTGTATCTGCATACAAAATGCTACACACACAATATAGGCATGCTGCATATCATTTTAATCAGCAGAAGCTGCTGGTGCCCCTAGACATACCAAATGCCCTAGGCAATTGCCTAGTTTGCCTATGCCTAGGGCCGGCTCTGGGTAGAGCAGTGGACTACTGTACTGTACTGCTATATATATATACTGGTGGTCACAGCAACATTCTGCACTGTCCTCCTACTATATACTACAATGCAGCACAGATATGGAGTGTTTTTCAGGCAGAGAACGTAGATATTTTCAGCACACTGAGCACAGATATTTGCAAGCACACTGAGCACAGATATTTGCAGCACACTGAGCACAGATATTTGCAGCACACTGAGCACAGATATTTGCAGCACACTGAGCACAGATATTTGCAGCACACTGAGCAGATATTTGCAGCACACTGAACACAAAAACTGAGAGAATGCATCCACGTCCTCTCGCTATCATCTCCAAAGCACGAGTGAAAATGGCGGCGACACGCGGCTCCTTATATAGAATACGAATCTCGCGAGAAACCGACAGCGGAATGATGACATTCGGGCGCTCTTGGGTTAACCGAGCAAGGCGGGAAGATTCGAGTCTGCCTCGGAACCGTGTAAAATGGGTGAAGTTCGGGGGGGTTCGGATTCCGAGGAACCGAACCCGCTCATCATCAGTTCATTTTCTACCACTTTACAATGAGCATGTCCAGGATACAGTTGTGCTCATAAGTTTACATACCCTAGCAGAATTTGTGATTTTCTGCCCATTTGTCAGAGAATATGAATGATAACTCACAAACTTTTCTTTCACTCATGGTTAGTGGTTGGGTGAAGCCATTTATTGTCAAACAACTGTGTTTACTCTTTTTAAATCATAATTCATAACAGAAACTACCCAAATGACCCTGATCAAAAGTTTACATACCCCAGTTCTTAATACCGTGTATTGCCCCCTTTAACATCAATGACAGCTTGAAGTCTTTTGTGGTAGTTGTGGATGAGGCTCTTTATTTTCTCAGATGGTAAAGCTGCCCATTCTTCTTGGCAAAAAGCCTCCAGTTCCTGTAAATTCTTGGGCTGTCTTGCATGGACTGCACATTTGAGATCTCCCCAGAGTGGCTCAATGATATTGAGGTCAGGAGACTGAGATGGCCACTCCAGAACCTTCACTTTATTCTGCTGTAGCCAATGACAGGTCGACTTGGCCTTGTGTTTTGGATCATTGTCATGTTGGAACGTCCAAGTACTTCCCATGCGCAGCTTCCGGGCTGATGAGTGCAAATTTTCCTCCAGTATTTTCTGATAACATGCTGCATTCATCTTGCCATCAATTTTGACCAAGTTTCCAGTGCCTTTGTAGCTCACACATCCCCAAAACATCAGCGATCCACCTCCGTGTTTCACAGTAGGAATGGTGTACCTTTCATCATAGGCCTTGTTGACTCCTCTCCAAATGTAACGTTTATGGTTGTGGCCAAAAAGTTCAATTTTGGTCTCATCACTCCAAATGACTTTGTTCCAGAAGTTTTGAGGCTTGACTCTGTGCTGTTTGGAGTATTGTAAGCGGGATGCTTTGTGGCATTTGCGTAGTAATGGCTTTCTTCTGGCGACTCGACCATGCAGCCCATGTTTCTTCAAATGCCTCCTTATTGTGCATATTGAAACAACCACACCCACTTTTTTCAGAGAGTCCTGTATTTCAGCTGAAGTTATTTGTGGATTTTTCTTTGCATCCCGAACAATTTTCCTGGTAGTTGTGGCTGAAATTTTTGTTGGTCTACCTGACCGTGATTTGGTTTCCACAGAATCCCTCATTTTCCAATTCTTAATTAGAGTTTGAACACTGCTGATTGGCATTCTCAATTGCTTGGATATCTTTTTATATCTCTTTCCTGTTTTATACAGTTCAATTACCTTTTCCCGCAGATCCTTTGACAATTCTTTTGCTTTCCCCATGACTCAGAATCCAGACACGTCAGTGCAGCACTGGATGAAAGATGCAAGGGTCTTTCAGGAGTCCAGAAACTCACTGACCTTTTATACGCACACACTGATTACAAGCAAACAGATCACAGGTGAGGATGGTTACCTTTAGTAGCCATTCAAACCCATTTGTGTCAACTTGTGTGCATGTTATCAGGCCAAAATCTAGAGGGTATGTAAACTTTTGATCAGGGTCATTTGGGTAGTTTCTGTTGTCATTATGATTTAAAAAGAGTAAACATAGTTGTTTGACAATAAATGGCTTCACCCAACCACTAACCATGAGTGAAAGAAAAGTTTGTGAGTTATCATTCATATTCTCTGACAAATGGCCAGAAATTCTGCTAGGGTATGTAAACTTATGAGCACAACTGTATATCAAGAAATATTGCAGGGCCCAAGGAAAAAGTTTGAAAGGGCACCTATGTATCACCTAATGGTGGAACATGTATTTAACACATGTAACTTTGGCAGGGAAGGTTGGCCCCCCTCAGATCTAGGCCCCATAGCAGCTGCACTCCCTCCACCTATGGTAGCTACCCCTTGATGAGAGGTATACAGAAACATGGCCCTGGAGCAGCTTGAAAGCTTGATTCTTATGTCTAGTTGGGATGTCAGTATATAAAGCAGAGGTTCTCAAACTCGGTCCTCGGGGGCCCACACAGTGCATGTTTTGCAGGTAACCCAGCAGGTGCACAGGTGTATTAATTACTCACTGACAGATTTTAAAAGGTCCACAGGTGGAACTAATTATTTCACTTGCGATTCTGTGAGGAGACCTGCAAAACATGCACTGTGTGGGCCCCCGAGGACCGAGTTTTAGAACCTCTGATATAAAGCTTATTTATTCAACTGTTTGATTAAAAAGTTCTAACGAGAGAACCATATTTTTTAGCTGTTTTGCAACAATTAATATCAGAAAAGCTAGTTACTAGTTCTTTTCAAAGTTAATGTTTATACACTTACACCAGGCATTCCCAACCACGGTCCTCAAGGCACACTAACAGTGCAGGTTTTAGTGATATCCAGGCTGCAGCAGAGGTGACTTAATTACTTGCTCAGTTATTTTGATTTAACCATCTGTGCTGCAGCCTGGATATCACTAAAACCTGCACTGTTGGTGTGCCTTGAGGACCGTGGTTGGGAACGCCTGACTTACACTGTAATTAATCCATGTATTAATGTAAAGGATTCTCCACTGCAAAGTGTTAAGAACAACTTTAAATGCTTATGTACTGTAGTTTAATAAGAATGAAACATTATTTAAACAAGAAAATCAATGTTACTTAAGAAAAGTAAGCCAGCTGGCTATTTACATAAACAGTAATGATCCATACTAAAATCCTACTGGTGGAAACACAGTTTGCAGTTTCTCATGATAATTACTGTCTCATGATTTGCAGATTCTATGTTAGTGTAAGATATGCAGTAATTACTCTTTATTGTAACAGAAGTTATGATGTAATAAGTCATAGCATATACACAGAAGTTACAGTATGGGCTATACTAAGCTGAATGTTCTGTCAATACCCTGAAGACTACAGTTTTCAGAGTTCTGGCTGTATTTCCATATGTAGCAAGTTATGGTCATAAACTCAAAAGTCATAGTATTGTAAACGACAGCTCTTATCAGGAGATCTGTCCTTTGCAATTTTCTAATTACATACTGGCGTTAGTATGTACCTTATAAGTTGAATATCGCATCCTGTAGTACATCCTGCCCACAGTGTTCTCTGATCATGACTAGAGATGTGCGGCGGGCACTTTTCGTGTTTTGGTTTTGGTTCTGGTTTCATTCTCGTGTTTTGGATCAGGATTGGTTTTGCCAAAACCACCCTTTCGTGTTTTGGTTTTGGTTTTGGATCTGGATGATTTTTGAAAAAAACATAAAAACAGCTAAAATCACATAAGTTGGGGGTAATTTTGATCCTACGGTATTATTAACCTTAATATCATTCATTTCCACTCATTTCCAGTCTATTCTGAACACCTCACACCTCACAATATTGTTTTTAGGCCAAAAGGTTGCAGAGAGGTGGCTGGGTGACTAAGATAAGCGACACAAGTGTGCGGCACAAACACCTGGCCTATCTAGTAGTGGCACTGCAGTTGCAGACAGGATGGCACTTAAAAAAACTAGGCCCCAAACAGCACATCATGCAAAGAAGAAAAAGAGGTGCAATGAGGTAGCTATATGACTAAGCTAAGCAACACAAGTGTGCGGCACAAACAACATGGGATGTGCTGGAATTTGCCCAGATGTAATACACGCACAATATTGGTGGCACAGGAGAGCGTACCCCTAAACCAAACACACACACGGCAAAGCCTGTAAAATTAATTTGAAAAATAACCCTTTTATTTGGAGCTATTATAATAATATGCAGCATAGGCAAACGTAACACTACACCAAACAGGGCAAACCCTGTAAAAATTATTTGGATAATAATATAAGTAATGTATATAACCCTTTTATTTGGAGTAAATAATATACAGCACAGGACACCACCACTGGACTTACGGCACCACAAGACACCACCACTGCACTGATGCAGCACAAGACAGCACCACTGGACTGCACTTATACGGCAGTACCCCTGCACTTATACGGCAGTGCCCCTGGAGTTGTACAGCAGTGTCAGACAGGATGGTGTTTTAGAAAAACTAGTCCCCAAACAGCACATGATGCAAAGAAGAAAAAAAGGTGCAGAATGGAATTTTCCTTGGGCCCTCCCACCCACCCTTATGTTATATAAACAGGACATGCACACTTTAACAAACCAATCATTTCAGCGACAGGGTCTGCCACACGACTGTGGCTGAAATGACTGGTTTATTTGGGCCCCCACCAAAAAAGAAGTAATCAATCTCTCCTTGCACAAACTGGCTCTACATAGGCAATTTGTCGACCTCCTCCTCATCCTCTGATTGCTCACCCCTTTCAGTGTGTACATCCTCCTCCTCACAGAGTATTAATTTGTCCCCAATGGAATCCACAATCACAGGGGTACTGTCTGGAGGCAATTGCTGGTAAAGGTCTTTCTGGAGGAATTTATAATTTATTTTGATGAACATCATCTTCTCCACATTTTGTGGAAGTAACCTCCTACGCCAATCACTGACAAGGTTACCGGCTGCACTAAATACTCTTTCGGAGTACACACTGGAGGGGGAACAAATTAGGTAAAATAAAGCCAGTTTGTGCAAGGGCATCCAAATTGCCTCTTTTTCCTGCCAGTATGCATACGGACTGTCTGACATGCCTACTTGGATGCTGTCACTCATATAATCCTTCACCATTCTTTCAATGGTGACAGAATCATATGCAGTGACAGTAAACATGTCAGTAATCGTTGACAGGTCCTTCAGTCTGGACCAGATGTCAGCACTCACTCAAGACTGTCCTGCATCACCGCCAGTGGTTGGCTAGGAAATCGTATCCTCTTCCTCGCAGCCCCAGTTGCAGGAGAAAATGAAGGAGGAGCTGTGAACGGGTCACGTTCCGCTTGACTTGACAATTTTCTCACCAGCAGGCCTTTGAACCTCTGCAGACTTGTGTCTGCCAGAAAGAGAGATACAATGTAGGCTTTAAACCTAGGATCGAGCACGGTGGTCAAAATGTAGTGCTCTGATTTCAACAGATTGGCCACCCTTGAATCCTGGCAAAGTGAATGAAGGGCTCCATCCACAAGTCCCACATACTTTGCGGAATCGCTCCATATTAGCTCCTCCTTCAATTTCTCCAGTTGCTTCTGCAAAAGCCCGATGAGGGGAATGACCTGACTCAAGCTGGCAGTGTCTGAACTGACTTCACGTGTGTCAAGTTCAAAGTGTTGGATAGACTTGCACAAGATGGAAATCATTCTCCACTGCGCTTGAGTCAGGTGCATTCCCCTTCCTTTGCCTATATCGTAGGTGGATTTATAGTCTTGAATGGCCTTTTGCTGCTACTCCATCCTCTGAATCATACTTAATAAAGTGTTGAATTCCACTTCGTTACCACCTCTTGCTTCAGGTGATGGCTGGGCAGGTTCATGAGTGTTTGCTGGCTCTCCAGTCTTCGGCACGTGGTGGCTGAATGCCGAAAGTGGCCCACAATTTTTCGGGACACTTACAGCACCTCCTGCACGCCCGTCATTTTTTTTTTTTAAATCTGCACCACCAAATTCATTGTATGTGCAAAACATGGGACGTGCTGGAATTTGCCCAGAAGTAATACACACACACTATTGGTGGCATTGCCTGATATCACAAATCCCCAGGAGAGTCTAATTGGGGTAAGCCATTGTGTGATGATGTCCCTCAGTTTCTGTAAGAGGTTGTCTCTTACGGAAAGCGGTGATACATAGCGTTGTTATGAACCACAAGCAGTGGTTCATTCCTGTTTGCATTCTGTTTATTAATTTCATGTATTGTAGTTCTGTTTGCATGCCAGGATTTCCATTGTTTGTTTAGAAGACTCTTGTTGGCCGCTGGTGGTGAGTCGGTGTAATTGCAGCCTGTTTCTATGTGTTTAGCCTCACCTGTCTGATAGTTGATCATTATGTGGTGAGTCTCTGTACTGCAATCTGGCTCTTGTCTGTGTTACTCTCACCTGCAGCTGTTTTAGTCATTATCTTGTGCCTGGCTTCCAGCCATCCTGATTGGGGCGTGTTCCCTTATTACCTAGCTAGCTCTGCAGTTCTGAGCAGGTGATAGATGTTTGTTGTTATACCTGGATGTTTCTGATTAGTGTCTTGTCCAGTATTGCATCTGTGTCCTGGCCCTGTCTGATACTGGAATCCTGTGTACTCGGTTCTGTCAGAGTCTGGAGCTTTTTGTGAGCTGCTTCCAGCCCTGGAGCATTCCTGTCCTGAAACCCAGTGATCAGGGCCAGCGCTACCATTATGCTGCTTTAGGCAGCTGCCTATGGGCGTCAGCCATTGGAGGGCGGCACGCTCCTCCTGAATTAGTTTTATTTAAAAATCATATCGTGCTGGGCTGGTTAGCGGAGGCTGCAGTGCGGGTCTTGGCGGCCGCAGCCACCACTATCATTCACCCTCAACCCCAGCCAGGGTGAACTACGTCTGCCGCGCCCCCTCTGCTGGTGGTCCTGGCAACAAGCAGGAAAAGCTGCGCAATGCATCTGTGTCCTAAAGTCCGGGCAGGCAGCAGCATCGTCCTCTCCCTCCTCCCCCTGCAGCCATAGGCAGGGAGGTCTGATCGCTGCCCCCAACCTACCATGCTCCCTCACCCGACGCCATTTACCACCAGCTGCTGGCCGCCCACCTGCTCCTGGCTCCTTCCCTTGTGTTTTGCCTGTCCCGGGCACGCTCCACCTCCTGCCCCTGATTGTTCAGTGTATAGAGAGGAGCGACGCAGTGCTGCCATGGAACCGCACAGCAAAGACAAACAGTCCCAGCCACTGTCAGCAAAAGAAGTATGTGAAAATTGTGTATGGCATCTTGATCTTAAACTACATAAGGGTTAATGGGTATAATTTATATAAAGGAGGGGGGGCAGGGTGGTAGGCACAACGTATATAAGGGGTGGGGATGATTGACAGAAAATAATCTGTAAGGGGGTTCACAAAATGCTACTATATATTAAAATTATATATATATATATATATATACACACACACATAGGTGTATATATATATATATATATATATATATACAGTGGTCGAAGTGGGCAGTATGGTATACCACCACTTCTTCCACTGACCTGGAAATGAAAGTGTGCAGCAGGAGGCGAGGGAAGTGACCATCCTGCTGCACATTGTGCTCCCATCCATGCTCGGCGGCCGGCAGCTGTGTAGAGCGCTGTACTAGTTCAAAGCCGCCCACCGCCGCCAGCCCGCTCCCGCATGACACCCCATGGCTACTCGGCTCCTGCCCCCCTGACAGCGCAGCTGCCCAGCTCAGTCTTCCGAACCATGGATGGCCAGCTCCCGTCACACAGCGCATCTACCCGGCTCTGGCTCCCACATGCTGACACCACAGCTGCCCTTCAACTGGGGAGAAGATGGAACTGATGGAGGAGAGTATCAGTGTGTGTGTGTGTGTGTGTGTGTGTGTGTGTGTGTGTGTGTGTGTAAATGTGGCTGTGTGTGTGTGTGACTGTGAGTATGTAGATATGTGGCTATGTGTGTGTGTATATGTGTGGCTATGTGTGTATAAGTGGTATAATGTGTGTGTGTGTATATGGCTGTGTGTAAATGTGGCTAGGTGTTTATTTTTATATATGTAAGTGTGTGTATGCGTGTATATGTGGCTTTGTGTGTATACCTGAACTGGGCCGAGTGGGGGGTCAATATGATCTTTTTCGCCTCCGGGCATCTTGTATTAACTTACGCCCCTGGCCAGCTGCCCACTGCTCACCGCCGCCAGCCGCACACCGCCGCCAGCCACCAGCCGCTAACCCGCAACAAATGGCAGTCAGAGGGACCTCACCACACCAAAGGCCTCCTTATCACCGCCGCTGCCCATGGGTGCCTCCGCCGACCACAGTCAGGTAATGTTCCCCTGCTGTCACCCTCTCTCCCTGTCATTACTGTCCCTGTCCCTACTGTCACTCTCTCTCTCCCTGCTGTCACTGTCGTCACTCTCTCTCTTCCTGCTGTCACTGTCATCACTCTCTCTCTCTCCTGTCATCACTCTCTCTCTCTCCCGGTCCCTGCTGTCACTCTGGCTGTCCCTGCTGTCACAATTTCAGCTCATTCAGTGTGCTACAATGTGAATTTCAGCTCATTTAGTGTGCTACAATGTGAATTTCGGCTCATTCAGTGTGCTATAATGTGAATTTCGGCTCATTCAGTGTGCTATAATGTGAATTTTGGCTCATTCAGTGTGCTACAATGTGAATTTTGGCTTATTCTGTGTGCTACAATGTGAATTTCGGCTCATTCAGTGTGCTACAATGTCAATTTCGGCTCATTCAGTGTGCTACAATGTGAATTTCGGCTCATTCAGTGTGCTACAATGTGAATTTTGGCTCATTCAGTGTGCTACAATGTGAATTTCGGCTCATTCAGTGTGCTACAATGTGAATTTCGGCTTATTCTGTGTGCTACAATGTGAATTTCGGCTCATTCAGTGTGCTATAATGTGAATTTCGACTCATTCAGTGTGCTATAATGTGAATTTCGTCTCATTCAGTGTGCTATTGGCCCTCATTCCGAGTTGTTCGCTCGGTAATTTTCTTCGCATCGCAGCGATCTTCCGCTAATTGCGCATGTGCAATGTTCGCACTGCGACTGCGCCAAGTAAATTTGCTAAGAAGTTTGGTATCTTACTCACGGCATTACGAGTTTTTTTCTGCGTTCTGGTGATCGTAATGTGATTGACAGGAAGTGGGTGTTTTTGGGTGGAAACTGGCCGTTTTATGGGTGTGTGTGAAAAAACGCTACAGTTTCTGGGAAAAACGCGGGAGTGGCTGGAGAAACGGGGGAGTGTCTGGGCGAACGCTGGGTGTGTTTGTGACGTCAAACCAGGAATGAAACTGACTGAACTGATCGCAGTGGCAGAGTAAGTAACGAGCTACTCAGAAACTGCAAAGAAATTTCTATTCGCAATTTAGAGAATCTTTCGTTCGCAATTTTGCTATGCTAAGATACACTCCCAGTAGGCGGCGGCTTAGCGTGTGCAATGCTGCTAAAAGCAGCTTGCGAGCGAACAACTCGGAATGAGGGCTATAATGTGAATTTTCGGCTCGTAACGTGTGCTATAATGTGAATTTCGGTTCATTCAGTGTGCTACAATGTGAATTTTGGCTCATTCAGTGTGCTACAATGTGAAATTCGGCTCATTCAGTGTGCTATAATGTGAATTTCTGCTCATTCGGTGTGCTATAATGTGAATTTCGGCTCATTCATTGTGCTATAATGTGAATTTCGGCTCATTCAGTGTGCTATAATGTGAATTTTGGCTCATTCAGTGTGCTATAATGTGAATTTGTTACGCACACCAGTGCTAACAGGAGTATACTGGTGTATGAACAGAGAGGGAAGCGAAGCAAACGAACTCACAGACAGTATAACATAACATACACAGGAGGTGATGGAATAACTAATAAACACAAAGTGAACGGAGAAGCCCAAAGGCTCAGGAATTGGGTGTCTCCCTAGTGTCAGGAATGCTCAGATGGAATAGAGCGGACAATGAAGCGAAGTGTAGTGATTTCACATGTGGAGCACCTGAAATGATGTTGCTAAGAGCAACAGAAAAAACCCCAAAGGGTTACCAACGGGTGTGGGAATAAACTCCTTGGTCAGAGATAGAAATATAGACACAAGGAGAGTATCCACAATCCTAACCCCCACTTGCAGGGCACAGGTTCAGCTTACTGCCACTAAACTGACACCTGGACGCCCTGCACAGTGAGGGAGGATTAAGCAAGCAGGTCTGAGAGTACAGCCGCAAACCTGCTGGGTTCACAGAATAGCAAAAGAACCCCAGCAGGTCAAACAACTGACTCCAGTCTTACTGCTAGGTCCGGATTGGCAGAATGAAGTACCGAATCCCAAGGCCTATTCGCAGTAAGCAACAAGTAAATACAAAGTCACACAGTACTAGCTAACTCTCTGGAACTGACTAACAAACAAAGATTCAGCAGCATTTGCCTAGCCTGAGAGGATGGTTTATATAGCAGGTGCTGTCCACGCCCCACTCAGACCTCACAGACTGTGAGCACAAAACCAGCGCCGGATTCCCTGCCGTGCACAGAGCCTGTAACCACTACACAGTAAAAACCCGGACCGGAATATCAGCTGCGCTCAGGTTACTTCGCTAACACTTGCCTCCCGGTTGCCATGGCGACGTGGCAGCACAGAGCAGGAGATCCTAACAGAATTTTAGCTCATTCAGTATGCTATAATGTGAATTTCGTCTCGTAACGTGTGCTATAATGTGAATTTTAGTTTGTACCGTGTGCTATAAGGTGAAAGGAGCACCAGTACTAGATAGTACAAGGGGTTCTACTACACTGGACACGCCCCCTTTTATGTGACCACGCCCCTTTTCTGGAGCATCCTTGACTTTTGCATACCCCCACTTCAAAATTTCCACTTCGACCAATGTATATATATATATATATATATATATATATACTCAAGATCATTTTTTTCACAATTCTATAAACAGGAAAGAGGATACGTGACACAAACAATATGATATATATATATATATATATATATATACAGGTTGAGTATCCCTTATCCAAAATGCTTGGGACCAGAGGTATTTTGGATATTGGATTTTTCCATAGTTTGGAATAATTGCATACCATAATGAGATATCATGGTGATGGGACCTAAATCTAAGCACACAGTGGCGTAAGTTTGTCCCAGTTGCCCGGAGGCAAGAATAATATTGGTGTCCCCCCCTATGTATGTACTGTATGTATAATATATATATATATATATATATATTCTGATATAAATATTTTATATATATTTTTAGACATACCCCTGATGAAGTCTTAGAGTAAGACGAAACGCGTCGGGTTATTTGTTCATAAACATCAAATCTCCGAATTGTCAAAGGAGAAGGAGGAATCTATCAAAGTTATTTCAACTGGTCCTCTGTACTATATGGTGTTATCTGCAAGAAGAGATACTATACCGTTTTGTATCATTGCTTTTATGTTGTAATAAATTTTACATGGAACATGTTAAATGGGGTTTTATGCTCACGAATTAGGAGTAAATATCTTAGGGAGACTGCTGTTTTTCCCCATTGAATAGTGGGTGGAAAAACAACCCAAGTGCGCCCATTCCTCTACTGGCACATATATATATATATATATATATATATATATATTTATATAAAATATTTGCTCCTGCATAGCAAGCCTGCAGATTCTAACTATATGAAGTTACTACAAAACCATTGAAACTATGGCAGATCTATGTAGGGGTCCAGCCACACACTACATAGATCTGTTCAGTCCCTCACAGTGCTGATTATTTCTCTGACAATTACTTTGCAAGTGACATATCCAGGATTAGAACCCACAACCTATTACACTGGAAGCCTGCACTTTACTGATGGAGATATCTGCTGTTGAATAGGAAGTATGGGAATTCTAACTATATGAAGTAACTTGTAATTGTCAGAAAAATAACTTCATATAGTTAGAATTATCATGCTTCCTTTATAGGAGCCAATAGCTTCATCAGTAAGGTGTCTGCTTCCAGTATATCTAGAAAAAAGAGGGTGTGGCTAATGGGGAAGTCAGCTACAGAAGAGTTACCGGCTGCTGTCAATTAATTGATGTCGCTGAGTACACAGAACAGGAGGAGAGGTGCCTCCCTTCAAAGCAGGAGCCCGGCGGCAGCTGACTCCGTTGCCTCCCAGAGTTCTGCCTCTGTAAGCACAGAATGCATTTATGTTTCATATACACCTTATACACACAGCCTGAAGGTAGTTTTAGCCAATATTTTTTATAACTTTGTGCATTAAACAAAGTGTGTGTACATTCGCACAATTCATTTATGTTTTACATACACCTTATACACACAGCCTGAAGGTCATTTAATACAATATTTTAATAACTTTGTATATTAAACAAAGTTTGTGTACATTGAGCCATCAGAAAACCAAAGTTTCACTATCTCACTCAAAAAAGTCCGTATTTCGGAATATTTGGATATGGGATACTCAACCTGTATATAGTATATATATATATATATATATATAGATAGATACATGCAATTGTTCAGAACAAGTTTTCTTCAGTACAGGCACGGCACTCCAGGACTTAGCAATGAAAAAAATACTTTATATCAACACATGAAAACAATGTGTATACATCACCAAGCACGAGCAATCTTTACAATGCTGCATTTCGGGCCCCGCAGGGTCCCTTCGTCAGGTACATGCAAGTGCTGAAAATGAATGAAACAACAGACATATACTGGGTGATGATAATAAACTTACCTAAGTAGCCTCCCCATGTCGGCGTGTGCCACCTCCAGAGCGCGTGGAACTTCCGGTAAGCTGAGGGCGCCATCCTGATGACATCATCAAGATGCTCAGTTGTCATGGCAACCCGGCTACGCCGTTCACTCTAGCGCCACTGTGGTCATCATAGCCTTACAGGGAGAAGCTGCTGAATCTAAATGCAAAAACTAAATTAAACACAACTACATAACTACAATCACATATATATCTACAATATCTATGATTTATATATATATCGAATAGCGCCAATCTAACGAGCACCGTCGATAATATAGTAGTCAAGGTGACTCAATTACTCCATCATAATCAATAGATATGTATTTGGAAAGTAGTACTAGACTAAAACAAAAAGGAAGAAAAATGTGTTATAGAAATATGAACAGACTGTATATAACTCGAATAATATCTGAATCAATAAATAAAAGGGTAAAAGAATGAAAAGAGAAAAAGAAACAGCAGGGATGGAAAAAAGAATACCAACAAAATCAATATAAATATAAATATACATATACAGCCTATGTATAACAGTTAATTAGAACGTAGGGCATTCCAATTAATTTTTTCATTCAAGCCATGTGGTTGTAAACTATTAAGCTTCATGATCCATTTGGCTTCTAATCTATGTAATGTAAGGATTCTATCACCCCCCCCGATGAGGAGGGGGTACATGATCAATAAGTTGGTATTTAAGATCAGAAATGGTATGAGCTTGAGCACAAAAGTGTCGTGACACTGGTTGATCAATTGCTTTGCCACTCAAAGCTTGATTAATATTAGAGCGGTGTAATGCCATTCGTTCCCTCCAAGTGCGACTTGAAAGGCCTACATATAAAAGTTGACAAGGACAAATAATGCAGTAAATGATAAAACGAGTGGTGCACATCATCACATGCCTAAAAAGAAATTTCTTTTTGGTTACTGGGTGAATAAATTCTGATCCTGAAATCAAAGCAGTACATGTAGTACACGATGGACAGCGGTAACAACCAGGCTTCTTACTTGTCCCAAAAATACCAACATCGGGGGAATAATCAGTTATGTCCGTCTTGACTAGATAGTCTCGCAAGTCACGGCCACGTTTATAACTGGTCATCACTTGTGTATTCTTAAAGCAGGCGAGTGATTTGTCTGATTTAACAATTGGCCATAAGGCCTTAGTTGCCCATGGTATAATGGGACTGGCTGTAGAGTATCGTGTAGACCATATAAATCTGTCTTGCGCTGCCTTGGGGCGGTGTTGAAAAATAACTTCTCTATTCATATCCATGATCTTTGATTTCGTGGATTCCAATTAATTGATATCATAACCCCTCTTGGCAAACTTATTTACCACAACCTGTAAGGCATCGTCCCATAGGGAGTGTTCACTGGTGATTCTTGCCACTCGAAGCATTTGTGAACGGGGTAGACCTTTTTTAAGGGGGATTGGGTGATGGCTACTTGCATCTAATAATGAATTTCTGTCTGTATGCGTATAAAATACAGTAGTTGATAACTTGCCCTCTTTCAAATGTACTGTTACATCTAAAAAATCAACATGGCTGGAGCTGCAAAGAAAAGTAAACTTGATCGGACCTGGAGTATCATTGATTTCATTCATCATCGTTTCAAACGATGCACCACTACCAGTCCATAAGACAAACAGATCGTCTATATATCTAATAAACCATAGTCTGTTTGGCCGATATCTTGGATTATCAAAGAATAATTGTTGTTCCTGTTGAAACATAAATACATTGGCGTAGGCCGGTGCCACGCTACTTCCCATGGCACAGCCTGCCAACTGGAGATAGAAATTGCCATTAAATAAAAAGTAATTTCTAGTAAGAATCAACCTGAGTAGTATTAGGAACAATGGTTTTTCAAAATCAAAGTCATCTTCTAAACTATTAATGAATGACTCCATGGCCTTAATACCAGCTTCATGAGGGATTGAGGTATATAAGGAGGAAACATCCATGGTACACAGTAATGTGTCGGGGGGCAGATTTTGAAATTTCAAGATTTTTTCCAAAAAAGTGGAGGTATCTTTAAGATACATTTTACGTTTGATAATGTGTGGTTGCAGGAGAAGATCTAGCAGTTCAGCAACTGGTTGATAGAGGGATCCCCTCGCATAGACAATCGGACGTCCTGGCGGATTCTCCAAATTTTTATGAATCTTGGGCAGTGTGTAAAGACATGGAATGATAGGATGTTTAGGAATCAATGCCACTTTAAGCTTAGCCTCTAGCTGTTTGTTCATCACTGCCGTTTCCGGGATTTGAGATAGTTCTTTCTGATATTGTTCTGTAGGATCCCGATCCAGTTTCACATATGTAGTAGTACATGACAACTGTCTCATCACTTCATTGATATATTGAGATCTATCCTGTATTACCACACTGCCCCCTTTGTCTGCCGGACGTATAGTAATCGATGTATCCTCACTTAATTTCTTTAAGGCATCTCGTTGTTCAAAAGTCAAATTTTGATGTATTTTGCCTGGCGTGGCTGTAAATCGGTTCACAGAGTCATTCATAAGACGACTGTAAGTTTTGAGAGATGGATTCAAAGATGGAGGATCGAATGTAGACATGGTATATTTCTGTATGATCTTATGTTTAGGTACTTTGTCTTCATCCTTGTTCTGATATTGAATAATTCTTTTAATCTCAATTTGCGATTCATTTGATGTAAATCGGTTTGCCATTCAAATGTGTTATGGAAATTGGTGGGTACAAAAGAAAGTCCTTTATTGAGTACAGACATCTCAATATTGGTCAAGGGTCGAGATGATAAATTAAAAATCAAGTCGTCTTCTTTGCTTTGGTTGCTTTTGTTGATCCTTTTGTTTTGTCTGCCCCTCCTTGTTGGCTTGGGCCAGCTTCTGCTCTGGCCCTGGTGGTAGCTCCTAAAGGGGGGCGTTGGGCTGAGATAGAATCATCGGAATCGACCAAAACAAAATCACTGTCACTGTTAGATGTATATTGCCTTTTATCTTGACGTGTCCCACGTGTTTACGGAAAGATCTCCCTGATGTTCTATTATAGGATTTCATGGAATCAGTGCCAGTTAGCCAACGATACACCTGGTGATCTTCATAATCATTTTGGACCGTTTGTAATTTAGATTTTTTAAATTTCAACAGGTCACGCCTGTAAGTCTCCACTTGTTGCGTCAATTTGGCCCATGTCGCGGCATATCCAGGATCGGATAATGTTTCCGTCTTGGTGGTCTTGATTGTATCGATTTTGGCTCTGGTCACTGATAGCTCACGGCCTGACTCCTCAATGATGAGGAGCATCAGGTCAAAGCTGCACTTATTAAATATTGAAATCCACCGACGACAAAAATCGGGGTTAGTTCTCCCTATGGTCGGAGCATTCCGCACACGAAACCTACGGGGAATCATTTTCTGTCTAAAGTAGTCAGATAAAGTTGAACCATGCAATAAGTAATCAGTCTCGCGTTTTCGGAGTCTATACAATTGTTTATACAGATCATCCACAGTATCCTCCAGCGCTTCAGGTACACAGTCCTCAGCAAATAAAATACGTTCAGCCTTCACCTTGCTGAAACTCATAGTTTCATCCGTATTTAAACCCAAATTGGCAAAAGCAGTCACATCATATCTCTCCACATTGGATTCCTCCATGTTAAATTGTTGTAGATCAATAGTGATGAATCAAAATAGAAGTGACAAAAAACTGCAGGTAGGTGCCTTGATACGATAGATAGATAGATAGATAGATAGATAGATAGATAGATAGATAGATAGATGTATACACACACACAAATGGGTGTAACTGGCATTTGCAACTATAACTAAAGAAAGAAACATAATAGGCAGTAAATTTTCATGAAATGGATTTACTGTATTATAAAAAGGTTATATATATATCATTAGCATTTTTGCTCCAGTACAGGTATACATTACATTTTTTTTTACGCGCCAGCTGTTTACAGGTGGTGCACTGGCCAGTACACACAGCCATGTTAGAGACAACAACACCATAATTTTAAATCTGGAGCCATCCACGAGCCAATGTGGCATAATGTGTAAGGGTCATTATTATTGTGTGGCAAAATGTATAAGGGGCATTACTGTGTGGCAAAATCTATAAGTAGCATTACTGTATGACATATTGTGTTATAATGGGCACTATTACTGTGTGGCAGGACGTGAATGGACTGTGTAATGTAAATGGGCTCTACTGTGGTGTAATGTGAATAAGAGGCACTACTGTGTGATCTAACGTGAATAAGGGGCACTACTGTGTGATGTAACATCAATAAGAGGCACTACTGTAATGTAACGTGAATGAGGAGGCAGGAAGTAGACTTAAGTTTTGCCTAGAGTGCTGAGAAACCTTGCACCGGCCCTGCCAGTGATTCTGTCAACCTTTGATCCTGTAGTCCTGAGACCTGGTGTCCGGAAGCCTGTTGTTGGAATCCTTCCAGCTTTCCATTCCTGTGAGCCTGTGTCTGCGGCTTCGGGGTTCCCGTTCACCTGCCTGTATGTGTTGTGAGTAGCGGCTTTGCCGCACCTTACGGCCTTGGCCATATCTGTCCTTTGGTGTTTTCTGCGAAGGTCTCTGCTCTGGCTGTCCGCGCTGGTATACGACGGTGTCGTGTAGGCGGTCGGGCAGCATTACCTTTTGTTATTATTTGTCTTGGTGGCTGAGCCGTACATACTTTTGTTAGAGTTCTGGAGTTGCCCCTAACTCTGTTTCAGGTTTTAGTTAGACGTTCCCCTTGTTATCGTCCCATCTCAGTTTACGCCTTGTCTCCAACTAAGACTGGGGGGCATCAGAGTTGGGCCGACTTAATCCGCCCTTTAAACACAGCTGTCGTGGGCTGGGCCCAAGCAAACATAGTCTTGCAGGTGTAGACTGACCACGAGGGTGAGACAATGGAGTCAGGGCTTCTTAGGGGTAACTGCTGAACTTTATCCTAACTACAGCATTACGTTCCTGTATTCGGAGCTTGTCCACCCTGTTCCTTGAGTACCGAGTACAGTGACCGTAACATTATCACCAGCCATACAGCAAAAAAGAAACAAAGCTAAATAGTAGTTTTTTCTTTTTTGGTCCAGTCCAGTGTTTAGTATCCAGTCCAGTTTTCAGAATCCAGTCCAGTGTTCAGAATCCAGTCTTGTCTAGTCTTGTCTAGTTCAGAATCCAGCCCAGTCTTGTCTTGTCTTGTCAAGTTCAGAATCCAGCCCAGTCTTGTCTTGTCTTGTTCAGAATCCAGCCCAGTCTTGTCTTGTCTAGTTCAGAATCCAGCCCAGTCTTGTCTTGTCTTGTCTAGTTCAGATTCCAGCGCAGTCTTGTCTGTCTAGCCTGAAATACTCCTGTGCCAACCATGCAAGCCCTGCAGGCATCTCTCTCAGCCCTGAACTCTGCTTTCGGTGCCTTGAGACCTGAACAGCTGGAGGTTTTGCAGCAATCCTTAAAGCAACTGCAAAACCTTCTGACCAAAATTTTGCTTATCCTGCCAGAGGTTATTCAGAGTTCATCTATCTCTAAAGAGACTCTTGCTCACAATATTGTGACAAGAGAATCCCCAGGTTTGGTTGGACAGAAAAGGTTTAAAAGTTTCCTGCGGCCCAGGCTCTCAGAAGAGGAGGGTCTGCGTCACAAAAACTTAAATTTATGCAAATATTGTTGGGGTTTAGGCCACTATCTGCAGACCTGTGAGTTGCGCAAGCCAAAGTGTGGTGACAAGTCCTGCCCTCTGGCCAAGTTGAGTCCGGATTCAAGACCTACTCCTGTCTCTACTGTGGCAGAGGTACTTGTTACAAAACCCACACTAAAAAGCACTCTGTCCTATAATTGGGGTCCTTGGGCAAGGGAGCCCCATTATAGATTCAGGAACCAAAGGAGAATGTTTCTCTCCTCTCTTGACTTTCCTGTTGAATCAGAGTTGCAAACCCCGGTAGTGGAATCCCTGAGTCCTGAAGCAGTACCTGATGCCCAGGGTCCTGAAGCGGTGCCCAATGCCCAGGGTCCTGAAGTGGTACCTGATGTCCAGGGTCCTGGAGCGGTGCCTGATGCCCAGGCTCCTGGAGCAGTGCCTGATGCTCAGGCTCCTGGAGCAGTGCCTGATGCTCAGGCTCCTGGAGCGGTGCCCGATGCTCAGGCTCCTGGAGCGGTGCCCAATGCTCAGGGACTAGGAGCAGTGCCCAATGCTCAGGGCCTAGGAGTGGTGCCCGATACTCAGAGCCTAGGAGCTGTGCCCGATGCTCAGGGCCTAGGAGTGGTGACTGATGCTCAGGGTCAAAGAGGGGCATCGAATATAATAGCTCAGGTGTCAATCCCAGAAGGGGTCTTAGAAGCTTTTACTCCAGGGGGTTTATTTACTAATATTCGTGTTTTGTCCGTTTTGAAGGGTGTTTGAACTCGAATGGTATCGGGTGCATTTTACTGCAATTTTTTTAATCCTGATACGGTCATTCACTAAGCTGCTGAGTTTTGCACAATCGTTTTTTCCGATGTCGATGTGATTCGTAATATCAGGCAGTGTTTTACGGGAGTGATGAGTAAAACATTGCCTGAAAAAACACAAGGAAACCCGGCCGAATCTGTGAGATCCGTGCAGGGCTTCATTGTTTTACCTTAAAAAGTTCATTAAAGTCTTTAAAATTCTGAAAAAAATTGCGTGGGGTCCCCCCTCCTAAGCATAACCAGCCTCGGGCTCTTTGAGCCGGTCCTGGTTAAAAAAATATGGGGGGAAAAATGACAGGGGTTCCCCCATATTTAATCAACCAGCACCGGGCTCTGTGCCTGGTCCTGGTTCCAAAAATACGGGGGACAAAAAGCGTAGGGGTCCCCCGTATTTCTGAAACCAGCACCGAGCTCCACTAGCTGGGGAGATAATGCCACAGCCGGGGGACACTTTGATATCGGTCCCTGCGGCCGTGCCATTAAAACCCCAACTAGTCACCCCTGGCCGGGGTACCCTGGAGGAGTGGGGACCCCTTCAATCAAGGGGTCCCCCCCTCCAGCCACCCAAGGGCCAGGGGTGAAGCCCGAGGCTGTCCCCCCCATCCAAGGGCGGCGGATGGGGGGCTGATAGCCAAGTGTGAAAGTGTGAATATTGTTTTTAGTAGCAGTACTACAAGTCCCAGCAAGCCTCCCCCGCAAGCTGGTACTTGGAGAACCACAAGTACCAGCATGCGGTGGAAAACCGGGCCCGCTGGTACCTGTAGTACTACTACTAAAAAAATACCTCAATAAAAACAGGACACACACACCGTGACAGTACAACTTTATTACATACGTGCACACCAACATACACACATACTTACCTATGTTCCCACGAGGCTCGGTCCTCTTCTCCATGTAGAATCCTTGGGGTACCTGTGAAAAAAATTATACTCACATAATCCAGTGAAGAATCCGACCTTTGAATAATCCACGTACTTGGCAAAAAAAATAAACGGAAACCCGACCACGCACTGAAAGGGGTCCCATGTTTACACATGGGACCCCTTTCCCCGACTGCCAGGACCCCCCCTGACTCCTGTCAAAGAGGGTCCCTTCAGCCAATCAGGGAGCGCCACGTCGTGGCACCCTCCTGATTGGCTGTGTGCTCCTGTAGTGTCTGTCAGGCAGCACACGGCAGTGATACAATGTAGCGCCTATGCGCTCCATTGTAGCCAATGGTGGGAACTTTGCGGTCAGCGGTGAGGTTACTTTCGGTCAGCGGGCCCGGTTTTCCACCGCATGCTGGTACTTGTGGTTCTCCAAGTACCAGCTTGCGGGGGAGGCTTGCTGGGACTTGTAGTACTGCTACTAAAAACAATATTCACAATTTTTCACAAGGCTATCAGCCCCGCATCCGCCGCCCTTGGATGGGAGGGACAGCCTCCGGCTTCACCCCTGGCCCTTGGGTGGCTGGAGGGGGGGACCCCTTGATTGAAGGGGTCCCCACTCCTCCAGGGTACCCCGGCCAGGGGTGACTAGTTGGGTATGTAATGCCAGGGCTGCAGGGACAAGTATAAAAGTGTCCCCCGGCTGTGGCATTATGTACCTGGCTAGTGGAGCCCGGTGCTGGTTTTAAAAATACGGGGGACCCCTACGCTTTTTGTCCCCTATATTTTTGGAACCAGGACCAGGCGCAGAGCCCGGTGCTGGTTGATTAAATATGGGGGAACCCCTGTAATTTTTTTCTCCATATTTTTTCAACCAGGACGGCTCAAAGAGCCCGAGGCTGGTTATGCTTAGGAGGGGGGACCCCACGCTATTTTTTTTACTGATTTTACACTAAACAGACCCTTTCCCATAGATAACCGTGCACAGATCTCACTGATCCGTGCATGGTTATCCAAACTCGACTGGAAAAAGCAGGTCTACTTTTTTGATGCTTTTTTTAACGATTCGAAAAAAAACAGACCCGCACTTGAGCACTCAGAAACTAACACCCAAATACGAATGAATAGTGAATGGCCGTATTCTATGAAATAACAGCCACGTTTGACCGATGGTCTATTCATTCGTATTTCGGAAGGCTGTCATTCAAACCATTACGAATAGACCAGACACTGCCGAGATTGGTGCTTAGTAAATTTCCGGATTGGGACTTAGAAAAAAAAACACAAATCGGCCAAACTCAGATTTTTAGTAAATACTGGCCCAGGTTGGGACTTTATAGGCGCAACCCCAGAAAGGGTATCTAGAGCTATAGCTCCAGAAGGGAACTCGAGAAGTACAACCCCAGAAGGGATCTTTGAAGCTATGTCCCCAGGTGGGGTCTCAAGAGGCACAGCCCCAGAGATTGGTCTAGAGGTCGCTTCCCCAGGAAAGGACTCTAGAGGCATAGCTTTAGTGGAGGTTCTGAAGGTCATAGCTTCAGCAAAAGTCCCGGAGGTCATAATCCTGGGGGAGAAGTCTCGATAATTATCGTCCCAGAGAGGGAGTACGATGGTCTGGTCCAAGAGAGGGAGTCCGATGATCCGGTCCCAGAAAGGGGGTCCGATGGTCCGGTCCCAGAGAGGGAGTCTGATGGTCTGGTCCCAGAAAGGGAGTCCGATGGTCCGGTCCAAGAGAGGAGGTCCTACGGTCCGGTCCCAGAGAGGGGGTCCGACGGTCCGGTCCCAGATAGGGAGTCTGACGGTCCGGTCCCAGAGAGGGAGCCCAAGGTGCTGACCCCAGAGGGGTTCCCGAAGGCCACTTCCCCAGCGGGGTTCCTGAAGGCCACTGCCCCAGCGGGATTCCCGAAGGCCACTGCCCCAGAGGGGGTTCCGAAGGCCACTGCCCCAGAGGGGGTTCCGAAGGCTACTGCCCCTGGTGGGGTTCCGAAGGCCTCTGCCCCTGGTGGAGTTCCGAATGCCACTGACCCAGAGAGGGTTCCGAAGGCCACTGCCCCAGAGGGAGTTCCGAAGGCCACTGCCCCTGGTGGGGTTCAGAAAGTCACTGCCCCTGGTGGGATTCAGAAAGTCACAGCCTCTAGTAAGGTCGGTAGTGGCCTGGTCCTAGCAATGCACTCCAGTCAGTCAGATGGGAAGGAAGCAGATCCTGACTCTTTTGATATCTCAACATCTATAGTCTTTGATGGGGACTTAGTCCAATTTCTTGCACTTTACAAACACTACTACACCATTATGCTGTCTAGACCGCTTCTGGGCATCACGTCAGAGAACCTTGTGCTCCATCTGATATATTCCTTTAGAGGGGAGCCTTTGAAATGGGCGTCCAGCTGGATGGAAGCTGAAGATCCCATTCTTCAGGATGCCTGTGCATTCAGTGATGCAGTTGTTGAGAAATATGGTTCCAAAGAAATTGGTTCAGGTTCCTCTAGGTCACCCGTCTTATCTGCTGAGAGTCCACCGTATACTGTAAACTCGACACAAAAATCTTAACCTATTGCTTTGACTGCGGGATGTGCTTTTCTGTCTTCTTCTAGCAGTACTTCTTCTGAAAGTTCAGCTCCCAGGGTTAAAAAAACAATCTCTGGATTGAACCCAGCCTTGCTGGAAGGTACCATCAGTTCAGACAATGTTTGGGGAATTACCTTGGTTAGACCTCAAGAACCATGTAAAAAAAAGATGAAGAAAAAGAAATGATTGCTGACTCTTGCCTTGTTAAAAAAAAAAAGATTTTTTTCTTGTCTTGTGTCCAGTGGCCACCGTCAAGGGAAGGGGGGGGAAGGGGGCACTGTTATAAGCTGTTGCCACAACTTGTTTCTGTTTTCTTGTCATTTTCTGTCATACCAGTGTGTCAGTTTTTTTTTTAGTGTATCCCTTATTTTGGGAAACCTGTATTTTGGGGTCCGTTGATCCCTCCTTAAGGGGGGGTACTGTTATGAGCCACGGCAGTGGCTCATTCCTGTTTTGCATTTTGGTTATGTATTTTATGTTATACTTCTGTTTCTGTTCCCCTTGGGTTTCATGGGGTGTCCGGAGTCCACCCTTAAGCAGTGGTTCATTCCTGTTTGCATTCTGTTTATTAATTTCATGTATTGTAGTTCTGTTTGCATGCCAGGATTTCCATTGTATTTGTTTAGAAGACTCTTGTTGGCCGCCGGTGGTGAGTTGGTGTAATTGTAGCCTGTTTCTATGTGTTTAGCCTCACCTGTCTGATAGTTAATCATTATGTGGTGAGTCTCTGTACTGCAATCTGGCTCTTGTCTGTGTTACTCTCACCTGCAGCTGTTTTGGTCATTATCTTGTGCCTGGCTTCCAGCCATCCTGATTGGGGCGTGTTCCCTTATTACCTAGCTAGCTCTGCAGTTCTGAGCTGGTGATAGACGTTTGTTGTTATACCTGGATGTTCCTGATTAGTGTCTTGTCCAGTATTGCATCTGTGTCCTGGCCCTGTCTGATACTGGAATCCTGTGTACTCGGTTCTGTCAGAGTCTGGAGCTTTTTGTGAGCTGCTTCCAGCCCTGGAGCATTCCTGTCCTGAAACCCAGTGATTCTGTCAACCTTAATCCTGTAGTCCTGAGTCCTGGTGTCCGGAAGCCTGTTGTTGGAATCCTTCCAGCTTTTCATTCCTGTGAGCCTGTGTCTGCGGCCTCGGGATTCCCGTTCACCTGCCTGTATTAGCTCCGGTGTTGTGAGTAGCGGCTTTGCCTCACCTTATGGCCTTGGCCATATCTGTCCATTATTTTCCTTTGGTGTTTTCTGCAGAGGTCTCTGCTCTGGCTGTCTGAGCTTGTCCACCCTGTTCCTTGAGTACCGAGTACAGTTAACGTAACAAGCGTAGCCTGCCTAGGAATGAGTTGGCGTTTGCGAGATGTTGCTTCTGGTGCAGCTGCTGTTGTTGCTGCGAGAGGCCATACATCTACCCAGAGGGCTGTCACAGTCATATAGTCCTTAGTCTGCCCTGTTCCACTTGTCCACATATACAATAATTTAAATAATAATTTAAAACAAGGGAGCGCAAAAATATTTCATATTTATTGTAAAACAGTGAATAAAAGAATTACAAGTTAAAAAGCTAAAGATTGCACTACTGGATTAGAACTCTCCAACCATATATCTTATGGGATCCCTAATGTTGTGATCACACCATATATCTGTAATAATCCCTTTTTCACTTTTCTATATTAACTGTGAATAGGAATATCAACAAGTAAAGAATGTCATTTGTATCCAATTATTCCATGCGCATTTTAAACATCGTTGGATAATTACAGTCTGATTAGATGTTGAGTAGTGTACGTCACACAGTCCCAGATAGTATTTAGGTTCTCACCCTTTTCAGTGCACGGTATTGCGCTATGCTCCACCTCCGTTAACCTCAGTGTCTGAGTGTAAGTCCATATACTGGTGTTTCTATTGCCGTGTTGAGAGCAATCAGCTCCGGCCAATGCAGGCTTTGACGGACCCACCAGGCGGGTATTAACAGCGTGTTTCCCCATTACCTCTTGGTCACTAGATGGTATTACGGCTCCGGTACCTATTGCAGATATGGAACAGCAAGGAGGGAGGGTGCTTCCACCGCAACAGTTGAATGGAGTTTTTTTGAATGGATGGCAGTCTGTCTCCGATATTAAAT
This sequence comes from Pseudophryne corroboree, assembly GCF_028390025.1. Taxonomy (NCBI): domain Eukaryota; kingdom Metazoa; phylum Chordata; class Amphibia; order Anura; family Myobatrachidae; genus Pseudophryne; species Pseudophryne corroboree. The sequence goes on along the minus strand of NC_086454.1, from coordinate 227,676,302 downwards.
TGTCCCTTAACGCGTTTCTCCGTTCTCAAGTAATAACGGTTTCATCAGAAGGATTTCAATGTGTGGTGCACAGCCCTTGTATTTAACAGAGCTTTCCTCCAATCATAGCATGGTTTTAATTATACCATACAGGTATAATCCATATATAAATAATATATAATATTATATATAATATATTATATATATATATATATATATATATATAAAGTTAGATATATTAAGGAGAAAAACCTTATAAACCACGCGATGCCATTAAGTAAATGTAAACAATATAACAAAATAGGCTGTATATGAAAGTGTTGATTATATTTTATGTAGAGATGTTTTTAATGAATGTTTATAAAAGAAATTGATATTGTGGATAAACAAAGTATTAGAACAAATTAATTCAATATCGTTAGTGTGGTCACACCTGATCCATACACCTGTATGGTATAATTAAAACCGTGCTATGATTGGAGGAAAGCTCTGTTAATTACAAGGGCTGTGCACCACACATTGAAATCCTTCTGATGAAACCGTTATTACTTGAGAACGGAGAAACGCGTTAAGGGACAATTTAATATCGGAGACAGACTGCCATCCATTCAAAAAAACTCAATTCAACTGTTGCGGTGGAAGCACCCTCCCTCCTTGCTGTTCCATATCTGCAATAGGTACCGGAGCCGTAATACCATCTAGTGACCAAGAGGTAACAGGGAAACACGCTGTTAATACCCGCCTGGTGGGTCCGTCAAAGCCTGCATTGGCCGGAGCTGATTGCTCTCAACACGGCAATATAAACACTGGTATATGGACTTACACTCAGACACTGAGGTTAACGGAGGTGGAGCATAGCGCAATACCGCGCACTGAAAAGGGTGAGAACCTAAATACTATCTGGGACTGTGTGACGTACACTACTCAACATCTAATCAGACTGTAATTATCCAACGATGTTTAAAATGCGCATGGAATAATTGGATACAAATGACATTCTTTACTTGTTGATATTCCTATTCACAGTTAATATAGAAAAGTTAAAAAGGGATTATTACAGATATATGGTGTGATCACAACATTAGGGATCCGGTAGTGCAATCTTTAGCTTTTTAACTTGTAATTGTTTTATTCAGTTTTACAATAAATATGAAATATTTTTGCGCTCCCTTGGTTTAAATTATTATTTAAATTATTGTATATTTGCCTATAGTAGGACATTTCAGACTACATTGTGGGAGCTGCATAGTTTTTAATTGTGTGTAATGATAATAATATTCTAATACAGCTCTGTGGAAAATTATCTTGCGCCCGAAATTGATTCTGTGCGTACATAGTCCGGTGGATTAACAATACACTCCGCTGTGAATGTATGCGCACAATCAAAATATATATACCACTTGTCCACATGTCTGGGGTTATGTGTACAGTGGGTACAACTGCATTTTTTAGGACACTGAGGAAACGTTTTCTGATGTCTCTGTACATTCTCAGTATAGCCTGCCTAGTGAAGTGGAACCTAGATGTGATTTAATAGGACACACTACCTCAAACAATCCTCTAAGTCACACTGAACTAATGGTGGATACCGGAAGCACATCTAACACCAACATACCTGTCAAGGCCTCAGTTATCCGCTTTGCAAAAGGATGACTGCTGTCATATTTCATCTTCCTCACAAAGGACTGTTGGACAGTCCATTGCTTAAAGTAGAACAAGTGGTCTTCCGACTTCCCCTCTGGGATGATGATCGACTCCCAGCAGCATCAACAGCAGTGGCAGCAACAGCAGGCATACCACTCAAGGATCCTTTGGAGAAATCCTGGTTAGGAGAGGACTCGTCAGTTTTGACAGTGACATGGCCTGTAGGACTACTGATGTACCTGACTGAGGAGGAAGTTGACGTTGAGGGAGTTGGGGCTGTAGCTTGCAGGAGCTTGGGTACAAAAGGAAGAAGGGATTTAGGTGTCAGTGAACTGCTTATGCTCTTAACCAAAGTTTCACAACTTGACACTGACTTCTGATGAATGTACTGTAGGTGACGTATGAGGGAGGATGTTCCTAGGTGGTTAACTTCCTTACCCCTACTTATTACAGATTGACAGAGGCAACACACGGCTTGACACCTGTTGTCCGGATTTGTGGAGACATAATTCCACACCAAAGAGGTGGCTTTTTTGGTATTTTGCCCAGGAATCACAATGGGCTTCTTCATCCCACGGACAACAGGTGTCTCCTCCGGTGCCTGATTTATACAAACCACATCACCATCAGAATCCTCTTCGTCAACTTCCTCCTCAGCGCCAGCAACACCCATATCCTCATTCTGGTGTACTTCAACAGTGACATCTTCAATATGAATATCAGAAACTGGACTGTGAGTGCTACTTCCAGCACTTGCAGAGGGCATGCAAATGGTGGAAAGAGCCACCTCTTCCCGTCAATTGTTGGGAAGGTCAGGCATTGCAACCCCCGACACACTTGGGCTCTCCTTGGGTGTTTGTGATACCATCTTAGAACGCACAGTTCTTTGCTGTGCTTTTTCCAGTTAAACTCTTATTATTTTTCTAGCGGGAGGATGAGGGCTTCCATCGTCATGTGAAGATGAACCACTTGTCATGAACATAGGCCAGGGCCTTAGCCGTTCCTTGACACTTCTTGTCGTAAATGGCATATTGGCAAGTTTACGTTTCTCCTCAGACCATTTACATATATATTTTTGCATCTTTTTACTGAACTTTGGCTTTTTGGATTTTACATGCCCTGTACTTTCACAATGGGCATCGGCCTTGGCAGATGACGTTGATGGGATTTCATCATCTATGTCATGACTAGTGGCAGCAGCTTCAGCACTAGGAGGAAGTGGTTCTTGATCTTTCCCTATTTTATCCTCCAAATTTTTGTTCTCCATTATTTTTCTGGAGTTATATACCAATATGTGGTACAGGAGAACGTACCTCTACACCACATAGGGCAAACCCTGTGAAAATTATTTGGATTAAATATTAATAACCCCTTTGGAGTTAATAATATACAGCACATGACAGCACCACTGAATTTATATGGCAGTACCACTGAACTGGACTTATATGGCAGTACCACTGGACATATACGGCAGTATCACTGGACTGGACTTATACGCCAGTACCACTGTAATTATACATCAGGATCACTGTAATTATACCGCAGGATCACTGGAATTATATGGCAGGATCACTAAACTTATACGCCAGTACAACTGGAATTATACGGCAGGATCACTGGAATTATGTGGCAGGATCACTAAATTTATACGCCAGTACCACTAGAATTATATGGCAGGATCACTCGAATTATACGGCAGTACCACTGGATTTATACGGCAGTACCACTGGACATACACGGCAGGATCACTGGAATTATATGGCAGGATCACTGGAATTATACGGCAGGATCACTGGATTTATACGCCAGTACCACTGGAATTATACTGCAGGATCACTGGAATTAAACTTCAGTACCACTGTAATTATATGGCAGGATCACTGGAATTATATGGCAGTACCACTGGAATTATACGGCAGGATCACTGGAATTATACTTCAGTACCACTGGAATTATACGGCAGGATCACTGAAATTATATGGCAGTACTACTGGAATTATACGGCAGGATCCCTGGATTTATATGCCCGTACCACTGGAATTATATGGCAGGATCACTGGAATTATACGGCATTACCACTGGAGTCATACTATAGTACCACTGGACATATACGGCAGTATCACTGTACTGTATTTACGCGCCAGTACCACTGGAATTATATAGCAGGATCACTGGAATTATACGTCAGGATCACTGGATTTATACGGCAGGATCACTGGAATTATACGGCAGGATCACTGGCAATATATGACAGAATCACTGGACTTGTACGCCAGTACCACTGGAATTATATAGCAGGATCACTGGAATTATACGGCAGGATCACTGGATTTATATGACAGTACCACTGGAATTATATGGCAGGATCACTGGAATTATATGGCAGTACCATTGGATTTATACGGCAATACCACTGGACATATACGACAGTATCACTGGACTGGATTTATACGCCAGTACCACTGGAATTGTACGGCAGGATTACTGGAATTATACGTCAGGATCACTGGATTTATATGGCAGGATCACTGGAACTATACGGCAGGATCACTGGAATTATACGACAGGATCACTGGACTTGTACGCCAGTACCACTGGAATTATACGGCAGGATCACTGGACTTATACGCCAGTACCACTGGATTTGTACGGCAGTACCACTGGACATATACCGCAGTATTACTGGACTGGATTTATATGCCAGTACCACTGGAATTATACGGCAGGATCACTGGAATTATATGGCAGGATTACTGGATTTATACGTCAGTACCGCTGGACATATACGGCAGTATCAATGGACAAATACGGCAGTTTCACTGGACATATACAGCAGTACCACTGGACATATACAGCATCACAGGGACACCACCACTGGACAGATGCAGGACAACACAGCACCACTGCAATGGACTGGATTTATACAGCAGCACTGGACATATGGCAGCAGAGGACACCACCACTGTGACTGGACTGATGCAGCACAAGACACCACCACTGGACTGATGCAGCACAACACAGCACCACTGGACTGTACTTATACAGCAGCACTGGACATATGGCTGCAGAGTACACCACCACTGTGACTGGACTGATGCAGCACAATACACCACCACTGGACTGATGCAGCACAACACAGCACCACTGGACAGGACTTATACAGCAGCACTGGACATATGGCAGCAGAGGACACAACCACTGTGACTGGACTGATACAGCACAAGACACTAACACAGAACTGATGCAGGACACTGAGGACGGAAACACGTCCTCTCTCTACACTCTCCAATGCCGGAGTGAAAATGGCGGCAACGCATGGCGACTTATATGTAACCCAAACCCCGCGTGAATCCGACAGCGCGATATTGACGTTTTGCCTCGCTATGGTTTCCGAGTCAGGTGGGAAAATCTGAGCCTGACTCGATTCCGGGCTCGGGTGGTGAAGTTCAGGGAACCGAACCCGTTCATCTCTTATCATGACTAAAGTAAACATGCTGATGCTGTGTTGGATGCATTTCCGTCTGCTTTAACACACTGCCTTGGCAGCTTGCTTACTACTATAATGTAACTAATGTGAGTATCTGCCCCCTCTGTAGAATATCCATCAGTCTTCATGTGGAATGTTGGGCCTCAAACTATTTCTTCTTCTGCAGCTGTCATCATTAGTGTTCACACTTTCTCCCAGACCATGCCTGATGCCAAAGATATGTTGCCACCTAAAAATGCCCATTTAACAGAGTGTTATATCTATGATTGGTTAAAACTGTGGATTCCTGTGTTCTCCATCCATGCACATTCACATGGTGCAGAGCATAAGCAGGCTGAGTTGCTTTTTATGTCCTTGTTTACATATATCCATAGTAACATAGTAACATAGTATCTAATGTTGAAAAAAGACCATTGTCCATAGAGTTCAACCTATTTGTGGTCTCCTATGCAGGATTATTTTGTATAAAATTTTGACTGATGTTGATGACTGCCGTAACGTTTTACCCCTCTTTTTTATAATAACCATGGTGCGTGACTATGCCCCGTAACCCTGGATATCCTTATCCATTAGGAATTTATCTAACCCATTCTTAAAGGTGTTGACTGAGTCGGCCATTACAACTCCCTCAGGCAGGGAATTCCAAACACGTATCGTCCTTACCGTAAAAAAGCCTTTATGCCGTATTGTGCGGAATCTCCTCTCCTCTAACCTGAGTGAGTGTCCACGAGTTCTCTGTGTTGATCTAACCAAAAACAGGTCCTGCGCAAGATCTGTATATTGTCCCATTATATGTTTGTAGATGTTGATCATGTCCCCTTTTAATCTACTCTTTTCCAGTGTAAACATGCCTAGTCTTGCAAGCCTTTTCTCGTATTCCAGCGTCTCCATACCTTTAATTAGTTTGGTCGCCCGCCTCTGAACCTTTTCTAGCTCCAGGATATCCTTTATGTAGTATGGTGCCCAGAATTGTACACAGTATTCAAGGTGTGGCCTCACAAGTGATTTATATAACGGGAGTATAATACTCTCGTCCCTAGCATCAATTCCCCGTTTTATGCATGCTAATATCTTATTAGCCTTCTTTGCTGCAGTCCTACTTTGGGAACTACTGCTTAGTTTGCTATCTATAAGGACACCTAAGTCCTTTTCCAGTACAGAATCCCCTAATTTTACCCCATTTAGTAGGTAGGTGTTATTTTTGTTCTTGTTACCACAGTGCCTTACCTTACACTTGTCTGTATTGAAGCGCATTCTCCATTTCGCTGCCCAAGCTTCTAATTTAACTAAGTCATTCTGAAGTGACTCAGCATCCCCCTCCGCATTTATAACTTTAAAAATTTGGTATCATCTGCAAAAATTGACACCATGCTCTCTAGACCATCTGTTAAGTCGTTAATGAAAATATTGAACAATACCGGTCCTAATACTGAACCTTGCGGCACACCACTTAGCACTTCAGTCCAATTTGAAAAAGATCCATTAACCACAATGCGCTGCTCCCTATTCTTATTTCCTTTTTATATATTTTGTTACATTCCTTATCGTTCTGAAAGGACTCTGCTTCCCCGTCAGATTTGTATTTTTTAAATGCTCACCTTTTCTTGCCCATAAGTTCCTTTATCTTTTTGTTAAGCCACATCGGTTTATGATTTTTATTCCTTTTTTTTTTGCTGCTCGTAGGAATAAATTTGAGAGTATTTTTAGCTAGCAGGAATTTTAGTACCTCTCATGTCTCTGTAGTATTTTTTCCTAAAAACAAACCTTCCCATTCAATATCCCTGAAAAATACCCTCATCTTTTCAAAATTTGCTTTGCTAAAGTTTAGAGTCCTAGTTGAGCCAGTATAGGGCTGTTTATGAAAACTGATATTGAATGTGACCATACTGTGGTCGCTGTTTCCTATGGGTTCCCCTACTATAATACCTGATACCAAATCCCCATTGTTTGTTAATACCAGGTCTAAGATTGCATTGTTTCTAGTTGGTTCCTCAAATAGTTGAACTAAGTAGTTATCATTAAGTGTGTTTAAAAACATATTGCCCCTAGCAGTATCACATGAATCGTTTTTCAAGTTTATCTCTGGATAGTTAAAAATCTCCCGTCACTACTATGTCTCCTACTCCTGCTGCTCATTCAATTTGCTTTAGTAACAATTCCTCCTCAGATACGTTAATACCAGGTGGCCTATAGCATACACCCAATACTAACTTTTTTATTCCTTTTTCCCGCATGCAATTTCTACCCATAATGTCTCGACAGTGTCTACAGTCCCCTCCTGATAATCTTCCCGTATATTAGGTTTTAAAAACGGCTTTACGTAAAGACACACCCCTCCACCCTTTTTATTTTGTCTGTCTCTCCTAAACAGTGTATAGCCCTCTAGATTGACTTTCCAATCATGAGATTCGTCCCACCAAGTTTCAGTAATGCCTATAATATCATACTGTTTGCTTGCTGCAAGTATTTCTAGTTCACCCTTTTTAACAGTAATGCTTCTGGCGTTTACATACATACAACTAAGATAAGTATTTTCCCTTGCGTTAGGGACATCTTTCACCTTATGTAGCAATGATGACCTGTAATCATCATTGGTTAGTGCTTTGGTAAAATCTCTTTTAGTACCCATGTTAGTAACCTTACCGCCTGCTCTTACCCTCCCCCCAACTTCTCCCCCATTTCATTTACTACCACCATCCCCACTATTCTCACTGCATGACCCGTAGTTTCTAGCTAAACCCTCCCCCCAGGCTCCTAGTTTAAAATCTCCTCCAACCTTCTAACCATCCTTCCGCCCAGCACCGCTGCCCCCTCCTCAGTCAGGTGCAATCCATCACGACAAAAGAGATGGCGCCTGACTGAGATGTCCGCCCAGTGTTCCAGGAACACAAACCCCTCTTTCCTGCACCAATCCCTAAGCCACACATTTACCTCCCTAATCTCCCTCTGCCTCCCTGGACTTGCGTGTGGCACGGGTAATATTTCGGAGAATATTACCTTAGATGTCCTTGCCTTGAGTTTCTTTCCTAAGTCCCTATAGTCTTTCTTAAGGAGATCCTACCTTCCGCTAACTTTGTCATTGGTGCCAACGTGCACCAAGACCGCCGGGACTTTCCCAGCCCCTCCCAACAATCTATCTACCAGGTCCGCGATGTGCTGTACCCAAGCACCCGGGAGACAACAGACTGTACCGCGATCTCGGTCCCGGTAGCTGATTGCCCTATCTGCCTTCCTGATGATAGAATCCCCTAACACCACCATCTGACTAGGTACCTCACTATCTTTTATCCCAACTGTGCCAGAGGGACCGCTCCTCTGGATGCTAGAGGGAGCAGTCTCCTCTGGCACCGTCATTTCTTCACTATCATCCTCCGACTCCTCGTCTAGTCGGGCAAATTTGTTCAGGTTTGATAGTTCGGAGATGTCGAGCCTCCCCCTCTTTTTCTTCCTTCTAACTGTGACCCAGCTGGCTACCTGATCATCATCCTCTTCTACCAGTGACCCCTCCCGCAACTCCTCCACCGTTCTGTCTAAACTTCGCTCGAGATTGTGAATCTCCCTCAGTCGCGTAACGGTTTGCTCTAGATCAGTTACCTGGGCTTCCAGGGCAACCGTTCACACACACCTCGTGCAGATGTAATCACACTGGGCCGGTAGCTCCAGGTGTGCATACATCTTGCACAACATGCACTGAGTAAGGTCCCCAATCACAGCCCCTCCCATATTGTTTGTAAGGTCTAACTCCCTGTTACTCTCAAAGAAAAAGAAGCAAAAAGAAAAAGTAGAAGACAAACAATCTGGGCAAACACTCACTTATACAATAATTAAGCTGGCTCCACAGGCTCCATCCACATTAATTCGCATCTGACTAAGGATCAGCCCCTGAACACACAGGGCACCCTGCAATCAGTAGTGCTGCTGCATTGCTGCACATTACTGTATATCCAAAGGACACTCCAGACTCACACTCTACAGTGTGTAGAGTCACCTAGATCATCTGAGCAGCTCTATGCTTTCTTTTGCTGATAGTCCCACACCTGAATGACATCACTTGTTCAGGTGATGGGGTCAGCACAGGGAGCCAATGAGCACTACTCCATGCACTGTAAGAAAACATGTCAAGGTACTGTACAAGCAATTTCAATTATTTATACAATGGCAAAGATTATTACTTTATTTTACTGTTAATATTGTCCTGTTGACGTTTGATGGTTAAGGATTCAAGACTGCATTCCAACAAAACAAAAAAGAGATACACACTGAATTTTTAATAATGACTTATTACGGTTGTCCACTAGGATTCTTTCACAGATCCACATGCATAGCTCCTGAGACCTGCTGCCCAGACAAAGAATAATTCATCTGGACACAAGTTGTGATTCCTCTGGTCGACCGCATGATAAATTCATACAGACAGAGCTTTGCGGGTCCTGCTTTGCACAGATCACACACACACACTGACCTATTCCTTTTCTTCCAGAGCGCGCAACAACCAAACAGTAAAAGCTTCTGACAGTCAGGTTTGATGCAAAACACTTGGCCATGGGGGTAATTCCAAGTTGATCACAGCAGGAATTTTTTTAGCAGTTGGGCAAAACCATGTGCACTGCAGGGGAGGCAAATATAACATGTGCAGAGAGAGTTAGATTTGGGTGGGTTATTTTGTTTCTGTGCAGGGTAAATACTGTCTGCTTTATTTTTACACTGCAATTTAGATTGCAGATTGAACACACCACACCCAAATCTAACTCTCTCTGCACATGTTATATCTGCCTCCCCTGCAGTGCACATGGTTTTGCCCAACTGCTAAAAAATTTCCTGCTGCGATCAACTTGGAATTACCCCCCATGTTCTTACATGAAAGAGGAAAGGTAGCAGAAAAGCACAGGTTTAAAGTAACAGAATTCCATGAAAGGTAACAACTGATTTAATTTATCTCTGTTGTAAATTTCAAATCCTTTTTTTGTTCCTTGGACTTTTATATAATCCAACATGTAGTGAAGATAGAATATTTTGCTGTACATTGAATTAATTTGTGTGTATGTCATATGTTGTTTATTTGATAATCATATTATGCTTAAATTGATTTTTTTTTTTTGTTTCTTATTGTATTTGTAAGAGTATTTATTGAATGCCTCAAAAACATAATGGGTAATAAATACAATAGTGTGGGTGCAAAGGCGAAATAAGGTAAAACAAATAAAAATATAAAAACATTGGCTTGCAAAATAATTCAACCCCCTAAAATGTCAACCAATCTGTCTATATTACAAATGACTCTTACACAGTTTGTTACAGATGTTATTTTAATGGCATCTGGTATCTCTTAAAGTATATTTTTTTAACTCGTAAAGTAGCCCAAGCCTCAACAAGCAGCATAAGAAGCACTGCACAGATCACTATGGTCTGTGCAGGCTAAATTTACTACGACCATAACCAACCGTGGAAAATAGTCTCTGCTGGTAAATGAAAATAGGGGGAAAACATTGCATGGATTTCCCCCTTTTTTTCCTTTAACCAGCACTGGGCTGAAACAGCCTGGGGATAAGGCTAAAGCAGGGAGACCCATAACATGGGTTTCCCTTGCCATAACATTAACAAGCCCCAAACTGGTCAGCGCAGGCCTGGAATTCCTCAGAAAGTGGTAAACCCACACAAAAAGGGTCCTCCCTCCTGAGAAACTTTCAGGCCTGGGCTGAAAGCTTCTGACTATTATCCATACCTCTGATGGCAGTGGGTGCAGGGTTAGTGGTTTGAGAATAGAGCAGCAATAATTTCATACTCACCAAGCCCTTCGTTGCACTCTTCTTTGGTCCATGTAGTAGTCCAGTTATCTAATGAGAATAACAAACTGCAAAACCGAGCCCCACTGACAGCACTGTACACTTGGTACGGTGCAATCACGAAATGACAGGTGACACACGGTCACTTCCATTGAAATGGATGAGAAAGGACTGGTTGTTTGATACATCCAGTTCCAACTAGAGATGTGTGGTTTAGTTCTCCAGAAATCCAAAAAAAGACCAAATTTTGTGTATCTGAACCGAAGCAAAACCTGGTGCAGATCCCCTGAGGAGATACGATTCTGGTTCACATCTTCCTGCTGTTCGGCATTTGGATTTTGCATCCAAATTTAGGGTTTTAATTTCCAAATATGATATAATTGTAGCTGTTTTTGTTACTTTTTATTAATGATTATCAATTTTTTATATTGATTTATATAAGAACAAAATACAAATCTGAACCAAAACCTATATCCCAAACAGCACATCATGCAAAAATGTAAAAGAGGTGCAATGAGCTAGCTGTATGACTAAGCTAAGCAACACAAACAATTGGCCAATCTAGGAGTGGCACTGCAGTGGCAGACAGGATGGCAGATATAAAAAAGGCCCCAAACAGCACATCATGCAAAGATGAAAAAGAGGTGCAATGAGGAAGCTGTATGATTAAGCTAAGCGACACAAACAATTGTCTCATCTAGGAGTCGCATTGCAATGTTAGACTGGATGGCACTTAAACAAAATAGTATCCAAACAGCACATCATGCCAAAAAGTAAAAGAGGGCAATGAGGTAGCTGTATGACTAAGCTAAGCAACACAAGTGTGCGGCACAAATACCTGGCCCATCTAGGGTTGGCACTGCAGTCCCAATGTACTAATGGCGGATATTGGATGCATGTCTGACACCAGCATAATTGTTATGGCCTCAGTAATCCGCTTTGCAACAGGGTATATATATATATATATATATATATATATATACAAATAGAGGGGCGGCACTCACGAGACCTTTAAACGAGGAATGAATCAGACGGACAGCGTCACGGTGTTCAACGTTTCAGTCTCTTTACAGACTTTTTTCAAGAACAAGTGTACAACATAAGTGAACATACCTTAAAAAAAGAAACTTTCGAGACAGGATGGCCAACCATCGTACATCAATTCGAGCTGCACTGGTCTCCAAGGTATCTGACAAACCGGTGGCGCAACATTTTGCAACCAGAGGGCACTCAATATCCAGCTTGAAGTGTATGTTGATAGATCACGTACCGAGACCTTTACGTGGGGGTGACTGGGAAAGGCTGCTACGACAACGAGAAGCCAAATGGATCTATGAGCTGGACACTCTAGCACCTCGGGGGTTAAACGAGGCAAATCCATTTAATATTTTTCTTGGATAGGGCTATCATTGGACATTTTTTAATTCTACATTGGGTTTAAATGTGCATGTTTTTTACAAGCACGATGACATATGTGTTTGTCTTTTGTCTTTTTTTATGTTGGTGGCCACCCCGGATAGCTTGTTGACGGAGGTTATATCACAAACCCTAAATGGACTCCATTATGTCTTGGGGTATATACTAGAGATGTGCACTTGAAATTTTTCGGGTTTTGTGTTTTGGTTTTGGGTTCGGTTCCGCGGCCGTGTTTTGGGTTCGACCGCGTTTTGGCAAAACCTCGCCGAATTTTTTTTGTCGGATTCGGGTGTGTTTTGAATTCAGGTGTTTTTTTCAAAAAACACTAAAAAACAGCTTAAATCATAGAATGTGGGGGTCATTTTGATCCCAAAGTATTATTAACCTCAAAAACCATAATTTCCACTCATTTTCAGTCTATTCTGAACACCTCACACCTCACAATATTATTTTTAGTCCTAAAATTTGCACCGAGGTCGCTGGATGACTAAGCTAAGCGACCCTAGTGGCCGACACAAACACCTGGCCAATCTAGGAGTGGCACTGCAGTGTCACGCAGGATGGCCCTTCCAAAAAACACTCCCCAAACAGCACATGACGCAAAGAAAAAAAGAGGCGCAATGAGGTAGCTGTGTGAGTAAGATAAGCGACCCTAGTGGCCGACACAAACACCTGGCACATCTAGGAGTGGCACTGCAGTGTCACGCAGGATGGCCCTTCCAAAAAATACTCCCCAAACAGCACATGACGCAAAGAAAAAAAGAGGCGCAATGAGGTAGCTGTGTGAGTAAGGTAAGCGACCCTAGTGGCCGACACAAACACCTGGCCCATCTAGGAGTGTCACTGCAGTGTCACGCAGGATGGCCCTTCCAAAAAACACTCCCCAAACAGCACATGACGCAAAGAAAAAAGAGGCGCAATGAGGTAGCTGTGTGAGTAAGATAAGCGACCCTAGTGGCCGACACAAACACCTGGCACATCTAGGAGTGGCACTGCAGTGTCACGCAGGATGGCCCTTCCAAAAAACACTCCCCAAACAGCACATGACGCAAAGAAAAAAAGAGGCGCAATGAGGTAGCTGTGTGAGTAAGGTAAGCGACCCTAGTGGCCGACACAAACACCTGGCCCATCTAGGAGTGGCACTGCAGTGTCACGCAGGATGGCCCTTCCAAAAAACACTCCCCAAACAGCACATGACGCAAAGAAAAAAAGAGGCGCAATGAGGTAGCTGTGTGAGTAAGATAAGCGACCCTAGTGGCCGACACAAACACCTGGCCCATCTAGGAGTGGCACTGCAGTGTCACGCAGGATGGCCCTTCAAAAAAACACTCCCCAAACAGCACATGACGCAAAGAAAAAAAGAGGCGCAATGAGGTAGCTGTGTGAGTAAGGTAAGCGACCCTAGTGGCCGACACAAACACCTGGCCCATCTAGGAGTGGCACTGCAGTGTCACGCAGGATGGCCCTTCCAAAAAACACTCCCCAAACAGCACATGATGCAAAGAAAAAAAGAGGCGCAATGAGGTAGCTGTGTGAGTAAGATAAGCGACCCTAGTGGCCGACACAAACACCTGGCCCATCTAGGAGTGGCACTGCAGTGTCACGCAGGATGGCCCTTCAAAAAAACACTCCCCAAACAGCACATGACGCAAAGAAAAAAAGAGGCGCAATGAGGTAGCTGTGTGAGTAAGGTAAGCGACCCTAGTGGCCGACACAAACACCTGGCCCATCTAGGAGTGGCACTGCAGTGTCACGCAGGATGGCCCTTCCAAAAAACACTCCCCAAACAGCACATGACGCAAAGAAAAAAAGAGGCACAATGAGGTAGCTGTGTGAGTAAGATAAGCGACCCTAGTGGCCGACACAAACACCTGGCCCATCTAGGAGTGGCACTGCAGTGTCACGCAGGATGGCCCTTCCAAAAAACACGCCCCAAACAGCACATGACGCAAAGAAAAAAAGAGGCGCAATGAGGTAGCTGTGTAAGATAAGCGACCCTAGTGGCCGACACAAACACCGGGCCCATCTAGGAGTGGCACTGCAGTGTCACGCAGGATGGCCCTTCAAAAAAATACTCCCCAAACAGCACATGACGCAAAGAAAAATTAAAGAAAAACGAGGTGCAAGATGGAATTGTCCTTGGGCCCTCCCACCCACCCTTATGTTGTATAAACAGGACATGCACACTTTAACCAACTCATCATTTCAGTGACAGGGTCTGCCACACGACTGTGACTGAAATGACGGGTTGGTTTGGACCCCCACCAAAAAAGAAGCAATTAATCTCTCCTTGCACAAACTGGCTCTACAGAGGCAAGATGTCCACCTCATCATCATCCTCCGATACATCACCGTGTACATCCCCCTCCTCACAGATTATCAATTCGTCCCCACTGGAATCCACCATCTCAGCTCCCTGTGTACTTTGTGGAGGCAATTGCTGCTGGTCAATGTCTCCACGGAGGAATTGATTATAATTCATTTTAATGAACATCATCTTCTAAACATTTTCTGGAAGTAACCTCGTACGCCGATTGCTGACAAGGTGAGCGGCGGCACTAAACACTCTTTCGGAGTACACACTTGTGGGAGGGCAACTTAGGTAGAATAAAGCCAGTTTGTGCAAGGGCCTCCAAATTGCCTCTTTTTCCTGCCAGTATAAGTACGGACTGTCTGACGTGCCTACTTGGATGCGGTCACTCATATAATCCTCCACCATTCTTTCAATGGGGAGAGAATCATATGCAGTGACAGTAGACGACATGTCCGTAATCGTTGGCAGGTCCTTCAGTCCGGACCAGATGTCAGCATCAGCAGTCGCTCCAGACTTCCCTGCATCACCGCCAGCGGGTGGGCTCGGAATTCTGAGTCTTTTCCTCGCACCCCCAGTTGCGGGAGAATGTGAAGGAGGAGATGTTGACAGGTCGCGTTCCGCTTGACTTGACAATTTTCTCACCAGCAGGTCTTTGAACCCCAGCAGACTTGTGTCTGCCGGAAAGAGAGATCCAAGGTAGGTTTTAAATCTAGGATCGAGCACGGTGGCCAAAATGTAGTGATCTGATTTCAACAGATTGACCACCCGTGAATCCTTGTTAAGCGAATTAAGGGCTCCATCCACAAGTCCCACATGCCTAGCGGAATCGCTCCGTGTTAGCTCCTCCTTCAATGTCTCCAGCTTCTTCTGCAAAAGCCTGATGAGGGGAATGACCTGACTCAGGCTGGCAGTGTCTGAACTGACTTCACGTGTGGCAAGTTCAAAGGGCAGCAGAACCTTGCACAACGTTGAAATCATTCTCCACTGCGCTTGAGACAGGTGCTTTCCACCTCCTATATCGTGCTCAATTGTATAGGCTTGAATGGCCTTTTGCTGCTTCTCCAACCTCTGAAGCATATATAGGGTTGAATTCCACCTCGTTACCACTTCTTGCTTCAGATGATGGCAGGGCAGGTTCAGGCGTTTTTGGTGTTGCTCCAGTCTTCTGTACGTGGTGCCTGTACGCCGAAAGTGTCCCGCAATTCTTCTGGCCACCGACAGCATCTCTTGCACGCCCCTGTAATTTTTTAAAAAATTCTGCACCACCAAATTCAAGGTATGTGCAAAACATGGGACGTGCTGGAATTTGCCCATATTTAATGCACACACAATATTGCTGCCGTTGTCCGATGCCACAAATCCACAGGAGAGTCCAATTGGGGTAAGCCATTCCGCGATGATCTTCCTCAGTTGCCGTAAGAGGTTTTCAGCTGTGTGCGTATTCTGGAAACCGGTGATACAAAGCGTAGCCTGCCTAGGAAAGAGTTGGCGTTTGCGAGATGCTGCTACTGGTGCCGCCGCTGCTGTTCTTGCGGCGGGAGTCCATACATCTACCCAGTGGGCTGTCACAGTCATATAGTCCTGACCCTGCCCTGCTCCACTTGTCCACATGTCCGTGGTTAAGTGGACATTGGGTACAACTGCATTTTTTAGGACACTGGTGAGTCTTTTTCTGACGTCCGTGTACATTCTCGGTATCGCCTGCCTAGAGAAGTGGAACCTAGATGGTATTTGGTAACGGGGGCACACTACCTCAAGAAATTGTCTAGTTCCCTGTGAACTAACGGCGGATACCGGACGCACGTCTAACACCAACATAGTTGTCAAGGCCTCAGTTATCCGCTTTGCAACAGGATGACTGCTGTGATATTTCATCTTCCTCGCAAAGGACTGTTGGACAGTCAATTGCTTGGTGGAAGTAGTAAAAGTGGGCTTACGACTTCCCCTCTGGGATGACCATCGACTCCCAGCAGCAACAACAGCAGCGCCAGCAGCAGTAGGCGTTACACGCAAGGATGCATCGGAGGAATCCCAGGCAGGAGAGGACTCGTCAGAATTGCCAGTGACATGGCCTGCAGGACTATTGGCATTCCTTGGGAAGGAGGAAATTGACACTGAGGGAGTTGGTGGGGTGGTTTGCGTGAGCTTGGTTACAAGAGGAAGGGATTTACTGGTCAGTGGACTGCTTCCGCTGTCGCCCAAAGTTTTTGAACTTGTCACTGACTTATGATGAATGCGCTGCAGGTGACGTATAAGGGAGGATGTTCCGAGGTGGTTAACGTCCTTACCCCTACTTATTACAGCTTGACAAAGGCAACACACGGCTTGACAAATGTTGTCCGCATTTCTGTTGAAATACTTCCACACCGAAGAGCTGATTTTTTGGGTATTTTCACCAGGCATGTCAATGGCCATATTCCTCCCACGGACAACAGGTGTCTCCCCGGGTGCCTGACTTAAACAAACCACCTCACCATCAGAATACTCCTTGTCAATTTCCTCCCCAGCGCCAGCAACACCCATATCCTCCTCATCCTGGTGTACTTCAACACTGACATCTTCAATATGACTATCAGGAACTGGACTGCGGGTGCTCCTTCCAGCACTTGCAGGGGGCGTGCAAATGGTGGAAGGCGCATGCTCTTCACGTCCAGTGTTGGGAAGGTTAGGCATCGCAACCGACACAATTGGACTCTCCTTGTGGATTTGGGATTTCGAAGAACGCACAGTTCTTTGCTGTGCTTTTGCCAGCTTGAGTCTTTTCATTTTTCTAGCGAGAGGCTGAGTGCTTCCATCCTCATGTGAAGCTGAACCACTAGCCATGAACATAGGCCAGGGCCTCAGCCGTTCCTTGCCACTCCGTGTGGTAAATGGCATATTGGCAAGTTTACGCTTCTCCTCCGACAATTTTATTTTAGATTTTTGAGTCCTTTTTTTACTGATATTTGGTGTTTTGGATTTTACATGCTCTGTACTATGACATTGGGCATCGGCCTTGGCAGAAGACATTGCTGGCATTTCATCGTCTCGGCCATGACTAGTGGCAGCAGCTTCAGCACGAGGTGGAAGTCGATCTTGATCTTTCCCTATTTTTGGAACCTCAACATTTTTGTTCTCCATATTTTAATAGGCACAACTAAAAGGCACCTCAGGTAAACAATGGAGATGGATGGATACTAGTATACTTATGGATGGACGAGCGACTGCCGACACAGAGGTAGCTACAGCCGTGGACTACCGTACTGTGTCTGCTGCTAATATAGACTGGATGATAATGAGATAAAAATAATATATATATATATATCACACTAGTACTGCAGCCGGACAGGTATATATTATGTAATGACGGACCTGCTGGACACTGTCTGTCAGCACTGCAGACTCCTAAAGTAAGCTACTAGTATCAAGAAGATAGAAAAAAAAAAAACACGGGTAGGTGGTATACAATTATGGATGGACGAGCGACTGCCGACACAGAGGTAGCTACAGCCGTGGACTACCGTACTGTGTCTGCTGCTAATATAGACTGGATGATAATGAGATAAAATTAAAATATATATATATATATCACACTAGTACTGCAGCCGGACAGGTATATATTATGTAATGACGGACCTGCTGGACACTGTCTGTCAGCACTGCAGACTCCTAAAGTAAGCTACTAGTATCAAGAAGATAGAAAAAAAAAAAAACACGGGTAGGTGGTATACAATTATGGATGGACGAGCGACTGCCGACACAGAGGTAGCTACAGCCGTGGACTACCGTACTGTGTCTGCTGCTAATATAGACTGGATGATAATGAGATAAAATTAAAATATATATATATATATATCACACTAGTACTGCAGCCGGACAGGTATATATTATGTAATGACGGACCTGCTGGACACTGTCTGTCAGCACTGCAGACTCCTAAAGTAAGCTACTAGTATCAAGAAGATAGAAAAAAAAAAAAACCACGGGTAGGTGGTATACAATTATGGATGGACGAGCGACTGCCGACACAGAGGTAGCTACAGCCGTGGACTACCGTACTGTGTCTGCTGCTAATATAGACTGGATGATAATGAGATAAAATTAAAATATATATATATATATATCACACTAGTACTGCAGCCGGACAGGTATATATTATGTAATGACGGACCTGCTGGACACTGTCTGTCAGCACTGCAGACTCCTAAAGTAAGCTACTAGTATCAAGAAGATAGAAAAAAAAAAAAACACGGGTAGGTGGTATACAATTATGGATGGACGAGCGACTGCCGACACAGAGGTAGCTACAGCCGTGGACTACCGTACTGTGTCTGCTGCTAATATAGACTGGATGATAATGAGATAAAATTAAAATATATATATATATATCACACTAGTACTGCAGCCGGACAGGTATATATTATGTAATGACGGACCTGCTGGACACTGTCTGTCAGCACTGCAGACTCCTAAAGTAAGCTACTAGTATCAAGAAGATAGAAAAAAAAAAAACACGGGTAGGTGGTATACAATTATGGATGGACGAGCGACTGCCGACACAGAGGTAGCTACAGCCGTGGACTACCGTACTGTGTCTGCTGCTAATATAGACTGGATGATAATGAGATAAAATTAAAATATATATATATATATATCACACTAGTACTGCAGCCGGACAGGTATATATTATGTAATGACGGACCTGCTGGACACTGTCTGTCAGCACTGCAGACTCCTAAAGTAAGCTACTAGTATCAAGAAGATAGAAAAAAAAAAACCACGGGTAGGTGGTATACAATTATGGATGGACGAGCGACTGCCGACACAGAGGTAGCTACAGCCGTGGACTACCGTACTGTGTCTGCTGCTAATATAGACTGGATGATAATGAGATAAAATTAAAATATATATATATATCACACTAGTACTGCAGCCGGACAGGTATATATTATGTAATGACGGACCTGCTGGACACTGTCTGCAGAATGCGTTTATAAAAACACCACACGACGAGTGTTTAACTTTTTCAGGCAGACAATCACAATATACTGGTGGTCAGCAGACAATCACAATACTGGTGGTCAGTGGTCACTGGTCAGTCACACTGGCAGTGGCACTCTGGCAGCAAAAGTGTGCACTGTACTTAAATGTACTCCTGCTATAACTGCTCCCCAGTCTCCCCCACAATTAAGCTGTGTGAGCAGTGAGCACTCAGCAGTCAGATAATGACATACAGTATATGATGCAGCACACTGGGCTGAGCACAGATATGGTATGTGTGACTGTGTCACACTGTGTATCGTTTTTTTTCAGGCAGAGAACGGATTAATTAAACTGGTGGCACTGGTCACTGGTCACACTATCAGCAGCAAGTAGTACTCCTCCTATATGCTCCCCAAAATTTGTGTCTCTCTCTAGTACTCTAGTCACTCTAAACGGAGAGGACGCCAGCTACGTCCTCTCCCTATCAATCTCAATGCACATGTGAAAATGGCGGCGACGCGCGGCTCCTTATATAGAATCCGAGTCTCGCGATAGAATTCGAGCCTCCCGAGAATCCTACAGCGGGATGATGACGTTCGGGCGCGCTCGGGTTAACCGAGCAAGGCGGGAAGATCCGAGTCGCTCGGCCCCGTGTAAAAAAACCTGAAGTTCGGGCGGGTTCGGATTCCGAGGAACCGAACCCGCTCATCTCTAGTATATACACCCATGTCCTTTACTACTTCTGTATCCCACATCCTCCTGGTCGTTCTGATGGGTTTCCATATATAGGGTAATGTGAGTGGGCCACCTGGATAACATCTGTTGACCATTAGGGTCTATTATAGGAATATGGTTTTTACTGTTGTGGTAACATTACAACTGAGCAAACAGGTGTTTATTGTGTTTACTCGTTATTTATATTGAATAAATATATCCATATTAACTATTTAAGTGTATGATTCACCCGGGATTGTTATGGAGTTCATATGCATATTCAGTGCATCCAACACTTAGCTCTATGTACCTAGAGAGGCTATAATCATTTGCCTGGTGCTACGGTGGTACAATTAGAACATGTGATCATTCTAATATATTTACTAGAGATGAGCACCTGAAATTTTTCGGGTTTTGTGTTTTGGTTTTGGGTTCGGTTCCGCGGCCGTGTTTTGGGTTCGAACGCGTTTTGGCAAAACCTCACCGAATTTTTTTTGTCGGATTCGGGTGTGTTTTGGATTCGGGTGTTTTTTTCAAAAAAACACTAAAAAACAGCTTAAATCATAGAATTTGGGGGTCATTTTGATCCCAAAGTATTATTAACCTCAAAAACCATAATTTACACTCATTTTCAGTCTATTCTGAATACCTCACACCTCACAATATTATTTTTAGTCCTAAAATTTGCACCGAGGTCGCTGTGTGAGTAAGATAAGCGACCCTAGTGGCCGACACAAACACCGGGCCCATCTAGGAGTGGCACTGCAGTGTCACGCAGGATGTCCCTTCCAAAAAACCATCCCCAAACAGCACATGACGCAAAGAAAAAAAGAGGCGCAATGAGGTAGCTGTGTGAGTAAGATTAGCGACCCTAGTGGCCGACACAAACACCGGGCCCATCTAGGAGTGGCACTGCAGTGTCACGCAGGATGTCCCTTCCAAAAAACCCTTCCCAAACAGCACATGACGCAAAGAAAAAAAGAGGCGCAATGAGGTAGCTGACTGTGTGAGTAAGATTAGCGACCCTAGTGGCCGACACAAACACCGGGCCCATCTAGGAGTGGCACTGCAGTGTCACGCAGGATGTCCCTTCCAAAAAACCCTCCCCAATCAGCACATGATGCAAAGAAAAAGAAAAGAAAAAAGAGGTGCAAGATGGAATTGTCCTTGGGCCCTCCCACCCACCCTTATGTTGTATAAACAAAACAGGACATGCACACTTTAACCAACCCATCATTTCAGTGACAGGGTCTGCCACACGACTGTGACTGATATGACGGGTTGGTTTGGACCCCCCCCCAAAAAGAAGCAATTAATCTCTCCTTGCACAAACTGGCTCTACAGAGGCAAGATGTCCACCTCATCTTCACCCTCCGATATATCACCGTGTACATCCCCCTCCTCACAGATTATCAATTCGTCCCCACTGGAATCCACCATCTCAGCTCCCTGTGTACTTTGTGGAGGCAATTGCTGCTGGTCAATGTCTCCGCGGAGGAATTGATTATAATTCATTTTAATGAACATCATCTTCTCCACATTTTCTGGATGTAACCTCGTACGCCGATTGCTGACAAGGTGAGCGGCGGCACTAAACACTCTTTCGGAGTACACACTTGTGGGAGGGCAACTTAGGTAGAATAAAGCCAGTTTGTGCAAGGGCCTCCAAATTGCCTCTTTTTCCTGCCAGTATAAGTACGGACTGTGTGACGTGCCTACTTGGATGCGGTCACTCATATAATCCTCCACCATTCTATCAATGTTGAGAGAATCATATGCAGTGACATTAGACGACATGTCCGTAATCGTTGTCAGGTCCTTCAGTCCGGACCAGATGTCAGCATCAGCAGTCGCTCCAGACTGCCCTGCATCACCGCCAGCGGGTGGGCTCGGAATTCTGAGCCTTTTCCTCGCACCCCCAGTTGCGGGAGAATGTGAAGGAGGAGATGTTGACAGGTCGCGTTCCGCTTGACTTGACAATTTTGTCACCAGCAGGTCTTTCAACCCCAGCAGACCTGTGTCTGCCGGAAAGAGAGATCCAAGGTAGGCTTTAAATCTAGGATCGAGCACGGTGGCCAAAATGTAGTGCTCTGATTTCAACAGATTGACCACCCGTGAATCCTTGTTAAGCGAATTAAGGGCTGCATCCACAAGTCCCACATGCCTAGCGGAATCGCTCCCTTTTAGCTCCTTCTTCAATGCCTCCAGCTTCTTCTGCAAAAGCCTGATGAGGGGAATGACCTGACTCAGGCTGGCAGTGTCTGAACTGACTTCACGTGTGGCAAGTTCAAAGGGCATCAGAACCTTGCACAACGTTGAAATCATTCTCCACTGCACTTGAGACAGGTGCATTCCACCTACTATATCGTGCTCAATTGTATAGGCTTGAATGGCCTTTTGCTGCTCCTCCAACCTCTGAAGCATATAGAGGGTTGAATTCCACCTCGTTACCACTTCTTGCTTCAGATGATGGCAGGGCAGGTTCAGTAGTTTTTGGTGGTGCTCCAGTCTTCTGTACGTGGTGCCTGTACGCCGAAAGTGTCCCGCAATTTTTCTGGCCACCGACAGCATCTCTTGCACGCCCCTGTCGTTTTTTAAAAAATTCTGCACCACCAAATTCAAGGTATGTGCAAAACATGGGACGTGCTGGAATTTGCCCATATTTAATGCACACACAATATTGCTGGCGTTGTCCGATGCCACAAATCCACAGGAGAGTCCAATTGGGGTAAGCCATTCCGCGATGATCTTCCTCAGTTGCCGTAAGAGGTTTTCAGCTGTGTGCGTATTCTGGAAAGCGGTGATACAAAGCGTAGCCTGCCTAGGAAAGAGTTGGCGTTTGCGAGATGCTGCTACTGGTGCCGCCGCTGCTGTTCTTGCGGCGGGAGTCCATACATCTACCCAGTGGGCTGTCACAGTCATATAGTCCTGACCCTGCCCTGCTCCACTTGTCCACATGTCCGTGGTTAAGTGGACATTGGGTACAACTGCATTTTTTAGGACACTGGTGAGTCTTTTTCTGACGTCCGTGTACATTCTCGGTATCGCCTGCCTAGAGAAGTGGAACCTAGATGGTATTTGGTAACGGGGGCACACTGCCTCAATAAATTGTCTAGTTCCCTGTGAACTAACGGCGGATACCGGACGCACGTCTAACGCCAACATAGTTGTCAAGGACTCAGTTATCCGCTTTGCAGTAGGATGACTGCTGTGATATTTCATCTTCCTCGCAAAGGACTGTTGAACAGTCAATTGCTTACTGGAAGTAGTACAAGTGGGCTTACGACTTCCCTCTGGGATGACCATCGACTCCCAGCGGCAACAACAGCAGCGCCAGCAGCAGTAGGCGTTACACGCAAGGATGCATCGGAGGAATCCCAGGCAGGAGAGGACTCGTCAGAATTGCCAGTGACATGGCCTGCAGGACTATTGGCATTCCTGGGGAAGGAGGAAATTGACACTGAGGGAGTTGGTGGGGTGGTTTGCGTGAGCTTGGTTACAAGAGGAAGGGATTTACTGGTCAGTGGACTGCTTCCGCTGTCACCCAAAGTTTTTGAACTTGTCACTGACTTATTATGAATGCGCTGCAGGTGACGTATAAGGGAGGATGTTCCGAGGTGGTTAACGTCCTTACCCCTACTTATTACAGCTTGACAAAGGGAACACACGGCTTGACACCTGTTGTCCGCATTTCTGGTGAAATACCTCCACACCGAAGAGCTGATTTTTTTGGTATTTTCACCTGGCATGTCAACGGCCATATTCCTCCCACGGACAACAGGTGTCTCCCCGGGTGCCTGACTTAAACAAACCACCTCACCATCAGAATCCTCCTGGTCAATTTCCTCCCCAGCGCCAGCAACACCCATATCCTCCTCATCCTGGTGTACTTCAACACTGACATCTTCAATCTGACTATCAGGAACTGGACTGCGGGTGCTCCTTCCAGCACTTGCAGGGGGCGTGCAAATGGTGGAAGGCGCATGCTCTTCACGTCCAGTGTTGGGAAGGTCAGGCATCGCAACCGACACAATTGGACTCTCCTTGTGGATTTGGGATTTCGAAGAATGCACAGTTCTTTGCTGTGCTGCTTTTGCCAGCTTGAGTCTTTTCATTTTTCTAGCGAGAGGCTGAGTGCTTCCATCCTCATGTGAAGCTGAACCACTAGCCATGAACATAGGCCAGGGCCTCAGCCGTTCCTTGCCACTCCGTGTGGTAAATGGCATATTGGCAAGTTTACGCTTCTCCTCCGACAATTTTATTTTAGGTTTTGGAGTCCTTTTTTTACTGATATTTGGTGTTTTGGATTTGACATGCTCTGTACTATGACATTGGGCATCGGCCTTGGCAGACGACGTTGCTGGCATTTCATCGTCTCGGCCATGACTAGTGGCAGCAGCTTCAGCACGAGGTGGAAGTGGATCTTGATCTTTCCCTAATTTTGGAACCTCAACATTTTTGTTCTCCATATTTTAATAGGCACAACTAAAAGGCACCTCAGGTAAACAATGGAGATGGATGGATTGGATACTAGTATACAATTATGGACGGGCTGCCGAGTGCCGACACAGAGGTAGCCACAGCCGTGAACTACCGCACTGTACTGTGTCTGCTGCTAATATATAGACTGGTTGATAAAGAGATAGTATACTCGTAACTAGTATGTATGTATAAAGAAAGAAAAAAAAACCACGGTTAGGTGGTATATACAATTATGGACGGGCTGCCGAGTGCCGACACAGAGGTAGCCACAGCCGTGAACTACCGCACTGTACTGTGTCTGCTGCTAATATATAGACTGGTTGATAAAGAGATAGTATACTCGTAACTAGTATGTATGTATAAAGAAAGAAAAAAAAACCACGGTTAGGTGGTATATACAATTATGGACGGGCTGCCGAGTGCCGACACAGAGGTAGCCACAGCCGTGAACTACCGCACTGTACTGTGTCTGCTGCTAATATATAGACTGGTTGATAAAGAGATAGTATACTCGTAACTAGTATGTATGTATAAAGAAAGAAAAAAAAACCACGGTTAGGTGGTATATACAATTATGGACGGGCTGCCGAGTGCCGACACATAGGTAGCCACAGCCGTGAACTACCGCACTGTACTGTGTCTGCTGCTAATATAGACTGGTTGATAAAGAGATAGTATACTCGTAACTAGTATGTATGTATAAAGAAAGAAAAAAAAACCACGGTTAGGTGGTATATACAATTATGGACGGGCTGCCGAGTGCCGACACAGAGGTAGCCACAGCCGTGAACTACCGCACTGTACTGTGTCTGCTGCTAATATATAGACTGGTTGATAAAGAGATAGTATACTCGTAACTAGTATGTATGTATAAAGAAAGAAAAAAAAACCACGGTTAGGTGGTATATACAATTATGGACGGGCTGCCGAGTGCCGACACAGAGGTAGCCACAGCCGTGAACTACCGCACTGTACTGTGTCTGCTGCTAATATATAGACTGGTTGATAAAGAGATAGTATACTCGTAACTAGTATGTATGTATAAAGAAAGAAAAAAAAACCACGGTTAGGTGGTATATACAATTATGGACGGGCTGCCGAGTGCCTACACAGAGGTAGCCACAGCCGTGAACTACCGCACTGTACTGTGTCTGCTGCTAATATAGACTGGTTGATAAAGAGATAGTATACTCGTAACTAGTATGTATGTATAAAGAAAGAAAAAAAAACCACGGTTAGGTGGTATATACAATTATGGACGGGCTGCCGAGTGCCGACACAGAGGTAGCCACAGCCGTGAACTACCGCACTGTACTGTGTCTGCTGCTAATATAGACTGGTTGATAAAGAGATAGTATACTACTAATATTATATATACTGGTGGTCAGGTCACTGGTCACTAGTCACACTGGCAGTGGCACTCCTGCAGCAAAAGTGTGCACTGTTTAATTTTAATATAATATTATGTACTCCTGGCTCCTGCTATAACCTATAACTGGCACTGCAGTAGTGCTCCCCAGTCTCCCCCACAATTATAAGCTGTGTGAGCTGAGCAGTCAGACAGATATATAATATATATAGATGATGCAGCACACTGGCCTGAGCCTGAGCAGTGCACACAGATATGGTATGTGACTGACTGAGTCACTGTGTGTATCGCTTTTTTCAGGCAGAGAACGGATATATTAAATAAACTGCACTGTGTGTCTGGTGGTCACTCACTATATAATATATTATGTACTCCTGGCTTCTGCTATAACCTATAACTGGCACTGCAGTAGTGCTCCCCAGTCTCCCCCACAATTATAAGCTGTGTGAGCTGAGCAGTCAGACAGATATATATAATATTATATATAGATAATAGATGATGCAGCACACTGGCCTGAGCCTGAGCAGTGCACACAGATATGGTATGTGACTGAGTCACTGTGTGCTGTGTATCGCTTTTTTCAGGCAGAGAACGGATTATAAATAAAACTGGTGGTCACTATCAGCAAAACTCTGCACTGTACTGAGTACTCCTAATGCTCCCCAAAATTAGTAAATCAAGTGTCTCTCTAATCTATTCTAAACGGAGAGGACGCCAGCCACGTCCTCTCCCTATCAATCTCAATGCACGTGTGAAAATGGCGGCGACGCGCGGCTCCTTATATAGAATCCGAGTCTCGCGATAGAATCCGAGCCTCGCGAGAATCCGACAGCGTCATGATGACGTTCGGGCGCGCTCGGGTTAACCGAGCAAGGCGGGAAGATCCGAGTCGCTCGGACCCGTGAAAAAAAACATGAAGTTCTGGCGGGTTCGGATTCAGAGAAACCGAACCCGCTCATCTCTAATATTTACATTGGCTGCTTAGCAATGGCTGGCAGCCGCTCTACGCAGCCTGAGATTCCGGTCACGTGGTTGCGCTCCACGGCAGTGGAACGCATACCGCTTCCGGTATTACGGGCAACATCCGTGTGTCACGCGTGCGTTCCTTGGGTAATGGAATGCACGTTACTTCCGGCATCGCGGCAATTAGCCGCGATTAGCCGTTTTGGTGGACTATATCAGTTTTATTCATGTGCAAAAGTAGTGTGCTTACTTGATGTTTTGAGTTTTGACACAGTGGATGGTCCTTATGTTTATCATTGATTGGACACTGCAATACGATTATTCCAAGCCACTTCCTGTTTGATGATTGATGGGCGGGGTTTGTGATGTGCCTTTGCTATATAGGTGATCCGGGGTTTGGTGTGTGTTATGGGCTGCTGGGTGTGAACCTGTTGTGATCTTACCTCTCTTGAAAAAGGCTCAGATGGAGCCGAAACATCGACACTATTCGCTGACATGCTGTTGACCGTCTCTATGTGAGATACACCTGTGAGTTGTAATAAATTTCTTCATCATTAAGGAAGTGGTTAGTGCCTGTATTTTCTCTGGATATATATATATATATATATATATATCGTGAAAACAGAGAAAAGTACTGCGCCACAGATGGAAATAATGTCCTTTCTTAAAAACCACAGAGTAGTTAAATTATATCAGACACTCCCTGTTTGTGGGCGTCAGCTAAGCCCCCAAATACAATCGGGATGGTGAACCCACGAATTGATTTGTGTTTATAGAGGAAAGGGATGGGGGCAGCGACCGATGGTGTCTATAAATAATTACAGGATATTTAAAAAAATATGTAAAATATAAACATTTATTTAAAATCTTATAACAGAACTTTTTCTAAAAATGGGATAAAAAAGCAAATGCACAATTATAAAAGCAATAAAAGCAATAAAGTGCAAATAACGTATTAAAGTGCTTATCTGAGTCAGAGGTCAATTGGATGCCCAACGCGTTTCGTCATAAAAGACTTCATCAAGGCCCCTTGATGAAGTCTTTTATGACGAAACGCGTTGGGCATCCAATTGACCTCTGACTCAGATAAGCACTTTAATACGTTATTTGCACTTTATTGCTTTTATTGCTTTTATAATTGTGCATTTGCTTTTTTATCCCATTTTTAGAAAAAGTTCTGTTATAAGATTTTAAATAAATGTTTATATTTTACATATTTTTTTAAATATCCTGTAATTATTTATAGACACCATCGGTCGCTGCCCCCATCCCTTTCCTCTATATATATATATATATACACAAATAGAGTGGCGGCACTCACGAGACCTTTAAACGAGGAATGAATCAGACGGACAGCGTCACGGTGTTCAACGTTTCAGTCTCTTTACAGACTTTTTTCAAGAACAAGTGTACAACATAAGTGAACATACCTTAAATAGGGTGGTCCACCCAGTACGCCATGCCCAGCTCCCGGCCGACGCCAGTCCCCACTATGGCGCATCATCACGAGGCGCGCTCACACCTTCCCGCCCGCCGGACGGGCCATACGTCATCTGACGTCATCTCCACTTCCGGCATGAATGGTTGGAACGCAGCGCATGAGACGCATCGTGCTGGGGAGAGAGACACCTGCTGGTTGCCATGGCGCGGAGTAAACAGACAACACAACAAACTGACACACGTGTTTAAAAAGTGATTGAATCCTAGTCACTCGCTAGAGGAAAAAGATGTGAAAAAAAAATGTGAAAAAGTGTTGCATATTAACACTCAGATGAACATAGGCAACATGTTAGTGTGCATGTGGGTGCAATTAAAACCACGCTGCCAGAGCGTGCAATATGAGATGTGTACATAATTATACGACCCAGTGAGGGAATGTGAAAAATGTAAACTATTGTTATCACTCATTGCCAAGGGCACCAGATGTTACTTGGCCCTATACTAAAGACCTGATTGTCATGGCTGCAAGGTACAATTCAAGTTATGATCTCTGCACCTGCAAAACTATATGCTACATATGCACACGCACAAAGCCTTATTTAAAGGACCAGTGTGAATGTCACATATAATTTGCTAAGATGGCCATCAAAATGACCCTACCATCAAATGCCTTAACACTCATAATTAGTGCTAAAATGCCCAATACAACTTGAAGAAAACAAGCAAAGGACAAGGACTCGTTCAAGCCATACGGTGAGTTCATGCGATGAATCCATTTGGCCTCTAGTTGCAGTAATTTTCTGTCACATGTGCAGATGCAGCATATAGTTTTGCAGGTGCAGATATCATAACTTGAATTGTACCTTGCAGCCATGACAATCAGGTCTTTAGTATGGGGCCAAGTAACATCTGGTGCCCTTGGCAATGAGTGATAACAATAGTTTTTTATGATATATCATTTTTAGAATATCAGCAATTGTTGAATGCATTATGTTAGTTTATATATTTGTGTAGTTTAAATTTTTCACATTCCCTCACTAGGTCATATAATTATGTACACATCTCATATTGCATGCTCTGGCAGCGTGGTTTTAATTGCACCCACATGCACACTAACATGTTGCCCATGTTCATCTGAGTGTTAATATGCAACACTTTTTCACATTTTTTCCACATCTTTTTCCTCTAGTGAGTGACTAGGATTCAATCACTTATTAAACACGTGTGTCAGTTTGTTGTGTTGTCTGTTTACTCGGCGCCATGGCAACCAGCAGGTGTCTCTCTCCCCAGCACGACGCGTCTCATGCGCTGCGTTCCAACCATTCATGCCGGAAGTGGAGATGACGTCGGATGACGTATGGCCCGTCCGGCGGGCGGGAAGGTGTGAGCGCGCCTCGTGATGACGCGCCATAGTGGGGACTGGCGGCAGCCGGGAGCTGGGCATGGCGTACTGAGTGGACCACCCTATTTAAGGTATGTTCACTTATGTTGTACACTTGTTCTTGAAAAAAGTCTGTAAAGAGACTGAAACGTTGAACACCGTGATGCTGTCCGTCTGATTCATTCCTCGTTTAAAGGTCTCGTGAGTGCCGCCCCTCTATTTGTGTGTATGCTGGAGTTTTTGCTTCATGGAGGGCACCCGAGCGACATATTGGTTGGTCAGTCATGCGAGTGCCGACTTAATTGTTTGATTTATACAGGGGTACCCAGGTTCTCTTGTTGTAAGGCACCCAACACCTATTTATTCAATACCTTAAATGACATTTCTTGAACTGTGCCGAGCATTCACACGCTGTACTGTTTTACTCACTTTGGAACAAGTGGGGTATTACACTGAGTGTATTCATCATTGTTAAGACAACATGGCCGCAAGTTCTACAGGCGATGGCAGTGGGTTTATGAATTTACGTCTCACGGTGGGGGATGTATTGTCCTTCAGTGACTCCGAGGCGGAAGCGTTATATTTTAAGGGTTCTCTGAATGAAACTGCTGGGGAAGAGACAGAAAGTGAATTGTTTTCCACTTTATTAAGACTTAAGAAAAAGGAGATAGACTACTATACACGGTGTCACTTTGACGGACTATCATAAGGAAAAGAAAATCCCTCGTGGATTTAGAGTCAAAAATGTGCCCACGATTGGCCGCAATAATGTTGAGTTCTGTAAATGCTGGGTGGCGGTATTAAACAAATGTGCACTAGACCTTATCCTTTTAGATATTGAAGAGTCCGCCAGGGAAATGAAGAGTATTCAAGATCAAATAATTGGGTTTGAAACCACACATAAAAAAACCTTAATTGATGGCACCTCCTGTAAATGGATGGAGAAATTGCATACACAGATTGAGGAATATAAGAAAGAACTCATTAAATTTAAAAAAGACAAACTCTCTAAGGTAAACGCTGATTACCAAGAAGAAAGAGTGTATGCTTGGGTAACTGGGAGATCAGCAGGAGGTGCCGGTAGGCTCAAATACCCACACAGACGACGCCCTGACAGATTTGACAGCGACTGGTCGGGAGGCACTAATACCTCCAACAGCGACACAGACAGTGCACAGTTGCCATCTAATAAGAAGCCCCCTTTAGGGGTTACCACGCGCGCCATAAAAAACGTAGGGCGCGCACGAGGCGCGGCGGCCAATGCGAAAGGGAAAAACACAAACAAGAAGAAAATCTAGTGGTGAACCTATCCAAGCGCAACATCTCCCCTATTGAATCCAGAGTACTGAACAAAGGCCTGACATTCATTCCCACTGCCCACTTTGACACGTTTGAATGGAAGAAAGAGCTTTAGAAGTTTAACCGCAATTTAAAGCTGAAAGAATTTTTTCCTCAACAGGATGTTACTTGTAATTCTTCCATGTTACCTGTCAGAAAGAAATCAAATTTTGAACCCCAATCCTTTAATCCATCTTTGAAATGTTTCACACGACTGCTGGATCAAGAGGTGATGAATACACACAAAACTGGACACCAGAGGAGCCATCAAAATATGTCCAAAGAAGAATTCAGTGCCCTGGAGTCCCTGAGCAAAGATGAATCAATAGTAATATGTGCGGCTGATAAAGGGGGTGCATTGGTTATCCAGGACACGGAGGCTTACCTTGGTGAGATGTATCGTCAGCTTAACATGCAAGATGTGCACAGAAAGCTACCGCATGACCCCACCAGCCTCTTCAACGATGAGTTGATGCAAACACTCAAAGCTGCTGCCCTTTCAGGGAGCATCACAGAAAGCACACAAGCGGCACTCACTACACAATTTCCTGACGTACCCCTATTATACAGCCTGCCAAAAATACATAAGTCGCTACAGAATCCACTGGGTCGCCCGATATTCTCTGCCAGAAATTCTCTATATAGTAGAGTTTCAAAATATCTAGACCACTTTTTACAACCACTGGTACAGCGGGAGGTCACATACCTAAAAGACACCAACACTTTTCTTGACAAAGTACATAATCTAGGCAAGCTTCCAGAGAACATCTTATTGTGTACGGTGGATGTTGTGGCACTGTATACCAGTATCCCGCATGAAGAAGGGTTGAGATATTTGAAGGACTTCCTGATAAACAGCACAGAGTATAATGGCCCACCTATTCAAGTGTTCATGGACTTAATGGAAAAGACTCTCACTCGTAACTACTTTTTGTTCAACAGGGAATTCTATGTCCAACTTCGTGGTTGTGCCATGGGAAGTCATGTGGCACCCTCTTATGCGAACATTTACATGTTCCAGATTGAGAAAATGCTATTTTTTGAGCACCTGCTGTTTCAGCAACACTGTCTCTTCTTTACGAGATACATAGACGACCTATTTATGATATGGTCAGGTCCAGAAAGCAGCTTCACCGAGCTGATGACGGAAGTGAACGGGGTTCACCCACATATCAAATTTACATTTGAATGTCATCATCAACAAATCCATTGGATTTGTTAATATACATTGGAACGGAACAGACCTCAACACGTCTATCTACATCAAGCCCACTGACGTTAACAATGTATTACATGCACAGAGCCATCACCCAGTGGCCCTCAAGATGGGCCTTCCTTATTCGCAATTCTTGTGAATCCGCAGAATTACCACTGAGGAGGGGTTGGCCGCGGTGGAAATTGACAAGATGATGCAGAAATTTCTATCTCGAGGTTACTCCAAGAAAGTACTGGACAGGGCCAAATTCAAGGTTCTGCAATTAAGCCGTGAGCAGTTGAAGAATCACAAACCTAAGACGAATGGGCGGCACACCATTTTTGTAAACAATTACAACACTGAATCTCAGGCCATTAACTCAGCATCTAAACGATTATGGCCAATTGTGAATACTGATCCAGCGTTGCCAGCTTTACAAGGATCCAAACTTATGATGGGCTATAGGAGGAATAAAAACCTTAAAGACTGGTTAGTGCATAACAACGTGGAAACCCCCACTGGCGATAATCCAGTACACTTTCTAACCAAGAAGGCAGACAGCTACAAGTGTATTGGCTGCACGACATTCAGATATTTGGAAACTGGCAGTTATGTCTTACACCCGTATTCCGGCAAGAAGATGGCAATCCATCATGTCCTCACCTGCACTACACGATACGTGGTTTACTTGATACGGTGCCCTTGCAGTCTCGTATATATCGGGAAAACATCATGCACTCTATGGGAGAGAATGACCCAACATAGATCCGCGATACGCATGGCCCTGGAGGGGAAGGCCATCGACTAACCGGTGGCCAGACATTTCAAAGAAAAACAACATTCCTTATTCTCTTTAGTGTACAAGTTGATTGACCATGTTCCGCCATCTATACGGGGAGGAGACCGTGACAGGAAATTACTGCAACTAGAGGCCAAATGGATTAATCGCATGAACTCTGTCTCACCGTATGGCTTGAACGAGTCCTTGTCCTTTGCTTGTTTTCTTTAAGTTGTATTAGGCATTTTAGCACTAATTATGAGTGTTAAGGCATTTGATGGTAGGGTCATTTTGATGGCCATCTTAGCAAATTATATGTGACATTCACACTGGTCCTTTAAATAAGGCTTTGTGCGTGTGCATATGTAGCATATGGTTTTGCAGGTGCAGATATCATAACTTGAATTGTACCTTGCAGCCATGACAATCAGGTCTTTAGTATGGGGCCAAGTAACATCTGGTGCCCTTGGCAATGAGTGATAACAATAGTTTTTTATGATATATCATTTTTAGAATATCAGCAATTGTTGAATGCATTATGTTAGTTTATATATTTGTGTAGTTTAAATTTTTCACATTCCCTCACTAGGTCATATAATTATGTACACATCTCATATTGCACGCTCTGGCAGCGTGGTTTTAATTGCACCCACATACACACTAACATGTTGCCCATGTTCATCTGAGTGTTAATATGCAACACTTTTTCACATTTTTTTCACATCTTTTTCATCTAGTGAGTGACTAGGATTCAATCACTTTTTAAACACATGTGTCAGTTTGTTGTGTTGTCTGTTTACTCGGCGCCATGGCAACCAGCAGGTGTCTCTCTCCCCAGCACGACGCGTCTCATGCGCTGCGTTTCAACCATTCATGCCGAAAGTGGAGATGACGTCGGATGACGTATGGCCCGTCCGGCGGGCGGGAAGGTGTGAGCGCGCCTCGTGATGACGCGCCATAGTGGGGACTGGCGGCGGCCAGGAGCTGGGCATGTCATACTGAGTGGACCACCCTATTTAAGGTATGTTCACTTATGTTGTACACTTGTTCTTGAAAAAAGTCTGTAAAGAGACTGAAACGTTGAACACCGTGACGCTGTCCGTCTGATTCATTCCTCGTTTAAAGGTCTCGTGAGTGCCGCCCCTCTATTTGTGTGTATGCTGGAGTTTCTGCTTCATGGAGAGCACCCGAACGACATACTGGTTGGTCAGTCATGCGAGTGCCGACTTAATTGTTTGATATATATATGTATATATATATATATATATATAAATATATATGGCAGTATCACTGGAATTATATGGCAGTACCACTGGACATAAACGGCAGTATCACTGGACATATGCGGCAGTATCACTGGAATTATACGGCAGTATCACTGGAATTATATGGCAGTATCACTGGACTGGAGTTATACGCCATTACCACAGGATTTATATGGCAGGATCACTGTAATTATATGGCAGGATCACTGTGCATATATACGGCAGTATCACTGGACATATACGGCAGTATCACTGGACATATACAGCAGTGTTGCTGGACTGGACTTATACGCCAGTACCACTGGAATTATACAGCAGTATCACTGGATTTTTATGGCAGTACCGATGGACATATACGGCAGTATCAATGGACATATACGGCAGTATCATTGGACATATATGGCAATATCACTGGGCTGGACTTATTCATCAGTACCACTGCAATTATACGGTAGGATCACTGGAATTATACGGTAGTACTGCTGGACATATATGGCAGTATCAATGGAAATATATGGCAGTATCACTGGAATTATATGGCAGTACTGCTGGATATATACGGCAGTATCAATGGACATATACTGCAGTATCACTGGAATTATACGGCAGTACTGCTGGACATATACAGCAGTATCAATGGACATATACGGCAGTATCACTGGACTGGATTTATACGCCAGTACCACTGTAATTATACTGCAGGATAACTGGAATTATACGACAGGATCACTGGAATTATACGGCATGATTATTGGAATCATACGGCAGTACCGCTGGACACATATGGCAGTATCAATGGACATATATGGCAGAATCAATAGACATATACGGCTCTATCACTGGACATATACGGCAGTATCACTGGACAGGACTTATACACCAGTACCACTGGAATTATACAGCAGGATCACTGGAATTATATGGCAGGATCACTGGAATTATACGGCAGGATCACTGGAATTATACGGCAGGATCACTAGACATATACGGCAGTATCAATGGACATATATGGCAGTATCAATGGACATATACGGCAGTATCACTGGACATATACGGCAGTTCCACTGGACATATATTTAGCAGCACAGGGACACCACCACTGGATTGATGCAGGACAACACAGCACCACTGCAATGGACTGGACTTATACAGAAGCACTGGACATATTGCAGCAGAGGACACCACCAATGTGACTGGACTGATGCAGCACAAAACACTACCACTGTACTGATGCAGGGCAACACAGCACCACTGTAATGGACTGGATTTATACAGCAGCACTGGACATATGGCAGCAGAGGACACCACATCTGTGACTGGACTGATGCAGCACAATACACCACTGAACTGATGCAGGAGACTGAGGACGGAGACACGTCCTCTCTCTACACTCTCAATTGCTGAAGTGAAAATGGCGGGGACGCACAGCTCCTTATATGGAATCCAAACCCAGCAAGAATCTGACAGCGGTATGATGACGTTTTGCCTCGTTCTGGTTTCCGAGTCAGGCGGGAAAACCCGAGCCTGACTCTGATCTGGGTTCGGATAGTGAAGTTCGATGGGGTTCGGTTCTCTGAGATCTGAACCCGCTCATCTCTAGTTTTAACTCGCTGATCTGATTTGGTCACTGGTTGTTCCACTCTCTAATTTATCAACATTATTATTTATATGTTGACCAATTATATGATGCATAATTATACTGATTGTGTGCCCTAATAAACAATTTTAAAGCATTTTTCAGCCTTACTACAAACTCGCATTTTACAACTTGCATCCAGATGTTTCCAATACAGAAGATAGATCCTGGCAATGTAATGCAAATGCAATGCAAGTTTGTAACTAGCACCTAAAACCTTACTAAAAATCTAAAAAAAATTAGACCAGGTTCAGGTAGGTGAGTTTGATGATATGATTACTTTAAAAAAATAAACATTAAACACTGCAGAACCACATAATTAACACTGACATCAATACCAAATATTATTTTTTCACTTTATTGTGCGTATATTAAAGAGAACTAAAATACATTATTTGTCTGACATATAAACTTTTTTCTGAAATATATCCGTTTCTGCAGAAAAGTAGGCAAAGTTTTTCAATCTGTGTGTTGAATACACATCATTTCAACATTATGTCAGTAACAAAAAAATAAACAATAACATAATTCCATACATAAACAAAAAAATAACACATTTTGGCCTGCATTAACTGACTCTACCCTGGCCTTTTACGTTCTCAGGTGCATACGCTACGACGGGGGGAGTAACATAGTAACATAGTATCTAAGGTTGAAAAAAGACAATTGTCCATCGATTTCAACCTATTTGTGGTCTCCTATGAAGGATTATTTTGTATAAAATTTTGACTGATGTTGATGACTGCCGTTACGTTTTACCCCTCTTTTTTATAATAACCATAGTGCGTGACTATGCCCCGTAACCCTGGATATCCTTATCCATTAGGAATTTATCTAACCCATTCTTAATGGTGTTGACTGAGTCGGCCATTACAACTCCCTCAGGCAGGGAATTCCAAACACGTATCGTCCTTACCGTAAAAAAGCCTTTACGCTGTATTGTGCGGAATCTCCTCTCCTCTAACCTGACCGAGTGTCCACGAGTTCTCTGTGTTAATCTAACCAAAAACAGGTCCTGCACAAGATATGTATATTGTCCCCTAATATATTTGTAGATGTTGATCATGTCCCCTCTTAATCTCCTCTTTTCCAGTGTAAACATGCCTAGTCTTGCAAGCCTTTCCTCATATTCCAGCGTCTCCATACCCTTAATTAGTTTGGTCGCCCGCCTCTGAACATTTTCTAGCTCCAGGATATCCTTTTTGTAGAATGGTGCCCAGAATTGTACACAGTATTCAAGGTGTGGCATCACAAGTGATTTATATAACGGGAGTATAATACTCTCATCCCTAGCATCAATTCCCCATTTTATGCATGCTAATATCTTATTAGCCTTCTTTGCTGCAGTCCTACTTTGGGTACTACTGCTTAGTTTGCTATCTATGAGGACACCTAAGTCCTTTTCCAGTACAGAATCCCCTAATTTTACCCCATTTAGTAGGTAGGTGTTATTTTTGTTCTTGTTACCACAGTGCATTACCTTACACTTGTCTGTATTGAAGCACATTCTCCATTTCGCTGCCCAAGCTTCTAATTTAACTAAGTCATTCTGAAGCGACTCAGCATCCCACTCCGCATTTATGACTTTACACAATTTGGTATCATCTGCAAAAATTGACACTCTGCTCTCTAGACCTTCTGTTAGGTCATTAATGAAAATATTGAACAATAGTGGTCCTAATACTGAGCCTTGCGGCACACCACTTAGCACTTCAGTCCAATTTGAAAAAGATCCATTAACCACAACGTGCTACTCCCTATTATCTAACCAGTTTTTGACCCAAGTGCATATTGTGCTTCCTAGCCCTGTTTCTTGTAGCTTGTAGATAAGTCTCGTGTGTGGTACAGTGTCGAATGCTTTGGCAAAATCTAAAAAGATTACATCCACCTCTTTACCCTGATCTAGGTTTGTGCTAACTGTTTCATAGAAGCCAAATAAGTTGGTTTGACAGGATCTGTCCTTCATAAACCCATGTTGATTCCTTTTAATGACTTTATTGACTTCAAGGAACTTCTGAATACTATTTCTTAGAATACCTTCCAATACTTTCCCCACTATAGATGTAAGACTAACTGGTCTATAATTACCTGGTTCAGCTTTACCTCCCTTTTTGAATATAGGCACTACTTCCACTATACGCCAGTCTTTGGGAACCATACCTGATATTACTGAATCCTTAAAGATCAAAAATAGTGGTTTTGCAAGTTCAGAGTGAAGCTCCATTAGAACCCTTGGGTGAATACCATCGGGACCTG
Source organism: Pseudophryne corroboree (assembly GCF_028390025.1). Taxonomy (NCBI): domain Eukaryota; kingdom Metazoa; phylum Chordata; class Amphibia; order Anura; family Myobatrachidae; genus Pseudophryne; species Pseudophryne corroboree. Next base: position 227,637,900 of record NC_086454.1, on the reverse strand, counting down.
GTGACTTATTAATCTTTAAATGTTTTAATCAGTCACAGACTACTTCCTCGCTTAAATAAGTACCTATCAGTGGGATATTCTCATTATTGAGATTATGTGTTAGTCCCTGAATTGGGTCCTCTCTAGTGAATACTGTTGAAAAAAACTCATTTAGTGTGTCCGCTATGTCATTATCATTTTTGCTTAAGACTCCCAACTTGTCTTTTAAAGGGCCTTTACTCTCCTTCTTTAATCTCTTGCTATTAATGTATTTAAAGAATTTTTGGGGATTCGCTTTGCTTTCCTTTGCTACTAGTTTTTCAGTTTCTACTTTAGCTGCTCTTACTTCCTTTGTGCATATTTTGTTACATTCCTTATAGTGCTGAAATTACTCTGCTTCCCCGTCAGATTTGTATTTTTTAAATGCTTGCCTTTTCTTGCCCATAAGTTCCTTTATCTTTTTGTTAAGCCACATCGGTTTATGATTTTTATTCCTTTTTTTGCTGCTTGTAGGAATAAATTTGAGAGTATTTTTAGCTAGCAGGAATTTTAGTACCTCCCATTTCTCTGTAGTATTTTTTCCTAAAAACAAACCTTCCCATTCAATATCCCTGAAAAATACCCTCATCTTTTCAAAATTCGCTTTGCTAAAGTTGAGCCCTAGTTGAGCCAGTATAGGGCTGCTTATGAAAACTGAAAATGAATGTGACCATATTGTGGTCGCTGTTTCCTATGGGTTCCCCTACTATAATACCTGATACCAAATCCCCATTGTTTGTTAATACCAGGTCTAAGATTGCATTGTACCTAGTTGGTTCCTCAATTAGTTGAACTAAGTAGTTATCATTAAGTGTGTTTAAAAACATATTGCCCCTAGCAGTATCACATGAATCGTTTTTCCAGTTTATTTCCGGTTAGTTAAAATCTCCCATCACTACTATGTCTCCTACTCCTGCTGCTCTTTCAATTTGCTTTAGTAACAATTCCTCCTCAGATACGTTAATACCAGGTGGCCTATAGCATACACCCAATACTAACTTTTTTATTCCTTTTTCCCCGCATGCAATTTCTACCCATAATGTCTCGACAGTGTCTACAGCCCCCTCCTGAATATCTTCCCGTATATCAGGTTTTAAAAACGGCTTTACGTAAAGACACACCCCTCCACCCTTTTTATTTTGTCTGTCTCTCCTAAACAGTGTATAGCCCTCTAGATTGACTGTCCAATCATGAGATTCATCCCACCAAGTTTCAGTAATGCCTATAATATCATACTGTTTTCTTGCGGCAAGTATTTCTAGTTCGCCCTTTTTACCAGTAATGCTTCTAGCATTTACATACATACAACTAAGATAAGTATTTTCCCTTGCATTAGGGACATCTTTCACCTTATGTAGCAATGATGACCTGTAATCGTCATTGGTTAGTGCTTTGGTAAAATCTCTTTTAGTACCCATGTTAGTAACCTTACCGTCTGCTCTTACCTTCCCCCCAACTTATCCCCCATTTCGTTTACTAACGCCATCCCCACTATTCTCACTGCATGACCCGTAGTTTCTAGCTAAACCCTCCCCCCAGACTCCTAGTTTAAAATCTCCTCCAACCTTCTAACCATCCTTCCTCCCAGCACCGCTGCCCCCTCCTCAGTCAGGTGCAATCCATAACGACAAAAGAGATGGCGCCTGACTGAGTAGTTGGTGACACTGACACAGATGATGTTGGCCCACTACTATTTGTGTTACTTGAAGCTGCCTCAGATCTAAGGGGTTAATTCAGACCTGATTGCTTGCTGGGGTTTTTGCAGTGCTGCGAGCAATAGTTGCTGCCCATAGGGGAGTGTATTTTCGCTTTGCAAGTGTGCAATCGCATGTGCAGCCAGCTGGTAAAAAAAAAGTTTTGTACAGTTTCTGAGTAGCCCAGAACTTACTCAGCCGCTGTGATCACTTCAGCCTCTCCGGGGCCGGAATTGACGTCAGACACATGCCCTGCAAATGCTTGGATATGCCTGCGTGTTTCCAAACACTCCCAGAAAACGGTCAGTTTCCACCCACAAACACCTTATTCCTGTCAATCTCCTTGCGATCGGCTGTACAATCCATCGCTGGGCAACGATACACTTTGTACTTGTATGACGCGCCTGCGCATTGCGGTGCATACGCATGTTCAGTTCTGACCTAGCGTGCGATCAGGTCTGAATGACCCCCTAAGTCTCAGTGCCACCAATTCAGTGTAAACATTGACCAGGGCATACGTTTGGCCCTGAATAGCTTGGGTCAGGTTTTGTAGTTGGCCCGTTAGATTTTGGTTAAGGCTCTGTATTTGCATCTCTTAATATACAGTGTGGCCCACTTGCATTCTGGTACCTGAGCTGCATGAGCAATGATAGTTTGCTTCCTCATATGGTGCATCATGCAGTCAGTTAGATCAGTTTGCCTCTGCATGAATTGCAACTGTGAGTTCGTAAAAGATTCCATGGACAGCATAAATTCCTCCACAGATGGGGTGCAGTATGGTATAGGTGTGGTTAGTCTTGAAGTTTTTTGTTGCTGTTGGGTATCAAAATTACCCACATCTGGGAGATCAAGCTTGTCGGCGGGTGTCAACACCAGCACTTGGTCAACAGCTGCATCTTGTCCCTCTTCAACCATTGGTCTGGGTGGTCATGTACATGATGGCCTTACAACATAAACATACTGTAGCTAAGTAATTAATGTTTCAAAGAAAAATTACATATGAAAATATGTTACACATTAATCTTGAGGGTTTTTTTTAAAGAAAAAACATGTTTTGTAAATCAAAAGCTATAAACTTTACCTAAGTGCAGAATTGCCAATAATTCCAAGTATTACTTAATAACAGTGGGAGGAAAAGAGTTTGAGGTGCACTGCACGTAAAAAATTAACATTGGTAGAGACTGGAGGTGAGCGGGTTCGGTTCTCCGAGATCCGAACCCCCCCGAACTTCACCTATTTTACACGGTTCCGAGGCAGCCTCGGATCTTGCCACCTTGCTCAGTTAACCCGAACGCGGCCGAACGTCATCATCCCGCTATCGGATTCTCGCGAGATATGTATTCTATATAAAGAGCTGCCCGTCGCCGCAATTTTCACTCGTGCATTGGAGATTGAATGGATAGGACGTGGCTGCGTTCTCTCCCTGAAAAGCTCCGTATCTGTGCTCAGTGTGCTGCAAATATCTGTTTTCAGTGTGCTGAAAATATCTACATTCTCTGCCTGAAAACGCTCCATATCTGTGCTCAGTGTGCTGCAAATATCTGTGCTCAGTGTGCTGCATTGGGGGGACCACCAGTATATAATTATAGTAGTACAGTACAGTAGGCCATTGCTGTATCTTGCAGCTCTGTGTCAAGTATACTATCTCTGTGCTGCATTATTGTGAGCAGTATATAGTAGTACAGTGCAGCATTTTGGTGACCAGCAGTATACATATAGTACAGTACAGTAGGCCATTGTTGTATCTTGCAGCTCTGTGTCAAGTATACTATCTCTGTGCTGCATTATTGTGAGCAGTATATAGTAGGACAGTGCAGCATTTTGGTGACCAGCAGTATACATAGTACAGTACAGTAGGCTATTGCTGTATCTTGCAGCTCTGTGTCAAGTATACTATCTCTGTGCTGCATTATTGTGAGCAGTATATTGTAGGACAGTGCAGCATTTTGGTGACCAGCAGTACATATATAGTACAGTACAGTAGGCCATTGCTGTATCTTGCAGCTCTGTGTCAAGTATACTATCTCTGTGCTGCATTAATGTGAGCAGTATATAGTAGGACAGTGCAGCATTTTGGTGACCAGCAGTATACATATAGTACAGTACAGTAGGCCATTACTATTGATATATTACTGGCATATAATTCCACACATTAAAAAATGTAAACTTGCCAATATGCCATTTACGACACGGAGTGGCAAGGAACGGCTGAGGCCCTGGCCTATGTTCATGGCTAGTGGTTCAGCTTCACATGAGCATGGAAGCACTCATCCTTCCGCTAGAAAAATGAAAAGACTTAAGCTGGCAAAAGCATAGCAAAGAACTGTGCGTTCTTCTAAATCACAAATCCCCAAGGAGAGTCCAATTGTGTCGGTTGCGATGCCTGACCTTCCCAACACTGGACGGGAAGAGGTGGCTCCTTTCACGCCCCCTGCAAGTGCTGGAAGGAGCACCCACAGTCCAGTTCCTGATAGTCAAATTGAAGATGTCACTGTTGAAGTACACCAGGATGAGGATATGGGTGTTGCTGGTGCTTAGGAGGAAATTGACAAGGAGGATTCTAATGGCGAGGTGGATTGTTTAAGTTAGGCACCCGGGGAGACACCTGTTGTCCGTGGGATGAATATGGCCATTGACATGCCTGGTCAAATTACAAAAAATTTCACCTCTTCAGTGTGTAATTATTTTAACAGAAATGCGGACAACAGGTGTCAAGCCGTGTGTTGCCTTTGTCAAGCTGTGATAAGTAGGTGTAAGGACGTTAACCACCTAGGAACATCCTCCCTTATACGTCACCTGGAGCGCATTCATCAGAAGTCATTGACAAGTTCAAAAACTTTGGGTGACAGTGGAAGCAGTCCACTGACAACTAAATCCCTTCCTCTTGTACCCAAGCTCCTGCAAACCACACCACCAACTCCCTCAGTGTCAATTTCCTCCTTAGACTGGAACGCCAATAGTCCTGCAGGCCATGTCACTGGCAAGTCTGACGAGTCCTCTCCTAACTGGGATTCCTCAGATGGATCCTTGAGTGTAACGCTTACTGCTGCTGGCGCTGCTGTTGTTGCTGCTGGGAGTCGATTGTCATCCCAGAGGGGAAGTCGGAAGACCAATTGTACTACTTCCAGTAGGCAATTGACTGTCCAACAGTCCTTTGCGAGGAAGATGAAATATCACAGCAGTCATCCTGCTGCAAAGCGGATAACTCAGGCCTTGGCAGCTTTGTTGGTGTTAAACGTGTGTCCAGTATCCACCATTAATTCACAGGGAATTAGAGAAATCTTGAAGTAATGTGTCCCCGGTACCAAATACCATCGAGGTTCCACTTCTCTAGGCAGGCAATACAGAGAATGTACACAGAGGTCAGAAAAAAGAGTCACCAGTGTCCTACAAAAATGTAGTTGTACCCAATGTCCACTTTACCACGGACATGTGGACAAGTGGAGCAGGGCAGACTCAGGACTATAGGACTGTGACAGCCCACTGGGTAGATGTATTGCCATCCGCAGCAACAACAGCAGAGGCGGCACCAGTAGCAGCATTTCGCAAACGCCAACTCGTTCCTAGGCAGGCTACGCTTTGTATCACCGCTTTCCATAAGAGTCACACAGCTGACAACCTCTTGTGTAAACTGAGGAACATCATCACAGAATGGCTTACCCCAATTGGACTCTCCTGGGGATTTGTGACAGTGGAGAATAATTTCAACGTTGTGCAAGGTTCTGCAACCCTTTGAACTTGCCACACATGAAGTCAGTTTAGACACTGCCAACCTGAGTCAGGTCATTCCCCTCATCAGGCTTTTGCAGAAGCAGCTGGAGAGATTGAAGGAGAAGCTAAAATGGAGCGATTCCACTAGGCATGTGGGACTTGTGGATGGAGCCCTTAACACACTTAACCAGGATTCACGGGTGGTCAATCTGTTGAAATCAGATAACTACATTTTGGCCACCGTGCTCGATCCTAGGTTTAAAGCCTACATTGTATCTCTCTTTCTTTCAGACACAAGTCTGCACATGTTCAAAGACCTGCTGGTGAGACACTTGTCAAGTCAAGTGGAACGTGACCCGTCAACAGCTCCTCCTTCACATTCTCCCGCAACTGGGGCTGCGAGGAGAAGGCTAAGAATTCCGAGCCCACCCGCTGGCGGTGATGCAGGGCAGTCTGGAGCGAGTGCTGACATCTGGTCCGGACTGAAGGACCTGCCAACGATTACTGACATGTTGTCTACTGTCACTGCACATGATTCTGTCACCATTGAAAGAATGGTGGAGGATTATATGAATGACAGCATCCAAGTAGGCACGTCAGACACGTCAGTACGTATACTGGCAGGAAAAAGAGGCAATTTGGAGGCCCTTGCACAAACTGGCTTTATTTTACCTAAGTTGCCCCCCCTCCAGTGTGTACTCCGAAAGAGTGTTTAGTGCAGCCGGTCACCTTGTCAGTGATCGGCGTACGAGGTTACTTCCACAAAATGTGGAGAAGATGATGTTCATCAAAATGAATTATAATCAATTCCTCCGTGGAGACATTCACCAGCAATTGCCTCCAGAAAGTACACAGGGACCTTAGATGGTGGATTCCAAAGGGGATGAATTAATACTCTGTGAGGAGGAGGATGTACACAGTGAAAGGGGTGATGAATCGGACGATGAGGAGGAGCCAGTTTGATTGCTTCTTTTTTGGTGCGGGCCCAAACCAACCAGTCATTTCAGCCACAGTCGTGTGACAGACCCTGTGGCTGAAATGATGGGTTTGTTAAAGTGTGCATGTCCTGTTTATACAACATAAGGGTGGGTGGGAGGGTGGGTGGGAGGACCCAAGGACAATTCCATCTTGCACCTCTTTTTTTTTTATTTATCTCTGCATCATGAGATGTTTGGGGCTAATTTTTTTAATGCCATCCTGTCTGACACTGCAGTGCCACTCCTAGATGGGCCAGGTGTTTGTGCCGCCCATTTGGGTCGCTTAGCTTAGTCATCCAGCGACCTCGGTGCAAATTTTAGGACTAAAAATAATATTGTGAAGTGTGAGGTGTTCAGTATAGCCTGGAAATGAGTGGAAATTATTAGAGATGAGCGGGTTCGGTTTCTCTGAAACCGAACCCGCACGAACTTCATGTTTTTTTTACGGGTCCGAGCAGACTCGGATCCTCCCGCCTTGCTCGGTTAACCCGAGCGCGCCCGAACGTCATCATGACGCTGTCGGATTCTCGCGAGACTCGGATTCTATATAAGGAGCCGCGCGTCGCCGCCATTTTCACACGTGCATTGAGATTGATAGGGAGAGGACGTGGCTGGCGTCCTCTCCATTAGAAATTAGATTAGAAGAGAGAGAGAGATTGTGCAGAGTCAGACAGAGTTTACCACAGTGACCAGTGCAGTTGTTGTTAGTTAACTTTTATTTATTTTAATATAATATATCCGTTCTCTGCTATATCCGTTCTCTGCCTGAAAAAAAACGATACACAGCAGCAGCCAGTCACACAGTGTGACTCAGTCTGTGTGCACTCAGCTCAGCCCAGTGTGCTGCACATCAATGTATAAAAGGCAAAGCTTATAATAATTGTGGGGGAGACTGGGGAGCACTGCAGGTTGTTATAGCAGGAGCCCCCAGGAGTACATAATATTATATTAATTTAAAATTAAACAGTGCACACTTTTGCTGCAGGAGTGCCACTGCCAGTGTGACTAGTGGTGACCAGTGCCTGACCACCAGTATAGTAGTATATTGTTGTATGTATTGTATACTATCTCTTTATCAACCAGTCTATATTAGCAGCAGACACAGTACAGTGCGGTAGTTCACGGCTGTGGCTACCTCTGTGTCGGCAGTCGGAACTCGGCAGGCAGTCCGTCCATCCATAATTGTATTACAATATATACCACCTAACCGTGGTATTTTTTTTTCTTTCTTTATACCGTCGTCATAGTGTCATACTAGTTGTTACGAGTATACTACTATCTCTTTATCAACCAGTGTACAGTGCGGTAGTTCACGGCATTGGCTACCTCTGTGTCGGCAGTCGGCAGGCAGTCCGTCCATCCATAATTGTATTATTATTATTATTATAATATATACCACCTAACCGTGGTTTTTTTTTCATTCTTTATACCGTCATAGTGTCATACTAGTTGTTACGAGTATACTACTATCTCTTTATCAACCAGTGTACAGTGCGGTAGTTCACGGCTGTGGCTACCTCTGTGTCGGCAGTCGGCAGGCAGTCCGTCCATCCATAATTGTATTATTATTATAATATATACCACCTAACCGTGGTTTTTTTTTCATTCTTTATACCGTCGTCATAGTGTCATACTAGTTGTTACGAGTATACTACTATCTCTTTATCAACCAGTGTACAGTGCGGTAGTTCACGGCTGTGGCTACCTCTGTGTCGGCAGTCGGCAGGCAGTCCGTCCATCCATAATTGTATTATTATTATAATATATACCACCTAACTGTGGTATTTTTTTTTCTTTCTTTATACCGTCGTCATAGTGTCATACTAGTTGTTACGAGTATACTACTATCTCTTTATCAACCAGTGTACAGTGCGGTAGTTCACGGCTGTGGCTACCTCTGTGTCGGCAGTCGGCAGGCAGTCCGTCCATCCATAATTGTATTATTATTATAATATATACCACCTAACTGTGGTATTTTTTTTTCTTTCTTTATACCGTCGTCATAGTGTCATACTAGTTGTTACGAGTATACTACTATCTCTTTATCAACCAGTGTACAGTGCGGTAGTTCACGGCTGTGGCTACCTCTGTGTCGGCAGTCGGCAGGCAGTCCGTCCATCCATAATTGTATTATTATTATAATATATACCACCTAACCGTGGTTTTTTTTTCATTCTTTATACCGTCGTCATAGTGTCATACTAGTTGTTACGAGTATACTACTATCTCTTTATCAACCAGTGTACAGTGCGGTAGTTCACGGCTGTGGCTACCTCTGTGTCGGCAGTCGGCAGGCAGTCCGTCCATCCATAATTGTATTATTATTATAATATATACCACCTAACTGTGGTATTTTTTTTTCTTTCTTTATACCGTCGTCATAGTGTCATACTAGTTGTTACGAGTATACTACTATCTCTTTATCAACCAGTGTACAGTGCGGTAGTTCACGGCTGTGGCTACCTCTGTGTCGGCAGTCGGCAGGCAGTCCGTCCATCCATAATTGTATTATTATTATAATATATACCACCTAACCGTGGTTTTTTTTTCATTCTTTATACCGTCATAGTGTCATACTAGTTGTTACGAGTATACTACTATCTCTTTATCAACCAGTGTACAGTGCGGTAGTTCACGGCTGTGGCTACCTCTGTGTCGGCAGTCGGCAGGCAGTCCGTCCATCCATAATTGTATTATTATTATAATATATACCACCTAACCGTGGTTTTTTTTTCATTCTTTATACCGTCGTCATAGTGTCATACTAGTTGTTACGAGTATACTACTATCTCTTTATCAACCAGTGTACAGTGCGGTAGTTCACGGCTGTGGCTACCTCTGTGTCGGCAGTCGGCAGGCAGTCCGTCCATCCATAATTGTATTATTATTATAATATATACCACCTAACTGTGGTATTTTTTTTTCTTTCTTTATACCGTCGTCATAGTGTCATACTAGTTGTTACGAGTATACTACTATCTCTTTATCAACCAGTGTACAGTGCGGTAGTTCACGGCTGTGGCTACCTCTGTGTCGGCAGTCGGCAGGCAGTCCGTCCATCCATAATTGTATTATTATTATAATATATACCACCTAACTGTGGTATTTTTTTTTCTTTCTTTATACCGTCGTCATAGTGTCATACTAGTTGTTACGAGTATACTACTATCTCTTTATCAACCAGTGTACAGTGCGGTAGTTCACGGCTGTGGCTACCTCTGTGTCGGCAGTCGGCAGGCAGTCCGTCCATCCATAATTGTATTATTATTATAATATATACCACCTAACTGTGGTATTTTTTTTTCTTTCTTTATACCGTCGTCATAGTGTCATACTAGTTGTTACGAGTATACTACTATCTCTTTATCAACCAGTGTACAGTGCGGTAGTTCACGGCTGTGGCTACCTCTGTGTCGGCAGTCGGCAGGCAGTCCGTCCATCCATAATTGTATTATTATTATAATATATACCACCTAACCGTGGTTTTTTTATACCACCTAACCGTGGCAGTCCGTCCATAATTGTATACTAGTATCCAATCCATCCATCTCCATTGTTTACCTGAGGTGCCTTTTAGTTCTGCCTATAAAATATGGAGAACAAAAAAGTTGAGGTTCCAAAATTAGGGAAAGATCAAGATCCACTTCCACCTCGTGCTGAAGCTGCTGCCACTAGTCATGGCCGAGACGATGAAATGCCAGCAACGTCGTCTGCCAAGGCCGATGCCCAATGTCATAGTACAGAGCATGTCAAATCCAAAACACCAAATATCAGAAAAAAAAGGACTCCAAAACCTAAAATAAAATTGTCGGAGGAGAAGCGTAAACTTGCCAATATGCCATTTACCACACGGAGTGGCAAGGAACGGCTGAGGCCCTGGCCTATGTTCATGGCTAGTGGTTCAGCTTCACATGAGGATGGAAGCACTCAGCCTCTCGCTAGAAAACTGAAAAGACTCAAGCTGGCAAAAGCACCGCAAAGAACTGTGCGTTCTTTGAAATCCCAAATCCACAAGGAGAGTCCAATTGTGTCGTTTGCGATGCCTGACCTTCCCAACACTGGACGTGAAGAGCATGCGCCTTCCACTATTTGCATGCCCCCTGCAAGTGCTGGAAGGAGCACCCGCAGTCCAGTTCCTGATAGTCAGATTGAAGATGTCAGTGTTGAAGTACACCAGGATGAGGAGGATATGGGTGTTGCTGGCGCTGGGGAGGAAATTGACCAGGAGGATTCTGATGGTGAGGTGGTTTGTTTAAGTCAGGCACCCGGGGAGACACCTGTTGTCCGTGGGAGGAATATGGCCGTTGACATGCCAGGTGAAAATACCAAAAAAATCAGCTCTTCGGTGTGGAGGTATTTCACCAGAAATGCGGACAACAGGTGTCAAGCCGTGTGTTCCCTTTGTCAAGCTGTAATAAGTAGGGGTAAGGACGTTAACCACCTCGGAACATCCTCCCTTATACGTCACCTGCAGCGCATTCATAATAAGTCAGTGACAAGTTCAAAAACTTTGGGTGACAGCGGAAGCAGTCCACTGACCAGTAAATCCCTTCCTCTTGTAACCAAGCTCACGCAAACCACCCCACCAACTCCCTCAGTGTCAATTTCCTCCTTCCCCAGGAATGCCAATAGTCCTGCAGGCCATGTCACTGGCAAGTCTGACGAGTCCTCTCCTGCCTGGGATTCCTCCGATGCATCCTTGCGTGTAACGCCTACTGCTGCTGGCGCTGCTGTTGTTGCCGCTGGGAGTCGATGGTCATCCCAGAGGGGAAGTCGTAAGCCCACTTGTACTACTTCCAGTAAGCAATTGACTGTTCAACAGTTCTTTGCGAGGAAGATGAAATATCACAGCAGTCATCCTACTGCAAAGCGGATAACTGAGTCCTTGACAACTATGTTGGTGTTAGACGTGCGTCCGGTATCCGCCGTTAGTTCACAGGGAACTAGACAATTTATTGAGGCAGTGTGCCCCCGTTACCAAATACCATCTAGGTTCCACTTCTCTAGGCAGGCGATACCGAGAATGTACACGGACGTCAGAAAAAGACTCACCAGTGTCCTAAAAAATGCAGTTGTACCCAATGTCCACTTAACCACGGACATGTGGACAAGTGGAGCAGGGCAGGGTCAGGACTATATGACTGTGACAGCCCACTGGGTAGATGTATGGACTCCCGCCGCAAGAACAGCAGCGGCGGCACCAGTAGCAGCATCTCGCAAACGCCAACTCTTTCCTAGGCAGGCTACGCTTTGTATCACCGCTTTCCAGAATACGCACACAGCTGAAAACCTCTTACGGCAACTGAGGAAGATCATCGCGGAATGGCTTACCCCAATTGGACTCTCCTGTGGATTTGTGGCATCGGACAACGCCAGCAATATTGTGTGTGCATTAAATATGGGCAAATTCCAGCACGTCCCATGTTTTGCACATACCTTGAATTTGGTGGTGCAGAATTTTTTAAAAAACGACAGGGGCGTGCAAGAGATGCTGTCGGTGGCCAGAAAAATTGCGGGACACTTTCGGCGTACAGGCACCACGTACAGAAGACAGGAGCACCACCAAAAACTACTGAACCTGCCCTGCCATCATCTGAAGCAAGAAGTGGTAACAAGGTGGAATTCAACCCTCTATATGCTTCAGAGGTTGGAGGAGCAGCAAAAGGCCATTCAAGCCTATACAATTGAGCACGATATAGGAGATGGAATGCACCTGTCTCAAGTGCAGTGGAGAATGATTTCAACGTTGTGCAAGGTTCTGATGCCCTTTGAACTTGCCACACGTGAAGTCAGTTCAGACACTGCCAGCCTGAGTCAGGTCATTCCCCTCATCAGGCTTTTGCAGAAGAAGCTGGAGGCATTGAAGAAGGAGCTAACACGGAGCGATTCCGCTAGGCATGTGGGACTTGTGGATGCAGCCCTTAATTCGCTTAACAAGGATTCACGGGTGGTCAATCTGTTGAAATCAGAGCACTACATTTTGGCCACCGTGCTCGATCCTAGATTTAAAGCCTACCTTGGATCTCTCTTTCCGGCAGACACAGGTCTGCTGGGGTTGAAAGACCTGCTGGTGACAAAATTGTCAAGTCAAGCGGAACGCGACCTGTCAACATCTCCTCCTTCACATTCTCCCGCAACTGGGGGTGCGAGGAAAAGGCTCAGAATTCCGAGCCCACCCGCTGGCGGTGATGCAGGGCAGTCTGGAGCGACTGCTGATGCTGACATCTGGTCCGGACTGAAGGACCTGACAACGATTACGGACATGTCGTCTACTGTCACTGCATATGATTCTCTCAACATTGATAGAATGGTGGAGGATTATATGAGTGACCGCATACAAGTAGGCACGTCACACAGTCCGTACTTATACTGGCAGGAAAAAGATGCAATTTGGAGGCCCTTGCACAAACTGGCTTTATTCTACCTAAGTTGCCCTCCCACAAGTGTGTACTCCGAAAGAGTGTTTAGTGCCGCCGCTCACCTTGTCAGCAATCGGCGTACGAGGTTACATCCAGAAAATGTGGAGAAGATGATGTTCATTAAAATGAATTATAATCAATTCCTCCGCGGAGACATTGACCAGCAGCAATTGCCTCCACAAAGTACACAGGGAGCTGAGATGGTGGATTCCAGTGGGGACGAATTGATAATCTGTGAGGAGGGGGATGTACACGGTGATATATCGGAGGGTGAAGATGAGGTGGACATCTTGCCTCTGTAGAGCCAGTTTGTGCAAGGAGAGATTAATTGCTTCTTTTTTGGGGGGGGTCCAAACCAACCCGTCATATCAGTCACAGTCGTGTGGCAGACCCTGTCACTGAAATGATGGGTTGGTTAAAGTGTGCATGTCCTGTTTTGTTTATACAACATAAGGGTGGGTGGGAGGGCCCAAGGATAATTCCATCTTGCACCTCTTTTTTCTTTTCTTTTTCTTTGCATCATGTGCTGATTGGGGAGGGTTTTTTGGAAGGGACATCCTGCGTGACACTGCAGTGCCACTCCTAGATGGGCCCGGTGTTTGTGTCGGCCACTAGGGTCGCTTATCTTTCTCACACAGTCAGCTACCTCATTGCGCCTCTTTTTTTCTTTGCGTCATGTGCTGTTTGGGGAGGGTTTTTTGGAAGGGACATCCTGCGTGACACTGCAGTGCCACTCCTAGATGTGCCCGGTGTTTGTGTCGGCCACTAGGGTCGCTAATCTTACTCACACAGTCAGCTACCTCATTGCGCCTCTTTTTTTCTTTGCGTCATGTGCTGTTTGGGGAGGGTTTTTTGGAAGGGCCATCCTGCGTGACACTGCAGTGCCACTCCTAGATGGGCCCGGTGTTTGTGTCGGCCACTAGGGTCGCTAATCTTACTCACACAGCTACCTCATTGCGCCTCTTTTTTTCTTTACGTCATGTGCTGTTTGGGGAGGGTTTTTTGGAAGGGACATCCTGCGTGACACTGCAGTGCCACTCCTAGATGGGCCCGGTGTTTGTGTCGGCCACTAGGGTCGCTTATCTTTCTCACACAGCTACCTCATTGCGCCTCTTTTTTTCTTTGCGTCATGTGCTGTTTGGGGAGGGTTTTTTGGAAGGGACATCCTGCGTGACACTGCAGTGCCACTCCTAGATGGGCCCGGTGTTTGTGTCGGCCACTAGGGTCGCTTATCTTTCTCACACAGTCAGCTACCTCATTGCGCCTCTTTTTTTCTTTGCGTCATGTGCTGTTTGGGGAGGGTTTTTTGGAAGGGACATCCTGCGTGACACTGCAGTGCCACTCCTAGATGGGCCCGGTGTTTGTGTCGGCCACTAGGGTCGCTTATCTTACTCACACAGCGACCTCGGTGCAAATTTTAGGACTAAAAATAATATTGTGAGGTGTGATGTGTTCAGAATAGGCTGAAAATGAGTGTAAATTATGTTTTTTGAGGTTAATAATACTTTGGGATCAAAATTACCCCCAAATTCTATGTTTTAAGCTGTTTTTTAGGGTTTTTTGAAAAAAACACCCGAATCCAAAACACACCCGAATCCGACAAAAAAAATTCGGTGAGGTTTTGCCAAAACGCGTTCGAACCCAAAACACGACCGCGGAACCGAACCCAAAACCAAAACACAAAACCCGAAAAATTTCAGGCGCTCATCTCTAGAAATTATGGTTATTGAGGTTAATAATACTATGGGATCAAAATTACCCCCAAATTCTATGATTTAAGCTGTTTTTGAGGGGTTGTTTTTTTTTAAAAACCACCCGAATCCAAAACACACCCGAATCCGACAAAAAAATTTCAGGGAGGTTTTGCCAAAACGCTTCCGAATCCAAAACACTGCCGCGGAACTGAATCCAAAACCAAAACACAAAACCCGAAAAATTTCCAGTGCACATCTCTAGTAGAGACAACAACTGCAAAATGGAACAATGTGCAATATCAGTGGTGGGTGCTCTGTGGAAGTTGACAATACACTCTTATATGATAATTAAACAGTACTACAGCAAGTTCACCTGGTTTTGACGTTATATGAAGGTGAAAAACACTTCAGTATTTACTTTGCTTTTTTTTTTGCTTTGTGATTAAAAATGTCTTTTGGAGTCCTCTTTAAAAACACATATATGTGGCAACATCATATTGTTTAAAACATATGTTGCAAATACAAAGCAAAATAGGGTACCAAATGGTGTGCAACATTAAAAAAGATTTTGTTAATCACAAAAACACATATAGTAAGTACAGTAATATTTTTTTCTCCATTTTTAGGACTTACCAGCAAGATCCTTTTAATGGCGTGAAGATCTCTTTTTTACCAGTGCCTTTCGTCTGACCGCTGGAGCTGCATTGTTTTTAGAAAAAATAAATAAATACATTTAAGGCACAATATGCATTGTATTGACATCACTAATTAGTAGGCATCTATGTACTGTGGAACAACAGCTCCCAGAATAGAATTAAAATGTAAAAGAAACATTGTTATGATGTGTGTGAGGGTATGCAGGGTGTGTTGTTCCACAGAATTTGCTAAACCATGTTGAAACACATAGAAAAATGAATGTTACATTTATAAACGTTAAGCATTTAAAAGGGCCGGTTAATTGTTGATTACTCACCAGATGGTGCCTGAGTTGATTGCCTATCAGTGTCCTCAACGTGGACTCCAGGCAATGTTTCTGGCGGAATCACTTCCTTCAATTACTCTTCATAGGACGTATAGTGGACTGGGATTTGACGCCCACCACCGATCCTGTGTGCCTGCTTGATCTCATCAGCCATCTTCTGCTTCAGCACACACTTCACATTGTTGAAGCGCTTTTTATATTTGAAACATCACGTATACATGTGCTCACTGCATTGACTGCAGTAATGATACCCACCCACATCTTTTTCTTCCTATACATGGAGATGTGGTGTGCATGCTCTCCTAATAGACAGTAAAAGACTCCCACCATTGCATGCACTAATGTAGAATACTCTTTGTAAGAGAAATGCACATTGTGCAAAGGGGGTCATTCCGAGTTGTTTGCTTGCTAGCTGCTTTTAGCAGCCATGCAAACGCTAAGCCGCCGCCCTCTGGGAGTGTATCTTAGCTTAGCAGAAGTGCGAACGAAAGGATCGCACAGCGGCTACAAAATATTTTCAAGCAGTTTCTGAGTAGCTGCAGACCTACTCCTAGCTTGCGATCACTTCAGACTATTTAGTTCCTGTTTTGATCTCACAAACACGCCCTGTGTTCGGCCAGCCACGCCTGCGTTTTCCGAGGCACGCCTGCGTTTGTATCTGACATGCCTGTGTTTTTACACACATTCCCCGAAAACGGTCAGTTACCATCCAGAAACACCCACTTCCTGTCAGTCACTCTGCGGCATGCAGTGCGACTGAAAAGCAGCGCTAGACCTTGTGTGAAAATGCATCGGCTGTTGTGAAAGTACGTCGTGCGTGCGCATTGCGCCGCATACGCATGCACAGAAGTGCTGCTTTTTTGCCTAATTGCTGCGCTGCGAACAACGGCAGCTAGCGATCAACTGGGAATGACCCCCAAAGTGCGCATCTTGATTGGCCTAGTGACTGAAGCATCCTCCTCAATCTCACCACCAGATATCACCTCGACCGCCTCCTCCATACTACCTCCCTCAGCCGCCTCACTCACTGCCTCACCCAATACTACCTCCTCCTCTATCCTTCTCTGCTTTCCAAGGGTACTGGCAGACATGCTTAAAAAAAACCACTAAACTCTCCCACCAGCTCCTTCTCTGAAAAACACCTCACTACCTATCAAAGGCAAAATGGTGGCTCAGGGGTTTATATAGGGTGTGTGAGGTAGCAGTTATAGGTCATTTGTGTGCCAATGAATAATGCCCTTTCAAATGAGTGAAATTGCAATGTAAAACTCACTTTCTGGTTGGTCTAAAATCTCACACGCTTACTGGTCTGTATTATCGCAAAATCTTGCATGCAGGTATCGTTTATTACTTAAATCTCGCACAGCATAACATTTGCGAGTTATGGCACCAACGTGCACCCTCTCAAAGTGCAAGATGGTGCGATCTGGAATTTGACAAGATCGGGCGTATTCAGGATAGTGTGGCCGTGGGCAGGTACACTACACTATCCTGAATATGTCACGCTCGGCGTAAGTTGGGGTTCCAACAACCGAGTTTTGGCTGAAGGGACAGCTACCTGTGAGGAGAGAAAACGAGGTGGCTGAATGTAATTCCTCCTCATGTACAGTACAGTAGGCCATTGCTGTATCTTGCAGCTCTGTGTCACTGCAAGTATCCATTCCATATCTGTGCTGCATTTTTGTGAGCAGTATATATAGTAGAGATGAGCGGGTTCGGTTCTCCGAGATCCGAACCTCACCTATTTTACACGGATCCGTGGCAGCCTCGGATCTTTCAGCCTTGCTCGTTTAGCCTGAACGCGCCCGAACTTCATCATCCCGCTGTCGGATTCTCGCGAGATTCGTATTCTATATAAAGAGCCGCGCGTCGCCGCCATTTTCACTTGCGCATTGGAGATTGAATGGAGAGGACGTGGCTGCGTTCTCTCCCTGAAAAGCTCCGTAATCTGTGCTCAGTGTGCTGCAAATATCTGTGCTCAGTGTGCTGCAAATATCTGTGCTCAGTGTGCTGAATATATCTATGTTCTCTGCCAGAAAACGCTCCATATCTGTGCTCAGTGTGCTGCAAATATCTGTGCTCAGTGTGCTGCATTGTGGGGACTGGAGACAACCAGTATATAATTATAGTAGTACCGTAGGCCATTGCTGTATCTTGCAGCCCTGTGTCAAGTATACTATCTATGTGCTGCATTATTGTGAGCAGTATATAGTAGGGCAGTGCAGCATTTTGGTGACCTGCAGTATACATATATAATACAGTACAGTAGGCTATTGCTGTATCTTGCAGCTCTGTGTCAAGTAAACTATCTCTGTGCTGCATTATTGTGAGCAGTATATAGTAGTACAGTGCAGAATTTTGGTGACCAGCAGTATACATATAAAGTACAGTACAGTAGGCCATTGCTGTATCTTGCAGCTCTGTGTCAAGTATACTATCTATGTGCTGCATTATTGTAAGCAGTATATAGTAGGACAGTGCAGCATTTTGGTGACCAGCAGTATACATATATACTGTAGTACAGTAGGCCATTGCTGTATCTTGCAGCTCTGTGTCAAGTATACTATCTCTGTGCTGCATTATTGTGAGCAGTATATAGTAGGACAGTGCAGCATTTTGGTGACCAGCAGTATACATATATAGTACAGTAGGCCATTGCTGTATCTCGCAGCTCTGTGTCAAGTATACTATCTCTGTGCTGCATTATTGTGAGCAGTATATAGTAGGACAGTGCAGCATTTCTATTGACCAGCGGTATACATATAGTACAGTACAGTAGGCCATTGCTGTATCTTGCAGCTCTGTGTCATTTCTAGTAGAGATGAGCGGGTTCGGTTCCTCGGAAACCGAAACCGCCCGAACTTCAGTTTTTTTTACACGGGTCCGAGCGACTCGGATCTTCCCGCCTTGCTCGGTTAACCCGAGCGCGCCCGAACGTCATCATCCCGCTGTCGGATTCTCGCGAGGCTCGGATTCTATCGCGAGACTCGGATTCTATATAAGGAGCCGCGCGTCGCCGCCATTTTCACACGTGCATTGAGATTGATAGGGAGAGGACGTGGCTGGCGTCCTCTCCGTTTATAGAGAGTGAGACTACTAGAGTAGAGAGAGACACAGTATTATTTACTTTAGTAATTTTGGGGAGCAATAGGAGGAGTACTAATACTTGCTGAAGTGATAGTGTGACTGTATATCTGACTTGTGGGGGAGACAGTGGGGAGCAGTTAGAGTCTGAGAGCAGGAGTACATATTTTAACGTACAGTGCACACTTTTGCTGGCACTCTGCTGCCAGAGTGCCACACTGCCATTGTGACCACACTGACCACCAGTATATATTGTGATTGTCTGCTTAGGAGTACTACTTGCAAGTTGCTGATAGTGTGACCAGTGACCTGACCACCAGTTTAATTAATCACCACCAGTTTAATATAAGTCTGAAACTAATAACTCCAGACGGTATCCATAATAGTGAGATCAAAAAACGCCTAATGGACTCATAGATTGAAACCAGAGAGACAATTCATTTGACTATTAGTTATTAGTTTCAGACTTATGTTGATCTAATACCCCTGAAGAAGTCCTAAGGGACGAAACGCGTTGGGTTCTACATCTGATTAAAACCTGATTGGTATATATTTGAATAGGGTACTGTAATTGAGCCAAAACTTGATTGGTGTATATCGAAATCTGTTGATGTTGTATCCATCCTGTATGACAACAATGTTATTTGAAAAGATGAAGTAGAGACATACATTGTATTTTAAGAATAAATTTTAAACTATATTGATTGTCTGCAATAAGTCACTAGCGCCCTCAGATTCTGTATGTATTTATCATTTGTGAATCCTTGCTGACGAGGGATTCTTCTAGAGGTGCTGCTTTTTCATATCCCGAGCGCAACTTGATACCATTCTTGTGTTTATATATATATATATATATATATATATATATAATTGTATATAATATATATATAATTGTATATGTATACCACCTACCCGTGTTTTTTTTTTTCTTTCTTCTTAATACATACTACTATAGTAGCTTACTGTAGCAGTCTGCGGTGCTGCTGAGCTGACAGTGTCCAGCAGGTCCGTCATCAGTCATTACATAATAAATATATATACCTGTCCGGCTGCAGTACTAGTGATATTATATATATATATATATATATATATATTAATTTCATCTCATTATCATCCAGTCTATATTAGCAGCAGACACAGTACGGTAGTCCACGGCTGTAGCTACCCCTGTGTCGGCAGTCGCTGGTCCATCCATAATTGTATACCACCTACCCGTGGTTTTTTTTTTCTCTTTCTTCTTGATACATACTACTATAGTAGCATACTGTAGCAGTCTGCGGTGCTGCTGAGCTGACAGTGTCCAGCAGGTCCGTCATCAGTCATTACATAATAAATATATATACCTGTCCGGCTGCAGTACTAGTGATATTATATATATATATATATATATTAATTTCATCTCATTATCATCCAGTCTATATTAGCAGCAGACACAGTACGGTAGTCCACGGCTGTAGCTACCTCTGTGTCGGCAGTCGCTGGTCCATCCTTAATTGTATACCACCTACCCGTGGTTTTTTTTTTCTCTTTCTTCTTGATACATACTACTATAGTAGCTTACTGTAGCAGTCTGCGGTGCTGCTGAGCTGACAGTGTCCAGCAGGTACGTCATCAGTCATTACATAATAAATATATATACCTGTCCGGCTGCAGTACTAGTGATATTATATATATATATATATATATATATATTAATTTCATCTCATTATCATCCAGTCTATATTAGCAGCAGACACAGTACGGTAGTCCACGGCTGTAGCTACCTCTGTGTCGGCAGTCGCTGGTCCATCCATAATTGTATACCACCTACCCGTGGTTTTTTTTTTCTCTTTCTTCTTGATACATACTACTATAGTAGCTTACTGTAGCAGTCTGCGGTGCTGCTGAGCTGGCAGTGTCCAGCAGGTCCGTCATCAGTCATTACATAATAAATATATATACCTGTCCGGCTGCAGTACTAGTGATATTATATATATATATATATTCATTTAATCTCATTATCATCCAGTCTATATTAGCAGCAGACACAGTACGGTAGTCCACGGCTGTAGCTACCTCTGTGTCGGCAGTCGCTGGTCCATCCATAATTGTATACTACCTACCCGTGTTTTTTTTTTTTTTCTATCTTCTTGATACTAGTAGCTTACTTTAGGAGTCTGCAGTGCTGACAGACAGTGTCCAGCAGGTCCGTCATTACATAATATATACCTGTCCGGCTGCAGTACTAGTGTGATATATATATATATATATTAATTTCATCTCATTATCATCCAGTCTATATTAGCAGCAGACACAGTACGGTAGTCCACGGCTGTAGCTACCTCTGTGTCGGCAGTCGCTGGTCCATCCATAATTGTATACCACCTACCCGTGGTTTTTTTTTTTTCTCTTTCTTCTTGATACATACTACTATAGTAGCTTACTGTAGCAGTCTGCGGTGCTGCTGAGCTGACAGTGTCCAGCAGGTCCGTCATCAGTCATTACATAATAAATATATATACCTGTCCGGCTGCAGTACTAGTGATATTATATATATATATATATATATATTAATTTCATCTCATTATCATCCAGTCTATATTAGCAGCAGACACAGTACGGTAGTCCACGGCTGTAGCTACCTCTGTGTCGGCAGTCGCTGGTCCATCCATAAGTATACTAGTATCCATCCATCTCCATTGTTTACCTGAGGTGCCTTTTAGTTGTGCCTATTAAAATATGGAGAACAAAAATGTTGAGGTTCCAAAATTAGGGAAAGATCAAGATCCACTTCCACCTCGTGCTGAAGCTGCTGCCACTAGTCATGGCCGAGACGATGAAATGCCAGCAACGTCGTCTGCCAAGGCCTATGCCCAATGTCATAGTACAGAGCATGTAAAATCCAAAACACCAAATATCAGTAAAAAAGGACTCCAAAATCTAAAATAAAATTGTCGGAGGAGAAGCGTAAACTTGCCAATATGCCATTTACCACACGGAGTGGCAAGGAACGGCTGAGGCCCTGGCCTATGTTCATGGCTAGTGGTTCAGCTTCACATGAGGATGGAAGCACTCAGCCTCTCGCTAGAAAAATGAAAAGACTCAAGCTGGCAAAAGCACCGCAAAGAACTGTGCGTTCTTCCAAATCCCAAATCCACAAGGAGAGTCCAATTGTGTCGGTTGCGATGCCTGACCTTCCCAACACTGGACGTGAAGAGCATGCGCCTTCCACCATTTGCACGCCCCCTGCAAGTGCTGGAAGGAGCACCCGCAGTCCAGTTCCTGATAGTCAGATTGAAGATGTCAGTGTTGAAGTACACCAGGATGAGGAGGATATGGGTGTTGCTGGCGCTGGGGAGGAAATTGACAAGGAGGATTCTGATGGTGAGGTGGTTTGTTTAAGTCAGGCACCCGGGGAGACACCTGTTGTCCGTGGGAGGAATAGGGCCGTTGACATGCCTGGTGAAAATACCAAAAAAATCAGCTCTTCGGTGTGGAAGTAATTCAACAGAAATGCGGACAACATTTGTCAAGCCGTGTGTTGCCTTTGTCAAGCTGTAATAAGTAGGGGTAAGGACGTAAACCACCTCGGAACTTCCTCCCTTATACGTCACCTGCAGCGCATTCATAATAAGTCAGTGACAAGTTCAAAAACTTTGGGCGACAGCGGAAGCAGTCCACTGACCAGTAAATCCCTTCCTCTTGTAACCAAGCTCACGCAAACCACCCCACCAACTCCCTCAGTGTCAATTTCCTCCTTCCCCAGGAATGCCAATAGTCCTGCAGGCCATGTCACTGGCAATTCTGACGAGTCCTCTCCTGCCTGGGATTCCTCCGATGCATCCTTGCGTGTAACGCCTACTGCTGCTGGCGCTGCTGTTGTTGCTGCTGGGAGTCGATGGTCATCCCAGAGGGGAAGTCGTAAGCCCACTTTTACTACTTCCACCAAGCAATTGACTGTCCAACAGTCCTTTGCGAGGAAGATGAAATATCACAGCAGTCATCCTGTTGCAAAGCGGATAACTGAGGCCTTGACAACTATGTTGGTGTTAGACGTGCGTCCGGTATCCGCCGTTAGTTCACAGGGAACTAGACAATTTCTTGAGGTAGTGTGCCCCCGTTACCAAATACCATCTAGGTTCCACTTCTCTAGGCAGGCGATACCGAGAATGTACACGGACGTCAGAAAAAGACTCACCAGTGTCCTAAAAAATGCAGTTGTACCCAATGTCCACTTAACCACGGACATGTGGACAAGTGGAGCAGGGCAGGGTCAGGACTATATGACTGTGACAGCCCACTGGGTAGATGTATGGACTCCCGCCGCAAGAACAGCAGCGGCGGCACCAGTAGCAGCATCTCGCAAACGCCAACTCTTTCCTAGGCAGGCTACGCTTTATATCACCGGTTTCCAGAATACGCACACAGCTGAGAACCTCTTACGGCAACTGAGGAAGATCATCGCGGAATGGCTTACCCCAATTGGACTCTCCTGTGGATTTGTGGCATCGGACAACGCCAGCAATATTGTGTGTGCATTAAATATGGGCAAATTCCAGCACGTCCCATGTTTTGCACATACCTTGAATTTGGTGGTGCAGAATTTTTAAAAAAACGACAGGGGCGTGCAAGAGATGCTGTCGGTGGCCAGAAGAATTGCGGGACACTTTCGGCGTACAGGCACCACGTACAGAAGACTGGAGCACCACCAAAAACGCCTGAACCTGCCCTGCCATGATCTGAAGCAAGAAGTGGTAACGAGGTGGAATTCAACCCTCTATATGCTTCAGAGGTTGGAGGAGCAGCAAAAGGCCATTCAAGCCTATACAATTGAGCACGATATAGGAGGTGGAATGTACCTGTCTCAAGCGCAGTGGAGAATGATTTCAACGTTGTGCAAGGTTCTGCAACCTTTTGAACTTGCCACACGTGAAGTCAGTTCAGACACTGCCAGCCTGATCAGGTCATTCCTCTCATCAGGCTTTTGCAGAAGAAGCTGGAGGCATTGAAGGAGGAGCTAAAAGGGAGCGATTCCGCTAGGCATGTGGGACTTGTGGATGGAGCCCTTAATTCGCTTAACAAGGATTCACGGGTGGTCAATCTGTTGAAATCAGAGCACTACATTTTGGCCACCGTGCTCGATCCTAGATTTAAAACCTACCTTGGATCTCTCTTTCCGGCAGACACAAGTCTGCTGGGGTTCAAAGACCTGCTGGTGACAAAATTGTCAAGTCAAGCGGAACGCGACCTGTCAACATCTCCTCCTTCACATTCTCCCGCAACTGGGGGTGCGAGGAAAAGGCTCTGAATTCCGAGCCCACCCGCTGGCGGTGATGCAGGGCAGTCTGGAGCGACTGCTGATGCTGACAACTGGTCCGGACTGAAGGACCTGACAACGATTACGGACATGTCGTCTACTGTCACTGCATATGATTCTCTCACCATTGAAAGAATGGTGGAGGATTATATGAGTGACCGCATCCAAGTAGGCACGTCAGACAGTCCGTACTTATACTGGCAGGAAAAAGAGGCAATTTGGAGGCCCTTGCACAAACTGGCTTTATTCTACCTAAGTTGCCCTCCCACAAGTGTGTACTCCGAAAGAGTGTTTAGTGCCGCCGCTCACCTTGTCAGCAATCGGCGTACGAGGTTACTTCAAGAAAATGTGGAGAAGATGATGTTCATTAAAATGAATTATAATCAATTCCTCCGTGGAGACATTGACCAGCAGCAATTGCCTCCACAAAGTACACAGGGAGCTGAGATGGTGGATTCCAGTGGGGACGAATTGATAATCTGTGAGGAGCGGGATGTACATGGTGATATATCGGAGGATGATGATGAGGTGGACATCTTGCCTCTGTAGAGCCAGTTTGTGCAAGGAGAGATTAATTGCTTCTTTTTCGGTGGGGGTCCAAACCAACCCGTCATTTCAGTCACAGTCGTGTGGCAGACCCTGTCACTGAAATGATGGGTTGGTTAAAGTGTGCATGTCCTGTTTATACAACATAAGGGTGGGTGGGAGGGCCCAAGGACAATTCCATCTTGCACCTCTTTTTTATTTCATTTTTATTTGCGTCATGTGCTGTTTGGGGAGTGTTTTTTGGAAGGGCCATCCTGCGTGACACTGCAGTGCCACTCCTAGATGGGACAGGTGTTTGTGTCGGCCACTAGGGTCGCTTAGCTTACTCACACAGCTACCTCATTGCGCCTCTTTTTTTCTTCTTTATGTCATGTGCTGTTTGGGGAGTGTTTTTTGGAAGGGCCATCCTGCGTGACACTGCAGTGCCACTCCTAGATGGGCCAGGTGTTTGTGTCGGCCACTAGGGTCGCTTAGCTTACTCACACAGCTACCTCATTGCGTCTCTATGTTTCTTCTTTGCGTCATGTGCTGTTTGGGGAGTGTTTTTTGGAAGGGCCATCCTGCGTGACACTGCAGTGCCACTCCTAGATGGGCCAGGTGTTTGTGTCGGCCACTAGGGTTGCTTAGCTTACTCACACAGCTACCTCATTGCGCTTCTTTTTTTCTTCTTTACGTCATGTGCTGTTTGGGGAGTGTTTTTTGGAAGGGCCATCCTGCGTGACACTGCAGTGCCACTCCTAGATGGGCCAGGTGTTTGTGTCGGCCACTAGGGTCGCTTATCTTACTCACACAGCTACCTCATTGCGCCTCTTTTTTTCTTCTTTGCGTCATGTGCTGTTTGGGGAGTGTTTTTTGGAAGGGCCATCCTGCGTGACACTGCAGTGCCACTCCTAGATGGGCCAGGTGTTTGTGTCGGCCACTAGGGTCGCTTATCTTACTCACACAGCTACCTCATTGCGCCTCTTTTTTTCTTCTTTGCATCATGTGCTGTTTGGGGAGTGTTTTTTGGAAGGGCCATCCTGCGTGACACTGCAGTGACACTCCTAGATGGGCCAGGTGTTTGTGTCGGCCACTAGGGTCGCTTAGCTTACTCACACAGCTACCTCATTGCGCCTCTTTTTTTCTTCTTTGCGTCATGTGCTGTTTGGGGAGTGTTTTTTGGAAGGGCCATCCTGCGTGACACTGCAGTGCCACTCCTAGATGGGCCAGGTGTTTGTGTCGGCCACTAGGGTCGCTTAGCTTACTCACACAGCTACCTCATTGCGCCTCTTTTTTTCTTCTTTGCGTCATGTGCTGTTTGGGGAGTGTTTTTTGGAAGGGCCATCCTGCGTGACACTGCAGTGCCACTCCTAGATGGGCCAGGTGTTTGTGTCGGCCACTAGGGTCGCTTAGCTTACTCACACAGCTACCTCATTGCGCCTCTTTTTTTCTTCTTTGCGTCATGTGCTGTTTGGGGAGTGTTTTTTGGAAGGGCCATCCTGCGTGACACTGCAGTGACACTCCTAGATGGGCCAGGTGTTTGTGTCGGCCACTAGGGTCGCTTAGCTTACTCACACAGCTACCTCATTGCGCCTCTTTTTTTCTTCTTTGCGTCATGTGCTGTTTGGGGAGTGTTTTTTGGAAGGGCCATCCTGCGTGACACTGCAGTGACACTCCTAGATGGGCCAGGTGTTTGTGTCGGCCACTAGGGTCGCTTAGCTTACTCACACAGCTACCTCATTGCGCCTCTTTTTTTCTTCTTTGCGTCATGTGCTGTTTGGGGAGTGTTTTTTGGAAGGGCCATCCTGCGTGACACTGCAGTGCCACTCCTAGATGGGCCAGGTGTTTGTGTCGGCCACTAGGGTCGCTTAGCTTAGTCATCCAGCGACCTCGGTGCAAATTTTAGGACTAAAAATAATATTGTGAGGTGTGAGGTATTCAGAATAGACTGAAAATGAGTGGAAATTATGGTTTTTGAGGTTAATAATACTTTGGGATCAAAATGACCCCCAAATTCTATGATTTAAGCTGTTTTTTAGTGTTTTTTGAAAAAAAACACCCGAATCCAAAACACACCCGAATCCGACAAAAAAAATTCGGTGAGGTTTTGCCAAAACGCGGTCGAACCCAAAACACGGCCGCGGAACCGAACCCAAAACCAAAACACAAAACCCGAAAAATTTCAAGTGCACATCTCTAATTTCTAGTAACCTGATCAGTGCTCAATATCTGCTCCATTGTTGTGACCAGTACTGTACTGTGCGACGTGTGTTATACACCTGGTGATTTTACACATCCTGTAATCTGTACTGAGCAATGTGTGAGATACACCTGTGGATTATACACCCTATATACTGTACTGTGTGATGTGTGAGATACACCTGCGGATTATACACCCTGTATACTGTACTGTGCAACGTTTGTGATACACCTGGTGATTATACACCCTGTATACTGTACTCAGCAATGTGTGAGATACACTTTGGGATTATACACCCTATATACTGTACTTTGCGATGTGTGTTATACACCTGGTGATTATACATCCTGTAATCTGTACTGAGCGATGTGTGAGATACACCTGGGGATTATACACCCTATGTACTGTACTGTGTGATGTGTGAGATACACCTGGGGATTATACACCCTATATTATTATTATTATTATTATTATTATTATTATTATTATTATTATCCTTTATTTATATGGCACCACAAAGGTTCCGCAGAGCCCAATTACAGAGTACATAAATAATCAAACAGGAAAACAGCATTTTACAGTTGATGACAGTATAGGATAAGTACAGGGTAAATAAACATAGTTACATCAGCAGATGACACTGGAATAAGTATCAGGTGGCAGAAGACTGCTGGATGTGGTACAGTTGAAGATTATTAAAGTAAGACAAAGGATAAGCACATGAGGGAAGAGGGCCCTGCTCGTGAGAGCTTACAATCTAAAGGGGAGGGGTAAAGAGACAGGGGTGACACAGAAGGGGTACATAGAGAACGTGGAACAGTGGGTTAGGATGAAATTTGGCTGGGTTTGGTGAAGAAGTGGACCCCCAGAAGGCACAAGTCAATACTTAACATTGCAACATTTTACAGGGCTATGCAGGAGAAAATTAAAAATAGGGGGGGGAAAAAGAATTGATAACTTCTACCACTTTCAAAAAGGTCAATGGAAGCTGAAATAATGGACAACTACCTCATGGAAGCCAGATACAGTATACCAAACAGTGCTTAGCAGAGTTAGGAATGAGTGCTTATGAAATACAGTAACATTTTGTCATAATATTTCATCAGAAACTGCATGGCTGGTCTCTTGCACTCTTTTGCTCTAATACACCACCTGCTTTAGGATTTATATTCAAAAACATTATGTCTCCATAATCCCAAAAACGTCAGTCTTCTTGGAAAGTGGTTTGTTCCTTTGTAAGGGAAAGAGAACAAACGTTCTCAAACAACGGTTTCTCAATTTATTTTTCCTCTGGGAAGGGATTGTGGATTCGCAGGAATATCTGAGCATTTCTGTAATCAGAAAGCAGTGACTTTCTACAAATGTTTACGAATAATTCCAGTGATTTTGTCATTTTCTTCCAGTGATTTGGACCAATAATACCATTGATTAGAACGAATAATTCCAGTGATTTTGTCATTTTCTTCCAGTGATTTGGACCAATAATACCATTGATTAGAACAAATAATTCCAGTGATTTTGACGTTTTGTTTCAGTGATTTGGACCAATAATACCATTGATTAGAACAAATAATTCCTGTGATATTGATGTGTTTGTGTCGCTTAGCTTAGCCGTCCAGCGACCACAGTGCACCTCTTTTTCTCTTTTCTTTGCATCATGTGCTGTTTGGGGCCAATTTTTTAAAGTGCCATCCTGTCTGACACTGCAGTGGCACTCCTAGATGGGCCAGGTGTTTGTGCCGCCCTCTTGGATCGCTTTGCTTAGTCATCCAGCAACCTTGGTGCAAATTTTAGGACTAAAAATAGTGTTGTGAGGTGTTCAGAATAGACTGGAAATGAGTGGAAATTGTGGTTATTGAGGTTAATAATACTATAGGATCAAAATTATCCCCAAATTCTATGATTTAAGCTGTTTTTGAGGGGTTTTTGAAAAAAAAACACCTGAATCCAAAACACACCCGAATCCGACAAAAAAATTTCAGGGAGGTTTTGCCAAAACGCGTCCGAATCCAAAACACGGCTGCGGAACCGAATCCAAAACCAAAACACAAAACCAGAAAAATTTCTGGTGCACATCTCTAATATATAGTAGTACAATGCAGCATTTTGGTGACCAACAGTATATAGTTGTACAGTACAGTAGGCCATTGCTGTATCTTGCAGCTCCGTGTCACTGCAAGTATCCATTCCATATCTGTGCTGCATTGTTGTGAGCAGTATATAGTAGGACAGTGCAGCATTGTGGTAACCAGTATACTACAGTACAATAGTCCAGTGCTTTTCTCGCTGCTCAGTGTCAGCTCTCCGTAGTATAATCAGTGCTCAGTAAAATCAGTGCTTAGATTAATCAGTGATTGATCAGTATAATCAGTTCTCAGTATAATCAATGCGCTGTTAGACGTGCGCCCGTTTTCCACCATTAGTGCATTAGGATTTAGACAATTGATGAAGTTATTGTGTCCCCGGTACAAAATCCCATCTAGATTCCACTTCACTAGGCAGGCAATAGCAAGATTTTACCAATTAATATCAGTGAATTATAATTAATTATTAATTACAGTGATCTTGCCAAATGATTCCAGTGATTTTGTCATTTTCTTCCAGTGATTTGGACCAATAATACCATTGATTAGAACTAATAATTCCTGTGATTTTGTCATTTTCTTCCAGTGATTTGGACCAATAATACCATAGATTAGAACAAATAATTCCTGTGATTTTGTCATTTTCTTCCAGTGATTTGGACCAATAATACCATTGATTAGAACGAATAATTCCTGTGATATTGAGGTGTTTGTGTCGCTTAGCTTAGCCATCCAGCGACCACAGTGCACCTCTTTTTCTCTTTTCTTTGCATCATGTGCTGTTTGGGGACTATTTTTTTAAGTGCCATCCTGTCTGACACTGCAGTGGCACTCCTAGATGGGCCAGGTGTTTGTGCCGCCCTCTTGGGTCGCTTAGCTTATTCATCCAGCGACCTTGGTGCAAATTTTAGGACTAAAAATTATATTGTGAGGTGTTCAGAATAGACTGGAAATGAGTGAAAATTATGGTTATTGAGGTTAATAATACTATAGGATCAAAATGACCCCCAAATTCTATGATTTAAGCTGTTTTTGAGAGGTTTTTGAAAAAAAATGCCTGAATCCAAAATACACCCGAATCCGACAAAAAATTTTCATGGAGGTTTTGCCAAAACGCATCCGAATCCAAAACACGGCCGCGGAACCGAATCCAAAACCAAAACACAAAACCCAAAAAATTTCCGGTGCACATCTCTACTCAAAGGGAAGTATGACAGAAATACAATCACATAAGAGAATAGGCTACAATCAATGGATACATACGTTTGTTCACCAGCGACACCCGGTTCCAGTCCTCATTCAATCTGGATAGATGACCTTCAGAGAATGTGTATGACCGGCCAGGAGGCTTGGCTTTTATACATTAGTCCAAATCATGAAACAATAGAAACTGTAATCTCTTCACCCATAGGTCAAAGGGCTGGTCATTTACAGTACAGGAGGGGTCATAGGTCGGTTTGAATAGGTGGGCGATGCCTGGTCCAGGTGCACTTGTAGATGTTCTCCACTGGGTTCCCGCCGAATTTCGAGAGTACATTAAATACAGTGTAATATTAATATTCTGTTCCTGAGCATATCTATGTGCAGGAGCTTGCTATCTGCTGCAAATTGCTACCGGAATATTGCTCTTAAAATACTGTACAGCTGGATACCAAGCACCACCTCCTAACCTAATTCTGTCCCCTCATGTCCTGTAAAGTCGAATCCCTCTGTTTGTTGTACCTTTGAAGCAAATGTAACTCACTGGTGTGGCGCATGTAGGCTATGTGTAAATAATGTGCTATGTGAATTAAATATGAGATATGTCTTTGTGGCTTTTCCATGCGAATGCATATGCTACCGTATTTACTCATACCACGCAGTAATACGCAGGACCTCATGAGCCAATATATGCAATGTGCGAGTATGCGCACGCACAGCAGAAGAAGCACGCGCACGGTGGCAACTTGTGTGGAGTTTGTACGTGATGTGTGTGACCATAATATTTTCAACTTCGACACTTAAGAGTCTTGAGGCTATCTGCGTGTCCCATACACGGTGATGTATGAGCCCACGTGAGTTCTGGTGCAACGAAGGTTTTTCCCAGTGGCGGAAGCGGAGTTGTATGAGTTGCAGCAAAGGAGACAGGATCTAGGATGAATTGTCTGTCCGGAAGATCTGTGGACTCATCTGAACTCAATGAACGAGAGAGCGCATCTGCTTTCCGATTAAGAGACCCTGGATGATAACTAAGCTTGAAAGAAAAACGTGAGAAGAACAGTGCCCACCTGGCTTGCCGTGGGTTTAAACATCGGGCGGTCTGAAGATATAAAAGATTTTTGTGATCTGTGGTTACTGAGATTTGGTGCTGAGCTCCTTCCAGTAAGTACCTCCACTCTTCAAAAGGAAGTTTTATGGCAAGCAATTCTTGTTCTCCAATGGCGTAGTTTTGTTCTGCCGGAGAGAATCTTCGGGAAAAGTAAGCACAAGGGTGAGCTTTCTGATCCTCGAAGTACTAGGATATGACGGCCCCCACTCCTACTGAAGAAGCATCCACCTCCACCTGAAAAGGACGACTGAGATCAGGTTGCCAAAGGATAGGAGCAGACATGAAGGCCTCTTTTAGAAACGAAAAGGCTTTTAGTGCCTCAGGTGGCCAAGCTGCAGAATTAGACCCTTTTCTTGTAAGTGCTGTAATCGGGGCAATGATGGAGGAATAATCTTTAATAAACTTCCTATAAAATTTGGCGAAGCCTAAAAAACACTGGATTCCTTTCAGAGTGGTAGGAAGGGTCCAATCTCTGATTGCTTGGACTTTGGAAGGATCCATCTGTATTTCTCCCCCGGAAATAATGTAACTTAAAAAAGGGATGGAGGAAACCTCAAACGTGTACTTCTCTAGTTTACAAAAGATTTGATTTTCCCTTAGACGTCTCAAGACTTCTCTGACTTGTTCCCGATGGACTTTCAGATCTTTGGAAAATATTAGAATATCAACCAGGCACTTATAGAGTAGATCTCGGAATAACTTGTTGACATAATTCTTGAAGACTGCTGGAGCATTGCATAAGCCAAAGGGCATCACCAGATATTCGTAATGCCCATCGCGAGTATTGAACGCAGTCTTCCACTCGTCTCTTGTGCGAATGCGTATAAGGTTATAAGCTCCCCGCAGGTCCAATTTGGTGAAAATGGTAGCCTCCTTTACACGGTCAAATAGTTCGGGAATCAAGGGCAAGCGGTGTTTGTTCTTAACTGTAATTTCGTTGAGGCTCCAGTAGTTGATGCAAGGCCATAGGCCCCCGCCTGTCTTCTTAACAAAAAAAAACCCTGCCCCGGCTTGGGGAGGAGGAAGGGCAAAGGAACCCTTTGGCCAAATTCTCCTGTATGTACTCAGACATCGCCTGGGTTTCTAGGAGAGATAAAGGGTACGTTTGACATCTGGGAGGTGTTTTAGCAGGCAGAAAATAGATAGGGCAGTCCCAACTTCAGTGGGGAAGCAAGGTGTCCGCCCCTTGCTTACTGAACACGTCCAGAAAGGGCTAATAGGCATCTGGTAGATCAGTGGAGTGTAGGGTAAAGAGTGGCTTGACGGTGGATAAACAGCTTTGAGAACACGACTCCCCCCAGGCGAGTACATCCATAGTTTGCCAATCCAAGCAGGGGTTGTGCTCCTGCAACCACGGGAATCCTAGGATTATTTTTTGAGAGGCTTTGGGAATTACCAGGAGAAAGATAACTTCAGAATGGAGAATACCAACTTTCATCTTTAGAGAAACTGTACGGTGGGTGATGATCCCTTCAGGGATATAACTTCCGTCAACCGCGGTGATAGAGATAGCTCGCTCCAAACGAGTGGTTGGTATTTCAGACTGTCGGACTAAGGTGGAAGTAATGAATCTTTCTGCAGCTCCAGAATCCAAAAGTGCTGTAACATGAAAGGAGGTAGAGGAAAGTTCCAGACATACAGCCAACAGTGATTCCTTCCTGGTAAATTGGTTGGGGAATGCTCCTAGCTTAACCTCTCCTGCGTAAGCTAGAAGCGGGAGTTTCCCGGTTGTTGAATACAAGACTTAACAAAGTGGTCGGCCGCCCCACAATACATGCAGAGGTTTCCCTGTCTGTATCTTTGACGTTACTCATTGGTGAGACGAGAACGGTTGACCTGCATGGTTTCTTCAGTAGACGGTGAGGATGGTCTAGGAGTGGGACAGGCCTGAGATTTGGGTTGCTTGAACTTTGTTCTCTCAAGAAAGCGCTCCTTGTATCTTAGATCAATCTTGTTACATAAAGAAATAAGCTGATCGAGCTTAACTGGCACATCCTGAGTGACCAGGTCGTCTTTAATTTTGTCGGAGAGCCCGTTCCAAAAGGCGGCAATGAGAGCCTCTTCATTCCAGCCCACTTCGGAAGACAGAGTACGGAATTGGATCACGTACTGGGCAATGGAACGGGTTCCCTGACGCAGGTGCAGAATCTCCAAAGAGGCAAGGGTGGTCCGGCCTGGCTCGTCAAAGAATTTACGAAAAGTTGCCACGAATTCCGGGTAATTCGAGAGTATGGGATCAGTTCTCTACCATAAGGGTGAAGCCCAATCCAAACTGGATCTCTCA
Organism: Pseudophryne corroboree; assembly: GCF_028390025.1. Classification (NCBI taxonomy): domain Eukaryota; kingdom Metazoa; phylum Chordata; class Amphibia; order Anura; family Myobatrachidae; genus Pseudophryne; species Pseudophryne corroboree. The sequence continues at coordinate 227,604,624 of NC_086454.1, read as the reverse complement.
TTGATTGAGGAACCCTCGGCATTGCTTTGGACTACCGTCAAATTTACTGGGTGGCGGTTGCTGTAAACGAGGAACTGGAATCGACACTAGAGGATTAGGTGTTGGTGGATTGGAAGCTGGAACTGGAGTCCAAGATGTGGCAATTGCTGTGTGAAGAGTATCCAAATGAGTGGACATATTTTGCATGAACTGTACAATCTGTGCCTGCATGGCCTCCTGATTATTTAGACAAGACAGAATATCCACAGAGGCATCGCCCCCGGTAGCCTGCTCACTTGCCGGATCCATTGGGCCAGTGCTTACTGTCACGCTCGGCATAAGTTGGGGTTCCGACAACCGAGTTTTGGCTGAAGGGACAGCTACCTGTGAGGAGAGAAAACGAGGTGGCTGAATGTAATTCCTCCTCATGGGGTGGAAGCCAAACTAAGTGTTAACGTTGGTCGGAGGGCGTAAAGAAAAGGAGTACTTCGTAGGAAGATAACTGTAGTTTTAATGAATAATCATGCTGTACACAAATATTGGAGCAATTGAAGAAACTGGAAGAATTAGAGTCTATGGTTAAATGACTTGAAGAGTGAAGCTAGAGGACCATACCGCAGCGATCCCCACTGCAGCGCCCAGCTCTCAAGACCCTCGGCCCCTGGCCCATGGCAGCCACACATCCGTCCAGAAGGACCCGCCGCCAGCAGCTCCCTGCCGCCGTAGCCGCGCCAACCAGTGGGATGGTAACCTGCGGGAGCACCCGCCGGAGGTAAGGCTCCGGAGCCTGACAGAATACGCCCGATCTTCTCCAATTTCAGAAGCTAAGCAGGTAAGACCTGGTCAGTACTTGGATGGGAGACCACCAGGGAATACAAGGTACCGTGGGCAATTTTTATAGGAGACAATCTCTGTACATTTATAGCCAGGGGCGGATCCAGAAGAAAATGAAATAGGGGAGCTGTAATAGTTATATTTACATGCACCTAAGGCACGCATGCTCCCAGATAGGGGGTGTGGTATCACAGGGGGCGTGGCCTCAAATAATACGCCATCAGGTAATGATTGGCTGTAGGAGCACATCCTGGTTTATTGTCAATGTTTCACCCTGATGAAAAGGCTGATTGGGCCTTGAAATGTTGGTCACCTGTTCTATTAGTTATGGGAGCTTGGAAGGCACTGCAGCACAATATAATTATTATAGTTTTTAGTGTGTGGTGGCAGGTGCAGCATACCTGTTTTGGGCACTGCACAGAGACTCAGACTGCAGGACACGAACTGCCCATTTTTGATCAGCAGAAGCAGCCAGCTGGATCTCCAACAAGCAGCATAAGACATCTGCAGGACAGCCCTGTCACAATCACACGGACTGCCGTCTCAAAGCTGAGGCTGAGTTTGACAGCACCTAGCATGGTGGTAAAGGAAGTGGAGGAGGAAGCGCTGGGATACTGTGCGGTGCAATGAGGGCTAATGAAGCCTTCTGCACCATCACAAGTAACAGTCTTACTCGATGCTGGCATTTGAACCCCGCGCCTGGGCGGGCAGCGGGAGAGGTTGGTTGCGGTGTGAGCAGGAGGAGGCTGGAGCTGCAGCTCCAGCCTCCCCATTGGTTACCACACGGACTTGCTGTTAGAGCCACGGCACGTCGTAGTGCCTGCCCTGCTCTTTTATCAAATCTGACTGACAGAAATAGCAGTAGTGCTGCTGCTGTTCTCTCTTTGAAAAAAAGAAGTAAAAAATGACAGGGGGGCATGTGCCCGAGGGCCCCCCCCCCCCTGGATCCGCCTATGCTTATAGCCCAAGGCTTCTCTCTTGGCCCTCTTTTCAATATCAATTGTCTCACAGTTTATTAATTATTTCCTAATTATACAGTGATCGTTACGATTCCTTACATTTTTCAAAGTCTTACAGGAATCATTGAATGTACTTTAGTGATATTATCACCCCAGTTTATATTTTTTTTTATCTTGAACCTTATCTGTTCAAAAGGCAATACATTTTTTGTTAATTTTTGTTATGACAATAATATCTTAGGGAACTATTAAAGGTTAAGTTTTATACTACACACTGCCACCCATATTTCATTATCATAAATGAGTGCTCCCAAAAACAGTTTTTTAGTATTTGTCCTTCAACTATTAAATGGCTACCACAGTAAATGCTTGGGTGCCTTCCCTGGTGTCACCACCAATGCAAATCCACCGAAGTCCGGGTGCACTCTTTGAATGAAAAAAAGATGAACATGGACACCCCTTCCTAGATCAACGTTTTGATTTAATTAATCATCTTCAGGATCTAACAACCATCAGGGAATTTAAAAAAAAATAAAAATTTATAGCTCACCTGGGGAAATCCCGCCTTCTCCCGCTGCTGTGCTCCGGTCGCCCATCGGGAACCGATGACATCACCACCGGCGATGTACGCCGCCCAGCGTCCACATCACTCCACTCCCGGACACACATGTGACTATCCCATGTTCGATTTTGTGTGCAAGTGAAAAAAAATCGCATCCTATTACATTTGCAATTTTTATTGTTTCCAATGGGAAAACATCTGGATGTGATTTTTCACTTGTGATTTTTGGTAGAGGTTAAAAACTTTACATATACGATTTTTGAAAATCGTGCCCCGTTGCGGTAAAAATCGCACATTTTCCGAAATCGCAGCCTATTACATTTAGCCCCTAGTCTGCCCAAGCTGGGGAGTACTGGCAATGCACCCCTGAGCAACCAGCGTACAAGCTGATGAGCAGGATGGTTAGAAGGTTGGAGGAGCTTTTAAACTAGGAGCCTGGGGGGAGGGTTTAGCTAGAAGCTACAGGTCAAACAGTGAGAACAGTAAGTATGGGGGTATTGAACAATTTAGGGGTGGAGAAGGGGGGAGCGAAAGATCAGCCGGCAAGAGTATTTACATGGGTATTGACACCGGAAATATTGACACAGGTATTGCCCAAGATATTCCCAATTTATCATCTAATGACGAATACGGCTCAACAATATGGTATATAGAAAATGATGTCCATAGCATAAGGCAAGATACAATCATCGGGGGGGGGGGTAAGAAAGTCTTAATAGGTCAAATAGAGGAAGGCTGTATTTAGTGTGATGGGGTGGAAAGGGAGGGAGGAGAATGAAAATCTGTAAGGGTAAGTCTAGTCAGGCACTTGTAAATATACATAAGATACTAGTAAAACAAATGGGCAAGGGAAATGCTAAGCTAAAATGTATGCTTGCAAAAGCAAGAAGCCTATCAGATAAAATGTGGGAATTGGAATGGCTTGTATCAAAATCTCAGTATGATATTCTAGGTAATACGGAAACATGGTGGGACGACTCTCAGGAGTGGTTTGCGAATTTGGAAGGATATTTTCTTTTCAGGAGGGATAGGGCTACCAAAAAGGGTGGAGGGGTATGTCTCTTTGTTAAACCATCTCTAAAACCAAACTTAATAGATGGTATTTACGAGGGGACTGGAGATAACGTGGAGTCACTATGGCTTGAGATCACAAGTGGGGGCAAAGAGGCAAAGAAACTATCACGTGCTACAAGCATCCGGATATTAGCATACATGACCAGGAACAACTCGTCCTGCAAATTGATAAAGCTGCGGGAATGGGGGACATCCTATTGTTAAGGGATTTTAACTATCCGGACATAAATTGGAGTAACGATTCATGTGTAAAAACTAAGAACAGCAGGTTCTTAAATACATTAAAGGATCAATACTTGACTCAATTAGTCGAGGACCCAACTAGATGTAAAACTATTCTGGACCTATTTATTACCAATATTGTGGAAATTATATCAAACACTAAAGTTGGGGAGACCTTGGAAAACAGTGACCACTATATGATCACATTCGACATCAGTTTCAAGAAACATAGCTATAAGGGAACAACTAAAACATTTAACTTTAGAAAAGCTAATTTCAATATGCTGAGATAGGCACTAAACGACATTGACTGGGAAGCTTTGTTTCATGGTAAAGACACAAATGAAATGTGGGTAGCTTTAAAAACGTTGCTTGATAACAAATTCATTCCCATGAGCAGTAAACGCAGGAGTACTAAACACAATGTGGCTTAATTAGGAGGTCAAAAATACAATGGCTAAAAAGAAGCGTGCTTTCAAAACATTTAAATCTAATGAACAGGAGGAGTCATTCCAGCATTATAAGGAATGCAATAAAAAAATGCAAAAAAAGTAATAAGGGCACTAAAATTGTAAACGAAAAGCAAATCGCTATACAGATTAAAACCAATCCTAAAAAGTTTTATAAACACATAAACAGTAAAAGGTTAAAGAAGGACAATGTAGGCCCATTAATAGATGAATTCGGAGCTTTAATAAATGATGATAAATAAAAGATGAAATACTGAACAGTTTTTTTCCCTCAGTATTCACCACGGAGAATCAGACAGTGAGAGTAGTGCATAATGATAGTGAAGGTAATGACTCTTGGCTTGATGCCTGTTTAAGTGAGGAAGTAGTCCTGGAGAGAATAAGCAACATAAAGACTAATAAAGCACCAGGCCCAGATGGTTTTCATCCAAGGGTTATTATATAGCTTAGTTCACAGCTAGCAAATCCCCTATACTTTATTTTCCATAGCTCAATTACATCAGGCATGGTACTGTACCAATGGATTGGCGCATAGCTGAGGTAGTACCTTTATTTAAAAAGGGAACAAAAAATAATCCTGGTAACTATAGACCAGTTAGTTTAACCTCTACAGTGGGTAAAATATTGGAAGGTATTTTGAGGGATAGTATACAGGATTATTTGCAGGTTAATAAGATTATTAACAAAAGTCAGCATGGGTTTGTAAGGTATAGATCATGTCAAACTAACTTTATTAGCTTCTACGAGGAAGTGAGGAAGAATCTTGACCAGGGAAAAGCAGTGGATGTGGTGTATTAAGATTTTGCAAAAGGTTTTGATACAGTGCCTCACAGGAGACTGATCATCAAATTAAGGGAACTTGGCCTAGGATATACCATTTGCACATGGATAGGTAATTGGCTGGATAACAGAGTACAATGAGTAGTGGTCAACAGAATGTTCTCCAACTGGGCACCAGTAGTCAGTGGAATACCATAAGGGTCCATACTTGGCCCACTACTGTTCAATATATTTATCAATGATCTAGGAATAGGCCTGAAAAGCACAGCGTCAATCTTTGCAGATGATGCTAAACTGTGTAAGGTATTTAATTCAGAAAGCAATGTGGAGTCTCTACAGAATTACTTATTTAAACTTGAAAGGTAGGCGTCTAAAATGGGAATGAGGTTCAATATAGAAAAATGCAAAGTTATGCATTTTGGGACAAAAAACACACATGCATCCTATACTCTAAATGGGGAAAATATAGGGGTAACTGTGGTGGAAAAAGATTTGGGGAATCTCATAGATAATAGGCTTAATAACAGTACACAATGTCAAAATGCAGCAAAAAAGGCAAGTAAAGTGCTTGCGTGCATAAAACGGGGCATTGAGATAAGGGACGAGGATTTAATCCTGCCACTGTACAAATCATTGGTACGTCCACACCTTGAATATTGTGTTCAGTTTTGGGCACCATATTATAAAAAAGATTTTGAGGAACTAGAAAGAGTTCAAAGGCGAGCTACTAAATTGATTAAAGGGTTAGAGACACTGGAGTACGAGGAAAGGCTTAGTAGGTTAAATATGTATACACTAGAAAAGAGGCATCTAAGAGGGGACATTATTAATATCTTCAAATATGTAAAGGGTCATAACAAGGAGTTACCAGGGGATTTGTTTATTAAAAGAACCCTGTATAAGACATGTAGGCACTCGCTGAGTATATAGTGGAGAAAATTCTGTACACAATGTAAGAAAGGGTTCTTCACGGTAAGGGCAATAAAGATTTTGAACTTCCTGCTGGAGAAGGTAATAATGGCAGACTCTGAAATGCATTTAAAAACGAATTGGACAAATTTTTAACTGGAAAAAGTATCCAAGGTTATAGCATTTAACATAGTGACATTAATATCTGGGAGTGGTAAGAAGCATAGTTGTCAATTGGTACTAAACCATTACTTCAGCAGGTGCATTATAACATGAACAGCTTAACATAGAACACAGGTTGAACACGATGGGCATTTTGCCTCTTTTCAACCTCACTAACTATGTAACTATGTAGCTGCATCTCTCGGACCGGCCAGCTTACTGTATGTGCATGTGCGGGACCTCACTATTATGCGAGATCCCCTGCACAGTCTGAAGCCAGCGCCCACCGCAGCCAGGGACAGCTCGGCCCTTCTGTGGAGATAGGGCTTCGCCGCCTACAGCTGTCAAAATTGATAGCTGCAAGTGTATTCATACATTGCACTGGATATTTCCGTACTATCACCCCTGTCACTGAATCTGCACCGCTGCTGTCATACATGTTTGGAAAAGCGATATCAGTGCACAAAATGTGTGCTGATACCACTTCTCCCGCATAACGACAGATAATGCATTTATCCATCTGTTCTGTGTTACAGGTGGCTAGAATCCCTTTTACTCAGTCAATGGAGGGCTATATTACATACAGGCTTTCCAGCAGAGTAGTGTTTAAACCTTTCACAATGTGTTGGCTCAGTCAAAAGTTATTATCCTACTGACTACTGCTGTTATGAACTGAGTACCTGAAACTCTGGAGATAGGGTGGCAATTGGGGAGTTTCTGTTACTGACTTGTAAAACTGCAGCTGAGAATGGAAAATAGCAGCAACACCAATACTACCCACTAACTCCGTTATTTCTCCCAGTAGTCAATTGGCACCTGCAGATCTAGTCTTCTCCTTAAGCAGCTGCGTTTGAATGGGTGAATTAGGTCCGCCTAGATTCCGATGCCCCCAGGTCTTACGAGGTAACAAGGCACCAACCGAGACTGAGAGAGAATAAGAGGAAAAACTAGCTAAGACTAATGAGACTACAAATAGAGAAAGTACTGAGAAAACAACAAAGAAATTATGTGCAGTGCTCCCCCCAGAAACCCAAACATGAAAACTAAGACAAGCGGCCGACCCGCAGAATGCGACACTGTCGCTACTTAAGAAGAACAAGCAAAGTATTGCGGCCTAACCACATAACGCGACACCATTGCAAATAAGCCAAAGAGCTGTGCGGAACCACTGCAGAAATAACACAAGCAAAAGATAATAAAGATGTGGCCTCTGTCGCAAACTGCTGCAGAGCCGCTAACTCACTGTGCCACAAGGGATTAATACAAGGACAATCGGGCTACTGAAGAGTTCCAAACTCAGGCTATTCCACTGGAAGCAGATCTGGATACTAGCAGGACACGATCCGAAACTGATGTAGGGAACTGGGAACACCAGGAATACAGGCATGAATTAGGAACTACCAGAGGCTGGCTGACTGGCTTGCTGGAAGCTATCACCGGCAGAGCTGCATTGTCCTGACTCCCATAAAAAGGCCCCAAGGAACAATCATGGAAGACCCAGGCAGCCCAACCCCCCGGTTCCTGATTACGCCAGCTGCTACATGGCACTCTGATCATGGTGTCCTGGCTGCTTAGTAACAGCCGGGACTGAGAGCAGCTGAAGTGATGCACCGGTCCTGTTGCCTAGCAAAGGCCATCACCACCGCGGCTAATGGCAGCTGGTAAAGACAGAGACAACTTTTGGCCACACTGTTACTATCTGTCCCCAGATGTATGAGAGGTGCAGTGAGTTCATACTGTCCTTTATACAGTGCTGCTTGTCTCCATTAAGCTGCTGTGGCTGCTCTGACAACTTACTGCACAGCCTTCTATAGAAGGGAATACAGGAACTTCAACAATGACTGCTGCTGATGCCTCTCCACTTCCTTGTCTACTGAGAGCTGTCTCGTTTGTCACTGATCGTTGCAGTGGCAGAACTTGTGAGTTGTGGGCCCAGATGCAAAAATATAATTTGGGCCCCCTCCTCCACCCCAACCTAAGTCCACAATATGCCACAAGGCAGTAGGTGAACTGTAGTGGCAGATGGTTACAACGGAAGGCAAGGGGAGGCAGTGGGTGACAGCAGAATGTAGGGGGAGGCAGAGAGTGTCAGCATCCTCTGCTCTGACTCTGACAGGGGCCCCCACCCCTTGTGCATTCTTCAGTTTGGCACTCTCTGTGAGCTGCCTTTAATTCACAGACAGCATTGAATCAGAAATGCTGGTAATTAACAGCAGTAAGTGACTCTGATCATCAGCGATAATAAGTGCTGGACGGATAGTGTAACGGTGGGCAGTATGGATGTAATGGTTAGCATTACTGCCTCACAGCACTGAGGTTTGATTCCCACCATGGCCCTACCTGTGCGGAGTTTGTATATTGGGGGTAATTCCAAGTTGATCGCAGCAGGAAATTTTTTAGCAGTTGGGCAAAACCATGTGCACTGCAGGGGAGGCAAATATAACATGTGCAGAGAGAGTTAGATTTGGGTGGGTTATTTTGTTTCTGTGCAGGGTAAATACTGGCTGCTTTATTTTTAAACTGCAATTTAGATTGCAGATTGAACACACTACACCCAAATCTATCTCTTTCTGCACATGTTATATTTGCCTCCCCTGCAGTGCACATGGGCCCTCATTCCGAGTTGTTCGCTCGCAAGCAGATTTGCTCATGCTAAGCCGCCGCCTACTGGGAGTGAATCTTAGCATCTTAAAAATGCGAACGATGTATTCGCAATATTGCGATTACACACCTCGTAGCAGTTTCTGAGTAGCTTCAGACTTACACGGCATCTGCGATCATTTCACTGCTTGTCGTCCCTGGTTTGACGTCACAAACACACCCAGCGTTCGCCCAGACACTCCTCCGTTTCTCCGGCCACTCCTGCGTTTTTTCCGGAAACGGTAGCGTTTTTTCCCACACGCCCATAAAACGGCCTGTTTCCGCCCAGTAACACCCATTTCCTGTCAATCACATTACGATCGCCAGAACGATGAAAAAGCCGTGAGTAAAAATCCTAACTGCATAGCAAATTTACTTGGCGCAGTCGCAGTGCGGACATTGCGCATGCGCATTAAGCGGAAAATCGCTGCGATGCGAAGATTTTTACCGAGCGAACAACTCGGAATGACCTCCATGGTTTTGCCCAACTGCTAAAAAATTTCCTGCTGCGATCAACTTGGAATTACCCCCATTATCCCCGTACTTGCGTGGTTTCCTCCCACAATCCAAAAATATGCTGGTAGGTTAATTGGCTCCCAACAATATTGACCCTAATGTGAATGTGTATGAGTGTACATGTGGAAAGGAATATAGATTGTAAGCTCCACTGGGGCAGGGACTGATGTGAATGGGCAAATATTCTCTGTAAAGAGCTGCAGAATATGTGTGCACTATATAAATAACTGATAATAAATAAATAATTAATAAATAAATAAATAAGTGGCAGGACTTCTCTATCAGTAAGGCACACACAAAGTCAGCCCTGCCTACCTAAACTAAGGAGCAGGTCCTGCAGGCAGTGGTGCCCACCCTGCTCTCTTAAATGGGCTATTCATCCAACATTGCTCAAAATGGTCTGCTTGGTGGCCAGGGAATAACTCATTGCTGGTCTGGACCCCTTAGTCTTCAGGGGCCCCAGAGCAATGCCCCTGCTTCAACAATGGTAGTTCCGCCTCTGGATCCCTGTCAGAGCTACACAGACTCTGTCTATTTTGCTGCTCCTTCTCCAGCTGCCTCAAGTTGCTAGGATACTTTCTGTTCTCATACAGAGGCCTGTCTCCCCTCCTGAGAACATGAACTCCGTGTCTCACATGAGGTAAAATCCTCTCCTCAGCTCCTAAAGTACTGCTCTCCTCAGATACCTCAACGACCTCATCAACTGCTGCCTGTTGCAGTCTCCTCCCCCCTGCTCATGGCAGTTATTTCCAACTGCACTGGGAGTTTCCAGAAAAGTTTCTCACACTTTCTCTGCTTGTACCATTATTCTTATGTACATTTCCTATGTATATTTGCACCATAATACAGTTAATCTTCTAATTAGGCTTGTTAGCCCAATGTATTGTCTCTTTCATATGTGTGCCATTCCACACAAATTAGTTATTTATATTGACAGTTTTATGCTATTTTTGCCATTTTTCTCTGGGGCGCCAATAGGTATTAATGTAGCTCCGACATTTTGTTTATAATTCCCATTATACTAATGGAACTTAACTTATATTACTGTTTCTTTTAGAGTTTTACTCATTCAAGAATTGAACCCATGACCTCAGTGCGTTGAGGCATTAATGCTAACCATTGCACCATCCATACTGCCCAACTTGATTTAATGCATCACACGAAATGATTACTAAGACAGTGGGCAGCACAGATGGTGTAATGGTTAGCATTACTGCCTCAAATCACTGAGGTCATGGCCCTAACTGTATGGAGCTTGTATATTCTCCCCGTGCTTGCGTGGGTTTCCTATGGGTACTCCAGTTTACTCTCACAATCCATAAATACACTAGCAGGTCCACTGATTTCCAACAAAATTAACCCTATTGTGCATGTACATGTGGTAGGGAATACACAGTAGATTGTAAGCTCCACTGGGGCAGGTACTGATGTTAATGGCCAAATATTCTCTGTAAAGCACTGCAGAAAATGTGTGCACTATATAATTAACTGGTAATATGTAAATAAGACCACGCTTAGTCATATGATTATCTCATGTTCTATCTTATGCAACTTTATTTAAATACTTTATTGGCTAGGCCAGTGATGGCTAACCTTGACACTCCAGCTGTTGTTTAACTACACATCCCAGCATGCCCTGCTACAGTTTTGCTATTTGGCTATGCTAAAACTGATGCAGGGAATGCTGGGATGTGTAGTTCAACAACAGCTGGAGTGTCAAGGTTAGCCATCACTGGGCTAGGCCAATTTAGCAGTTAACTTCTCAGTCACTACTGCTTTCCTTCACTATTCACTCGGGTTTGGCACCATTTTATTATTGCTTCTAAAATACTGATGTGTATACCTGTTTTTGTCATATCTTTGTTGCTGTTGAACTTTTATGCACGTTGTTTTCCCTGTATGTATGTGTCTGTTGTTATTGGGTTTTTTTTTACTCACCTATTATAACCACTTGATCGCCCTTCACACTGTTTCACTTACATGTTTACTGTGCTATTTTAAGCTTTCTTGAGTCTACACCACGTTCTCCACTGAAAGGAGAGTCTCCGGAAGGAGACCCACCCCTGCTGTAGAAAAGAGTCTACCTCCCCCTATCTTTGTAAGCTGTCTTCCTTCCATCTCCCAATCTTCTGTCTATCTCTGTTTACTTTTCCCTACTTGCCAGTTGGTGTGTGTACCACTGTTTCTTCATTGCTCTGATTTTTACTGCCCACCATGAAACTAAAGATCCTCACCCTTTATGTTAATGGTTTCAATTCTGCCACCAAACATGCCATAGCCATTCAATATTTTTGTAGACACAAACCTGACATTAATATGTTGCAGGAAATGCACCTTAAACCCCCTCATCCATCTTTATTGTGTAAGCAATATCCTCATGTGTACTATTCCTCAATGTCTGCTAAGTGTAGGGGTGCAACTACAGTATCATGATTCACAGTGACCTTCCCATTGTTATACATGATTCGATCTCTGATGACCACAGTCATTTTATCATCCTTACAGATTCCTAGGGGTATATGCAATTAGCGGCGAATCGCGGCAAATTATCGCCGTTTTTTAATTCGACACAATTCGACAGGTGAATTCCGGCAGGTGGCTTCCGGAATTCACCATATTCAATGAAAAACGGATTCGACAGTCCCGCGGGCGAAAAACGGCCGATTTGCCGGATTTTGCCGCGATTTAAAAAAATGGGGAAAAATGGGAAAAAAACGAGAAAAAAAATGTCGTGGGGTCCCCCCTCCAAAGCATAACCAGTCTCGGGCTCTTCGAGCTGGTCCTGGTTCTAAAAATGCGGGGACAAAATTGACATGGGATCCCCCGTATTTTTAAAACCAGCACCGGGCTCTGCGCCTGATGCTGGTGCAAAAAATATGGGGGACAAAAAGAGTAGGGGTCCCCCGTATTTTATACACCAGCATCGGGCTCCACTAGCTGGACAGATAATGCCACAGCCGGGGGTCACTTTTATACAGTGCCTTGCGGCCATGGCATTAAATATCCAACTAGTCACCCCTGGCCGGGGTACCCTGGGGAGTGGGGACCCCTTCAATCAAGGGGTCCCCCCCCAGCTACCCAAGGGCCAGGGGTGAAGCCCGAGGCTGTCCCCCCCATCCAAGGGCTGCGGATGGGAGGCTGATAGCCTTGAGGAAAATGACAGAATATTGTTTTTTCCAGTAGTACTACAAGTCCCAGCAAGCCTCCCCCGCAAGCTGGTACTTGGAGAACCACAAGTACCAGCATGCGGGAGAAAAACGGGCCCGCTGGTACCTGTAGTACTACTGGAAAAAAATACCCAAATAAAAACAGGAGACACACACCGTGACAAGTACAACTTTATTACACACTGCCGACACAACATACTTACCTATGTTGACACGCCGACTGCCACAGTCTCCGACGATCCGAGGGTAACTGTCAAAAAAATTATACTCACCTGCCAGTGTCCAGAGATAAATCCACGTCCAGATATAAAATCCTCGTACTTGGCAAAATAAAAACACGCACACCCGTACCAACGGACTGAAAGGGGTCCCATGTTAACACATGGGACCCCTTTCCACGAATGCCGGGACCCCACGTGACTCCTGTCACTGAGGTCCCTTCAGCCAATCAGGAAGCGCTACTTCGTGGCGCTCACCTGATTGGCTGTCTCGCGTCTGAGGTCAGACAGCGCATCGCAAAGCCTCTCCATTACTTTCAATGGTGGGAACTTTGCCGTCAGCGGTGGGTTTACCCGCGGTCAGCCGCTGACCGCGGGTGACCCCACCACTAGCCGCAAAGTTCCCACCATTGAATATAATGGAGGGAGCTGTGCGATGCGCTGACAGCTCAGACGCGCACAGAGCCAATCAGCAGAGTGCAAGGACGTTGCGCTCGCTGATTGGCTTACGAGACCTTTCAGTGACAGCAGTCACAAGAGGGTCTCTCTGCATTCGGGGAAAGGGGTCTCATGTGTCAACATGGGACCCCTTTCAGTACGCTGGTCGGGTGTTCGTTTTCTTTTTTTGACAAGTACGTGGATTTATCTCTGGACCATGGTTCAGGTGAGTATAATTATCTTTTATTTTCAGGTACCCGTGGATTCTACTTGGAGAAGAGGACCGACTGCTTCGTGTCAACATAGGTAAGTATGTGTGTGTCGGCAGTGTGTAATAAAGTTGTACTTGTCACGGTGTGTGTCTCCTGTTTTTATTTGGGTATTTTTTTTCCAGTAGTACTACAGGTACCAGCGGGTCCGTTTTTCTCCCGCATGCTGGTACTTGTGGTTCTCCAAGTACCAGCTTGCGGGGGAGGCTTGCTGGGACTTGTAGTACTACTGGAAAAACAATATTCTGTCATTTTCCTCAAGGCTATCAGCCTACCATCTGCAGCCCTTGGATGGGGGGGACAGCCTCGGGCTTCACCCCTGGCCCTTGGGTGGCTGGAGGGGGGGACCCCTTGATTGAAGGGGTCCCCACTCCTCCAGGGTACCCCGGCCAGGGGTGACTAGTTGGTTATGTAATGCCACGGCCGCAGGGCACTGTATAAAAGTGACCCCCGGCTGTGGCATTATCTGTCCAGCTAGTGGAGCCCGATGCTGGTGTATAAAATACGGGGGACCCCTACTCTTTTTGTCCCCCGTATTTTTTGCACCAGCATCAGGCGCAGAGCCCGGTGCTGGTTTTAAAAATACGGGGGATCCCATGTCAATTTTTTCCCCGCATTTTTAGAACCAGGACCAGCTCGATGAGCCCGAGGCTGGTTATGCTTTGGAGGGGGGACCCCACGCCATTTTTTTCCGGGATTTTAACATTCCATCTAAAAAAAAAATAAAAAAAAAATATATATTATTTTAAAAAATATATAAATAATACTTGTGCCTCCAAAAAAGACAAACCAAGTACCTAATCCCTTCTAATATAAATAGATATGCTATTATCAATAAAAAAACACACAAAAAAACATGTTTTAAATTTTTTTTATTAGTTTCACCCACCAAAGTGTGGCGGATTGAAAATGTCGAAATTACTGTCTAAAAGCACTGTTGTCGAATTTCCAAACTTCAATTGAATACACTTTGGTCGAATTGCAGCACTTGTATCATTGCAGAAAAGTCGAATTTGACAAAAGTCGAATTTCAAAAAGTCGAATTTTGAAAGTCCGTTTTTTGGACGGAAAGCACTGAATTGAATTAACGATTTTTTTTTTGGGGCGAAAAATTCCCGAAATTCGACAATTTCGGGAATTCGACCGCAATTGCATATACCCCCTGAAGTTTAATCAATTCACCATTATACTGGCTTCTGTGTATGACCTAAATGTGCAGCAGAGTTCCTAGTATTCAACCTTTTTGACCGTTTACTGTAGCTCAACTCCCTTGCTGTCTTACCCTTATAGGGGTAATTTTAGTGATACATTATCTCCTTCACTAGATAGATCTCATACGGGAGTGGCTTTCCGTGCTCATGCAAAAATATCCAAACCCTCCTATCTAAACTCTCCTTTTATGATCTCTACGATGCACGGCGAGTTGCTTACCCATCAATGAGGGGACTTACTTATTAGTTTCTGCCTCATGAGCTTTATATATGTATCGATTATTTTTTGTTTACTTCACCACCACACAAAACCTCCTCAGAGCTCAGATTCTCTCTGTATCTTGGTCAGACCATTCTGCTGTTGAACTAGAGATTCTCAATTCTCGACCTCCGCCTACCACTCATACCTGGCATCTCAATGAATCCACACAGTTGAAACCATCCAACATTAAGGTCTTTACTATGGCTATGATGGATTATCAGGGCCGTTTCTTGGGGCAGGCGAGCAGTGCAACCGCACTGGGCGCCCGCCGCGGCACTAACTGTGGCTCCCTGCTTCCCCCTCCTATTTCTCCCCGAGTAACCCGCTCGGGGGGCGGGGTTTCACGGAATGACGCGGTTGCGTCGTTACGTCACGACACAACCCCGTCACTCTGCGAAACTCCCCCCCCCCCCCCCGAGCGGAGTACAGAGGGGGATCCAAGTTAGGAAGAGGGAAAGGCCGGCGCGCGGAGCGACTGGTGAGGCGGGCCGAAGAGCGGTAATCGCCTCTGTAAGTATTCTCTCTCTCTCTCATTCTCTCAACGTGTAAAATGGGGACACCTGCCGTAATGTGTGAAATTGGGACTCTTGCCTGCTGTAGTGTGGGGATTTAATGTATCAAGGGCATTGCGGTGTGTGGCATAATATGGTGCAGGGGGCATTACTGTGTGGGGCTTAATATGGTAGAATTTTTTTTCCTGTGGTGGTCGTGATCTGTTGGAGCAGGGTCAAAAACTGGATTGTGAGGTAGTCTTTTCAGACGAGGCCTCACCCATTTAGATGAGGCCACGCCCCCTTGTTGGGTGCGCGCACACTTTTTTTTATCTAGGTGTGTGGGGGGGGGCACATTTTTTTTATGTCATGGGGGGGCGCATTTTTATATCTCGCACTGGGAGCCAAATTGGCTAGAAACAGCCCTGTGGATTATTATTCATTGAATACTACTAGTCCAGATTTGACATCCTCTATTCTTTGGGAGGCCCACAAAGCTACTCTTCAAGGATGGCTCATTAGCTTATTTAAAAACAAACACGCACAGTTCCCTAGTGCTTGAAAACCACCAACATTATGCAACAATGTAATTTAATAAGTTAGCAGCTCCCAATTTGAATATACAGGTTGAGTATCCCATATTCAAAATGCTTGGGACCAGAAGTATTTTGGATATCGGATTTTTCTGTATTTTGGAATAATTACATACCATAATGAGATATCTTGGTGATGGGACCCAAGTCTAAGTACAGAATGCATTTATGTTTCATACACACCTTATACACACAGCCTGAAGGTAATTTTAGCCAATATTTTTAATAACTTTGTGCATTAAACAAAGTGTGTGTACATTCACACAATTCATTTGTTTCATATACACCTTATATACACAGCCTGAAGGTCATTTAATACAATATTTTTAATAATTTCTGTATTAAACAAAGTTTGTGTACATTGAGCCATCAGAAAACAATTTTTTCACTATCTCAATATCACTCAAAAAAAATCTGTATTTTGGGAATATTCCGTATTTTGGAATATTTGGATATGGGATACTCAATCTGTACTGTTATATCAAATATTGAAATAGCTAGAGATTGAGGCAATACAAATTACCAAGGGAGCACTTCATTCATTTAATGATAAATTGTGATCAAAACACAGACATAAAATAAAACAGCAATAAAAAATTACAATATAGTCAATACACATTAACTCCTATACTCCAGGAATTAATTCATATAAAACAAGTATTCAAAGTCCAGCAGAACATTTTAAGAGAGTTCAGCTGTCAGCCAATATTCCTTAGTACCTGTATGGCACTTACAACTAGGCAGCAGATGAATATCACAACAGTGGAGCTTATTATATCATTTAGATCATGCTCACCTCCAGTATTGTAAATGTAAGGTATATATGGAGTAGCAAAAGGATGGGGGAGCACAGACACTTAGTTTTGAATAACAGTGACCACAGCACTACATTCCTCCTCTCTCCAATGCACTTTTCCCCAAATGAATGACAAATAGCTTTGTCCATTGTAAAACAAGGAGAGAGTGTGAGTACAGTGCACCCAAGTTAGCAGTTTTACCTTGCTCGACCTCCGGAAGCTTTTGATGTCCTGGGATGTTCGCACAAGGCTTTCCCAGCCATCAGATGTGGAGGGAGCAGGGGCAGATGGTTCTGTGAATCGTGGATGCCAGCCAGCATATGTAGTTAACGGCTGCAAGTAAATATCTGCTGTTGTTGTGCAGGGTTACATTTAAGTTGAAAGAATCCTTGAGAAGGAGTAAGGGGGTCCAGAATCTCCTTATGCGTTTTTCCGCAAATATCATGCTGCGGTTTCATCAGAGGATGCTACCCCCCCCCCCCCCCTCCTTTGCTACTCCATATATACCTTACATTTACAATACTGGAGGTGAGCATGATCTTAATAATATAATTAGCTTATTGGCTGCACAGAGGAAAGCTGAAACCCAACATGACATGGATGTTGAGGCCACTCTTGCTTCCTTTACTCAGATTCACCAGTGCTACCCCAAGAAACATGCATACCTCAAGTTCTTGGCAATTAAAGGCCAGCTGTAAGTGCTCCAATGGGTGCATCAAAGATTTGATGAAAAATCTAACAGGGCTGACCCACTATTGGCTCACAAACTTTGTGCCAAATGCACGTATAATTGCATTCATGCCTTACAATGCTCAGATGGCACAACTACTCATGATCCCCAGGAGATGGCTAGACAATTCTTTAGTTTGTATGCCTTTTTTAAAATCAACCCTCTCCTACCCCATCCACCCCCTCTTCTACAGATGCTCCTTGCCAATATCTAGACTCATGCTTCTTACCTAAACTCAGTACAGCCCAAATAATTGCTCTTAACGCCACCATCACATATGAGGAAATTGCTGAGGCAATAAAACACCTTTGCTGCTCTTATGCTCTGGGCCCAGATGGGTTTATGTCACTTTATTAGAAAAACAATTCTTAACACCTTCTTTCCATGCTCCAGCTATTGTTTAACTTATTGTTAGACAAGGCCACCACCAGGGCTAACATAATTGATATCCCTAAACTGGATTGTGACCCTCTGTATATCGGCAATTAGAGACCAATTTCACTTTTTGAATTTGGACCTTATACTATTTTCTAAAATAGTAGCCAATCATTTGGCCCTTTTGTTAACTTCTTTCAATTCTTTGTACAATTAAATTGTAAATGCTTCATGGGTCGGCGCAACACACATGCTGGGTGGCCCTCAACATGCTGCGGAAGCAAGATCTGCGTCCATCTCTGAATAACCCCCTATGTACTAAACCTTGGAGAGAAAGTGGAGAGAGATGTCCCATTAGATATAGTATTAAACTCTCACCAACAGGGCCTTTTTCCTGTCCTATTTTTGACCCCAACTTGTTCACTTGGGTGTTCTTAATAGTATATATCTGGCTTATTTGTACTAAGTTTTATGTTTTCCTATATCTTGCCAATTATATATTAAGTATTATGCTTTTTGATATTATTGACTTTTAAATGCTTCTTAAATGTTCAACACTTAGGGGTATATTCAATTCATGTCAGATCCTTTGCTACGGAAAGGATCCTACATTTGATATTCAATAATCGTCCAAACTCAACAGGTTTGGCCCGTTCCTGACATTGCCAATCCAACTTTTTTTAAAGTTAGATTGACATTGTCGGAAACGGGATTAAAACCTGTCAGGTTTGGCCACACTTCCGACAATCCATGTGTTTTCCGACAAGGCAGGAATTCCCAACTTGTCAGAAAAAAAACAAGAGTTATTGAATAGATTGGAACCCCTTCTGACCTAAAACTGTCGGAAACTGCCGTCTTTCCAGCAAAATGGCAGTTTCTGACAAGAATTGAATACCCCCCTATGTGTGGATTTAAAATTTTGGATGTCTATATTTTTAAGACCCATATTCTATTTGGGAAACATTCAGGAGCATAAAAACATCTCTGAAAATGCATTGTTTAAATGTGACTAGGGTGCCTATTTTTATCAAATAATATTTGTAGGATAGCCCCCATAAATGGTTGTAAATTCAAATGTTAAGGATCCCAAGGATGTAAGAAAGGGGGACCACAGCAGATTCCTCTGATATCCACTTCAGTATCTCCATTTCTGACAGCAGTATCAGCCCCCATAGGTTTCTATTAGAGATGTGCACCAGAAATTTTTCGGGTTTTGCGTTTTGGTTTTGGATTCGGTTCCGCGGCCGTGTTTTGGATTCGGACGCGTTTTGCCAAAACCTCCCTGAAAATTTTTTGTCGGATTCGTTCAGGTGTGTTTTGGATTTGGGTGTTTTTTTACAAAAAAAACTCAAAAACAGCTTAAATCATAGAATTTGGGGGTCATTTTGATCCCATAGTATTATTAACCTCAATAACCATAATTTACACTCATTTTCAGTCTATTCTGAACACCTCACACCTCACAATATTATTTTTAGTCCTAAAATTTGCACCAAGGTCACTGGATGGCTAAGCTAAGCGACACAAGTGGCCGACACAAACACCTGGCCCATCTAGGAGTGGCACTGCAGTGTCAGGCAGGATGGCACTTCAAAAAAATAGTCCCCAAACAGCACATGATGCAAAGAAAAAAAGAGGCGCACCAAGGTCGCTGTGTGACTAAGCTAAGCGACATAAGTGGACGACACAAACACCTGGCCCATCTAGGAGTGGCACTACAGTGTCAGACAGGATGGCACTTCAAAAAAATAGTCCCCAAACAGCACATGATGCAAAGAAAAAAAGAGGCGCACCAAGGTCGCTGTGTGACTAAGCTAAGCAACACAAGTGGCCGACACAAACAGCACATGATGCAAAGAAAAATGAAAGAAAAAAGAGGTGCAAGATGGAATTGTCCTTGGGCCTTCCCACCCACCCTTATGTTGTATAAACAGGACATGCACACTTTAACGAACCCATCTTTTCTGCGACAGGGTCTGCCACACGCCTGTGACTGAAATGACTGGTTGGTTTGGGCCCCCACCAAAAAAGAAGCAATCAATCTCTCCTTGCACAAACTGGCTCTACAGAGGCAAGATGTCCACCTCATCATCATCCTCCGATTCCTCACCCCTTTCACTGTGTACATCCCCCTCCTCACAGATTATTAATTCGTCCCCACTGGAATCCACCATCTCAGATCCCTGTGTACTTTCTGGAGGCAATTGCTGGTGAATGTCTCCACGGAGGAATTGATTATAATTCATTTTAATGAACATCGTCTTCTCCACATTTTCTGGAAGTAACCTCGTACGCCGATTGCTGACAAGGTGAGCGGCTGCACTAAACACTCTTTCGGAGTACACACTGGAGGGGGGGCAACTTAGGTAAAATAAAGCCAGTTTGTGCAAGGGCCTCCAAATTGCCTCTTTTTCCTGCCAGTATACGTACGGACTGTCTGACGTGCCTACTTGGATGCGGTCACTCATATAATCCTCCACCATTCTTTCAATGGTGACAGAATCATATGCAGTGACAGTAGACGACATGTCAGTAATCGTTGGCAGGTCCTTCAGTCCGGACCAGATGTCAGCACTCGCTCCAAACTGCTCTGCATCACCGCCAGCGGGTGGGCTCGGAATTCTTAGCCTTTTCCTCGCACCCCCAGTTGCGGAAGAATGTGAAGGAGGAGCTGTTGACGGGTCACGTTCCGCTTGACTTGAAAATTTTCTCACCAGCAGGTCTTTGAACCTCTGCAGACTTGTGTCTGCCGGAAAGAGAGATACAATGTAGGCTTTAAACCTAAGATCGAGCACGGTGGCCAAAATGTAGTGCTCTGATTTCAACAGATTGACCACCCGTGAATCCTGGTTAAGCAAATTAAGGGCTCCATCCACAAGTCCCACATGCCTAGCGGAATAGCTCCATTTTAGCTCCTCCTTCAATGTCTCCAGCTTCTTCTGCAAAAGCCTGATGAGGGGAATGACCTGACTCAGGCTGGCAGTGTCTGAACTGACTTTACGTGTGGCAAGTTCAAAGGGTTGCAGAACCTTGCACAACGTTGAAATCATTCTCCACTGCGATTGAGTCAGGTGCAATCCCCCTCCTTTGCCTATATCGTGGGCAGATGTATAGGCTTGAATTGCCTTTTGCTGCTCCTCCATCCTCTGAAGCATATAGAGGGTTGAATTCCACCTCGTTACCACCTCTTGCTTCAGATGATGGCAGGGCAGGTTCAGGACTTTTTGCTGGTGCTCCAGTCTTCGGCACGTGGTGGCTGAATGCCGAAAGTGGCCCGCAATTCTTCGAGCCACCGACAGCATCTCTTGCACGCCCCTGTCGTTTTTAAATAATTCTGCACCACCAAATTCAATGTATGTGCAAAACATGGGACGTGCTGGAATTTGTCCAGATGTAATGCACGCACAATATTGGTGGCGTTGGCCGATGTCACAAATCCCCAGGAGAGTCCAATTGGGGTAAGCCATTCTGCGATGATGTTCCTCAGTTTCCGTAAGAGGTTGTCAGCTGTGTGCCTCTTATGGAAAGCGGTGATACAAAGCGTAGCCTGCCTAGGAACGAGTTGGCGTTTGCGAGATGCTGCTACTGGTGCTGCCGCTGCTGTTCTTGCTGTGGGAGGCAATACATCTACCCAGTGGGCTGTCACAGTCATAAAGTCCTTAGTCTGCCCTGCTCCACTTGTCCACATGTCCGTGGTTAAGTGGACATTGGGCACAACTGCATTTTTTAGGACACTGGTGACTCTTTTTCTGACCTCTGTGTACATTTTCGGTATCGCCTGCCTAGAAAATGGAACCTAGATGGTATTTGGTACCAGGGACACAGTACCTCAATCAAGTCTCTAGTTGCCTGTGAATTAACGGTGGATACCGGACACACATTTCTCACCACCCAGGCTGACAAGACCTGAGTTATCCGCTTTGCAGCAGGATGACTGCTGTGATATTTCATCTTCCTCACAAAGGACTGTTGGACAGTCAATTGCTTACTGGAAGTAGTACAAGTGGTCTTCTGACTTCCCCTCTGGGATGACGATCGACTCCCAGCAGCAACAACAGCAGCGCCAGCAGCAGTAGGCGTTACACTCAAGGATGCATCGGAGGAATCCCAGGCAGGAGAGGACTCGTCAGACTTGCCAGTGACATGGCCTGCAGGACTATTGGCTTTCCTGTGTAAGGTGGAAATTGACACTGGGGGAGTTGGTGGTGTGGTTTGCAGGAGCTTGGTTACAAGAAGAAGGGATTTAGTGGTCAGTGGACTGCTTCCGCTGTCATCCAAAGTTTTTGAACTTTTCACTGACTTCTGATGAATGCAGTCCAGGTGACATATAAGGGAGGATGTTCCTAGGTGATTAACGTCCTTACCCCTACTTATTACAGCTTGACAAAGGCAACACACGGCTTGACACCTGTTGTCCGCATTTGTGTTGAAATAATTCCACACCGAAAAGGTGATTTTTTTTGTATTATGACCAGGCATGTCAATGGCCATATTCGTCCCACGGACAACAGGTGTCTCCCCGGGTGCCTGACTTAAACAAACCACCTCACCATCAGAATCCTCCTTGTCAATTTCCTCCCCAGTGCCAGCAACACCCATATCCTCATCCTGGTGTACTTCAAAAGTGACATCTTCAATTTGACAATCAGGAACTGGACTGCGGGTGCTCCTTCCAGCACTTGCAGGGGGCGTGCAAATGGTGGAAGGCGCAAGCTCTTCCCGTCCAGTGTTGGGAAGGTCAGGCATCGCAACTGACACAATTGGACTCTCCTTGGGGATTTGTGATTAAGAAGAACGCACAGTTCTTTGCTGTGCTTTTGCCAGCTTAAGTCTTTTCACTTTTCTAGCGAGAGGATGAGTGCTTCCATCCTCATGTGAATCTGAACCACTAGCCATGAACATAGGCCAGGGCCTCAGCCGTTCCTTGCCACTCCGTGTCGTAAATGGCATATTGGCAAGTTTACGCTTCTCATCAGACGCTTTCAATTTTGATTTTTGGGTCATTTTACTGAACTTTTGTTTTTTGGATTTTACATGCTCTCTGCTATGACATTGGGCATCGGCCTTGGCAGACGACGTTGATGGTATTTCATCGTCTCGGCCATGATTAGTGGCAGCAGCTTCAGCACGAGGTGGAAGTGGATCTTGATCTTTCCCTATTTTAACCTCCACATTTTTGTTCTCCATTTTTTAATCTGTGGAATTATATGCCAGTATCAATAGCAATGGCCTACTACTATATATACTGCGCACAACTGAAATGCACCACAGGTATGTATGGATAGTATACTTGATGACACAGAGGTAGGTAGAGCAGTGGCCTTCCTTACCGTACTGCTATATATACTGGTGGTCACTGTCAGCAAACTGCAAAACTAAAATGCACCACAGGTATAGAATCTAGATGGATAGTATACTTGACGACACAGAGGTAGGTAGAGCAGTGGCCTTCCGTACCGTACTGCTATATATACTGGTGGTCACTGTCAGCAAACTGCAAAACTAAAATGCACCACAGGTATAGAATCTAGATGGAGTATACTTGACGACACAGAGGTAGGTAGAGCAGTGGCCTTCCGTACCGTACTGCTATATATACTGGTGGTCACTGTCAGCAAACTGCAAAACTAAAATGCACCACAGGTATAGAATCTAGATGGATAGTATACTTGACGACAGAGGTAGGTAGAGCAGTGGCCTTCCGTACCGTACTGCTATATATACTGGTGTTCACTGTCAGCTAACTGCAAAACTAAAATGCACCACAGGTATAGAATCTAGATGGATAGTATACTTGACGACACAGAGGTAGGTAGAGCAGTGGCCTTCCGTACCGTACTGCTATATATACTGGTGGTCACTGTCAGCAAACTGCAAAACTAAAATGCACCACAGGTATAGAATCTAGATGGATAGTATACTTGACGACACAGAGGTAGGTAGAGCAGTGGCCTTCCGTACCGTACTACTATATATACTGATGGTCACTGTCAGCAAACTGCAAAACTAAAATGCACCACAGGTATAGAATCTAGATGGATAGTATACTTGATGACACAGAGGTAGGTAGAGCAGTGGCCTTTCCGTACCGTACTGCTATATATACTGGTGGTCACTGTCAGCAAACTGCAAAACTAAAATGCACCACAGGTATAGAATCTAGATGGATAGTATACTTGACGACACAGAGGTAGTTAGAGCAGTGGCCTTCCGTACCGTACTGCTATATATACTGGTGGTCACTGTCAGCAAACTGCAAAACTAAAATGCACCACAGGTATAGAATCTAGATGGATAGTATACTTGACGACACAGAGGTAGGTAGAGCAGTGGCCTTCCGTACCGTACTGCTATATATACTGGTGGTCACTGTCAGCAAAACTCTGCACTGTACTCCTCCTATATAATACTGCTGGTCCTCAGTCCCCACAATAAAGCAGTGTGAGCACAGATATATGCAGCACTCTGAGCACAGATATGGAGCGTTTTTCAGGCAGAGAACGGATAAAACTGGTGGTCACTGATCAGCAAAACTCTGCCCTATACTCCTCCTATATAATACAGCTGCTCTCCAGTCCCCACAATTAAGCAATAAGCACAAATATTTGCAGCAACATTAATAAACGGAGAGGACGCCAGCCACGTCCTCTCCCTAACATTTCCAATGCACGAGTGAAAATGGCGGGGACGCGCAGCTCCTTATATAGAATCCGAATCTCGCGAGAATCCGACAGCGGGATGATGACGTTCGGGCGCGCTCGGGTTAACCGAGCCATACGGGAGAATCCGAGTATGCCTCGGACCCGTGTAAAATGGGTGAAGTTCGGGGGGGGGTTCGGTTTCCGAGGAACCGAACCCGCTCATCACTAGTTTCTGTAGGCTATCATATTTATCAAGTCCTGGAATGCAAAGCTTGACCCCAGCAGTTAATGCCATATTTAGATGGTGTTAGCTGCTGAAGCCTATGGGCTACACAATACAGACATCACCAACAGAGAGTACCATAGGAGCCGTCCCTGGCAATTGTTGGCGCACATGCTTGATCAGCAGACTGTGCATAAGTCCAACAGAGCTAATGCAATCTCTTCACTTCTAATATATCGCATGGACCTTCCAGCAACCTTATCCCTAGTGGATCTTAATTTCTTATTGTAGCAAATAGTGGTGTTTGGTAATTGTAATTATTGGGTCTAGGACTTGATAAGTAATAAAAATGTGCCTAAGAGACAAATCACATCAACTGCATGAAATGATGCACAGAGTGGAAAAAAAGCAGAAATAAGTGACCCCAATTTCCCTACTAGAAATAATTAAGGAATCACTCAGTAGTCAGTTTTGAACTGCAGTAGCACTAAAGCAGGTGGCCTAAGAAGAAAGAACATGACAAATATTAGTTTTTAATCTCTTTTAATCTTAATCTTCTTTGTGTCAATAAAATTGCAATGTAATGCAGGTCACACTTGTCAGTCTAAACCAAAATTACAAATTTAAGGCAGATCAGTAAATTTATGCCACAGTAATTAAGCACCGGAATGAGGAGCTTACAAACGAACTCTATTTCAAACCATAATACTTTAGTGCTATATTAGTTATAAACCGATCCTAAAAAGTGCAAAACAGATACAAAGAAATCACAACTCTGCTGAAATAAACATAGGTCCAAGGACATGTATATGGATGAGCTATTAGCAAATACTTAAAAAGGAGATAACTTTAACTTCTATCTATGGTGGGAATTTTAGATAGATAGATAGATAGATAGATAGATAGATAGATAGATAGATAGATAGATAGATAGATAGATAGATAGATAGATAGATACTGTAGATATAGGGCTGGTGCAAGCTTTCTAGATGTTGTAGGCAAAGATCCATAATACCGCCCTACCACCCACCCTTCACTTTGCCCTGCATATACTATACATGCTGACTCTAGCTTCCTAGTCATATACAGGGGCAGATGTACGTAGCCTTGGAGAGTAATAACGTGGAGAGAGATAAAATTCTGTGCCAACCAACTAGCTCCTGTCATTTTTCAAAAACAGTCTGTAACATGGTAGTTAGAAGCTGATTGGCTGGCACTTTATTTTTCTCCACTTTATCACCCTGCAAGGTTCAATGCATCTCTCCCACAGTCACAAATCAGTGACTGAATACAGATGTGCATGCACACATACACATAAAAACAGTTACACAGAAAAACATATACAGTTATGCAGACATACATATACAGTTATGCAGACACACATATAAGTTTACACAGATATACCTGTACATAGACGTCAAATACATAGACAAATATACATACTGTTTATAGAGTTACTGTACACAGATACATATACTGTAAACAGTTACATAAACTGGGGCAATATATTTTTTTTAAACTGTTAATTAAGCAGCATAGGCGTTACAGGAATAACTCTTTTACAGAAATGCAATGACAAATAAAGCAATACCTGTCAATAGACAAAGATTTCAAATGCTGTTTCATATGTTTTTTATTTCCAGTGCAAGAAGGTATAAGTTGTTCAGGTATAAAAAGGAAATAAAAAGAAGAATGAGAGAAAGTAAATGGTGATAATACCAAAATAATATTTGTGAGTAAAAGTAGAAATGAGGTACTTAGATACCACTAGACATGAGCACCAAGGCTCCCTAGAATAGCCATTATGAAAATGCTGCTAAAGTAACAGACTGTTTATATCTAGTTGACACCCAATTTGGGTATTGCCCATGTTGCCCCCATCATCGAGCATAAAAAATGGGATTAATTAAAATGAAACAATCATTCATACCTGTCAACATGTCTGAACAAAACTTTTTGTGATGTGTTTCATATATTTAATCATCATACAATCTGCCTATGCAAGAACCAATCTGTTTGTTCAACTATCTTCCATATATTTTCCTGAATCTGCATAAGTCGAAAATCTATGTATGCTCCCCCATTTTTTCAAAAATGCTAGAACCCCTTTCTATATGTTGCCGGAGATATATGCATTCGGTTTAGTATGCGGATATGAATCTCTTGAAAACGAGCAGATTTGAGAGCAGAAATAGACTTATCTAAACTTTTTGTGATTAACATAAAATCAGCTATATCAAGCACCTCTGATTGCCATGTTCGAGAAGTATAGGACCATGTGCTGGGAGTGATTGAATTAAATGAGGACAAAGAAATCGAATCCTAAATTTATGTTTTGCATGGGAGTAGGATTGAAAACAGTACATCAGGAGGGTTAGAAGTTGCTATCAGGTTTTCTAAAGATTGAATGTAATGGTGCATTTGCAAAAACATTAAAAAACGGGATGGGAGGAGACAATATTTTTCCTATAGTGCTTGAAATGAAAGGATATCACCTCCTGGGTCGAATACATCTCTTTTAGCCATGATACCGGACTAGCACCAGATTTTAAAAGATGTATTAGCCAATGATGGGGTGAAACAAGGGTTACTCCACAGTGAATAAAGGGGGATGAGTAAGGGTTCTTCTTTGAGGTTTTATTTAAGCTAAGCCATGCCATGTATGTGTCCCAAAAGAGAATATTTGATTTGAAACTTAGAGGGATTTTTGTTTTTTTGGGGTATGGAACAGGGCTGCAGGTGCATATGGATGAAATAAGGCTTCTTCCAGTATTGGGTTGGAGTAATGGTCAGTTTGAGTCAGCAAATCAGCTATATATCGGAATAAGGCAGATTGAGCAAATTCTGCTACATGAGGGATACTCAGACCACCCTTATTTTTTGGTAAACAAGGGCTTGCTCGGGACATTCTAGATTTATGGTGGTGCCATATGAATTTGGAGAAAATTTGTGTGCAAAGTAAAATATCAACTTTTGTGAGCATAATAGCTAATGTTTGTAATAATTACGATAATTTGGAAGAAACAATATTTTTGATGACCACTACTCTACCCAGCAATGAAAGGTTTAGGTCCTTCCAGCATGATAATTGAGATTGTATTTTATTTATCACTGGTGTGAAATTACAACTGTAAAGTGATGAGATACTTGTTGGTATAATACCTAAATATTTCAGTTGATAAAGAGCAATCTTAAACAAGGAACTTGAAGAGGAAGGGGCATTAATTGAAAGTAGTTCAGATTTATCTACATTAATTCGGTATCCTGTAAAAGAACTAAATATATGTATAATGTTTAGTATTATTGGGATGGACTATGTTGGGTTTGATATAAATAGCATCATGTTATCCGCGAATAGGGATAGCAAGCATTCTCTATTTCCTATCTTAATGCCCTGAAAAGCTGAATTCTGCCACAAAGCAATTGTCAAGGGGTTCTAAGGAATTGCATAAAAAAGTGGGGAGAGGGGGCAACCCTGTCTGGTACCTCTTTGAATAATAAAAGCATGCGAAAGATATCTATTAGTTAATGCTTGTGTAGCATGGAAAGAATATAAGGAAATTATAATTTCAATAAATGTGTAGGGATTACCAAATTATTTTAGAGTCTCGAACAGATGATCTCAGGTCACCAAATCAAATCTTTCTCAGCATCAAGCGAGTGGAGAAACTTGGGATCATCAGCTGGAAAGTCACACTGAGATTGTAGAATACAGTATGGGAATTATTACAAAGAATGAGTATCATCTCCTACTGGGGAAAGACCCACAAATTTGGATGCTTTATATTTTCCTAAACAGCATAAAAATAGAACAAATTCACCTGGATGACGAATAGTTTCTGGTATCAGGTTAATCACATCCAACCTTTCAAAATTTACAGCATAGACCATTTTCTCCATCCCATTGTCAGCCTTCAAAAGGGAGACACAATAATTATTCTACAATTCTTGGAAAACTTGAAATGGAATGACACATATACTGTACATAAGCCTTCATCCAAATGTTCACGTAATTCATTAATAAATTATTGTGTAAGATCTTTTTGGGGTTATTCATATGGTCTTAGTTTGGATAGAAGATGTCCAGCCTCTTGTTTATACATATATTTATAAAAAATTACAACCCCTCCACCCTTGTCAGCTGATGTGATTACTATGGATGTATCTTCTTTCAATTCTTCAAGTGTGTTTATCTCTACTAATCTCGACTAATTTTTTAAACATCTCTACTGTATCTGTGGTCCTTTTCTGTCTATGGGATTAAAGGTTGATGGTGGTTTAAATGTTGTATGTTGGTAACTTGTTTGTGCTTGAGTTGCTTGTTTAGTAAGTAGTTAGGGTCCTTTTGTAAATTTTTCTTTATACAAAGTTTTCCTACTTTTTTTTTATAGCTGATATCGATGATTGTGGAGCCAATTTTTGGTACTTTTTTCAAAACTGAAGTTCATTTATCAAAGTTTTATTAATCAGATTGAAAAATGATCAGTTGTTACTCTGGTCTAATGTCTCTTTGTTGCAACTTTGTTTCTTTTTCTTGCGTCCCCTTATTCCTCTTCTTTTAACAAACTGTTCCTCTTTTTTCTTTTGTTCTGAAGTAGGTAGTCCAGAGGTGTACTCACTCGATCGATTCTAAAAAAATATTGTACTCTTCTTCATTTTCTTCTTCACAACGGTTTCTTTTCATTTAATGTTTTCTATGGGTTTGTCATTGTCGCTTTCATTTTTGTTTCTAAGTGATATTTTTAAGTATTGTTTGAAAATCATTCCCTTCTTCTCTTATGGCTGTGTTTCTGCCAATTTGGAAGGATTCTTTTATCATCTTATAAGGGTTCTTCATATAAGAGAAAATCTTCTTGTTATAGGGTTGGCAATTCATTTTATTTCCTGGTATTGTTGTGTTGTCTTTAATTTTTGGTTCTTTTCTATGGTATGTTTCCACTCGTAGTAGGTAACTTTGTGTCATTTCTATATTTTTTAACTTCTTTTCTTGGAAGTGTTGGTTTTATTGGATTCATTTTTCAGATTTCTGCTCTATTAGGATTTTTGTCTCATCTAAAGCTCATAAAACTTTCTTTGTTTTTGTAATATAATATTTTCTTCTAATTTCTATATTTTTGTGATTGTACTAGTCATCATGTTTTTAAAATATACAAGTTGGCATTTGCATTTCTTTTCAATATTTTGAGTAGTGTCATTAATTTTATCTAAAGATGTTTTCCTGTCCTCAATAATTAACTCAGTTAGACTATTGGAACAGTTATCAAGCTGGAAGGGGTTATTTACAGTTATTTATAAAGTGCACACATATTCCACAGTGCTTTACAGAGAATATTTGGCCATTCACATTAGTCTCTGCCCCAGTGGAGCTTACAGTCTATATTCTGTACCACATGTACACGCACACACATTCACAATAGGGTTCATTTTTATTGGGATCCAATTAACCTACCAGTATATTTTTGGATTGTGGGAGGTAACCGTAGTACCCGGAGGAAACCCACGCAAGTACGGGGAGTTATATTACCCAATGATATTTTGATATGACAATCAGCAGTCATTCATGTCTTCTACCAGCTGTGAAGAAACATATGAATCACTATCCATCCACCCACTATCATGTTCGTAATGCCAAAAGATGTAATACACAAGTACTCAGACTGACATTCTCTGGACAATCCACCAGCAAAGGAACACCATGACAGAGAGGCAAGTGTAGTTGGAACTCCCATTTTGCAAACACAATGATCAATAGTTAAAAAGGTTCAGTGCTATTTTATTTTATTTGTTCAGTTGATAAAATAAACATTAATGGTTACAGACAGTCTTTTCTTCCAGGGTCTGGGAAGGTGGCTGTCTAGAAATGTCCTGTGGCTCCTCCAGTAGACCTCACTGGGAATCCTGGTGAGGTAACTGCCGACTGGGGAAGGGTAATGGCAGAGGAGTCACCAGGTGTAGTGACACCTGGTGTGCACTCTGCACTAACTCCTTGCGCCTCCGGCATGGCCACCCCAAAAGGAAGCATGCCATAACAAAATGGGATGTGGCCTCACTGGAGTCTCCATTTCTTCACTCCGGGGGTATGTTTAGCATTCCCGGCTTCCCCCGGAGACTGGGCTGAGTGCAGTGCCGGCTCTTCATGTGTGAAGGAGCCGAGTTTTGCAGGTAAATATAACTTCAAAAATGTGACTCTTTTGGGGGCAAGTCACAGTCAGCAGCAGCATCTTCTGATACAGGATCACTGGCACCAGGATTTTAGTTGTGACAGACATTCTGAGCAACCGTAGGGTAACTAAGACGGCTGATGGTGTGACCAATGTGTGTCCAATGCTGCATCTTTTTCATTATAATTGGACACTATAGAATATTTGTTGGAAAATTCTTAGTATTAAGTTAGAGCTATGCTTATGATTTAGGTCACCTCTAAGGTTCCTTTTTCCATTCAAAACAAGCACCATTATCTAACCTTTTTTTATAATAGAACTCCTCCAATCATTTTATTAAATGTCTCATTTTCACATGTGGTATAACCTGAAACTTGAACAATGTTAAGTATTTTACATTCCTTGTATCTATTTCATTTTCGTTAGCTCTTGTTGTCACATAGCACTGCAATTTATCCTGTTGGTTACTGGTGTTTTTAAACCTGACTTCATCTCTGATCTTCCCAACTGTATTCCATTTAAGAAACTTAATTGTAACCACAAATAGGACGCATTCCCTAAGCATTATCTACTTTCATTGTCATCTGACATTTTTCTCTTTGAGCTGTCATTTTGTCCTATTCTGCAACAGTAACCTTCTAAAGTTTAGCACTTTTTGCAAATACTGTATAGAACATTTACTTTACAAGGCTCTTTTTTTAAATCATTAGTAACAGCAGTAATCCTTTCTGAAAATCAGTGTAAATTTATCTAGAATGAGATGGCCCAAAACAATTAAGCAATTGTTTCTAATCTTCCCTTGGCACAAGGGTTTGTCATCAATAGAGGTTTGCCATTAATGGCCACTAACCATTATAGATACTCCATAGACCATGGCTAAATTCCCAGATACATACTTTTGCCAATGCCAAAAGTATTGCCAGCTACTCATGTCCAAACAAATATGCATAGCACCAGATTGCTGATTTGGGCATTCATCACACCATTTAGCACATGTAGGGCCATATTTATCACCAACCCCATTAACAATGCAGTTGTGACATGATAATTATGTCCCAAATCGCAATGCAGAAATATAAATTACTACATACATTTATTATTATTGGAGCACCAGGACAGAAGAACTGAAAAAGGCATGTCTTGGAGAGTGCCTAGAAACAAAGTGATAGCTACCAGGTTTGAACCTGGTGAACATTGGGCTGTACATGTGTCAGTAAGGGCTTACAGAGAGGAATCCAGAGGGTGCGTCACAGTAAAAATACGCAATCAAGTATCCCAAAATCTACTATTGTCTAATACCATCTTCAGATGGTGTTAGCTGACGGGACCAAGATATAATGCAACAGATTAACAGCCCCCATTTGCTGTGGACCTTTTTAATACATACAGTATGGTGAGCCATTAAGCAGTTTCTTACAGGTTTATCCCAATTTCTACTGATGATGCATTCCTCAGTAGCCATTGCCCACTGGGATAGGTCATTGTTAAAATATACTTTCATTATTCTTCTACCATAAAGCAAAGCAGTTTTACTTTTCCGTAATTTAAGCCAAATATCAACTCCTTGTAGAATATTGCAGAGAATAAAGACTTCAAAAGGAATTACCTTTCCCTAATTTTGCATGCCCACATTTGCAGATATAATTCCTGCAGTGAAACCTACATATTAGTACAACTTAAATGCAGTCCTCTGCAGTGACAAGGCTCTGTACTGCATGTAGGTGACCACAATCTAATCCTGCAATTAGCAAAACCCAGCTCAAGCATAAAATTATTGCCAGCTTGAATGACGAGTAATGATGTACACCTTTTCCCTCCACTAGTGCTGTGGCTATAGCATGTCAATTAATCTTCTAAAACATACTGTAGATCAGGCATTCCCAACCACGGTCCTCAAGGCACACTAACAGTGCAGGTTTTTGTGATATCCAGGCTTCAGCACAGGTGACTTAATTAGTAGCTCAGTTATTTTGATTTAACCATCTGTGCTGCAGCCTGGATATCACTAAAACCTGCACTGTTGGTGTGCCTTGAGGACCGTGGATGGGAATGCCTGCTGTAGATGATGCAAAGAACTTTAATGAGATAAAAGCCATCATTACCGGCCCAAGATGTGGCTTTATCAAAGTTTTTTTTTTAAGCAATCACAAATGCGTGTCTCTCAAAACTTTTAGAGTTTAGTTATGGGCATAAGTGTTAATAGAATTCACATGTTCACTAGAGATGAGCGCCTGAAATTTTTCGGGTTTTGTGTTTTGGTTTTGGGTTCGGTTCCGCGGCCGTGTTTTGGGTTCGACCGCGTTTTGGCAAAACCTCACCGAATTTTTTTTGTCGGATTCGGGTGTGTTTTGGATTCGGGTGTTTTTTTCAAAAAACACTAAAAAACAGCTTAAATCATAGAATTTGGGGGTCATTTTGATCCCAAAGTATTATTAACCTCAAAAACCATAATTTACACTCATTTTCAGTCTATTCTGAATACCTCACACCTCACAATATTATTTTTAGTCCTAAAATTTGCACTGAGGTCGCTGTGTGAGTAAGATAAGCGACCCTAGTGGCCGACACAAACACCGGGCCCATCTAGGAGTGGCACTGCAGTGTCACGCAGGATGTCCCATCCAAAAAAACCTCCCCAAACAGCACATGACGCAAAGAAAAAAAGAGGCGCAATGAGGTAGCTGTGTGAGTAAGATTAGCGACCCTAGTGGCCGACACAAACACCGGGCCCATCTAGGAGTGGCACTGCAGTGTCACGCAGGATGGCCCTTCCAAAAAACCCTCCCCAAACAGCACATGACGCAAAGAAAAAAAGAGGCGCAATGAGGTAGCTGTGTGAGTAAGATTAGCGACCCTAGTGGCCGACACAAACACCGGGCCCATCTAGGAGTGGCACTGCAGTGTCACGCAGGATGGCCCTTCCAAAAAACCCTCCCCAAACAGCACATGACGCAAAGAAAAAAAGAGGCGCAATGAGGTAGCTGTGTGAGTAAGATTAGCGACCCTAGTGGCCGACACAAACACCGGGCCCATCTAGGAGTGGCACTGCAGTGTCACGCAGGATGTCCCTTCCAAAAAACCCTCCCCAAACAGCACATGACGCAAAGAAAAAAAGAGGCGCAATGAGGTAGCTGACTGTGTGAGTAAGATTAGCGACCCTAGTGGCCGACACAAACACCGGGCCCATCTAGGAGTGGCACTGCAGTGTCACGCAGGATGTCCCTTCCAAAAAAACTCTCCCCAATCAGCACATGATGCAAAGAAAAAGAAAAGAAAAAAGAGGTGCAAGATGGAATTGTCCTTGGGCCCTCCCACCCACCCTTATGTTGTATAAACAAAACAGGACATGCACACTTTAACCAACCCATCATTTCAGTGACAGGGTCTGCCACACGACTGTTACTGATATGATGGGTTGGTTTGGACCCCCCCCAAAAAAGAAGCAATTAATCTCTCCTTGCACAAACTGGCTCTACAGAGGCAAGATGTCCACCTCATCTTCACCCTCCGATATATCACCGTGTACATCCCCCTCCTCACAGATTATCAATTCGTCCCCACTGGAATCCACCATCTCAGCTCCCTGTGTACTTTGTGGAGGCAATTGCTGCTGGTCAATGTCTCCGCGGAGGAATTGATTATAATTCATTTTAATGAACATCATCTTCTCCACATTTTCTGGATGTAACCTCGTACGCCGATTGCTGACAAGGTGAGCGGCGGCACTAAACACTCTTTCGGAGTACACACTTGTGGGAGGGCAACTTAGGTAGAATAAAGCCAGTTTGTGCAAGGGCCTCCAAATTGCCTCTTTTTCCTGCCAGTATAAGTACGGACTGTGTGACGTGCCTACTTGGATGCGGTCACTCATATAATCCTCCACCATTCTATCAATGTTGAGAGAATCATATGCAGTGACAGTAGACGACATGTCCGTAATCGTTGTCAGGTCCTTCAGTCCGGACCAGATGTCAGCATCAGCAGTCGCTCCAGACTGCCCTGCATCACCGCCAGCGGGTGGGCTCGGAATTCTGAGCCTTTTCCTCGCACCCCCAGTTGCGGGAGAATGTGAAGGAGGAGATGTTGACAGGTCGCGTTCCGCTTGACTTGACAATTTTGTCACCAGCAGGTCTTTCAACCCCAGCAGACCTGTGTCTGCCGGAAAGAGAGATCCAAGGTAGGCTTTAAATCTAGGATCGAGCACGGTGGCCAAAATGTAGTGCTCTGATTTCAACAGATTGACCACCCGTGAATCCTTGTTAAGCGAATTAAGGGCTGCATCCACAAGTCCCACATGCCTAGCGGAATCGCTCCCTTTTAGCTCCTTCTTCAATGCCTCCAGCTTCTTCTGCAAAAGCCTGATGAGGGGAATGACCTGACTCAGGCTGGCAGTGTCTGAACTGACTTCACGTGTGGCAAGTTCAAAGGGCATCAGAACCTTGCACAACGTTGAAATCATTCTCCACTGCACTTGAGACAGGTGCATTCCATCTCCTATATCGTGCTCAATTGTATAGGCTTGAATGGCCTTTTGCTGCTCCTCCAACCTCTGAAGCATATAGAGGGTTGAATTCCACCTCGTTACCACTTCTTGCTTCAGATGATGGCAGGGCAGGTTCAGTAGTTTTTGGTGGTGCTCCAGTCTTCTGTACGTGGTGCCTGTACGCCGAAAGTGTCCCGCAATTTTTCTGGCCACCGACAGCATCTCTTGCACGCCCCTGTCGTTTTTTAAAAAATTCTGCACCACCAAATTCAAGGTATGTGCAAAACATGGGACGTGCTGGAATTTGCCCATATTTAATGCACACACAATATTGCTGGCGTTGTCCGATGCCACAAATCCACAGGAGAGTCCAATTGGGGTAAGCCATTCCGCGATGATCTTCCTCAGTTGCCGTAAGAGGTTTTCAGCTGTGTGCGTATTCTGGAAAGCGGTGATACAAAGCGTAGCCTGCCTAGGAAAGAGTTGGCGTTTGCGAGATGCTGCTACTGGTGCCGCCGCTGCTGTTCTTGCGGCGGGAGTCCATACATCTACCCAGTGGGCTGTCACAGTCATATAGTCCTGACCCTGCCCTGCTCCACTTGTCCACATGTCCGTGGTTAAGTGGACATTGGGTACAACTGCATTTTTTAGGACACTGGTGAGTCTTTTTCTGACGTCCGTGTACATTCTCGGTATCGCCTGCCTAGAGAAGTGGAACCTAGATGGTATTTGGTAACGGGGGCACACTGCCTCAATAAATTGTCTAGTTCCCTGTGAACTAACGGCGGATACCGGACGCACGTCTAACACCAACATAGTTGTCAAGGACTCAGTTATCCGCTTTGCAGTAGGATGACTGCTGTGATATTTCATCTTCCTCGCAAAGGACTGTTGAACAGTCAATTGCTTACTGGAAGTAGTACAAGTGGGCTTACGACTTCCCCTCTGGGATGACCATCGACTCCCAGCGGCAACAACAGCAGCGCCAGCAGCAGTAGGCGTTACACGCAAGGATGCATCGGAGGAATCCCAGGCAGGAGAGGACTCGTCAGAATTGCCAGTGACATGGCCTGCAGGACTATTGGCATTCCTGGGGAAGGAGGAAATTGACACTGAGGGAGTTGGTGGGGTGGTTTGCGTGAGCTTGGTTACAAGAGGAAGGGATTTACTGGTCAGTGGACTGCTTCCGCTGTCACCCAAAGTTTTTGAACTTGTCACTGACTTATTATGAATGCGCTGCAGGTGACGTATAAGGGAGGATGTTCCGAGGTGGTTAACGTCCTTACCCCTACTTATTACAGCTTGACAAAGGGAACACACGGCTTGACACCTGTTGTCCGCATTTCTGGTGAAATACCTCCACACCGAAGAGCTGATTTTTTTGGTATTTTCACCTGGCATGTCAACGGCCATATTCCTCCCACGGACAACAGGTGTCTCCCCGGGTGCCTGACTTAAACAAACCACCTCACCATCAGAATCCTCCTGGTCAATTTCCTCCCCAGCGCCAGCAACACCCATATCCTCCTCATCCTGGTGTACTTCAACACTGACATCTTCAATCTGACTATCAGGAACTGGACTGCGGGTGCTCCTTCCAGCACTTGCAGGGGGCGTGCAAATGGTGGAAGGCGCATGCTCTTCACGTCCAGTGTTGGGAAGGTCAGGCATCGCAACCGACACAATTGGACTCTCCTTGTGGATTTGGGATTTCAAAGAACGCACAGTTCTTTGCGGTGCTTTTGCCAGCTTGAGTCTTTTCAGTTTTCTAGCGAGAGGCTGAGTGCTTCCATCCTCATGTGAAGCTGAACCACTAGCCATGAACATAGGCCAGGGCCTCAGCCGTTCCTTGCCACTCCGTGTGGTAAATGGCATATTGGCAAGTTTACGCTTCTCCTCCGACAATTTTATTTTAGGTTTTGGAGTCCTTTTTTTACTGATATTTGGTGTTTTGGTTTTGACATGCTCTGTACTATGCCATTGGGCATCGGCCTTGGCAGACGACGTTGCTGGCATTTCATCGTCTCGGCCATGACTAGTGGCAGCAGCTTCAGCACGAGGTGGAAGTGGATCTTGATCTTTCCCTAATTTTGGAACCTCAACATTTTTGTTCTCCATATTTTAATAGGCACAACTAAAAGGCACCTCAGGTAAACAATGGAGATGGATGGATTGGATACTAGTATACAATTATGGACGAGCTGCCGAGTGCCGACACAGAGGTAGCCACAGCCGTGAACTACCGCACTGTACTGTGTCTGCTGCTAATATATAGACTGGTTGATAAAGAGATAGTATACTCGTAACTAGTATGTATGTATAAAGAAAGAAAAAAAAACCACGGTTAGGTGGTATATACAATTATGGACGGGCTGCCGAGTGCCGACACAGAGGTAGCCACAGCCGTGAACTACCGCACTGTACTGTGTCTGCTGCTAATATATAGACTGGTTGATAAAGAGATAGTATACTCGTAACTAGTATGTATGTATAAAGAAAGAAAAAAAAAACCACGGTTAGGTGGTATATACAATTATGGACGGGCTGCCGAGTGCCGACACAGAGGTAGCCACAGCCGTGAACTACCGCACTGTACTGTGTCTGCTGCTAATATATAGACTGGTTGATAAAGAGATAGTATACTCGTAACTAGTATGTATGTATAAAGAAAGAAAAAAAAACCACGGTTAGGTGGTATATACAAATATGGACGGGCTGCCGAGTGCCGACACAGAGGTAGCCACAGCCGTGAACTACCGCACTGTACTGTGTCTGCTGCTAATATATAGACTGGTTGATAAAGAGATAGTATACTCGTAACTAGTATGTATGTATAAAGAAAGGAAAAAAAACCACGGTTAGGTGGTATATACAATTATGGACGGGCTGCCGAGTGCCGACACAGAGGTAGCCACAGCCGTGAACTACCGCACTGTACTGTGTCTGCTGCTAATATATAGACTGGTTGATAAAGAGATAGTATACTCGTAACTAGTATGTATGTATAAAGAAAGAAAAAAAAACCACGGTTAGGTGGTATATACAATTATGGACGGGCTGCCGAGTGCCGACACAGAGGTAGCCACAGCCGTGAACTACCGCACTGT
The DNA here is from genome assembly GCF_028390025.1 of Pseudophryne corroboree. Taxonomy (NCBI): domain Eukaryota; kingdom Metazoa; phylum Chordata; class Amphibia; order Anura; family Myobatrachidae; genus Pseudophryne; species Pseudophryne corroboree. Next base: position 227,566,351 of record NC_086454.1, on the reverse strand, counting down.
ACTGTGTCTGCTGCTAATATATAGACTGGTTGATAAAGAGATAGTATACTCGTAACTAGTATGTATGTATAAAGAAAGAAAAAAAAACCACGGTTAGGTGGTATATACAATTATGGACGGGCTGCCGAGTGCCGACACAGAGGTAGCCACAGCCGTGAACTACCGCACTGTACTGTGTCTGCTGCTAATATATAGACTGGTTGATAAAGAGATAGTATACTCGTAACTAGTATGTATGTATAAAGAAAGAAAAAAAAAACACGGTTAGGTGGTATATACAATTATGGACGGGCTGCCGAGTGCCGACACAGAGGTAGCCACAGCCGTGAACTACCGCACTGTACTGTGTCTGCTGCTAATATATAGACTGGTTGATAAAGAGATAGTATACTCGTAACTAGTATGTATGTATAAAGAAAGAAAAAAAAAACACGGTTAGGTGGTATATACAATTATGGACGGGCTGCCGAGTGCCGACACAGAGGTAGCCACAGCCGTGAACTACCGCACTGTACTGTGTCTGCTGCTAATATATAGACTGGTTGATAAAGAGATAGTATACTCGTAACTAGTATGTATGTATAAAGAAAGAAAAAAAAACCACGGTTAGGTGGTATATACAATTATGGACGGGCTGCCGAGTGCCGACACAGAGGTAGCCACAGCCGTGAACTATCGCACTGTACTGTGTCTGCTGCTAATATATAGACTGGTTGATAAAGAGATAGTATACTCGTAACTAGTATGTATGTATAAAGAAAGAAAAAAAAAACCACGGTTAGGTGGTATATACAATTATGGACGGGCTGCCGAGTGCCGACACAGAGGTAGCCACAGCCGTGAACTACCGCACTGTACTGTGTCTGCTGCTAATATATAGACTGGTTGATAAAGAGATAGTATACTCGTAACTAGTATGTATGTATAAAGAAAGAAAAAAAAACCACGGTTAGGTGGTATATACAATTATGGACGGGCTGCCGAGTGCCGACACAGAGGTAGCCACAGCCGTGAACTACCGCACTGTACTGTGTCTGCTGCTAATATATAGACTGGTTGATAAAGAGATAGTATACTCGTAACTAGTATGTATGTATAAAGAAAGAAAAAAAAACCACGGTTAGGTGGTATATACAATTATGGACGGGCTGCCGAGTGCCGACACAGAGGTAGCCACAGCCGTGAACTACCGCACTGTACTGTGTCTGCTGCTAATATATAGACTGGTTGATAAAGAGATAGTATACTCGTAACTAGTATGTATGTATAAAGAAAGAAAAAAAAACCACGGTTAGGTGGTATATACAATTATGGACGGGCTGCCGAGTGCCGACACAGAGGTAGCCACAGCCGTGAACTACCGCACTGTACTGTGTCTGCTGCTAATATATAGACTGGTTGATAAAGAGATAGTATACTCGTAACTAGTATGTATGTATAAAGAAAGAAAAAAAAACCACGGTTAGGTGGTATATACAATTATGGACGGGCTGCCGAGTGCCGACACAGAGGTAGCCACAGCCGTGAACTACCGCACTGTACTGTGTCTGCTGCTAATATATAGACTGGTTGATAAAGAGATAGTATACTCGTAACTAGTATGTATGTATAAAGAAAGAAAAAAAAACCACGGTTAGGTGGTATATACAATTATGGACGGGCTGCCGAGTGCCGACACAGAGGTAGCCACAGCCGTGAACTACCGCACTGTACTGTGTCTGCTGCTAATATATAGACTGGTTGATAAAGAGATAGTATACTCGTAACTAGTATGTATGTATAAAGAAAGAAAAAAAAACCACGGTTAGGTGGTATATACAATTATGGACGGGCTGCCGAGTGCCGACACAGAGGTAGCCACAGCCGTGAACTACCGCACTGTACTGTGTCTGCTGCTAATATATAGACTGGTTGATAAAGAGATAGTATACTCGTAACTAGTATGTATGTATAAAGAAAGAAAAAAAAACCACGGTTAGGTGGTATATACAATTATGGACGGGCTGCCGAGTGCCGACACAGAGGTAGCCACAGCCGTGAACTACCGCACTGTACTGTGTCTGCTGCTAATATAGACTGGTTGATAAAGAGATAGTATACTACTAATATTATATACTGGTGGTCAGGTCACTGGTCACTAGTCACACTGGCAGTGGCACTCCTGCAGCAAAAGTGTGCACTGTTTAATTTTAATATAATATTATGTACTCCTGGCTCCTGCTATAACCTATAACTGGCACTGCAGTAGTGCTCCCCAGTCTCCCCCACAATTATAAGCTGTGTGAGCTGAGCAGTCAGACAGATATATAATATATATATAGATGATGCAGCACACTGGCCTGAGCCTGAGCAGTGCACACAGATATGGTATGTGACTGACTGAGTCACTGTGTGTATCGCTTTTTTCAGGCAGAGAACGGATATATTAAATAAACTGCACTGTGTGTCTGGTGGTCACTCACTATATAATATATTATGTACTCCTGGCTCCTGCTATAACCTATAACTGGCACTGCAGTAGTGCTCCCCAGTCTCCCCCACAATTATAAGCTGTGTGAGCTGAGCAGTCAGACAGATATATATAATATTATATATAGATAATAGATGATGCAGCACACTGGCCTGAGCCTGAGCAGTGCACACAGATATGGTATGTGACTGAGTCACTGTGTGCTGTGTATCGCTTTTTTCAGGCAGAGAACGGATTATAAATAAAAGTGGTGGTCACTGGTCACTATCAGCAAAACTCTGCACTGTACACTACTGAGTACTCCTAATGCTCCCCAAAATTAGTAAATCAAGTGTCTCTCTAATCTATTCTAATTCTAAACGGAGAGGACGCCAGCCACGTCCTCTCCCTATCAATCTCAATGCACGTGTGAAAATGGCGGCGACGCGGGCTCCTTATATAGAATCCGAGTCTCGCGATAGAATCCGAGCCTCGCGAGAATCCGACAGCGTCATGATGACGTTCGGGCGCGCTCGGGTTAACCGAGCAAGGCGGGAAGATCCGAGTCGCTCGGACCCGTGAAAAAAAACATGAAGTTCTGGCGGGTTCGGATTCAGAGAAACCGAACCCGCTCATCTCTAATGTTCACATGATTGTCTACCAATACAATTAATTCAAGAGCGTGTGGGGAGAAGTTGGTAATTTATTATTTAGTATGCTGGATGTCAGGTGCAGCACAAAATCTGCAGTAGAGCTATAAGTGGAGCTGTTATGGATCATTTCTAAAAGACTTGGGTCCGATTCAGATCTGGACGTGCTATGGCAGCGGTCTCAGGCTGAAGCCCAGTGAAGTGTGTGCATGCACAGCAGCCGCACTTCTGCAATATCCTCTGCCTGATTGACAGGCAGAGGCAGTCCTGGGGTGAGGGGGGCATTGCAACGGCATTGGAGGGGGTGCAGTTCAGACAATACAGGCATGTCAGGACCGTTTGCAAGGTGGGCTGTGGCAGCTGTGTGATGTCACATGCAGCCACTGTGACCCAAATCATGGCGATTAGCCGTCTGCCCTCGCAGCTAGGCTGTGCAGGCAAAGGGCTACTCTAAAAATGCCAAAGCATCGCCGCCGTGCAATGCTCTTGCATGTCTGCAGGGGGGATCTAGATCAGGCATGTGGGGCGGACTTGCTCTGTACTGGGCATCCACACGCAACTCAGAGTAATTGATCGTAGATGTGCTTTTTTTTTTAGCACATCTATGATCAACTCTGAATCGGCTCCTCGATACATATGAGTACTGGTTCTGAAATTTTATTTAGATTCAATTTAGGACATGTTTAAAAAAATAGAATGTGTATACTGTATTAACTGCAATAAGACACTACAACACAAATGTTACTACTATTTTAGCAATATGTAGTGTTAGTGAGAGGCCATGGACCACCAATGTCCAAAACTATGAGCAAGTCTCCTACACAGATTGGAGTCCTGAGGTTTAGCACTACAAATATGTTTATATTAGAGTCTTACTCCCTACGCAATAAATTATAATTAAATGGATTTCAATATTGAGCCTAATTCAGACTTGATCGCAGTTGTGAGAATTCGTGAAGCAGCTGATTATCAAACGACTGCGCATGCGTGAAGACAAACTACAAAGAAATCAGCATCTTTTTTGATCGCTAGGCAAACACAGGTTGATTGACAGAAAGTGAACGTTTGGGGGTGGTAACTGTCCATTTCCCTGGAGTGTCAGGAAAAATGTAGGTGTTCCTAAGGTATGTGGGTATGTGACATAAGCTCCGGCCTGATCAGCCTGTTTTGTTTTCACAATGTACTGTAGCAGTAATTCCTGGGCTATACACAGACTGGAAAAATAATTTGATGATGATTGAGTTAAGAACAGATTTGCAGCTGAACGGCATTAACATAGCTTTTCGCACGGCGTATGCAGACTTGCATGGGGTGGATTTTCATTCTGGCTGGACGGCAACTCTCCAATCACAAACCTCTGCAAATTTGTAGAGGTGCGATCAGGTCTGAATTAGGCCTATTATCACTAAATATGCAAAAGAGGGCATCAATCTTTGAATTCACTAACTGTCCTAACTGTCCTGTCCTAACTTCCTTACAAAGTAAGGCAGAGCAAAGTACAATTAAAACAACTAAAATTACTTTAGCTGCAACGAGAGCAACAAAGTTGATTCTTTTTGCTAAGTTAGGGGTCAGCCTTAACAAGGAAAAAACACTATGTAAGGCCTAGTGCCCAATTCGCCATGGGCCTAGTACTTTGAAATCAAGGGGAAAAACACCCTCATAGTCTAATGTTATAAGTTGTTTCCCACTGAGGCCTTACCTGATTTAGCTGACCTCTGTGGTCACCAACCGTTCACCCCAGAAGTCAGTGTTGCTCCTCAACTTGCCAAGTGCTAGATCTTCTCTTGACTCTTGGCATTGGCTTGGCTCTGCAAGCTTGTTGACTCATGCTGGCATTCACCTGGACATCAAAGGGGCTACAATTAGCTCTTTTGTGAGATTCCCCTTGCCGCAAGGGCTTAGGTGTCCTGGGGTCTTTTTGCTTGATCAGGTGTCTTCTTTCTTCCCTTTGTAGCCTCTTCTAGTTTCTTCTTCACCATAGCATCTTTCACACATATTTGGGAGCTTTTCTATGCACCCATCTGTAATAAAAGCTGGAGCGAATGGATGGAACCATGACACAGTAAGTCGCGATAGGCGCAACACTCCAGCTCCAAATTTGATAGGCCACTTTGCTATTAGATGAGCTTGAATCCTTGCATATAGCTGGGGAGAAATGCATACTTAACAGAGGGATTCTTTCCCACATCAATTCAGGCATCACTGGGCAATAGCTACTTCAGGTCCAGGTACCTGTAGGTTTCCTGGAGGTCCCACCATATCACTCAGCTGTTCAGCACTTCATAAATATACTGGAGATATCTCTAGTATCTACTGTATTAGGCTCTTCCTGAATAGCCTCAATACCGATATCAAGCTAAAATTATTTGTTAAATAGGTTATTTGTTAAATAAGGGTGATTTGGTCATCAGTGAGGTTCATTCTAATGTGTCTTTGCTTTGGCAAAATACACCTTCAATGTTAGGTAAAGTGTAATAGATTTCAAAATTGAGAAAATGATTGATCAGAATGTCCGTTGTATCTAACCCGCTGGGGTCGGTCAGGACACACCTGTTTTTGACTAGCCATTCCCCATTGCCTCTCACAAGTGCACCATGACTGTCAGCCACTCTGCGTCCAAATTCACTTTGTCACTGCCATCGGTAAACAATGAGAATGCATGTGCACTGCAAAGCAGAGGCATGAACAGTTAAAAAAATATCGCCTAACTGCACAAACATCGGCTTAGCATCAGTGCCAGATTAAGGTCCACATGGGCCTGGAGCTAAAATTTATAAAGGGCCTATTGTGTGCCTTGGCAGGAGGCATGACAAGCGTTGCAGTGGGGGTGGTCTAAATAGGGGGTGTGGCCTGTGCCATGGGTGTGGCTATCACCATGGAGGTCATAGTTAGTGCCTACCTTCAACCACTTAATAGAGGAGCAGAGCAACAGACCCATACACACATATATACAGTGGCTGATTCTCTGTGATGTATGGGACAGCTACACAAATTCAAACAGCATGCTTCTCCAAAATACCAAGATTTTAGTGGGTCTTAAGTTATAGGGTAAGGCATTGCTACAAAGTAATTAAGTTTTCATATAACAACAATTTCTTAACAGATCGGTTTAAAAGGAAAACATTTTGAAAAGCATGTGATGCACAGGACTTTTTGTTCACTTTCTGGACAATCACCCCAGTGGACGTCGAAGTGGGAATTTTTAAATGGGGGTACTGTATGTGAAATGAAACAGGAATACTGTTGCGTGTGCCAAAAAAGGGGGCATGGCCACTAAAATGGAGTGTGTCCTTAACAGTATATGTTTTAGTGTGCCCCCACTCCTCCTGGTCTCTATATGCATCATTGTGTCCCCTCCTCTCGTAGCCTGTATATTCATTAGTGTGGGTAGAATCTATATCCCCATAGTCTTAAGGACCAAGATGTGACATCAGGTGAGAACGGAGGTTGTCTTATGCCGTTACAGTATTTTTATTTTTTCTCCGATCTAGGTTTGTTGTAAGTTTTATTTCTTTTCTTCTTTTTTTTACTCAATTGCAGCCTCGCCACTCTTTATGGGCCTAGAGTCTCACTTTGCTCACCACAGATTACCATTCCCAATAGATGGTGACATTGACCCAGTGCATTATGGGAAAGGTCCTCTCGGCAAAGGGGATCTAGGTGTTACCAATTAGTGTGCCCCCCTTCCCTCCTAGTCTGTATATGAGTTAGTGTGCCCCCATTCTCTTCTAGTTGTATATTTGTCAGTGAGCCCCCCATCCTCTCCTAGTCTCTATAGGCATTAGTGTGCACCACCTCCCATCTTAGTATGTATATGTATTTGTGTGCCCCCCTCCCCTACTACTCTGTATATACGTCAGTGTGCCCCCCCTTAGTCTGTACATGCTGTAGTGTGCCCCCCTCCCCTACTACTCTGTATATATGTCAGTGTGCCCCCCCTAGTCTGTACATGCTGTAGTGTGCCCCCCTCCCCTACTAGTCTGTATATACGTCAGTGTGCCCCCCCTTAGTCTGTACATGCTGTAGTGTGCCCCCCTCCCCTACTACTCTGTATATATGCCAGTGTGCCCCCCCTAGTCTGTACATGCTGTAGTGTGCCCCCCCTCCCCTACTAGTCTGTATATACGTCAGTGTGCCCTACCCTAGTCTGTATATATTGTAGTGTGCTCCCCCTCCCCTACTGGTTTGTATATACATTAGTGTACCCCCTAGTCTGTATATGCTGTAGTGTGCCCTCCTCCCCTCCAAGTCTGTACTGTGTGCACATCATCGTACCCCCCTTCCCTCCTCTTAGTCTTTATGTACATTACTGTGTCTTGGCTTTACCTATAGTTTGTAGTCTGGTCCATAGGCAAGAGCATAGCTTCCATAGGTGCAGGGTGAGCAGCTGCTATTGAACCCAGACCTGGGATGGGCCACCTTCCCTGTCACAGTTGCATGTGTTATATACATTTTGCACCATTGGGTGTGGCATAGGGGCCCTTACACACTTTACTTGGGTCTTACAATATATCAGTGTAATATGGTATAAAATGAACTGAAGGGCATTATAATGTTATGTAATTATGTCATAATGTGAAATGTGGGTGCTGTGTTGCATAATATGACAGACCTGCAATGTGACGTAACGTCAAGTAGGGCACTACTAATGTTCATAAAATAAACTAGGGCACTATTATGGGGATAAAATTAACAATTTATGGAGAAGTGTCTCTCTAGAAGCATTGGAACAGGGGACCCTGCAAAATGTTGCTATGGGTCCCACAGAGTTCTGGCTATGCCCTTGTATCTAGGTGTTTATCTGCTTTCATTACATAGTCCTTTCGGCAGCTCAGCTCCTCCAGTCTCACCCTCTGCGGTCAAGGAATGCAGTGCACATGGATGCGGAGGTGGTCTCTTCTGGCAGCCAAAAATAGCTGCTATATTGTGTGGCAGTTGCGATGCAGTGCCCATGCGGTGCTTCGAGCCCCAAATGGAAAGGGGAGGAGTTGAGAGCAAATCCCCCCGGCTGTCCTCATCATTAGCACGCTGGGCGATATGTAATAAACATAATTATCTAAAAAAATTAGGAACAATTGATACTTATGTCTTCTCCATATTTAAGTGCAGTGATAAGTATGGAGAAATAGCTGATGTCACATAATTTTCATGGTTTCCTAAACACATGGCCTACAGGGGTTATCCCCTGACCATATTTAGTGGAGAAGAGATATGTATCTCTCTTTTTTTTTTAAACAAACTTATCTCCATCTCCAGATGGTGAGAAGTAAGTTTTCCCCTTCTGTACCTGAACTGTCAGCACTACATTCCCATAGGACTGTATGCTGACATACACACATAATGGGCCTGATTCAGAGGTTGGATCCAAAGTGTCTGTGTGTGTATATACTGTATACTCTATATGGTATGTGTGTATATATATATATATATATATATATATATATACATACATATATATACACACACACACACACCCACATATATATATTAGAGATGAGCAGGTTCGGTTCCCTGAAAACTATACCCCCACCCCCTTAACTGCATGCTCCGATTACGGATCCGTGTCCGGCTCGTGTTTTCCCGCCAAACTCAGAAACCAGAACGAGGCAGCCCGCTGTCAGATTTTCGTGGGATTTGGATTCCATATAAGGAACCGTGCACTGCCGCCATTTTCACTCCAGTCCTGGAGAGTGTAACGAGAGGATGTGTCTCCTCAGTGTCTGTTCGGGAAAGTGGCATGGCGCGTGGGGTGGCGACCTTCTCTTTTGTATAATTCCAGTGGTGCTGTCTTGTGCTGCATCAGTCCAGTGGTGGTGTCCTGTGCCACCATAAGTCCAGTGGCGGTGTCCTGTGTTGCCATAAGTCCAGTGCTGCTGAATAAGTCCAGTCCAGTAGTGCTGTCTTGTGCTGCATCAGTCCAGTGGTGGTGTCTTGTGCTGCATCAATCCAGTCACTCCAGTGGTGGTGTTCTGTGCTGCCATAAGTCCAGTGGTGCTGCTGTATAAGTCCAGTCCAGTGGTGCAGTCTTGCACTGCATCAGTCCAGTGGTGGTGTTCTGTGCTGCCATAAGTCCATTGGTGGCGTCCTGTGTTGCCATAAGTCCAGTGGTGCTGCCGTATATGTCCAGTCCAGTGGTGCTGCTGTATAAGTCCAGTCCAGTGGTGCTTCTGCATAAGTACAGTCCAGTGGTGCTGGCGTATAAGTCCAGCGGTGCTGGCGTATAAGTCTAGTGGTACTGCCATATAAGTCCAGTCCAGGGGTGCTGCCGTATAAGTCCAGTCCAGCGGTACTGCCATATAAGTTTAGCGGTACTGCCGTATAAGTACAGCGGTACTGCCGTATAAGTCCAGCGGTACTGCCGTATAAGTCTAGGGGTACTGCCGTATAAGTCCAGCGGTACTGCCGTATAAGTCCAGTGGTGCTGTTAAGTCCAGTCCAGTAGAGCTGTCTTGTGCTGCATCCGTCTAGTGGTGGTGTCTTGTGCTGCATCAGTCCAGTCACTCCATTGGTGGTGTCCTGTGCTGTCATATGTCCAGTGGTGCTGCTGTATAAGTCAAGTCCAGTGGTGCAGTCTTGTGCTGCATCAGTCCAGTGGTGGTGTCCTGTGCTGCCATAAGTCCAGTGGGGGTGTCCTGTGATGCCATAAGTCCAGTGATGATGCCGTATATGTCCAGTCCAGTGGTGCTGCCGTATAAGTCCAGTCCAGTGGTGCTGCCATATAAATCCAGTCCAGTGATACTGCCATATAAGTCCAGTCTAGTAGTGCTGCCTTATAAGTACAGTCCAGTGGTGCTGCCAAAGAAGTCCAGCGATACTGCCATATAAATCCAGTGGTACTGCCATATAAGTTTAACGGTACAGCTGTATAAGTCCAGTGGTACAGTCCAATGGTGGTGTCCTGTGCTGCCAAAAGTCCAGTGCTGCTGTATAAGTCCAGTCCAATGGTGCTGTCTTGTGCTGCATCAGTCCAGTGGTGGTGTCTTGTGCTGCATCAGTCCAGTCACTCCAGTGGTGGTGTCCTGTGCTGCCATAAGTCCATTGGTGCCTGCTGTATAAGTCAAGTCCAGTGGTGCTGTCTTGTGCTGCATCAGTGCAGTGGTGGTGTCCTGTGCTGCCATAAGTCCAGTGGTAGTGTCCTGTGCTGCCATTATTAAAGTGGTGCTGCTGTATAAGTCCAGTCCAGTGGTGCTGCATTATAAGTCCAGTCCAGTGGTGCTGCTGTATAAGTCCAGCGGTACAGCCATATAAGTCCAGCGGTATTGCCGTATAAATCCAGCGGTACTGCTGTATAAAGTCCATTGGTGCTGTCCTGTGCTGTATATTATTTACTCCAAATAAAGGAATTATTAATATTTAATTAAAATATTTTTTACAGAGTTTGTCCTTTGTGGCTGTAGGGGTACGCTCTCCTGTGCTGCATATTGTTATAACAACTCCAAATAAAAGGGTTATTATCCAAATCATTTTTACAGGCTTAGCCGTGTGTGTATGGTTTAGGGGTATGCTCTGCTGTGCTGCATATTATTATAATAACTCCAAACAAAATGGTTATTATCCTAAAAAAAATTACAGGCTTTGCAGTGTGTGTGTGTGGTTTAGGGGTACACTTTGCTGTGCTGCATATTATTATAACAAGGAGGAGCTAAGACAGAGCGATTCCACTAAGTATGTGGAACTTGTGGATAGAGCCCTTCATTCGCTTTGCCAGAATTCAAGGGTGGTCAATCTGTTGAAATCAGAGCACTACATTTTGGCCACCGTGCTTGATCCTAGGTTTAAAGCCTACGTTGTATCTCTCTTTCTGGCAGACACAAGTCTGCAGAGGTTCAAAGACCTGCTGGTGAGACAATTGTCAACTCAAGCAGAACGTGACCCATCAACAGCTCCTGCTTCATTTTCACTAAAAGGATAAAATTTACGAGCCCACCCACTGGCAGTGATGCACGGCAGTCAGGAGTAAGTTTTGACATCTGGTCCGGACTGAAGGAGCTGCCAACAATTACTAACATGTCTACTGTCACTGCATATAATGCTGTCACCATTGAAACAATGGTGGATGATTGTATGGGTGACATCATCCAAGTAGGCATGTCAGACAATCCGTGTGTATACTGGTAAGAAAAAGAGGCAATTTGGAGGCCCTTGCAAAAACAAGCTATATTTTACCTAAGTTGCCCCCTCCAGTGTGTACTCCTAAAGAGTGTTTAGTGCAGCCGGTAACCTTGTCATACTTCCACAAAATATGGAGAAGATGATGTTCATCAAAATGAATTATAAATTCTTCCAGGAAGACTTTTACCAGCTATTGCCTCCAGAAAGTACACAGAGACCTGTGATTCTGGATTCCAGTGGGGACAAATTAATACTCTGTGAGGAGGAGGATGTACACACTGAAAGTGGTGAGGAATTGGTGGATGAGGACGAGATCTTGCCTCTGTAGAGCCAGTTTGTGCAAGGAGAGATTAATTGCTTCTTTTTTGGTGGGGGGAATAATTGCTTCTTTTTTTGTGGGGGCCCAAACAAACCAATCATTTCAGCCACAGTCATGTGGCAGACCCTGTCGCTGAAATGATTGGGTTGTTACAGTGTGCATGTCCTGTTCATACAACCTAAGGATGGGTGGGAGGGCCCAAGGACAATTCCATCTTGATCCTCTCTTTTTCTTTGCATTACAGTATGTGCTGTTTGGGGCCTAGTTTTTAAAAGTGTCATCCTGTCAGCCACTGCATTGCCACTCCTAGATGGGCCAGGTGTTTGTGCCGCACACTTGTTTCGATTAGCATAGTCATCCATCATCCTTGGTGCACCTCTTTTTCTTCTTTGCATCATGCGCTGTTTGGGGCCTAGTTTTTAAAAGTGCCACTCCTAGATGGGCCAGGTGTTTGTGCTGCACTTGCGTCGCTTAGCTTAGTCATCCAGCAACCTCGGTGAACCTCTTTTTTTCTTTGCATCATGTGCTGTTTGGGGCCTACTTTTTAAAAGTGCCATCCTGTCTGACACTGCAGTGCCACTCCTAGATGGGCCAGGTGTTTGTGCCACCTACTTGTTTTGCTTAGCCTAGTCATCCAGTGACCTCGGTGCAACCTTTTGGCCTAAAAACAATATTGTGAGGTGTTCAGTGTTCAGAATAGACTGGAAATGAGTGGAAATGAATGTTATTGAGGTTAATAATACCATAGGTTCAAAATAATCCACAAAATATGTGATTTTAGCTGTTTTTATGTTTTTATTCAGCTGTTTTTAATTTTTTTTCTCAAAAATCCAAAACCAAAACCAAAACTCGAAAGAGTGGTTTTGGCAAAACCAATCCAGATCCAAAACACGAGTGGGGATCCAGATCCAAAACCAAAACACAAAACATGAAAAGTGCCTGCCGCACATCTCTAGCCACCATTGCCTTCTTGTAAAGGCAATGATCTATAAATAAAGTTATTTTGTTTTCTTAAAAAACAAAACACCTGGCTGCCTCCAGACTGCTCTCACTCCTGACTACACATGCACTGCACCCAGCCCCATCATGGGGTGCTTCTAACCTACCTGCCCCCGGCTCTGGGTTTGACTGCTCAGCTATATGTGATAAGGAACTGAGCAAGTCGGGGTGCTGAAGGTGGATTCAAACATACAAAGGCAGCCAGTGCTGTCCATCCCTACCTTGCATAAAGGGTGGTTGCACACGTGGCAGATACAAAACAAAATGACAGGTGAGAACCATGACAGGGGAAGAGATGTAGGGGATATAATTCCTTGAAAGTGGGCGTGGCGTCACACCAAAGTCGTGGCCTCATAACAAGGGGCATGGCCTCAAATGGAATGTCGTATCTGTATGACAGGGAGAAGGCGATGCCTTAGAGAGGCAGAGTGTGACAGGAGAGATTTAGTGATGGGGAATAGTGATGCAGGGGAGAGGCAGAGTGCAATTGGGGAGACAGTGATATAGGGGAAGGGCAATGGGGGATAGTGATACAGGGGGGAAACAGATGATAGTTAGAGGGTGATGGGGGGAGATAGTGGGGGATGGAGAGACAGTGGGTGACAGGATAGGGTGACATTGAGAGGCAGTGGGTAATGCCAGTGTATGAGTGACAGGTGGAGGCAGTGTGTAATGTCAGGGGGTGGCAGGGGGTGACAAAGAGGGTGACAGTAGAGGCAGTGGGTGACAGGCAGAGGGAGAAGGGCAGAGGCAGAAGGAGACAAGTAAAAGCATGGGTAACTGAGGGCTCTGTAGGAAGGAGTAAAGGGGGTAATTTCACTAATACATGAAGGGAAAGCATCAGTGGGGGAGACAGGCAGGAAAAAAAATGGGGGTTTATCACCATAGCTGAGAGGAGAGAGAGAGAGAAGAGAGAGAAAGAGAGAGAGAGAGAAATAGATGGATAAAGAAAGTGAAAGAGAAATAGACAGAGAGAGAGAGAGGGAAGAGAAAGATGGAGAGCGGGGGAGGGAGAGAAACGAGAGATAGATGCTGTGATTGAAGAACTGACCATTCATCTTGCCCACCATCCTTGTGCATGCAGAGAACTATCCAGCAGGAGGTAAGCATCTTGCCCTGTCTGAAACAGGCTGGGCAAAGCCGTGCCAAAGGAGTGATATTGAACACCCAGACCGACATGCGTGACTGTAGGGTGATCTAGCAAGGCAAGCTAGGGCAGGCTACTCTCCTCTAGTAGTTTTTGCACCTGGGTCAGTCACTAGATTGTGATGTCGGACCCCCAGCAACAATGAGCAGTGTAGGAGAAGATAATGTAAGAGGAGGTAATGTGAAGGAAGGGGCGGGGGGGGGGATGGAAAGGGAGAGTAACCCTTCCTCTTCTTCTGCATTATTACTAGTGATGTGCACCGGAAAGTTTTAGTGTTTTGTGTTTTGGTTTTGGATTCGATTCCGCGGCCGTGTTTTGGATTCGGACGTGTTTTGGCAAAACCTCCCTGAAATTTTTTTGTCGGATTCGGGTGTGTTTTGGATTTGGGTGGGTTTTTTTTCAAACAACCCTCAAACACAGCTTAAATCATAGAATTTGGGGTCATTTTGATCCCATAGTATTATTAACCTCAATACCCATAATTTCCAGTCATTTCCAGTCTATTCTGAACACCTCACACCTCACAATAATATTTTTAGTCCTAAAATTTGCACCGAGGTCACTGGATGACTAAGCTAAGCGAACCAAGTGGCCGACACAAACACCTGGCCCATCTAGGAGTGGCACTGCAGTGTCAGACAGGATGGCACTTCAAAAAATAGTCCCCAAACAGCACATGATGCAAAGATAAATTAAAGAAAAAAGAGGTGCAAGATGGAATTTTCCTTGGGCCCTCCCACCCACCCTTATGTTGTATAAACAGGACATGCACACTTTAACAAACCCAACATTTCAGCGACAGGGTCTGCCACACGACTGTGACTGAAATGACTGGTTGGTTTGGGCCCCCACCAAAAAAGATGCAATCAATCTCTCCTTGCACAAACTGGCTCTACAGAGGCAAGATGTCCACCTCCTCCTCATCGTCCGGTTCCTCACCCCTTTCACTGTGTACATCCGCCTCCTCACAGATTATTAATTCGTCCACACTGGAATCCACCATCTCAGGTCTCTGTGTACTTTCTGGAGGCAATTGCTGGTGAATGTCTCCACGGAAAAATTGATTATAATTCATTTTGATGAACATCATCTTCTCCACATTTTCTGGAAGTAACCTCGTACGCCGATTGCTGACAAGGTGAGCGGCTGCACTAAACACTCTTTCGGACTACACACTGGAGGGGGGGCAACTTAGGTAAAATAAAGCCAGTTTGCGCAAAGGACTCCAAATTGCCTCTTTTTCCTGCCAGTATACGTACGGACTGTCTGACGTGCCTACTTGGATGCGGTCACTCATATAATCCTCCACCATTCTTTCAATGGTGACAGAATCATATGCAGTGACAGTAGACGACATGTCAGTAATCGTTGGCAGGTCCTTCAGTCCGGACCAGATGTCAGCAATCGCTCCAGACTGCCCTGCATCACCGCCAGCGGGTGGGCTTGGAATTCTTAGCCTTTTCCTCGCAGCCCCAGTTGCGGGAGAATGTGAAGGAAGAGCTGTTGACGGGTCACGTTTCGCTTGACTTGACAAGTGTCTCACCAGCAGGTCTTTGCACCTCTGCAGACTTGTGTCTGCCGGAAAGAGAGATACAATGTAGGCTTTAAACCTAAGATCGAGCACGGTGGCCAAAATGTAGTGCTCTGATTTCAACAGATTGACCACCCGTGAATCCTGGTTAAGCAAATTAAGGGCTCCATCCACAAGTCCCACATGCCTAGCGGAATCGCTCCGTTTTAGCTCCTCCTTCAATCTCTCCAGCTTCTGTTGCAAAAGCCTGATGAGGGGAATGACCTGACTCAGGCTGGCAGTGTCTGAACTGACTTCACGTGTGGCAAGTTCAAAGGGTTGCAGACCCTTGCACAACATTGAAATCATTCTCCACTGCGCTTGAGTCAGGTGCATTCCCCCTCCTTTGCCTATATCGTAGGCAGATGTATAGGATTGAATGGCCTTTTGCTGCTCCTCCATCCTCTGAAGCATATAGAGGGTTGAATTCCACCTCGTTACCACCTCTTGCTTCAGATGATGGCGGGGCAGGTTCTGGAGTGTTTTCTGGTGCTCCAGTCTTCGGCACGCGGTGGCTGAATGCCGAAAGTGGCCCGCAATTCTTCGGGCCACCGACAGCATCTCTTGCACGCCCCTGTCATTTTTAAAAAAATTCTGCACCACCAAATTCAATGTATGTGCAAAACATGGGACGTGCTGGAATTTGCCCAGATGTAATGCATGCACAATATTAGTGGCGTTGTCCGATATCACAAATCCCCAGGAGAGTCCAATTGTGTTAAGCCATTCTGCGATGATGTTCCTCAGTTTCCGTAAGAGGTTGTCAGCTGTGTGCCTATTATGGAAAGCGGTGATACAAAGCGTAGCCTGCCTAGGAATGCGTTGGCGTTTGCGAGATGCTGCTACTGGTGCCGCCGCTGCTGTTCTTGCTGCAGGAGGCAATACATCTACCCAGTGGGCTGTCACAGTCATATAGTCCTGAGTCTGCCCTGCTCCGCTTGTCCACATGTCCGTGGTTAAGTGGACTTTGAGTACAACTGCATTTTTTTAGGACACTGGTGACTCTTTTTCTGAGATCTGTGTACATTCTCGGTATCGCCTGCCTAGAGAAGTGGAAATTAGATGGTATTTGGTACCGGGGACACACTAACTCAATCAGTTGTCTATTTCCCTGTGAATTAACGGTAGATACCGGACACACGTTTAACACCACCACAGCTGCTAAGGCCTGAGTTATCTGCTTTGCAGCAGGATGACTGCTGTGATATTTCATCTTCCTCGCAAAGGACTGTTGGACAGTCAATTGCTTACTGGAAGTAGTACAAGTGGCCTTCCGACTTCCCCTCTGGGATGACGATCGACTCCCAGCAGCAACAACAGCAGCGCCAGCAGCAGTAGGCGTACACTCAAGGATGCATCGGAGGAATCCCAGGCAGGAGAGGACTCATCAGGCTTGCCAGTGACATGGCCTGCAGGACTACTGGCTTTCCTGTCTAAGGAGGAAATTGACACTGAGGGAGTTGGTGGTGTGGTTTGCAGGAGCTTGGTTACAAGAGGAAGGGATTTAGTTGTCAGTGGACTGCTTACGCTGTCACCCAAAGTTTTTGAACTTGTCAATGACTTCTGATGAATGCGCTCCAGGTGATGTATAAGGGAGGATGTTCCTAGGTGGTTAACGCCCTTACCCCTACTTTTTACAGCTTGAAAAAGGCAACACACGGCTTGACACCTGTTGTCCGCATTTCTGTTAAAATAATTACACACCGAAGAGGTGATTTTTTTTTGTAATTTGACCAGGCATGTCAATGGCCATGTTCGTTCCACGGACAACAGGTGTCTCCCCGGGTGCCTGACTTAAACAAACCACCTCACCATCAGAATCCTCCTTGTCAATTTCCTCCTCAGCGCCAGCAACACCCATATCCTCATCCTGGTGCACTTCAACAGTGACATCTTCAATTTGACTATCAGGAACTGGACTGCGGGTGCTCCTTCCAGCACTTGCAGGAGGCGTGCAAATGGTGGAAGGCGCCACCTCTTCCCGTCCAGTGTTGGTAAGGTCAGGCATCGCAACCGACACAATTGGACTCTCCTTGGGGTTTTGTGATTTAGAAGAACGCACAGTTCTTTGCTGTGCTTTTGCCAGCTTAAATCTTTTAATTTTTCTAGCAAGAGGATGAGTGCTTCCATCCTCATGTGAATCTGAACCACTAGCCATGAACATAGGCCAAGGCCTCAGCCGTTCCTTGCCACTCCGTGTCGTAAATGGCATATTGGCAAGTTTACGCTTCTCATCAGATGCTTTTAATTTTGATTTTTGGGTCATTTTACTGAACTTTTGTTTTTTGGATTTTACATGCTCTCTACTATGACATTGGTCATCAGCCTTGGCAGACGACGTTGATGGCATTTCATCATCTCGCCCATGACTAGTGGTAGCAGCTTCAGCACGAGGTGGAAGTGGATCTTGATCTTTCCCTATTTTACCCTCCACATTTTTGTTCTCCATTTTTTAATGTGTGGAATTATATGCCAGTAATATATCAATAGCAATGGCCTACTGTACCGTACTGCTATATATATACTGGTGGTCAGCAAAATTCTGCACTGTCCTCCTACTATACACTGCGCACAACTACAATGCAGCACAGATATGGATGGATAGTATACTTGACGACACAGAGGTAGAGCAATGGACTACTGTACCGTACTGCTATATATATACTGGTGGTCAGCAAAATTCTGCACTGTCCTCCTACTATATACTACAATGCAGCACAGATATGGAGCGTTTTTCAGGCAGAGAACGTAGATATTTGCAGCACAATGAGCACAGATATTTGCAGCAGACTGAGCACAGATATTTGCAGCACACTGAGCACAGATATTTGCAGCACACTGAACACAGAAACTGAGAGAATGCAGCCACGTCCTCTCGCCATCATCTCCAATGCACAAGTGAAAATGGCGGCGACGTGCGGCTCCTTGTAGAGAATACGAATCTCGCGAGAATCCGACAGCGGGATGATGACGTTCGGGTGCGCTCGGGTTAACCGAGCAAGGCGGGAAGATCTGAGGCTGCCTCGGAACCGTGTCAAATTGGTGAAGTTTGGGGGGGGGGGATCGGATCTCGAGGAACCGAACCCGCTCATCTCTAATTATTACCCATGGCCAGCCACGGTATGCTCATGCTGCTCTGTTTAAAAAAAAATGCCAGAAACGACAAGGGGGGAAGGGGGGTGTCATGGGCCCCCATGCCCACCCTGGATATACCACTGGTCAGCTGGTGATCATCTTGCTGTTATAATGATGGGCCCATTTTTATGTGGAGGTCTGGAGCTGTATCTTCATCAACCCATTGTTAATCTGACCCTGACTGCTTGCCACAATGTGTTTTTGAGCATTGCTGGTTCTTGTGAGTACTGCATGACAGCACAATAGGTTTGCAGTCAGTGCGGGATACAATGTGTGCAGTCACTACTGGGCATATTCTGCACATGCAATGATAAAATGGAATGCTTTATGGGGCACAGAAAAATTCAAAAGATACTGTACAACACTTTTTAAAATCAAGGGTGAGGAAAAGTTACCCTATTCCGGAAATGAGCAATAAATATGCACAAAACAATACACATTCATATACATACAATGTATAAGAAATAGTGGTGATTTATTTTGTACTGTCATCACCTTTGCATCATACTGTATATTCTTCTCTTCTTGAGATCGGTAGCTGCTACTGATGTGCTGTAGGTGTTCATTAAACATGCACCTACCAATAGGGATTAAAAAATCAGCAACTAATCTCATATGAGGTCCCCCACAAGATATGTAAATCCACATCTGTTCTTTTTCAAAGAAAGGCCACTTCAGGATTACTCCAAGAGAACTCTGCTCACAGGCAGTGAATTAGAGCAAAGGGACTCCCGTTGTATTGCTTGTCCCCTTCCCAGTTTTGAGTCACAATGAAATCACATAATGTGATGCACTGTTAACTTTAAGAAGCAATTAAGTACAAGCCAGAACGCTGCTTGCCGTAGGCTGCCAGTGGGAAGTGGGACTTGCAAAAGAAGTTAAATTCTCTTTGGAATTCAGAAAATTAGTCAGAACATACGTGTGAGCTGCAGGGAGCTTCCCGTCTTTTTACCTATTATATGTTCAATGTAATTCCCTCCAGCAGGGTCTATTTTGGAGAATGATGTGAATTTTTATATTACTCCAGCTTTTAACACATTTGCTACACCAAGGCTTCTCAGATAATATGTGCTTTGGCCAAGTGTAATGATATCTTATATTAGCAACGGTGTTCTATGTAAGCAAATGCCACTGTACATCAATGTTAATGCGTACCAACATTTGATCAGGTGTTCGCTGTATATCATACATTCTTTTATTTGCTAACTGTGGTGTAAATGTTCTTGTCTGGATGAAATGTGTGACTTAGGGTTTGAATAATAATATTTTTTGTTTAATGTTTCTGCAACCAGTCCAGAGATAAAGCAGTAGTACAGGAATTAAAAAAAAAGAAACCACAAGTGAAAAATACAGTGGATAAGATGGAACCATTTTTCCACGATGTTTGGTAATACAGTGGGATTTGATACATTACTATAAGTTTCCTATATAATATAACCATTTGTATTATTAATTATTTATTAACATTTCTTATATAGCGCAGCCTATTCCGTTGCGCTTTACAATTAGAACAACATTAATAGAACAAAACTGGGTAAAAACATACAGACATACTGTAAAAGTAGGAAGGCCCTGTTCGCAAGCTTACAATCTATAGGGAAAGTAGTGTTTCTCTGTGTGTCCAGTGCTTTAACAAATTATCCTTGAACTAATTGAGGGCCATATAAAATATAACAGTACAATCAGTAGATCACATAATTATAAGATACAGGGATAGAATGTGGGATTCTTAATAGAGATGAGCGGGTTCGGTTTCTCTGAAACCGAACCCGCACGAACTTCATGTTTTTTTCACGGGTCCGAGCAGACTCGGATCCTCCCGCCTTGCTCGGTTAACCCGAGCGCGCCCGAACGTCATCATGACGCTGTCGGATTCTCGCGAGACTCGGATTCTATATAAGGAGCCGCGCGTCGCCGCCATTTTCACACGTGCATTGAGATTGATAGGGAGAGGACGTGGCTGGCGTCCTCTCCATTAGAAATTAGATTAGAAGAGAGAGAGAGATTGTGCAGAGTCAGACAGAGTTTACCACAGTGACCAGTGCAGTTGTTGTTAGTTAACTTTTATTTATTTTAATATAATATATCCGTTCTCTGCTATATCCGTTCTCTGCCTGAAAAAAAACGATACACAGCAGCAGCCAGTCACACAGTGTGACTCAGTCTGTGTGCACTCAGCTCAGCCCAGTGTGCTGCACATCAATGTATAAAAGGCAAAGCTTATAATAATTGTGGGGGAGACTGGGGAGCACTGCAGGTTGTTATAGCAGGAGCCCCCAGGAGTACATAATATTATATTAATTTAAAATTAAACAGTGCACACTTTTGCTGCAGGAGTGCCACTGCCAGTGTGACTAGTGGTGACCAGTGCCTGACCACCAGTATAGTAGTATATTGTTGTATGTATTGTATACTATCTCTTTATCAACCAGTCTATATTAGCAGCAGACACAGTACAGTGCGGTAGTTCACGGCTGTGGCTACCTCTGTGTCGGCAGTCGGAACTCGGCAGGCAGTCCGTCCATCCATAATTGTATTACAATATATACCACCTAACCGTGGTATTTTTTTTTCTTTCTTTATACCGTCGTCATAGTGTCATACTAGTTGTTACGAGTATACTACTATCTCTTTATCAACCAGTGTACAGTGCGGTAGTTCACGGCTGTGGCTACCTCTGTGTCGGCAGTCGGCAGGCAGTCCGTCCATCCATAATTGTATTATTATTATAATATATACCACCTAACCGTGGTATTTTTTTTTCTTTCTTTATACCGTCGTCATAGTGTCATACTAGTTGTTACGAGTATACTACTATCTCTTTATCAACCAGTGTACAGTGCGGTAGTTCACGGCTGTGGCTACCTCTGTGTCGGCAGTCGGCAGGCAGTCCGTCCATCCATAATTGTATTATTATTATAATATATACCACCTAACCGTGGTTTTTTTTTCATTCTTTATACCGTCATAGTGTCATACTAGTTGTTACGAGTATACTACTATCTCTTTATCAACCAGTGTACAGTGCGGTAGTTCACGGCTGTGGCTACCTCTGTGTCGGCAGTCGGCAGGCAGTCCGTCCATCCATAATTGTATTATTATTATAATATATACCACCTAACCGTGGTTTTTTTTTCATTCTTTATACCGTCGTCATAGTGTCATACTAGTTGTTACGAGTATACTACTATCTCTTTATCAACCAGTGTACAGTGCGGTAGTTCACGGCTGTGGCTACCTCTGTGTCGGCAGTCGGCAGGCAGTCCGTCCATCCATAATTGTATTATTATTATAATATATACCACCTAACCGTGGTTTTTTTTTCATTCTTTATACCGTCGTCATAGTGTCATACTAGTTGTTACGAGTATACTACTATCTCTTTATCAACCAGTGTACAGTGCGGTAGTTCACGGCTGTGGCTACCTCTGTGTCGGCAGTCGGCAGGCAGTCCGTCCATCCATAATTGTATTATTATTATAATATATACCACCTAACTGTGGTATTTTTTTTTCTTTCTTTATACCGTCGTCATAGTGTCATACTAGTTGTTACGAGTATACTACTATCTCTTTATCAACCAGTGTACAGTGCGGTAGTTCACGGCTGTGGCTACCTCTGTGTCGGCAGTCGGCAGGCAGTCCGTCCATCCATAATTGTATTATTATTATAATATATACCACCTAACCGTGGTTTTTTTTTCATTCTTTATACCGTCGTCATAGTGTCATACTAGTTGTTACGAGTATACTACTATCTCTTTATCAACCAGTGTACAGTGCGGTAGTTCACGGCTGTGGCTACCTCTGTGTCGGCAGTCGGCAGGCAGTCCGTCCATCCATAATTGTATTATTATTATAATATATACCACCTAACCGTGGTTTTTTTTTCATTCTTTATACCGTCGTCATAGTGTCATACTAGTTGTTACGAGTATACTACTATCTCTTTATCAACCAGTGTACAGTGCGGTAGTTCACGGCTGTGGCTACCTCTGTGTCGGCAGTCGGCAGGCAGTCCGTCCATCCATAATTGTATTATTATTATAATATATACCACCTAACCGTGGTTTTTTTTTCATTCTTTATACCGTCGTCATAGTGTCATACTAGTTGTTACGAGTATACTACTATCTCTTTATCAACCAGTGTACAGTGCGGTAGTTCACGGCTGTGGCTACCTCTGTGTCGGCAGTCGGCAGGCAGTCCGTCCATCCATAATTGTATTATTATTATAATATATACCACCTAACCGTGGTTTTTTTATACCACCTAACCGTGGCAGTCCGTCCATAATTGTATACTAGTATCCAATCCATCCATCTCCATTGTTTACCTGAGGTGCCTTTTAGTTCTGCCTATAAAATATGGAGAACAAAAAAGTTGAGGTTCCAAAATTAGGGAAAGATCAAGATCCACTTCCACCTCGTGCTGAAGCTGCTGCCACTAGTCATGGCCGAGACGATGAAATGCCAGCAACGTCGTCTGCCAAGGCCGATGCCCAATGTCATAGTACAGAGCATGTCAAATCCAAAACACCAAATATCAGAAAAAAAAGGACTCCAAAACCTAAAATAAAATTGTCGGAGGAGAAGCGTAAACTTGCCAATATGCCATTTACCACACGGAGTGGCAAGGAACGGCTGAGGCCCTGGCCTATGTTCATGGCTAGTGGTTCAGCTTCACATGAGGATGGAAGCACTCAGCCTCTCGCTAGAAAACTGAAAAGACTCAAGCTGGCAAAAGCACCGCAAAGAACTGTGCGTTCTTTGAAATCCCAAATCCACAAGGAGAGTCCAATTGTGTCGTTTGCGATGCCTGACCTTCCCAACACTGGACGTGAAGAGCATGCGCCTTCCACTATTTGCATGCCCCCTGCAAGTGCTGGAAGGAGCACCCGCAGTCCAGTTCCTGATAGTCAGATTGAAGATGTCAGTGTTGAAGTACACCAGGATGAGGAGGATATGGGTGTTGCTGGCGCTGGGGAGGAAATTGACCAGGAGGATTCTGATGGTGAGGTGGTTTGTTTAAGTCAGGCACCCGGGGAGACACCTGTTGTCCGTGGGAGGAATATGGCCGTTGACATGCCAGGTGAAAATACCAAAAAAATCAGCTCTTCGGTGTGGAGGTATTTCACCAGAAATGCGGACAACAGGTGTCAAGCCGTGTGTTCCCTTTGTCAAGCTGTAATAAGTAGGGGTAAGGACGTTAACCACCTCGGAACATCCTCCCTTATACGTCACCTGCAGCGCATTCATAATAAGTCAGTGACAAGTTCAAAAACTTTGGGTGACAGCGGAAGCAGTCCACTGACCAGTAAATCCCTTCCTCTTGTAACCAAGCTCACGCAAACCACCCCACCAACTCCCTCAGTGTCAATTTCCTCCTTCCCCAGGAATGCCAATAGTCCTGCAGGCCATGTCACTGGCAAGTCTGACGAGTCCTCTCCTGCCTGGGATTCCTCCGATGCATCCTTGCGTGTAACGCCTACTGCTGCTGGCGCTGCTGTTGTTGCCGCTGGGAGTCGATGGTCATCCCAGAGGGGAAGTCGTAAGCCCACTTGTACTACTTCCAGTAAGCAATTGACTGTTCAACAGTCCTTTGCGAGGAAGATGAAATATCACAGCAGTCATCCTACTGCAAAGCGGATAACTGAGTCCTTGACAACTATGTTGGTGTTAGACGTGCGTCCGGTATCCGCCGTTAGTTCACAGGGAACTAGACAATTTATTGAGGCAGTGTGCCCCCGTTACCAAATACCATCTAGGTTCCACTTCTCTAGGCAGGCGATACCGAGAATGTACACGGACGTCAGAAAAAGACTCACCAGTGTCCTAAAAAATGCAGTTGTACCCAATGTCCACTTAACCACGGACATGTGGACAAGTGGAGCAGGGCAGGGTCAGGACTATATGACTGTGACAGCCCACTGGGTAGATGTATGGACTCCCGCCGCAAGAACAGCAGCGGCGGCACCAGTAGCAGCATCTCGCAAACGCCAACTCTTTCCTAGGCAGGCTACGCTTTGTATCACCGCTTTCCAGAATACGCACACAGCTGAAAACCTCTTACGGCAACTGAGGAAGATCATCGCGGAATGGCTTACCCCAATTGGACTCTCCTGTGGATTTGTGGCATCGGACAACGCCAGCAATATTGTGTGTGCATTAAATATGGGCAAATTCCAGCACGTCCCATGTTTTGCACATACCTTGAATTTGGTGGTGCAGAATTTTTAAAAAAACGACAGGGGCGTGCAAGAGATGCTGTCGGTGGCCAGAAAAATTGCGGGACACTTTCGGCGTACAGGCACCACGTACAGAAGACTGGAGCACCACCAAAAACTACTGAACCTGCCCTGCCATCATCTGAAGCAAGAAGTGGTAACGAGGTGGAATTCAACCCTCTATATGCTTCAGAGGTTGGAGGAGCAGCAAAAGGCCATTCAAGCCTATACAATTGAGCACGATATAGGAGATGGAATGCACCTGTCTCAAGTGCAGTGGAGAATGATTTCAACGTTGTGCAAGGTTCTGATGCCCTTTGAACTTGCCACACGTGAAGTCAGTTCAGACACTGCCAGCCTGAGTCAGGTCATTCCCCTCATCAGGCTTTTGCAGAAGAAGCTGGAGGCATTGAAGAAGGAGCTAACACGGAGCGATTCCGCTAGGCATGTGGGACTTGTGGATGCAGCCCTTAATTCGCTTAACAAGGATTCACGGGTGGTCAATCTGTTGAAATCAGAGCACTACATTTTGGCCACCGTGCTCGATCCTAGATTTAAAGCCTACCTTGGATCTCTCTTTCCGGCAGACACAGGTCTGCTGGGGTTGAAAGACCTGCTGGTGACAAAATTGTCAAGTCAAGCGGAACGCGACCTGTCAACATCTCCTCCTTCACATTCTCCCGCAACTGGGGGTGCGAGGAAAAGGCTCAGAATTCCGAGCCCACCCGCTGGCGGTGATGCAGGGCAGTCTGGAGCGACTGCTGATGCTGACATCTGGTCCGGACTGAAGGACCTGACAACGATTACGGACATGTCGTCTACTGTCACTGCATATGATTCTCTCAACATTGATAGAATGGTGGAGGATTATATGAGTGACCGCATCCAAGTAGGCACGTCACACAGTCCGTACTTATACTGGCAGGAAAAAGAGGCAATTTGGAGGCCCTTGCACAAACTGGCTTTATTCTACCTAAGTTGCCCTCCCACAAGTGTGTACTCCGAAAGAGTGTTTAGTGCCGCCGCTCACCTTGTCAGCAATCGGCGTACGAGGTTACATCCAGAAAATGTGGAGAAGATGATGTTCATTAAAATGAATTATAATCAATTCCTCCGCGGAGACATTGACCAGCAGCAATTGCCTCCACAAAGTACACAGGGAGCTGAGATGGTGGATTCCAGTGGGGACGAATTGATAATCTGTGAGGAGGGGGATGTACACGGTGATATATCGGAGGGTGAAGATGAGGTGGACATCTTGCCTCTGTAGAGCCAGTTTGTGCAAGGAGAGATTAATTGCTTCTTTTTTGGGGGGGGTCCAAACCAACCCGTCATATCAGTCACAGTCGTGTGGCAGACCCTGTCACTGAAATGATGGGTTGGTTAAAGTGTGCATGTCCTGTTTTGTTTATACAACATAAGGGTGGGTGGGAGGGCCCAAGGATAATTCCATCTTGCACCTCTTTTTTCTTTTCTTTTTCTTTGCATCATGTGCTGATTGGGGAGGGTTTTTTGGAAGGGACATCCTGCGTGACACTGCAGTGCCACTCCTAGATGGGCCCGGTGTTTGTGTCGGCCACTAGGGTCGCTAATCTTACTCACACAGCTACCTCATTGCGCCTCTTTTTTTCTTTGCGTCATGTGCTGTTTGGGGAGGGTTTTTTGGAAGGGACATCCTGCGTGACACTGCAGTGCCACTCCTAGATGTGCCCGGTGTTTGTGTCGGCCACTAGGGTCGCTAATCTTACTCACACAGTCAGCTACCTCATTGCGCCTCTTTTTTTCTTTGCGTCATGTGCTGTTTGGGGAGGGTTTTTTGGAAGGGCCATCCTGCGTGACACTGCAGTGCCACTCCTAGATGGGCCCGGTGTTTGTGTCGGCCACTAGGGTCGCTAATCTTACTCACACAGCTACCTCATTGCGCCTCTTTTTTTCTTTGCGTCATGTGCTGTTTGGGGAGGGTTTTTTGGAAGGGACATCCTGCGTGACACTGCAGTGCCACTCCTAGATGGGCCCGGTGTTTGTGTCGGCCACTAGGGTCGCTTATCTTTCTCACACAGCTACCTCATTGCGCCTCTTTTTTTCTTTGCGTCATGTGCTGTTTGGGGAGGGTTTTTTGGAAGGGACATCCTGCGTGACACTGCAGTGCCACTCCTAGATGGGCCCGGTGTTTGTGTCGGCCACTAGGGTCGCTTATCTTTCTCACACAGTCAGCTACCTCATTGCGCCTCTTTTTTTCTTTGCGTCATGTGCTGTTTGGGGAGGGTTTTTTGGAAGGGACATCCTGCGTGACACTGCAGTGCCACTCCTAGATGGGCCCGGTGTTTGTGTCGGCCACTAGGGTCGCTAATCTTACTCACACAGCTACCTCATTGCGCCTCTTTTTTTCTTTGCGTCATGTGCTGTTTGGGGAGGGTTTTTTGGAAGGGACATCCTGCGTGACACTGCAGTGCCACTCCTAGATGGGCCCGGTGTTTGTGTCGGCCACTAGGGTCGCTAATCTTACTCACACAGCTACCTCATTGCGCCTCTTTTTTTCTTTGCGTCATGTGCTGTTTGGGGAGGGTTTTTTGGAAGGGACATCCTGCGTGACACTGCAGTGCCACTCCTAGATGGGCCCGGTGTTTGTGTCGGCCACTAGGGTCGCTTATCTTTCTCACACAGCTACCTCATTGCGCCTCTTTTTTTCTTTGCGTCATGTGCTGTTTGGGGAGGGTTTTTTGGAAGGGACATCCTGCGTGACACTGCAGTGCCACTCCTAGATGGGCCCGGTGTTTGTGTCGGCCACTAGGGTCGCTTATCTTTCTCACACAGTCAGCTACCTCATTGCGCCTCTTTTTTTCTTTGCGTCATGTGCTGTTTGGGGAGGGTTTTTTGGAAGGGACATCCTGCGTGACACTGCAGTGCCACTCCTAGATGGGCCCGGTGTTTGTGTCGGCCACTAGGGTCGCTAATCTTACTCACACAGCTACCTCATTGCGCCTCTTTTTTTCTTTGCGTCATGTGCTGTTTGGGGAGGGTTTTTTGGAAGGGACATCCTGCGTGACACTGCAGTGCCACTCCTAGATGGGCCCGGTGTTTGTGTCGGCCACTAGGGTCGCTTATCTTTCTCACACAGTCAGCTACCTCATTGCGCCTCTTTTTTTCTTTGCGTCATGTGCTGTTTGGGGAGGGTTTTTTGGAAGGGACATCCTGCGTGACACTGCAGTGCCACTCCTAGATGGGCCCGGTGTTTGTGTCGGCCACTAGGGTCGCTAATCTTACTCACACAGCTACCTCATTGCGCCTCTTTTTTTCTTTGCGTCATGTGCTGTTTGGGGAGGGTTTTTTGGAAGGGACATCCTGCGTGACACTGCAGTGCCACTCCTAGATGGGCCCGGTGTTTGTGTCGGCCACTAGGGTCGCTTATCTTACTCACACAGCGACCTCGGTGCAAATTTTAGGACTAAAAATAATATTGTGAGGTGTGATGTGTTCAGAATAGGCTGAAAATGAGTGTAAATTATGTTTTTTGAGGTTAATAATACTTTGGGATCAAAATTACCCCCAAATTCTATGATTTAAGCTGTTTTTTAGGGTTTTTTGAAAAAAACACCCGAATCCAAAACACACCCGAATCCGACAAAAAAAATTCGGTGAGGTTTTGCCAAAACGCGGTCGAACCCAAAACACGGCCGCGGAACCGAACCCAAAACCAAAACACAAAACCCGAAAAATTTCCGGCGCTCATCTCTAATTCTTAATAACAACGCCTACTGAATTAAAAACAAGCCAGCTAAAAGCAAAGAAAGTGCATTAACAGAGGGCCTAATTCAGATGAGGTCACAAAGCTGCTATTGTATGCAAAATGGTCAATGTTTTCTTATTGTGCACTGTGACTCACATGATTGAATTACAATGATGGTCACAATGAGATATTAGTTGCGATTTGAGTGACAAGTAGACAATGGGGGTGTTAACGAGAAGTGGTCGGGTAAACGCAGGCATGACTTGGCCATTCATACTGCATTTTCTGGGCGTGCATAAATTAGCAGTTGCGATCTTACTTGCTGCTGAAGATCCCATGACAACCCAAGAAAGCAGCTCAGAGGTAATCAGAATCTACGACATGACCTGATTTGCTATGATGTTACCTGTGTATCAGACGAAAATGATGCAACAGCAGTGGGTGTCCCTATGCTCAAGTTAGCTTCTGCGCATATTAACATGTAATCGCAATTGCAAATGAAAAAAAATAGCAACAGCAATCTCAAGAACAACCACATATGAATTAGACCCAGAGTCGATATTAGTGGTTGCAGTGTGTAGCTGCTCCTCATGCAATGAACCAGTGTAATTTTCTGCAGAAGGTTTAGGTGCACAGTATGAATTCCTGTAAGTCATTAGTGATAGAACTTGCATTTGACTTTCTGCAGGAGAATGAATATGCATTGTGGGATATGTAAGTAACAGATTATGGACTGGATTGGGATATCCTTCTGAATCATTTCCTTACACACCAGGACTACTTTTTATGCTATCAACCAACAATTGTATATTTTAGACCAGTGAAATGCATTCAGGATAGGCAGGGGAGTCATAGCTAAACCTGTCATACTCCAGTACACTCCAGAATATTGATTATCAAAATTATTAGAATAATACAAAGTAGATATTTATAACTTATTAATAATCATCTTTGTACTATTCATATCATCTTTGTGTTATCT
This sequence comes from Pseudophryne corroboree, assembly GCF_028390025.1. Taxonomy (NCBI): domain Eukaryota; kingdom Metazoa; phylum Chordata; class Amphibia; order Anura; family Myobatrachidae; genus Pseudophryne; species Pseudophryne corroboree. The sequence goes on along the minus strand of NC_086454.1, from coordinate 227,537,033 downwards.
AATCATTTTTATAGTCAAAATTCACCATCAAATCATATATTTGTTTGTAAATCTGGCTTTGATACTAGCCAGTGCCTCACAATCCTTTGACCTCACAAACATCACTGGTTTAGACTAGTAACAAATTGCCATATGGGTGTTTTTATTTGTACTTAAACCATCAGGATTGAGTTCTGGTGACTATATTAGCCACCATTAATTGGGTATGTTTTCTAAATAATCCTTCAGGATTTGCTAACTTCATTCTACAATAACTAGAATTGATGTCTGCTGAATAATTTAATCTCCGATATTATGTTTACTATCTACACTAATCATAGAAATTGAGGTCTACCATAAGATTAAGGTCTGTATTGTACACTAGCCATTAGTAACCATCAGACTATGATTTATATAGTAAATTAGCCATCTGACTGTGGTCTGTATGTACTATCAGATTGGGATCTGTTTTATGCATCTAAATTGACTTTATATTTTATATTAGGTACCAGGATTGTTGACTATTTGTATACTCTCTAATGGATTGGAGTCTGTAGAAATACTTACAAATTAAACTTGACTTTACTTTTTTTTTCATTATTCCCATAAACTATTCTTGTCATAGTGTGTTGTGCCTGTTGCAGAAATATGTCACATTGTTTCATTCCACAACAGAAACCCAGCATTTGCTGGGTATACATGCCACTCTTTGGGCTAATTCAGAGCCGCACAAAATCCACACCCTATGCCAATGTTCATGGAGTTGAGTGTTTTTTTTGCAACTGTGCATGCACAAAATTTTCAAGACTTGTACAGAGGGAACATACACAGATCTTGATTTGCGATTGAGATAGACAGTATAAGATATGCTGTGGAAAAGTGATGGGCATCCCTAGCAGTGATGTGTAGGTAATATATCAAATATACAGTAGGACCAATCAGATGGCACCTAGGATGGTTAGTCCAAAGAAGCTGTTTAAAGGAGATAAGCAGTCTCCAAAGAAAATTAAATACTATATAACAACAGAATAGCAGTGCTTAAATAAGTCTCATAGGCCAATGAAGTGATAGTATGAGCAATGCAAAATTATACCAATGAAATAATGGTATCAACTGTGTACTACTATAACAATGGACGGAATGTATATAAAACACACATTTATTAATACACTAGCTGTTCTACTCGTTCTTCGCATGGGAGTTTCTGATTTTCACGGTTGTAAAATTAAATGAGTGTAAAAAATTTGGTCAATTTATAGAGATGTAAATTTGAGACATCTTAATGAAAGTAAATATTAATCCATGGTTCTTGGCGTTACCTGGGGAGCACCCATAGCAGATATGGTAAAAAGTGTCAGGACCATTTTTGTAGTTTATTAGATTCTACACACTGGAGGTGCAATCCAAATTTAGATCCTATTGTCCATTTGGGCATTATTGTTCATGCAACGCAACCCACAAATCGGTAATGACATCATTATGTCAACCCCCTTTTCATCCCTTTAGCGGAGTTTTATTAAAATTCTATAATTATGTAGTTTTCCTATTTCCCACCTGAAGAATACTAATCAGCTTCCTAACATATCGGGAAGTAAGACAATTAGTGATGAGTCAGTGAGTGAGTGAGTGAGTGAGTGAGTGAGTGAGTGAGAGACACGGTAAAAGTGAAAGGATCTTTTTTGTAGTTATTGAAATTCTACGCACTGGAGGTGCAATCCAAATTTTGATCCGACTATCCAGTTGGGCATTATCGTTCATGCAATGCAAGCCACACATCAGTGATAATGTCATTATGTCAATACCCTTTTTATCCCCTTAGGAGAGATTTATTAAAATTCTAAGTACGTAGTTTTCCAATTTTCCACCTGAAGAATACCTATGTAAAATTTCAGCTTAACATATTGGGAAGTAAGAGAATTAGTGATGAGTGAGTGAGTGAGGGCTTTCACATTTAAATATATATATTAATTAATAGCAGCCAAAATCTTATAACCTTAAATATGTAGTCAGCTATCAGCATTAATAATGAGAGGAATAATACTGTGGGGAAGGTACCTTGTCCATAGAGTGCCCGCTTAATGTGAAACATAAGAGTCAGTCAGAGGTGTGTGTGGCCCCTTAAATTGTCAAATAATTCCAGTTTAAAGATATTGTACCAGTTCCTTGGGCAAAGTATGGAGATCCTTTTTGTGAAGTCTCAAAATGCATTGTAATATGTTCCTCTTCGTACATGGTATAGTATGCTGGAAAATCCAGGAATAAGGTTCAGATGTAGGTTCACGTGGGAATCTTTTGAAAATGAAAATGCTGATGCTGCAGGTCCACTGATGCATTTTGCTGTTGTCAACTCACAGCTTTTTCAAAGGTCCTGGGCAGTGACTGGGAGGTGATTAGACACACACACAAAAATGTTCTGTGGGTTTCTTATGGGCATGCCAATGCAAGAGGCAGGCAAACAGCTGCAGACATAGCTAGGGATAGAAACTGCACGTGCCTTAGCAACAAGTTCGTTTTTTTAGGTCATGGTCACCATACGAGGGAAGGAGACAGAGGACCGGAGGATATAAGAAGACCAGATGGCAGGAAAAAAACACCCTAAAAAAGAAGTAATAGGGTGGGAGAGATACCCACAGAGAACAAGGCGTCCATACAGGAGAATGTATCTTCCGATGAACTGCAGATTATCAATTTAACAAATAAAGTATTAGATCCCATACAAATAAAATTACTCTCAAAGGGCCTAAATTTCTCACCTGATAAAAATATAGACAGATTTGAAGTCCAAAAAGATCTACGTTTATTTGCGAGAAAATTGTTTCTCAAAAAGATTCACGGTAACAGAGAGAAAGGGCAAGATCAAAAATATGAGGAAGGAATGGGAGCTTTTCTCCTTTGGAATAAAGAAGAGAAGGATTCTCTAAAAATCTTAGAGGAATTAGCAGGAAATCATAATCCCACAAAAGAAGAGCATGACTCACTCAGACCTCCTTTAATAAAGAAATCTATATTTTTTTCCTAATTCTCAAATATGTCCTCAGATATAGGTATTTATAGAATTAGTTTCTAAAGAACTGGATAAAATCTTCGATCAGAGGTATCTGAATAAAGAAAACAATATTAGCAGAGAAGAAGAAAGAGCACACAAAGAAATGAACAATTGGAATGATGTTGTTGTCAAAACTTCTGATAAAGGGGGCAATATTTTCCTATGGAGTAAAGAACTGTATTTGAAAGAGGCATACAAACAACTTTCTGATGTTTCTACCTACAAAAATTTAATCTTTTATCCAACAGCAAACTTTCTCAGGCAATATGATGATCTCATAAAAAATGCATTAAAGGATGAAATCATTACTAAAACAGATGCAGATTATTGAACGTCAAAGATCCCAAAATGCCAATTTATTATATGCTACCAAAAGTACACAAGAACAAAAAATGTCCACCGGGGGAAACATTTTATTGGGAATAGGTATCTTAACTGAAAAAGCTAGCATTTTCATAGATCAAAATTTGAGACGGTTTGTCACGGAATTACCTTCCTATGTAAGGGACTCCATGGATGTACAAAACAAATTGGAAAATATTAATCTCCTACTGAATACATGGCTATGTATTTGTGATGTTAAATCACACTATACATGCATAATCCATGAAATGGGAATCAAAGTGGTAGAGTATTTTCTCAATATGGGCAGACATAAAGATCTTAATTTCATCCTGCAACTACTTCATTTTGTTCTGACTAAAAACCTTTTTCCATCTGATGACAAGTATTTTTTGCAGGTGAAAGGCACAGCCATGGGCAGCACGTGTACTCTGACATATGCTAATTTATATCTTGGCTGGTTGGAGAAGTAGTGTGTTTTTAATAACATCAATGAGGAATATACTTAACACATTATAGGATGGCAAAGATTGATTGATGACATCCTGATTATTTGGGAAGGTGAGAGAGAAAAACTGGAGGAATTTATATTAATTCTGAATGATAATGAGTCTAATTTGAAATTAACATCAGATATCAGTCAAACAAATGTCACCTTCCTGGAGCTCATCATCATGAAAGCAGATGATGATAAATTAAGTACAGATGTTTTTCAGAAAACAACAGCTACTAGTAGTATTTTACATCACAGTAGCTCACACTTCCCAGCCACTCTTAAAGGCATACCAAAAGGGGAATAAATTAGGATAAGTAGAAACTGTTTAGAGGATGATACCTTTAAAAGAAGAGCTGAGGAATTGAAGAATCGGTTGGAGAAAAGGGGCTACAAGAAGGCCCTACAACTATTCTATAACAGCACAAAGAGTGTACCCAGGACAAACTTACTCATTCCCAAGAAAAAGAAAAAGGCAGGCAGACAGACCAGGTTCATCAGCACATACTGCAAAGAATAAAAAAAACATCAGTAGAGCCCTGCAAAAATATTGCTATATTTTAGCAACAGATGAAGATCTAAAAACAGAAATTGGAAGTAGAATTTTAATCAGCTGGAGAAATTCATCTAATTTACATATCAAACTGGTTCGGAGCCATTTTGTTAGAAAGAAAAAACAAGATTAAATTGTTTGTGGATGTCACAAATGTGGATGATGCAAGGCCTGTAATTAATTATATTCAAGTAACAAAGGAATATTCCAATAAATACAGTAAGAAAGTCAAAATCTGTGATTTCATCAATGCAACTCAGGGAATTATCTGTTGCTTGACCTGTCCATGTGGACTGAAATACATCGGAATGACAAAGAGGCAATTTAAGAGATGACTATTAGAACAGGTAGGTAATATCAGAAATACAAAGAAAGATCATGCTCATATGAAACAACTGACAAGTGTGGCAAGGCATTTTATGAGGAAAGATGGGAGTGATTCTACAAAAATGAAAAATTTGAGTCTCAAGAAAGAAGAGTTGAAGATTAGAAATGGAGAAATTACAAAAGAGCTCTAAAAAAGAGAATCCAGACACATCTTCCTACTTAATAGCTTAACTCCATAAGGATTGAATGAGGAGATACATTATTCCGCATTCCTGTGATTCCAGTTTAATTCCATTAGGATTAAATTATTCAACATATTATTTAGCATTCTTATGACTGCAGGAAACAGACATGTTCCAATAATGCTAACATACCAAATTTATGGTAGAAATGTTAGGCATAATGTTAAAAGGGACTCCACATAGGCAACAATCCTGTATCATGTGTTGATACACATACACAGTAGCCAGTCAACATACTAATCTGAAAGAAAATGAGGCTGAAATGGGGAAGAACCGTACTTAAATTTTCTATATATTGTAATAAAACAAAAATTAATCAATATACAATGCACTTACCTGGTGAATGAAATATCAAGGAGTCGAATATACTCCATGAACATCTTGATTAATGCATAAAAGGAGATTCAAAATTATGATTACATAGAGAATGGATCCAAGTCATGAGAGGATCACTAATAGTGTACTCACTTTGTGAATGATACATCTAGAAGTACATGAGGTCCCATAAATGAGCCAATTAGTATACTGTATATAGGGGCTTTTAAAGGTAAAATAAAATATGGTAGAATTGTACTTACCTTACCTATATAGTGCAATACATTAAAGGTTAATTAAAACATGATGTACTTAAATTATTAATATAGACAGTAAGTAATAATGCACATCTATAATGTATTATTTAATTATATATATTATACACGTAAAGATACAATAGAAATGAATATACAAATCCTAATGTTACACTTAATTCTTATTAATATACAGCCAATAAGAATTCTTTTCTCTTTTCCTGTTCTGGTTTTCATACTTAAATTTGTTTATGGAAAAGCAAAAATTACATACAGTAAATAATACACATTACTGGCAACCAGAACTCAAAGTGAGGAGCACGTCATGCAATATTAATAGTAACGAACCAGACTGCTTGTAGGATTTATGATGCATAAAGAATAAGAAGTGCGACACTTGGGGTCTATTCATGAAGCAGTGAAAAGAGTGGAGAAGTGAGTCAGTGGAGAAGTTGCCCATGGCAACCAATCAGTGTTGAGGTAACATTTTTAAAATACAATCTATTAAATTAAATGTACAGTAGCAGCTGATTAGTTGCCATGGGCAACTTCTCCACTGGCTCACTTCTCCACACTTTTCACTGCTTCATGAATAGACCCCTTGGAATTGTACTAACTTGCAGAGTATACAGATTACCGGCAATGCGGGATAAGCCGCTAATTGATAGGTAATGGACAGAGGATTTAAATTCTCCATCCCGGAATTCAACTGGTCAGAATAATGACAAGTCCATTTTTGATTGGTCCCTCTCCCGTTTAAATATGTCATAACAGGCGGGCACCAAACACTGTAGCCCAGAAAGAGCTTCAGTTAAGCAAAATGCGCATCGACTGCAGCGCCGTGCACTGTCTGAACAATGCTAAATATCAGTGAATATATAAATAGCTTTGATAAATAGAATAATCAAGTTGATTTATTAAAGATGTTGTAAGAGGTCATGAGTCAGGGGCAGGTCAAAATATAGAGAAAATAATTATCGCAAGAATACAATTTGGTACAAAATGACAAATTTAAGTTGGTAGAGTGCAGTACAGTAGTAAATAGGTAATGGGCAATAACTTTTTTTTAATTACTACAGCACCTGTTTGGCTATACACCCTTTTCACCACACCTAGTGGCAGTCTCCCATACTGCAGTACCCATAGGGTCCAAGAGCCAAAGGAATCACATATGCCAGTGACAAAGATAATTTTATGATCTTGCAATTTTAATGTGCAATTGCTATTATATTTAATCATGCTTTGTAGTTTATTCACTCAAGTGACAAGATATGCACTAAGATAACATATATGTTTGTGGATATAGCACCTCATTAACAATGTAGGCCAACAGTGGCACTCAACTACAGCCTGTTAAAAACAGTGCTGATTGACTACCGGTTCCGGCGCCCATGTGAGGAGAAGCTGATTTCTGCAGCTCTCCTGCACCCTCGGTAACCGGAGCACACAGCGCCTCCCGCTCGCGGCTTTTCTCCGCACCTGGCGCACACTACCTGTGGGAAAGTGCTGGGGATTGGATGGAAAGGTTTCTGTCCTCCCCCATACCCCCTAAAGCCCAGAGATCGTGGTTTGAAATACGGCCGGGGGAATCCAAGATGGCTGCCGCACCTAGCTCACAAACGAGTCTGCAGGCTGCTGGCAGCATTAAACAGGCTTATGCAAAACACATTTCTCCCTCAGGTGAGCCTGACTGTTCCCCTGCCTCTCCAGTGACTTATGCTGATGTAGTGAGAGCTGTTAGGGATGCCATGGAGCCTATCATGGATGCACATGCTGCTAAAATGCAGCAGGCAGTAAAAGATCTAAAATCCCAAATCAAGCAGTTATCTAAGACTGTTCTTACAAATGAACAAAGGCTGGGGGAAACTTTTCAGGATGTTGGGGATCTTAAGCACAGATATGATGAGCTCCAGAAATCTCACTTCCAGCTGCTGAACAAGGTTGACGATCTTGAAAATAGATCGAGATCGAATCTTCGGGTGCTGGGGTTCCCTGAGTCACTGAAAGGTCCTGATTTGACTCTTTTTTTACAAACGTCCCTCCTTGATTTGTTGCATATCCAAGATGAATGCTCTGGCTTATTTATCGAGAGAGCCCACAGACGGGGTCCCCCACGTTCTTCACCTAATAGCAGACCACGTGTGGTTATATTTAAATGTCTGAACTTTCTCCATAAGGAAGCAATATGGACGGCATCCAGGAGGCATAGGAATTTACAATGGGAGGGAGCTCGTTTGGCCATTTTCCAGGACTACTCCGCGGAGGTATCCCGGGCACGTCGGGAATTTACCCCCCTTTGCTCCCGTTTGGTAAAGGCAAATAAAAAATTTGCTCTGCTCTTCCCTGCAAGACTACGCCTGCTTGATGGAAATTCTTTCCGGGACTTTACAAATCTTGCAGATGCAGAGGCTTATGTCTCTGAGGCATCCAAGGCAGATGACGACTCCTCTCAGGCGGATGACACCCTGGATCGAGATGGCTGAGTATTGCTCCTGGACTTCTCTGTTTCCAGTTATGTCTGCCAATTTAATTATTGCTGTAGAATCTGCTGCAGGTGTTTTTCCCCCCAAAAGAGACTTTGGTCTTATACAGCGGGCTGAACCTTTTTGCCTTGTTTTATGTTTTAGATTTTTCTTATCCATCTGTTGTCTTTTTGTGGCTATGTAATCTTTCTAGAATGGTTATATATGCTTAGCGGAGATATCTCCCCCTTCTTCTTATGTGACAGGCTGTGTTTTTCTTTTTCTGTAACATGCTCTGTGTGCTCTGATATTTTCTTGTTATTTTTCCTATGTATATTTTCATATATTATGTTGCCGAGGGTGGGTAAGGGCGCCCCCTCCCTCATTTTTTCCTTAGGTTTTCATAATTTCTGGCTGGCTCATTGGCGGTCTATGACGGCCTCTGTGCTTTCAGGTTTTCCCAGTTCATTTGATGCATGGCTAGTTTGAGTGTCGGCACGTGGAATGTGGGAGGGATCAACTCCCCAGCTAAACGCAGAAAGATTTTGCTCTATCTTCGGAAGGTGGGGATGGATGTTGTTTTCATTCAGGAATCTCACCTTATGCCAAATGAGGTGGTAAAACTGAACACTATGGGTTGGTCTGTGGTAGCCTCTTCCTCCTTCTCTTCTAAGGCTAGGGGAGTGATTATTTTAGCACGGCACACGGTCCCTATCTCCGTCCATGCGATTTTAGATGACACTCAGGGTCGGTATGTACTGGCAGATGTCACATTGTATGCATCCAGGTTCCTACTTTGTAATATTTATGCTCCCAATCAGTACTCTAAGCAATTTTATACGAACATGGTCACTAAGCTACTAAACTACTCTGAAATTCCTATAATCTTGGGTGGAGATTTTAATTTATATTCTTCTCCAACCTTGGATAAATCCCCTCCCCCTCGCGCTCCCCCCTCGTTACCACGTATTGGTATCCCCTAAATTTGCTCGCAGTTGTCCTTAGTGGATGTGTGGCGCGCATGCTACCCATTAGAAAGGGAATTTACATGCCTCTCAGCTGCGCACCACACGTTCTCGAGGATTCATTATCTGCTGTTATCTGACTCCTTTTTCTCAAAAGTGGCTGACTCTAAAATTGAGGATATCTGTATTTTGGACCATGCTTTATGCTGGATGAAATTGATGCTCCTCTCAGAAAAATCCCCTTTTCGCTTCTGGCACTTCCCCTCTCATTTAAGTGGCTCTCTGAAATTCCGCTCCTCATTAGATGCAGCATGGCTGGATTATCATACGCATAATGGAGAAACTCTGAGCGAGAATCCTGCTCTTTTCTGGCAGGCGTCAAAATCAGTTATTCGGGGGCACATTATGTCCTATAGTAAAAAAAGGGATTTAGATTTAAACTCACAATATTTGGAAGCCCAGGCGGCTCTTACTCACTCTTTTCAGGAATTTAAATCCTCCCCCTCCCCTTCTACTAGGGAACGGTACCTTACACAAAAAACACTGTTTGATACCCTCCTTTCTCAAATGGAAGCTAAATATTCATTTTCAAGAGACTGTGGCATTTACAGATATGGCAATAAGTCTGGCAAACTGTTATCCCGTTTGTTAAAAGGCAGACACCCTAAAGTGTTCATTCACTCTCTGCTCACCCAAGGTGGGGACAGAGTACGGACCTCGGCCGAGATTGCTGAGGTGCTACAGTCTTTTTATACCACTCTTTATGCACGTCCTGTTTTAACCAGACCCACAAGTCTAGCTTTTGGTCTTCTACTGATCTGCCTCAAATGTCAGAGTCGCACTGTACCTCTCTTCTTGCACCTATCACCACTGAGGAAGTTTCTTTAGCAATAGCTGGACTGAAGACTGGGAAGACTCCGGGCCCTGGCGGTTTTGCCAATGACTACTATAAAATTCTATCTACTAGACTGTGCGAACCTCTTTCTGTCTTATTTAATTCTTTTATGCAGGGTGCTTCCTTGCCCCAATATTTTAATTCCGCAGTCATAAAGGTTATCCCGAAGCCTGGCCGGGATCCTGAGTCTCCCAGTTCTTATCGTCCAATCTCCCTTCTAAACACGGATTATAAACTGTTCACTAAAATCCTCTCGAATAGACTCAAATTCATAGTCCCTGATATAGTTCATACAGACCAGACTGGATTTGTCTGGGGTCGGCAATCAGTGAGCAATATCCGTAAGGTCTTGACTGTTATGCAGGCCTTTCAGCTTTCCAAACCCACTGACACTAATGTATTATTGTCACTTGATGCCGAAAAGGCGTTCGACCTGGTCACCTGGGACCATCTGTATGAAACGCTCCACCGCTTTGGTGCACCTGAGGACTTTGTCTCTCTTATTTCCCGATTATATGAATCTCCCTCCACTCAAGTTTTGGGGAATGGTATCCTCTCATCCCCTTTTCTTATCCAGAGTGGCACACGTCAGGGCTGCCCCTTGTCACCTTTATTATTTGCCTTAGCTTTAGAACCCCTAGCTGTTTCCTTGAGAAATTCTCCCAGATTTACAGGCATAAAAATAATGGACACAATGGTAAAATTATCACTGTATGCTGACGACATGCTTCTATTTATTTCTCATCCTGATACGTCCATCCCTGCGATTGTCTCCCTGATTGAACAATTTGGTTCCTTTGCGGGATACAAAATTAATATATCTAAATCCGAGCTTCTCCTCCTTTCAGGAGACTCTTCCCTCTTTCCATTACACCCGGTCCTGTCCCGATTCCCAGTGGCTCGAGATAGTCTTATATATTTAGGGGTTTAGATCCCTACTTCCCTCCCGGATCTATATGCGGTTAATTTTGGTCCTATTTTGTCCAAGGTGTCTAAAATCCTTACAGACTGGGCGTCTCTGCCCTTGTCTCTTATGGGTCGAGCATAAGTTATTAAATCTGTTGTTTTTCCCAAGATTGCTTATTTTCTTCTTATGCTCCCTATTGCCCTTGTTCAGAAAGATGTCCTTTTTCTTAAACAGTGTTTCACTGGATTTCTATGGGCAGGTAAACGACCAAGAGTCCCCTACGCTAGGTTACAGCTATTACGTGAAGAGGGAGGTATGGGAATCCCAGATACTGTTCTATTTAGTAGAGCAGCGATGTACCGGTATATCACAGACTGGCTTTGGGGCAGATCAGTATTTACGAACTTGCCACTTGAACTGGCCGTATTCCATCCTTTCTCACCTGCTGCACTCTTACACACCCCAAACTCCCATCTCCCATCTGAGATAAAACATAATATTTTATTTTGGCATACATATCGAGATAGGCAGGCCACTCACACTGAAGCCCAGAGAAAACCTGACACCTCTCTTCACACTACGTTTTGGGGTAACCCATGTTTCCTTCCTGGCCTTGATAACGCACATTTTTTGAGTTGGAGAGAAAAGGGGATCGCAGCTATTAGAGACATATATGACCCAGGAGGCAACGCAGTGCTTTCTTTCTCTGATATCCAGATAAAATTTGGTATTTCCCACCGGGAATTTTTTATGTACCTGCAGGCTAGACACTTTGCTCAATCCCAGTCTCACCCAATGATTTCTGAGACTACCACAGACCCGCTGCGCACCTTAATGGTGCTTACTAAAGATTGTCCTTACCATCTTAGTTACTTCAGAAACACCTTTAGGGTCTCATGTAGAGACCGGCTCTGGGACTCTGCGTTGTCTTCATGGTCCAGAGATATCCCCAATATGGGATCGTGCGCTGAATTGTTAAATAACATTTTACCCACTTTTAGGTTCTTATACTCTGCCTCTTTGCAAGAGGTTCACTTGAAGACGCTCCAAAGGGCATATATATAGCGCCTAATTAGAGGGCACACATGGTCCCAGACGACACTGGCTGTTGCATCAAATGTACTGCGCAGAGTGCCACCTTGTACCACAATATGTGGTCTTGCCGGAAAATATCTAAGTTTTGGTACAAGGTGGTCGCTTATCTCAACACAGTATTTAACTTACGGTTAATAAAACGCCCGAGGGCTTGTTTGCTACTTGATTTTAGGGAGTGGTCTCTTGGGCCTGAAGATAGAGATATTGTTCCGGTACTCTCTGTTATCCTGACAATTGCCAAGAAACAAATTCTTAATAATTGAATCAAACCGTCTACCCCTTCTTTGATGGCTGTGAAACACATGACCCTCCGGATTATTTATTTTGAGAGGCGTGCTACTCTTCCTGATATTGAATTGGGGGTCAGGCGGTTTGCCAAGAAGTGGGAGAGGTATATTGATACTCTAGACCCGGATGTACAGTCGTTCATCTATAAACTTTTTGAGACCACAACGTGGTATCTATATAGACAAATCGATAGGGCCTCTTGACAACCTAGGCCCATGTACTGTTCCTTTGGGACCCCCTGCTGTTTTCTTAGGAAATGCAATTATATTAATTTAATACCCCATGTTGTATGTTTAGTCTGATGCCATATGGGTACTGAACCTTCTCTTTGGTTAGAATGGCTAACCATGCCTGAATTACTTCTTTAATATTTTTACTTAGGACTTCTTTGGCCGCTACTCATTCATGATATTATTATACTTGTATTGTTTTCCCCATTTGTTTCTTCCCCCCCCCTCCTGTCTGTCTTCTTTATTGACCTCTCGGGTATACTGATGTCCTGTGAATCCTCAGGTAGAATTGTATGCTTAGCCTTAGGTATATGGTGATTTCTTATGCTAAGACGCACGTCGGTAATGTCTTCATCATTTCCTAGACCTCATGTAGGTTAAGATTGTTTATCCTTTACCTCTTACTCAAGCCTACAAGTACCGACTATGTATCTGTGGTTTCACTGATGTGGCTTAAAAGCACTTTACGATGGATTATTGTAACTATACCGGTTTCTCTCCGGTTTTTGGTATGTCTGTATCATGAAGGTCTTCCCTGTTCTTGTATTTCTATAAAAAATCTAATAAAAATTGTTGAATAAAAAAAAAAAAACAGTGCTGATTTTATAGTGAAATTGCATCCTTAAAAATGTACTCCTTCATCTAAAAAAAAATACAAGCATAGAGGCCCTTCACAAAATGGTTAGTGCTGAGACAAAAATACAAAAATTAGAGGCGTTTTAGATTTCAACTGCATGTACTGTAGTTGAAAGCTCTATTGCAGTGATGGTGCTGGATGGTCCCCTCCTGTTCCTATGATGGTGATCACACGTCCAATGTGTTTCAATTAATAATGTATCTATATTTTGCTTCTAGCACTTCTAATATATATACAGCGGACACGTGGTCCTTGTCCTTAGCACAAAAGTGATTACAGGTTGAGTATCCCATATCCAAATATTTCCGAAATACGGAATATTCAGAAATACAGGCTTTTTTTGAGTGAGACTGAGATAGTGAAACCTTTGTTTCTGATGGTTCAGTGTACACAAACTTTGTTTAATATGCAAAGTTATTAAACATATTGTATTAAATGACCTTCAGGCTGTGTGTATAAGGTGTATATGAAACATAAATGAATTGTGTGTATGTACACACACTTTGTTTAATGCACAAAGTTATTACAAATATTGGCTAAAATTACCTTCAGGCTGTGTGTATAAGGTGTATATGTAACATAAATGCATTCTGTGCTTAGACTTGGGTCCCATCACCTTGATATTTCATTTTGGTATGCAATTATTCCAAAATACGGGAAAATCCGATATCCAAAATACTTCTGGTCCCAAGCATTTTGGATGAGGGATACTCAACCTGTACATCAAACTGCAGCATGTAAATATGCATAAATATGTATATAGATATATATAGATAGATAGATAGATAGATAGATATTGATAGGTACACCTCCTGAATATATAAAGTCCTTTAAGTAACAGCAGAACAATAAAAGAGTCTTTGAAGAAAACAAAAAACATATAACCTTCATTTAGGGCACTGGCGTATTTATAATGGGTGCAGTGTGTGCAGTGCACATGGGCCCCCTGGACCCGGGGGCCCACAGCGCACACCCTGCACCTATTTTTTCAATACTTACCCTACAGAATCCTGCAATACAGCAACAGCGCTGCAGAAATCACTGTAAAAATGGCGTGGAGGCCATTTTCCCAGTGTTTCGTACATGCGCAGTAGGAAAATCAATGGAAAAATTGGTACACCACTCAGTGTGGCTTACTCACGCCAGTTATCCTGCAACTCATGGTATATTGAGGCTAAGTGTATGAGTAACTGTAGGCACCAACTGCACCCATATTCGGCACATAGTACTAAATAAGTATATTTGCCAGTATGCTGAGCTGTTCATATATCTGCTGTCTTCTGTGTACTTGGTTTTACAGCAGTCACTATTACTGGTATGCACTTGCACCATCTCTATACTTGATGCAAAAAGAAATGCATCAAAAGGAGACACAAACAGGCATATTTACAGATGTTTAAATCTGCATAGTCCGAATTTTGTCAACACCCCTTATTTGAGAAGCTCCTGTTCAAACATTCCCACCTTATCAGTTGTAAGGAAAGGTAATGAAGGTTATACAATCCTGCATCTTACATACACTTTGTTTCACTGTAGTATGTGCTGTACAAAATCATGTAGGATATACTCCACAAATGGTCTCGCACTGAATTCTGCATCAGTCGCATTGAGTAGAAGGAAAACATGTTTCTTACATTAACATACAATTTTACCTCATAATATACAATCATACAATATACAATCATAGAGCTGGGAAAGTGTATAAAATAAAGTTATTATTACAGTAGATCAAGGAAAATATACTGAAGAACTAAAAAATACCTACTGTAGCTGAAATTATTCAGTCCATATTACAGAATATTTTTGTCTTGAAGATAGTTATTATATACAAAACAGGAGTGGCATGGGCATGAGGCATTCCCCATATTGTGATAATTTCTTTATGAACCAATGGGAAGAACTTTTGGTTGGAGCCGTCATGGGTAGTTCATATACACTGTATGACATTTGTTTTGTTTGGTTGGGAAAATACTTGTAACTATTTAAATAGCAATTATTTAAAAAAAATGCTCACATTTGACATTAGTGCAGTAGAAGTCAACTTTCCAGATTTAAGCATTTATATTTAAAATATCAGAATTAGCACTAAAAACTGCCAAACCAAAATATATCTGCTCTTACATTATGCTAGTAGACATCCTTCTCCCCTGGATCAAAAATATAAACAACATGTAAAAGGGAATTGTTCAGATGAGCAAATTTATAAGATACAAGATAAATAAATTAAGTAACAATTCTTATGTCTTATTCACCTACTTTGAGGTCATTCAGGTCACTTGAATGGGTTTGTGAACTATTCTTCTTAACCCTAAAAATAAAAGAGAACCACAATATTTAGTACATTTAGCATTTATCATTAAATATAATGCATAACAATAATAAATAGAAGTTATATTCAAGAAACATTAAAAACTTCTGAAAAAGAACCCTTCTCTGAAAAATGATTTAATCTAAACTAAATTTATAAAAAGGTCCCACATTTAAAAAATAAATTAGTTTAAAGTAACCTTCCTAGAAAGAAAAATGATCAGATCAATGCAGTTGGATTCCATAGATGTGGTACATACCTGTACATGGCTTGTAAATTATGTATAACTAAGCAAAATAAAATGGGGGACTTTAGATCAACTACTTATAAAGATAAAAAAAATAACCGAGAATTCATCATCTGTAATTTAAAAAATGTAGTGCATCTTTTGCAGCGAAACAATATGTAAGAAAAACATTCTGCATTTTAAAGATCAGGGTAGGGAAGCAGGTGTTGTATTGTTCCCCTACATTTTAAAGAAATGCACGTGATAAATAAACTCATTTAAATCTTTTGGTGGCATTAATAATACTAGCACCGCCCCGGACTTAAACTTAGTTTTAGGGACCCACCAGATACTTTTTCTGGCTTTATGTTAGATTGGAGAGTTTATTATAACTATTCTGATTAGCAGTGCTTGGCAGAGGCGTCACCAGGTGCGCACTCTGCATAACTACACCCCCCCCCCCACACTCACCACGCCGGAGCCGCGGCCACCTGAAAGGGGGCATGACCTACTTTAAAGGGGCGTGGCCTCATGGATCTCCACTTCTCCTTCACTCCAGGGGCGTGTCCAGCTTCCCCAGAGATACCGGCTGCCCTCGGAGTCTGTGCAGCGTGCAGTGCAGCTCTTATCTGTGACAGGAACCAAATGCTGCAGAGGATTATTATACTGCAGCACTCGGCTCCTGTCACTGCAGAAGAGCCGGCACTTTGGTGTCACCCCTTCTGAGGGTGACACCTGGGTGCAGGCTGCACCTCCCGCTCCCGCCTTCTGACGCCACTGGTGCATGTTACTATAGAATGTGCATCAGCAATATATTTGGTGACTTGTACATAATATTCTACTAACTAATACCCCTTTAACACTGTCACAAATATCCAGAGGTTCAACCCGGCACGCAGTACAGTGTAAAAGAGTAACCTGGCACCCATTCACTGCATTAGAAGCGGTAGCGCTTGGAGATCATTTCATCTCCAGATGCTGCCTTGGGACGTGTTGGCTGTTACCAGGGACGGATTGGGAAACAAAAGTGGCCCTGGAAAAGTTTCTAGAAGTGGCCTCATGTGGGCGGCACCAAACCAACTGCAGGCGGAGCCAATACCAAAGTAGGCGGGGTTACTTCAACATTGAATATAGGCGGAGTTACACCAACAAGCAGGAGTAGTTAAATTAAAACTGGGGTGACATTTAATCCTCTGCACACTCCTATCTCAGTCCATCTTCTTCATTTGTCAATTCAGTTCAACACGGATTGAATAGCGCTGGGAGGGAGCTCCTGGTGCTATTCAATTCAGAGCGATGCTGTCCCTGACTAGAGGATTTCTTCTTGCACCCTTCTAAGGGTGCAAGCCGAAATTCAACAAAACTAGGTCCGCAGTGCTGCTGTGTGACCTAACGCTGTGCAAACAGCACCACAGCGAGGCTGAAGCTAGGTGACCGAGCCTAGGGAAACGCGTTAAGGATTCATGCTGCCTTCATACCAGTGTCCTGCATTTCAAACGGATCCAGATATGGACTTTTGAACCAAATACTTTGGAACTTTTCCTGTGGGATTTTCAACCAAACAGCACCGATTGGAGAGACCCAGTGCTCACACAAAACAGCACAGCTTGCCGGCTGGCAATTACATTCCTCTGGAAGTCTCCATCGCTAAAGGTAACACCAGCTGTTTCTAATTATTTTTCCCAGGGAACTTTGCACACTTTCAGTCCGGGATCCACTGTGGACACTTGTTAGCAGCTATTTCCAACCATTTCTGAGCTCCATCAATGCCTTTCATTTCATGTTTTTATTGTAATAATTCCTATTTTTAGATAGTTATGTCTAGTTAAATTAATTAATAAATTTATGTCATTTTATCAGATTCCATCCATAGTATTTATTATTGGGGAAACATCCAGCGCCAGTTTTCTACTCGTTTTTTACAGTTTTTCTTGGGATTGACAATCCCTACTGGCAGCTGTGACAGCGCGTCTGGGTGTGTGCTACTAGTTGGAGAATGCCCATTCTCACGACTAAACACCTTATTTAGTCCAGGAATACGTGTGTATTCTCAGACTTAGCATCACGCTGCATTGATTAGCTCCAGTAGCTCCCTCCAAGTGCTATCCAATCCGCGTTGAATTGAATGAACCCCTTAGTCTATCTCTCCCACTAAGTCCATCTTCTGAATATGTTTGCTCTCTTAGTCCATCTTCTGCGTGCGTCTCCTCCTCCCTCTCAGTCCATCTCCTGCATGTTTCTCCCAGCCTCTCTTTTCTCATTTTCACACCTATATCATTCTCCCTTATGCATGTTTACTTCTGTCTATTCACTGACCACCTTCTGCCTTTCTCCTTCTGCACAGTTTCTGCCTCTCTCCCCTTTTATCTGCCAAGCTTCGGTCAGTCACTTGAGGCTTCTACGCCAATGGGACAGCCACAATTGGAAGCATGCAGCCACCCTGTTTAAATAGGGGGCACAGCTTACTGCTGTACCACCTGATCCTACCTTTACTGCATCTCCACTGGGTGAACAATTCTGAGCAATTCGCTTCCCCATGCTTTGCCAATTGTTCCACTTTCTGCTGTCTGTTCCCTATCTGTGTGTATGCCTTCATCTATCAATCACCTGTCTGTCTTTCACCTTCTGTTACCTTCTTGTCTCCAGTTTCTTCCCTATTCCCCTCCTCTTTGTGTGTTATCTGTCCCTACCAGGGCTTAAAGTGGTTCTGGAGAGGTGGTGGAACTCATTTCCCCCGCCACTGACTCTCCTCCCATTAAGCAGAGGCAGGGGCGATGGTAGGGTGTTAGGCACCCCCCCGTAAACTACAAATTTGTGCCCTAACCCCCATACTGTCTAAAGGAACAGTGCGCGCAGAAGGCGCATGTCACAAAAAAGGTGTGCGGCATCACATGGAAAGGGCGTGGCCACACAATAGTACCCCCAATACAAATTATGCAACACAGTAGCACACTCTTAGGGGTATATTCAATTGTTTGAAAAGTCAGTTGGGTGTCTGTTTTTTCTTATCTAATAGACAGACACCCAAACGACTTTTCAAACATTTGAATTTCCCCCTTATTGTCATTGCACTGTACATAGGCCCTCATTCCGAGTTGATCGCTCGCTAGCTAGTTTTAGCAGCCGTGCAAACGCATAGTCGCCACCCACGGGGGAGTGTATTTTAGCATAGCAGGAGTGCAAACGCCTGTGCAGCAGAGCGCCCGCAAACACATTTTGTGCAAAACAAGACCAGCCCTGTATTTACTTATTCTGTGCGATGATTGCTGTGACGAGTGACGCGGTATTGACGTCAGATACCCGCCCTGCAACCGCCTAACCACGCCTGCATTTTTTCAAACACTCCCAGAAAACGGTCAATTGACACCCAGAAACTCCCACTTCCTGTCAATCTTCTTGCGACCGCCAGTACGACTCAAAGCGTTGCTAGATCCTGTGCAAAACACATCAACTGTTGTACCCGTATGACGCGCATGCATATTGCGGTGCATGCGCTGATTAGCCCCGTTTTGACATGATCGCTGCGCTGAGAAAATCCGTAGCGATCAACTCAGAATGACCCCCATAGTGCCTCTATTTCATGTTACACCACAGAGTAGTGCCCTATATTCACGCTATGCTACACCGTTGCGCCCCTTATACACATGCCCACAGTATCAGTGCCGCTTATATACATAATAATACCCAAGGTAACATTGCCACTTATACACACAATAATGGGCACGGTATCAGTGCTGCTTACATACATAATAATACCCATGGTATCAGTGCTATTTGTACACATGATAATGCCAATGGTAGCAGTGCCGCTTATACACATAATGGCCATGGTATCAGAGCCGCTTATACACATAATGGGCAAAGTATCAGTGCCGCTTATACACATAATAATGGGCACAGTATCAGTGGCGCTTATACACATAATTAGCACGGTATCAGTACCGCTTGTATACATAATGCCCACGGTAGCAGTGCTGCTTATACACATAATGCCCACGGTAGCAGTGCCGCTTATACACATAATAATGGCCATTGTAGCAGTGCTGCTTATACACATGTCCACGGAAGCATACCCCTTTTACACATAATAAATGTCACCCCCCACCCCACTTGCCTCATCTCTCAGTGGTGTCTGCTCTCAGTGCGCCACCAGCTCCTTATTCCCTCCGCAGTCCAGCACCATTGGATGGGGACTGGGGGAGGTGGGCTAAGGGTATAAGTCTAGCACCACCTGCCCACCGTCCCTTTTATTTGTGTGGGAGCTGCGGCTACACTACAGCGCTGCACTAAAGAATTCTCATGGCCGGGAAAAGTGGGGTGGAGGAAATTGAACTGAGAGTATTCCTCTTCTGCATACTGTTACACCCCCCCCCCCCATCCAGATCTCCATGTTACACTGGCACTGCAGCTCTCAATCTTTAAAAAAATGTCCTGCAAACTGCAGTACCTGATAGTGGTACATGGTGATCTGTCTGACTGCTGCAATCAGGGCAGGCTCCATGTCACCATTTCTTCCAGCTTCTTCCCCCCTCCCTGCTGACAGGCTGGCATTACAGTCTGGTGGTGGCTGGGAGCGCAGTGCAGGCAGAGGTTAGAGTAGACTTATACCAGTGGCGGATCTAGACTTTACTTATAGGGGCAGGGCCGGTGCTAGGGTGTTCGGCGCCCCCTGCAAACTATAAATTTGCGCCCTCCCTCCCATACTTCACAAAGGGACAGCGTGCCGGAGTTGACAGCCCATGCCAGGCATTGTTTCTGCATGGTGCCTGTGAGGCAGGTTGACCCGCGTGGCGTGGAGGGGTGAGGCTCCTGTACCAGTGCCGTAACTAGACATTTTAGCGCGTGTGCAAAAAAACAGCATCGTCACCTCCTCCCCCCAAATATAAAACCGGGCCAATGCGCGCGCCAAAATATAGGAGCGTGGCTTTATGGGGAAGGGGCGTGTCCACATAGCTCCCTTTTACACAGTGCGGCAGGTAGAGTCCACTTTTACACATTAGGCAGGTATTTTACACAGTACGGCACGTAGAGTACCATTTTACACATTACAGCAGCAGAGTCCCGTTTTACACATTACAGCAGCAGAGTCCAGTTTTACACTTTATAGCAGCAGAGTCACCCTTTGTTATATATTACAGCAACAGAGAGTGTGTGTGTGTGTGTGTGTGTGTGTGTGTGTGTGTGTGTGTGTGTGCGTGTGTGTGTGTGTGTGTGTGTGTGTGTGCGTGTGTCTCAAGTCACCTGTTAGGGCGATGCGGCATCCAGGACTACCAGGCGCAGACACTCATTTACTGGCGCTCACAGTCCCCTCTCCAGTGCTCAGGCTGCGGCGGGTGTCACAGTAGAGGCAGCAACGGCTCCTATACGGCACCAGGTGGCTGAAGGGGTGCTCTCTCTCCACTTCAGAAGTGGCGGCGGCGGGTCTCCCTGGTGGCATCAATAGAGGCAGAGGCGGCTCCTATACGGGACCAGGTGGCTGAAGGAGCGCTCCCTCTCCACTTCAGAGGTGGCAGCAGAGCTCACAGCCAGAATTACCGCACAAAGGGTAACACCAAATGGCGCGCTCCCCGTCGCTTACAGAGGCAGGCACCGGCGGACAGCGGAAATTTCACTACTCCATCACTGACCAAAACAGCCGTAGGTAGGGGTGTGCTACCAGATGGTGTGCCTTCACTGCACTTGCGCTGTGGGCAAGGCACCATCGGCACACACCTAGTTACGGCCCTGACCTGTACAGACACAGAACACAGACAGAGGGGTTGACACAGTGACTGAACACAGAGGGGGGTGACAAAGTGACAGAACACTGGGGGGGGAGGCACAGTGACAGAACACTGGGGGGGTGACAAAGTGACAGAACACTGGGGGAGGAGGCACAGTGACAGGGCCCTGGGGGGGAGGCACAGTGACAGAACACTTGGGGGGGTGACACAATGACGGAACACTTTGGGGGTGACACTTCACAGAACACTGGGGGGGTGAAACACTTCTTCACAGAACACGGGGGGTGACGCTTCACAGAACACTGGGGGGGTGACGCTTCACAGAACACGGGGGGACGGACGCTTCCCAGAACAGTGGGGGGGTGACAAAGTGACAGAACACTGGGGGGAGGCACAGTGACACAACACTGGGGGGAGGCACAGTGACAGAACACTGGGGGGTGACATAATGACAGAACACTGGGGAGGGAGGTGACTCTTCACAGAACACTGGGGAGGGGGGTGACATTTTACAGAACACAGAACACTAGGGGGGGTGACACTTCACGGAACACTGGGGGGGTGACACTTCAGAGAACACCAGGGGGGGGGGTTAGACACTTCACAGGACACTGGGAGGGGGGCACATTTACACTTCACAGACACACACACAGCCTATTACATCCCAGTCACACACACACACAGCCTGTTACCCACCAAGTTACCACACACACAGGGGGGTGACGCTTCACATAACACTGGGGGGTTGACGCTTCACAGAATATGGGGGGGGGGGTGACGCTTGACAGAACACTGGGGGGGTGACGCTTCACAGAACACTGGGGGGTGACGCTTCACAGAACACTGGGGGTGTGACGCTTCACAGAACACTGGGGGGGCTGGTGACACTTCACAGAACACTGGGGGGGTGACATTTTACAGAACACGGAACACTAGGGGGGGACACTTCACGGAATACTGGGGGGATGACACTTCAGAGAACACTGGGGGGGGGGGTGACACTTCACAGAACACCGGGGGGGCACATTTACACTTCACAGACACACACACAGCCTATTACATCCCAGTCACACACACACACAAACACACACACACAGCCTGTTACCCACCAAGTTACCACACACACAGGGGGGTGATGCTTCACATATCACTGGTGGGTTGACGCTTCACAGAACACGGGGGGGGGGTGTGACGCTTCACAGAACACTGGGGGGTTGACGCTTCACAGAACACTGGGGGGTGACGCTTCACAGAACACTGGGGGGGTAACGCTTCACAGAACACGGGGGGGGGGGGGGGGGCGCTTCACAGAACACTGGGAGGGCTGGTGACCAGTGGCGGATCTTGCCACGGGCAAGCAGGACTTTTGCCCGGGGCGCCGCCTTCCGGAGGGCGCCGGCGCCATCCGGAGGGCGCCGGCGCCATCCAGAGGGCGCCGCACCATGGCAAGATCCTCCACTGTCAGTGTGCGCCCCCGCTGTGCCCCCCCTCCCGCTGTGAGAAGGGAACCAGACGCTAAGCGTCTGGTTTCCCTTCGTGGCGCTGGTCCTCCCCCGCTCTGAAGGGAATCAGACGCTAAGCGTCTAGTTTCCCTTCATGGAGAGGACCTTTGGTGTGCGGTGCGCGATGACGTCATCGCGCACCGCACAGCATTGTGGCATAGACGCTAGGGGTCATAATTGACCTCTAGCGCTTATGCTATGCTATGGGAGAGACGTCATGACTGACGTCTCTCCCATAGATCCGAGGAGAAGAGCGGCGCCGGTCTGCAGGGTCTGGAAACAGGAGCGGGGTACAGTAAGTATACTTTTTTTTTTTTATATTCTTTTTTCCCCCAGCGGCGCTACAAATGGGGGGCGTGACTGACCACGCCCCCATGTTAAGCCACACCCCTAAATTTTGCCCGGGGCGCCGAAAGGGCAAGAACCGGCCCTGCTGGTGACACTTCATAGAACACTGGGTGGGTGTGACATTTTACAGAACACGGAACACTAGGGGGGTGACGCTTCACAGAACACTGGGGGGGGGGGTTAGACACTTCACAGGACACTGGGGGGGGGCACATTTACACTTAACAGACACACACACAGCCTATTACAGCCCAGTCACACACACACACACACACACACACACACACACACACAGCCTGTTACCCGCCAAGTTACCACACACACACATCCTTGTACATCCCATTCACCACACACACCCACCCACCCTCCACACAAGCCCATATATGTATGTATGCATGCATACACACATATAAGTCAAATGTTACCTCCAGGTCCGCACAGCACAGAGGGAGGCAGGCTACGGGACACACAGACGATCACTTGACACCAGGAAAAGTTGGGGGCGTGGTCTAATCACGGACCTCCGTGACCACGCCCCCTTTTATACATTTCCCGATAGCAAGCTGCAGGCTGGAGCCCGGGGGATAAGATGGTGGGGGGGCCGGCTCTGCTGCAGGACTGCACAGTCTCTTCTCCCTAGAGAGCCTGCCCTGCGCTCTCTATAGCTGCCGCGACGCAGGGTGACAGATAGGGGGGGGGGGGCACATATGAGAGGCGGCCCCTCACACCACTCGGCCCACCGGGGACTTCCCCGGTAACAGCAATGGCCAATCCGGCCCTGGCTGTTACGTCACCAACCCTGCAGTAAGACGGTTCGGGCTGACAGTCTGAAAGGGTTCTCAGCTGGGTTGCAGTGGGAAAGGACCCGACCCATGCCCAAAATCCCAGAGGCAACACAGCAATGCAATGCAATGCAAAAATAAGAATTTACTCACCGGTAATTCTATTTCTCATAGTCCGTAGTGGATGCTGGGTATTCCGTAAGGACCATGGGGTATAGACGGGCTCCGCAGGAGACTGGGCACTCTTAAAAGAAAGATTAGGTACTATATTTGGTGTGCACTGGCTCCTCCCTCTATGCCCCTCCTACAGACCTCAGTTAGGGAAACTGTGCCCGGAAGAGCTGACATTACTCGGAAAGGATTTGGAATTCAGGGTAAGACTCATACCAGCCACACCAATCACACCGTACAACTCGTGATAACTATACCCAGTTAACAGTATGAACAATAACTGAGCCTCTCTCAACAGATGGCTCATACAATAACCCTTTAGTTAAGCAATAACTATATACATGTATTGCAGAGAGTCCGCACTTGGGACGGGCTCCCAGCATCCACTACGGACTACGAGAAATACAATTACCGGTGAGTAAATTCTTATTTTCTCTGACGTCCTAGTGGATGCTGGGTACTCCGTAAGGACCATGGGGATTATACCAAAGCTCCCAAACGGGCGGGAGAGTGCGGATGACTCTGCAGCACCGAATGAGCAAACTCAAGGTCCTCCTCAGCCAGGGTATCAAACTTGTAGAATTTTGCAAACGTGTTTGAACCCGACCAAGTAGCAGCTCGGCAAAGTTGTAAAGCCGAGACCCCTCGGGCAGCCGCCCAAGAAGAGCCCACCTTCCTCGTGGAATGGGCTTTTACTGATTTAGGATGCGGTAGTCCAGCCGCAGAATGTGCAAGCTGAATCGTGCTACAGATCCAGCGAGCAATAGTCTGCTTTGAAGCAGGAGCACCCAGCTTGTTGGGTGCATGCAGGATAAATAGCGAGTCAGTTTTTCTGACTCTAGCTGTCCTGGAAACATAAAGTTTCAGGGCCCGGACTACGTCCAGCAACTTGGAATCCTCCAAGTCCCTAGTAGCCGCAGGCACCACAATAGGTTGGTTCAAATGAAACGATGATACCACCTTAGGGAGAAATTGGGTACGAGTCCTCCATTCTGCCCTTTCCATATGGAAGATCAGATATGGGCTTTTACATGACAAAGCCGCCAATTCTGACACACGCCTAGTCCAAGCTAAGGCCAAAAGCATGACCACTTTCCACGTGAGATATTTTAGCTCCACGGTCTTAAGTGGCTTAAACCAGTGGGATTTTAGGAATCCAACACACGTTAAGATCCCAAGGTGCCACTGGAGGCACAAAAAAGGGGCTGAATATGCAGCACCCCTGTAACAACGTCTGAACTTCAGGCAGTGAAGCCAGTTCTTTTTGAGAGAAAAAAGGGATAGGGCCGAAATCTTGGCCTTTATGGATCCTAATTTTAGGCCCATAGTCACTCCTGACTGTAGGAAGTGCAGGAATCGACCCCCCTGGAATTCCTCTGTAGGGCCTTCCCGGCCACACACCAAGCAACCTATTTTCGCCATATACAGTGAAAAAGTCTTGCTGTCACGTCTTTCCTAGCCTTTATCAGCGTAGGAATAACTGTATCCGGAATGCCCTTTTCCGCTAGGATCCGGCGTTCAACCGCCATGCCGTCCAATGCAGCCGCGGTAAGTCTTGGATCAGACAGGGTCCCTGTTGCAACATGTCCTGACTGAGAGGTAGAGGCCATGGGTCCTCTGAGAGCCAGAGCCGTAACTAGGTGTGTGCCGATGGTGCCTTGCCCACAGCGAAAATGCACTGAGGGCGCACCATCGGCCATCACACCCGCTAGCTCTGACTGACTGCTGATGGCGGCGGCGCCGCCTGTGTACCGCGGACGGCGGCGCCGTCTGCATGATCCTGCTGAAGTTGCCGCCACCGCCCGCCCGTGTCACTCTGCAGCCACTGCCCGCTCACCCGCCCGCAACTTCCTCTGAAAACCTCCTTTGAACTGAAGTTGAAGCCGAATCCGCTGCCGTCCGCCGCCGGCTTCAGCTAGACACAGGCGGGCGGGCAGGCGGACGGCGGCGGCTTCAGCTTCAACTTCATTTCAGAGGAGGTTTTCAAGCAGCTGCTGCTGCTGCTGTAAGCTCAGTGCAGCGCTGCGGCGTCAGTATAAGAGATGGCCCAGCGGCAGCCCGGCCCCCCTCCCCTGCAATTTAGGAGAGACGTCACGTGATGATGTCAGACGTCTCTCCCACACTGCCCTGCGCCGTGACTCTCCTGCTGCACAGCGAGGAGCCCTGGAGCCTATAGAACGTGGAACTTGGAAGAGCCTGTGTGCTGCTGTCGACTCTGGTTAGTAAAGTCCGAGTCCCCACTGACAGCACATACACACAGCCGCTGATGCTGCGCTCCGTTTCCTCCTGCCTCCTATTACCCTGCATCTCCCCCTCAGCACCCTGATCCTCACCCTCCCTGTGTCTCCCCCTCAGCACCTTGATCCTCACCCTCCCTGTGTCTCCCCCCAGCACCCTTATCCTCACCCTCCCTGTGCCTCCCCATCACCACCCTGATCCTCAACCTCCCTGTGCCTCCCTCTCAGCACCCTGATCCTCACCCTCCCTGTGTCTCCCCCCAGCACCCTGATCCTCACCCTCCCTGTGTCTCCCCCTCAGCACCCTGATCCTCACCCTCCCTGTGTCGCCCCCTCAGCACCCTGATCCTCACCCACCTTGTGTCTCCCCCTCAGCACCCTGATCCTCACCCTCACTGTGTCTCCACCTCAGCACCCTGATCCTCACCCTCCCTGTGTCTCCCCCCAGCACCCTTATCCTCACCCTCCCTGTGTCTCCCCATCACCACCCTGATCCTCCCCCTCCCTGTGCCTCCCCCTCAGCACCCTGATCCTCACCCTCCCTGTGTCTCCCCCCAGCACCCTTATCCTCACCCTCCCTGTGTCTCCCCCTCAGCACCCTGATCCTCACCCTCCCTGTGTCGCCCCCTCAGCACCCTGATCCTCACCCACCTTGTGTATCCCCCTCAGCACCCTGATCCTCACCCACCTTGTGTCTCCCCCTCAGCACTCTGATCCTCACCCTCCCTGTGTCTCCCCCTCAACACCCTGATCCTCACCCTCCCTGTGTCTCCCCCTCAGCACCCTGATCCTCACCCTCCCTGTGTCTCCCCCTCAACACCCTGATCCTCACCCTCCCTGTGTCTCCCCCTCAGCACCCTGATCCTCACCCTCCCTGTGTCTCCCCCTCAGCACCCTGATCCTCACCCTCCCTGTGTCTCCCCCTCAGCACCCTAATTCTCACCCACCTTGTGTCTCCCCCTCAGCACCCTGATCCTCACCCTCCCTGTGTCTCCCCCTCAGCACCCTTATCCTCACCCTCCTTGTATCTCCCCCTCAGCACCCTGATCTTCACCCTCCCTGTGTCTCCCCCTCAGCACCCTGATCTTCACCCTCCCTGTGTCTCCCGCTCAGCACCCTGATCCTCACCCTCCCTGTGTCTCCCCCTCAGCACCCTGATCCTCACCCTCCCTGTGTCTCCCCCTCAACACCTTGATCCTCACCCTCCCTGTGTCTCCCCCTCAGCACCCTTATACTCACCCTCCTTGTATCTCCCATAATGTATAAAAAGGGGGACTGCTGCCTCAATGTGTAAAAGGGGGACTCTGCAGCCGTAATGTGTAAAACGGGGACTGCCTGCCGTAATGTGTAAAAAGGGTACTATACCTGCCGTAATGTGTAAAAGGGAGCTCTGTGGCCATGCTCCTTCCCCAAGAAGCCACGCCCCCTACATTTTGAGCGCACTGGCCCTGTTTTTGTATATGGGGGGGGGGGGTGCCGATGCTGTTTCTTGCACACAGCGCTGAAATGTCTAGTTACGGCACTGCTGAGAGCATTTCTTGCAGTTCCGGGTACCGA
Source organism: Pseudophryne corroboree (assembly GCF_028390025.1). Lineage (NCBI taxonomy): Eukaryota > Metazoa > Chordata > Amphibia > Anura > Myobatrachidae > Pseudophryne > Pseudophryne corroboree. The sequence continues at coordinate 227,509,149 of NC_086454.1, read as the reverse complement.
GTCCTTCTTGGCCAATCCAGAGCAAAGAATATTGTTCACACTCCTCCGTTTATTACAATTCTCAGCCCTTGGGTCTGAGAGGAAGAGGAGGGAATATATAGACCGACTGGAACACCCACGGTGTTACTAGTGCGACCACAGCTATCGCCTGAGAGTCCCTTGACCCAGCGTAAAACCTTTTTTATCTTTTTATTGAGGTGGGACGCCATGTAGTCCACTTGAGGCAGTTTCCATCAATTTGCAAAACTGCGTGAAGACTTCCTGATGAAGTCACCACTTTCCCGGGTGGAGGTCGTGTCCACTCCCGGAATGAACACTGCTGACAGTGCGCTTACTTGATTCTCCGCCCAGCGAAGACTTCTGATGGCTTCTACCCTCGCCACCCTGCTCCTTGTGCCGCCCTGGCGGTTTACATGAGCCCCTGCGGTCTGACTGGATCAGAACCGGTTGGTCGCGAAGCAGGAACTCCGCTTGACTTAGGGCGTTGTATATGGCCCTTAGTTCCAGGATATTGATGTGAAGGCAAGTCTGTTGGCTTGACCACAAACCTTGGAATTTTCTTCCCTGTGTAACTGCCCCCCACCCTCGGAGGCTTGCATCCGTGGTCACCAGGACCCAGTCCTGAATGCCGAATCTGCGGCCCTCGAGAAGGTGAGCACTCCGCAGCCACCACAGGAGAGACACCCTGGCCCTGGGGGATAGGGTGATTAACCGATGCATCTGAAGATGTGATCCGGACCACTTGTCCAGTAAGTTCCATTGTCCTTGCATGGAACCAGCCGAAGGGGATGGCCTCGTATGATGCCATCATCCTTCCCAGGACTCCAGTGCAGTGATGCACTGACACCTGTTTTGGTTTTCAATAGATTCCTGACCAGTGTCATGAGCTCCTGAGCTCTCTCTATCGGGAGATAAACCCTCTTCTGGTCTGTGTCTAGGATCATGCCTAGGCGAAGCAGATGAGCTGTAGGAACCAACTGCGACTTCGGAATATATAGAATCCAGTCGTGTTGCCGTTTCACTTCAAGAGAAGGTGATACGCTGTCCAGCAACTGCTCTCTTGATCTCGCTTTTATGAGGAGATCATCCAAGTATGTGATAATAGTGACACCTTGCTTCCGCAGGAGTACCATCATATCCACCATTACCTTGGTGAAATTGGTAATGACAATCCCGTACCGCAATTCTGAGGTACGCCTGATGAGGTGGATAAATGGGGACAAGAAGGTATGCATCCCTTATGTCCCGATTCCTTTCAGGCTTGCAATGACCGCTCTTAGCGATTCCATCTTGAACCTGAACCTTTTCAGGTATATGTTCAGGGATTTTAATTCAATATGGGTCTAACCGAACCGTCTGGTTTCGGGATTATAACATGGTCGAATAATAACACCCTCTTGTTGAAGGAGGGGACCCTTGACCACCACCTGTTGAAGATACAATTTACGAATTGCAGTTAACACTGGCTCCCTCTCTTGGGGGGAAGCCCGCCGGGTCCTCGGTGAGGGGGCATCTTCTCACAGTCCAGCCTGTATCCCTGCGATACAATTTCTATTGCCCAGGGATCTAACAGGGAGTGAACCCACTTGTGGCTGAACTGACAAAGGCGTGTCCCCACCAGGCCTAGCTCCGCCTGTGGAGCCCCAGCGACATGCGGTGGATTTTTGCAGAGGCCGGGGAGGACTTCTGTTCCTGGGGACTAGCTGTGTTGTACAGCTTCTTTCCTCTGCCCCCGGCTCTGACAAGAAAGGACGCACCTCAGACTTTCTTGTTTCTTTATTCGAAAAGCTGCATTTAATAATGTCGTGCTTTCCTAGGCTGTGCAGGAATATAAGGCAAAATATCAGAATTACCAGCTATAGCTGTGGAGACCAGGCCCGAGAACCTTTCTCCACACAATCCTCAGCCTTCCATATGCCTCTTAAGTCGGCATCATCTGTCCAATGTATATTCTACAGGACACGTCAAGCAGAAATCAACATAGCTTTTGTCTCTAGGACCCAGTATACTCATGTCCCTTTGGGCATGCTTTATAATTATATATCTATCACTTAAGACAGCATCTTAAAATATTTATATGCATACTAGGGTCTCAATCTCTGCTGATAAGGTACCTGTGCACGCTGCCACAGCGCTATAAACCCATGCCGACACAATCGCCGGTCTGGGTAGTATACTAGAATGTGCACACTATCTGCAGGATCCCTGAGAATAGCTAGTGCAAACAGGACACCCAAGGGGAAGATTCTCAACACATCCTGGCCCTAGTGGGGAAAGGATACAGCCTGAGAATTCTCTTGTGGGAAGCTGCCGTCTCTTGTCTGAAGATTCCCGCTCTTTTTCCTCATGAGAGGAGGGAAATTTACCTCAGCATTCTTCCCCTTAACATGTGTACTCTCGTGTCAGGGACAGATGAGTCATCAGTGATATGCAAATCCTCTTTTATTCCAATAATCATATATTGAATATCTTTTAGCCCTCTTGGCTGTAACTTTGCATTATCGTAGTCAACAGTGGAGTTAAACTTTGTTATTTTGGATAGTGAGCAAAGAGAGACTCTGAAGGACTCTGTGACATAGGGACAGACCAGGGTAGATTTCCTTTCTGTTCCCTAACCTTTTGTGCAATAATTTTACCTCAGCACTTACACATATCCAAACAGGTGTCGGCGTTGTTGACGGAGACACCCTCCCACACACTTATCCGCTCTATCACCTCCTTAGAGGAGCCTTTTACCTCAGACATGTCGACACGCGCGTACCGACACACCACACACACAGGGGATGCTCTATTTGAAGACAGTTCCCCCACCAGGCCCTTTGGAGAGACAGAGAGAGAGTATGCAGCACACACCACAGCGCTATATAATACAGGGATGTACACTATACTGAGTGATTTTTCCCCTATAGCAGCTTATATACACAGTTTTGCGCCTAAATTTATGTGCCCCCCTTCTCATTTTTACCCTTTGTGTACCAGGATACTGCAGGGGAGAGCCTGGGGAGCTTCCTTCCAGCTGAGCTGTGAAGAGTAAATGGCGCCAGTGTGCTGAGGAAGAAGGCCCGGCCCCCTCAGCGGCGGGCTTCTGTCCTTTTATGTACTTTAATGGCGGGGGTTAATGCACATATACAGTTTATCAGACTGTATTATGTGTTTTTCGCCAAGTAAGGTAATCTAATTGCTGCCCAGGGCGCGCCCCCCCCCAGCGGCCTGCACCCATCAGTGACCGGAGTGTGTGGTGTGCTAAGGGAGCAATGGCGCACAGCTGCAGTGCTGTGCGCTACCTTAATGAAGACCGGAGTCTTCAGCCGCCGATTTTCAACTTCTCTTCGTTCTTCTGGCTCTGCAAGGGGGACGGCGGCGCGGCTCCGGGACCGGACGACCGAGGACTGGGCCTGTGTTCGATCCCTCTGGAGCTAATGGTGTCCAGTAGCCTTAGAAGCCCAAGCTAGCTGCAAGCTGCTCCCCTCAGTCCCACGTAGCAGTGAGTCTGTTGTCAGCAGATCTCACTGAAAATAAAAAACCTAACAAATACTTTCTTTTCTAGGAAGCTCAGGAGAGCCCCTAGGGTGCATCCAGCTCTGGCCGGGCACAGATACTAACTGAGGTCTGGAGGAGGAACCAGTGCACACCAGATATAGTACCTAATCTTTCTTTTTAGAGTAAATGCAAATGTAACCTGCGCTCTATCTATATGGATATTATGAGGGTGGCAGCAATACGTGATTGGGGCTAAACCAAAAGCCTCCAGAAATTAAATAGCGTTTATCAAAGTTTCACAACTGCGCCTGTGTAAAGATGTTATAGATGTTGTATAAAAAAAAACAGAAGTGAAAAACAAACGATCTGAATAATAATGTTTAATAAACTATCATAAATGTTGTAAATTCATAATATGCAAAAAAGCAAACCCTAGTGACCAAAAGAAAGTTTGGTATTACGTAGATAAGAAATGAAAAATAAAAATAAAAATAAAAATAAAATGAAAAATAAAAATAAAAATAAAATGAAAGATATCTGGGAAGTCTGTATTGTTTGAGATTAAGAATTGAAAAATTGTTATCAGTCCAAAAGAAAAATTACTTATGTGGTGAAAATAGAGTGTGGCGTCCCACCTCTTTCACACCTTAGGTGTAGTCCTGTGCTCACTTGAGTACACAGTGAAATTGGAAGTTCTGAACTGGTACTGAAGTTTACTGAGTGAAGAGTCCGTTACAGATGTTATAAATTAATCCTCTTCCCAGAGTACAATAAATCACAGCGTGGAGGACTCCTCTGATGTCAGCACTCCCGGCCGGTACATTACATGGTTATATACAGCAGAAGAACAGCAGCGATGGTGATGTGATATATGGAGATTATGACATGCTGTTTTAAAGTTGTTTTCTTGTAAGTGCTTTGTGTACATATTAAATGTGTTCCCTTTTAAAGGCTTGCTACACTATATTTGTGTTTCTTTATAAGCACCTCCAACAAATATCCTTGCAAGAGGATTAGGAGGCGCTTATATTTATTTCCATAGATTCTATGTTGGTCCTAATACAAATGAACACTACTGAATTTCCTTGAGACCATCTGAGTGTATGCGATAAGGAGTTTAAAGGACATTTCTGTTTCATTACATGGTGAATCTACCCTCATTATATCATTTCCACATGGGTGATATTTAACATGGTTACTGGAGAGCGCTACTACTAGTATACATTTCTTTTCTTCACCTATATCTGTTAGTGTGTTTTTGAATGCACACTTGTGTATATTGTGTAGCTGCACAACTGTTCTATTGCGCACTGTATTTTGAAGTTTTTTTCTCCAAAAAGGTAGTATTGCCTAAAAAATGGAAAACACGTAATTATGGAATATTGGTTCCATTCCTATATGCAGAAACAATAAAATAAAAAAAGGAAACAATTTTAGTATTAGTATATACCAATGATGATGGAGAAAGCAAAATAGCTTCACTGGCAAATTAGATTTGTGTGGTATATAATCTAAATATAGAGATTAATATGTCACAAAACTCCAATAATTTCTTTTTATTCCCCAAATAATTATTTTTTACAAGAAGATTTTATATTAAACTTTGTACATACCCCAATGTTGTAGTTATTTTTACAAAGGGAAAAATAGTAGTCTCTATTTATAACCATTGGTCAGACACGTCTTAGAGGATCAAGAGGCACCTATATGTAATGGTTACTTCCATTAGAAATATATATATCCATATGAAAATATGATTAGATATCCATAAACAACTTTGTCTCTGCACACAGCATTATTATAATTAACCATTTTCAAACTAGACTGTTTATATAAACAATCAATTGCTTAACAACAGTGATTAATTATTAGATAACAATAATTTTAAGATTTTAAAGTTTTTAAATAGAACCAAAAATATAATAAAAAACAACCTTCAAGACAATAGGGATTTAGTTCAGCAATTTCCAAATTAGTATATACTTACATATAGCAGTGTGTATCCGCAGTGATCCTAACACTTCAGTGTCTGCAGTGCAAGTGAAAGCATACTGCCCTTGCCAGATATTTATAGGGCAAGGACTATGACATCATTTCCTACCTGTGAAATGTGGGTGATTACACCAATAAAGCTATTACCTGGTGATTTCTATTCCCATAATAAAAGGAGCCTCCCCTAAATGTACTTAGTAAAAGCGGTGTTTAATGCATTACTTACACTTCGTTTTACTTAAGTCCCAAGTGTGAAATGTGCCCAAAAATGATTGTGGGGTCCCGGCTGATACCGTACTTCCGAGATACTGAATAGGTGGAACGCATATCTGCGTTCCATCAACACCTGTGTGGCCTTAGATGAATGAAGCCCGAGTCCGCGCTTCCGCAAGCAGAACTTAAGGGTCTAGCGTCCTGGTGCACACTGCATTTCACCAGATGCTCTCTGCATCCAGGCACTTTCAACTGTTGCTTCCGGATTTAGCTCATCAGTGGAACGCATCCCGTGTTCCACCTGACGTATTCTATTCATTAGAATTTAGTTTTAATGTGTCACAAATAATATTTAATATTTAATATTTAAACTCCTATAGTACTGCCAAACATATTTCAATGTTGATAGTGATAAATAAAGTGCACCCAATGTTATGATATAAATAGTGCATTTTATACATGTATAGATTTTTAATAGATTACATATTTTTAATGAAATGCTTTGGAGTACATGCATAATTTTAAATTCAAATATATGACTTCACACAAGAGTGCATCTAATAAATTTATATTGATTTAGTTTTAATTGTATTTAAAACTCATTAGTATAATGTCAAAATTTTAGTGTATTATTATTTACTTTAAATTAAAAGACAATCAAATGGTTCTATGTTAGAATACCAATCAAATGGTTATTGATTACGTCTATAGGTGTGCCAAAAATGTACTACATCATATCCCTTATAGGATTTGGGTCACTAATAGCAAATGAAATTCCAAAACCGTCCCTATTGTTTACAAATTCAAGGTACACTTGACAATACATCCTTTTTTTTTAAATACATCCTTTTTTAAAGTTAGTTAAGATCTCTTAGACACAGTTAAAGCATACTATAAGCAGTGACATAGAGAGGGTAGTTCTCAAGATTCAATAAAAGTTAAAGGAATGACACTACATCAATTCCCTCATTTAATCCTCCTGGATCGAGGGTATTGAGAGTATGTATCCAGAATGACTCTCATCTGGAAAGTAGTAGTTCTATATTACCACCCCTCTCATTAGATTTTACATGTTCCAGAATCTTAAACCTTCACTTCGGATCCATGTAACGCTGAAAAATGACGTGATAAACTATGTGTCTTTACATTATTCTTTATATTTCGTAGGTGTTCTTGAATCCGAAGTTTTACTGATGTTTTAGTTTTACCCACATATGCTAAACCACAGTTACAATGGATCCTGTATATTACAAAGGTGATATTACATGAAACTGCCTCCCTCAATGTATATTTAAAACCTGTGTCTGCCACTGGAATGTTTTATTTTCCATATGTTTACAGCAGATTCATTTCCTACATGGAAAGCACCCTGCTGTTTTGATAAGGAAAGGGATACAGTCGTTGTTACTAGTGATAGGTTTCAGTCTACTCGAGGCCAATATTTGTTTTAAATTAGGCGCTCTTTTAAAGACCAATTGCGGTATTTCTGGAAGAATAGGACCCAGTATCGGGACCTTTAAAAGAATATTCCAGTGTTTGTTCAATTTTTTTTTTAATAGTATTGCTGTCCCTATTAAATTGTGTAATGAAGGGTTTCTTATTCCATTTTTTATTTTCTACAATGGCCAATTTCCCTTCTATTAGTTCCTCTCTTACTTGGGCAGAGGCTTTTTCTATGGCTTCATCTATAAGTGAAGAGTCATATCCTCTCTTGAGGAATTGGGTTTTCAACATAATTGACTGTTGAAAAAAATCCTCCATATTACTGCAGTTCTTGCATAGTCTCAGGAATTGGGAAAAAGGTACATAATTTTGCCAGGGCAAATGGTGACAACTTGTTGCAGGGATGAAACTATTTGCATCCACCTCTTTAAAGTAATTGGTGTATTTAATAGTACCATCTGCATTCCCTTCTAACACCAAGTCTAGATAATCAATGGATTTTTTTGTGTAATGTATAGGTAAATTGTAGATTGAAATTATTTGTATTTAAATGCAAAAAAAATAGTTCAATACTGCATAAGTACCCATGCCAAACAAATATCAAGTCGTCAATATAACAATGATAAAATTTGATATGGTTGGACTCAAAAAATGTGCCATAGAGGAACTTCTACTCCCATCTCCCCATTAGCAAATTGGCATAAGATGGGGCAAATTTAGTCCCCATTGCTGTGCCTTGTTTCTGTAGGAAGAATTCGTAATTAAATTCAAAGTAGTTGTGTTGTAAAATAAAAAGGATACTCTTAACGATGAAAGAGACTTCTGCCTGTTGTTTCTCTGTATCTTGTTCCAGTATGGTCTGAACAGCGTCTACTCCTCTATTATGGAGAATGGAGGAATAAAGTGCTTGCACATCCACCGTAAACCAGTAATACTCTGGAGACCACATGAAATCCCTAAGTGTTGAAAGTAACCCTGTTGAATCTTTAAGGTATGATTTTAGATTATTTACATATGGTTGCAACTTAAGATCAATAAAATGGGACAAACCCGAGGTCAAAGAGTTTAATCCAGATATTATTGGTCTTCCTGGTGGACAATTCTTATATTTGTGCACTTTCAGGAGTTGATAAAATGTAGCAATCTGTGGATGCATTATAAACAGATAATTATACTCTTCCTGGCCAATAAGATTATTTCTTTTTGCTTCATTAAGAAGACTATAAAGTTTTTCCAAATACAGATAGGTTGGGTCATTGCATAGTCTTATATAAGTGTCTTCATCATTAAGAATCCTGGACTAACAGGGAGATTTGGTTTGGTTCCGCACAGGAGATTAATTATTGTAATGAGGATTTTAGGTTTGTACAAAAATTGTAGAAAAACTGTTCAGAAATAACCAACAATAGTGAGCTTAAAGATCCTTGAAGAAGGTATCTAACAATTATTTTAGGTTGGTGGTGCTCCCAGAGTCAGTAATAATAGAGCAAAAGGAAGAAAAAAAGAAAGACTCTGTGTTGGGGCACACTTAGAAAATTGTAATAAATTTATTAAAACTTAACTTTTAATTAAATAACACATAAAAGTGAAAAGATTGATACAGGAGAATGTTCAAATGCACAAAATATACATATAATGTTAACAAAAATATACAGCAAGAGATTTGAGTGTAAGTAATATGCAGATAGATTCAAACAATCCACATGAGAAAAAAGTGGATAATGTGCTGTTAAGGGTCAAACTTAATTGACAAACTCACTAAATAGGAATCAGGATAAACCTGATACGAGATTAGGAGCACCTGTGGGGAAAAATATATAGAAAAACAACAAATTTGTGCCTAAGTTGATCAAAAAAAAAAAATATTAAAGGTACAGGTAAAAGACCTATAGGTATAATCGCAATAATGATAATGGTAGGTAAATACCGATCTAAATGTCTCATAAATATAGATAAATGGCACAAAAGTATAATTCATAATTGAGATGTCAAATGACTAATGGTAATCTCCTGGGAGAGTATTTGTTTGCTGAAAAAGTGGAACCTAATAAGAGGGGAGCGTTTATAAGAATTTTGATGCCAAAAGGCATTGATAAATAAATAAAAATGCAAAAACAATTATTTGTGAATTAAAGGTTAGCAGAGAATTAAACAAGATGTGGAATTGGAAGATTTAGAAGTTGCTCTAACACTTCTGCAGTTTGTGGTCAAAGGTCACATCATTACTGCCCCTGATATTCCCAAGAGGTCACCCTACTGGGTACTAATCAGGCTTGTCAACACTTAGCTTCCAAGATCGGATGAGATTGGGCGTTGCTGCTGAAATATAGCAGTAAAAGGAACACTAGGACACAAATGAGAGAGTGTAACAAATGATGAGCAACATAGGGTACTTCTGCTGTCCAGTTTCTAGCGCAGATTCTCTGTTACTGCGAGCATTGCAGAGAGTGGTCTCGCATCTGGATGAGAGGGTACTGAGATATGTGTAAGGTAAGTAAAGAATAGGGAGGGGACCCCGCCTTCTGCTGTCCACTGTCTTATAAATTTAGAGCGGACAGTGGATGAGAGAGGTAGGTTAGGCTCACCTATTGAAAAGAAAAAGGGTTGATGGTGATATAGTATAATCACAAAAGGTCAGAAGTTGACAGGCTATTATGCTAAGTCAAAAAGACCATGAAGTTAATAAGTGAATAAAAAAAGGAAAAACAAACTCAGACTGCATGGTGATAGCTATGAGTTCCCAAATAGGTGCAGGGTCCTGTTATGCAGGAAAAATGCTAAGAAAACATATGCATTTTATGGGGAAAAAACAAAACAAAACAAAAACCAAAAAATATTTTTAGAGCAGATTTGCAATTAGGAATCAAGTTTGCAAACAAAGAAAAAACAGTGTTGGTTATATATCAATATTAAATAACATGATAATAGGAGTCCCAGTGGGCACATACAATACCAGGAGATACCAATGAAGTGATCTGAACTAAGGAAAGTTCAGCATCACCGAGCACAGACGGACCGTTTCACCAGGGTGGCTTGTTCACTGTGTCAGGGCATTAGGGAAGGCTGCCGTATTTAAGATAAAGGGGGGAGGAGACAGAGGAGGCTTGACGTCATTCTGGATACAGATTGGTTGGAGACCGGAAGTCCATAGTGACATCATCTCCGTTTTGAAAGGATTATACTGATAAATAAATAATTCTAATAACTGACGCCTGTTCTTACACATAGAGTGTGAAGTCATATAGAGGTGACTGCCATAGGATTAGATCGTTCAAATGGTCTGCATAAGATGATCGCGCGATCACGTCTGACCGGAAGTGTAGTCTTTAGCCGGAAGTCACGTGGTCGCGTGTGTTCGGGAATTCACGTCTGGCCCGGAGTGACGTCATTCCGGAAGTCGTGTCTTCGATTACACTGTGTATCCTAGGTTGCTAGGTAACTGTTGTTAGGTGACCAGGTACGCGGAAAAGTTCCTATCAAGGCTGATAGCGATGTGATACGTTCGTGCAGGTTAATAGATTAACTGATTGCCATAGTATATATAGATGCAGCGGATCCTCAGGGCTTAAATCAATTAAGAGTCACTGAAAAAATGAACAGAAATATTAAAACTCCAGGAAGCAGAATATAAAGGGAAATGGGAAAACACTAATTAATTAAGGTTTTGGTGACTGATGTTTAAACAATAACAAAAAGATGAATCTGAGAAAACTATAAAATCTGAGAAAAGGGGGACATAAGTATGGTTAACGGAATAATAATAAGTAGGTATAATTATAAGTATAGCAAAGGACTGCAGCAAATGTATAGTATATATAGATGCATCGGATCCTCAGGGCTTAAATCAATTAAGAGTCACTGAAAAAATGAACAGGAATATTAAAGCTCCAGGAAGCAGAATATAAAGGGAAATGGGAAAAACACTAATTAATTAAGGTTTTGGTGATTAATGTTAAACAATAACAAAAGATGAATCTGAGAAGACGATAAAATCTGAGAAAAGGGGGACATAAGTATGGTTAACGGAATAATAATAAGTAGGTATAATTATAAGTATAGCAAAGGACTGCAGCAAATGCGGCTTTAAGGTGGGGAATCGTCAAATATTGTTATGATAAAATAAATTTAAACAGCCTGCCATAATTGGGCTGTGGGGTTAATGTATAGGTTCCCCAAACGTGAGAGTAAAATTAGTTGTGGGGGGGTTCAATGAAAAATAAATTTAGAAAGTAGGAGATAATGGTGACATGTTGGAAATGCGGAAAATAAGGTGTGGAAGTGAAAGTGATATGGATTGGTGGGGTCCTAGGGGGCTGTGTGAAAAAGGGAAAGAGGGAGTGATGGGTAAGTGTATGTGGTAAAGGAGAGTGTTGATAAGTAATGAAGGATACTAGTGATGATGGCTAGGTGTGAGAAACAGGGGGCGGGGAAGTAAGGGGGGAGAGGGGGTTGGGGGAAAAAAAAATTAATTTGGAAAGGGTGAAAAGGGGTTAAATGTTATGGAAGAATGAAAAAGTGATAAGTGATGTGTGTGTTGATTAGTGAATAAGGTGTGTAGGAAATTTTAAAGAAAAGCCGCATAGTTTATGTATTCATTCATGCCTTTAGGTGCTAGGCAATCCAGTTTGAAAGTCCATTCAGATTCATGTCTCAGTAGCTCTTTCATGAGGTCACCACCACGTATTCCCAAGCTGATTTTCTCTAATCCAAAGGCTTTCAAGTCATTCGGGTTACTCCCGTGGTGGTAATGGAAGTGCCGTGCGACAGAGGTCAATTTGTTATGTTTTGAGAGATCAATTGAGGCGTTCCTCACAGATCCAACATGTTCTAGGATGCGTTGTTTGAGGGCTCTTGTAGTAATGCCCACATATTTCATGTCGCAACTGCAGTGGATGCAGTACACAACACCAATAGCATTGCAGTTGATAAATTGTTCAATGGTGAGTAAGTTATCATAACGGTCCCGTATGGTGGACATTTTGGTCATATGTGAACATGCTTTGCAATTTCCGCAGGGAAAGGAACCTTTGAGAGTAGTATTTTTCTTTGGATTCTTCATGAAGTGGCTACTGGTCAGTCTGTCCTTGAGATTTCTGGACCGTCTCCAGCTCATGGATACCTTCTGTCCTATAGTCTTGGAAAGATCCTCATCCAAGTGTAGAATTGACCAATGTTTGTCAATGGATTCTTTAATCATCTTCCACTCCTTACAAAAGGTTCACACAAATCTTAGGGTGTTATCTTGTTCAGATGGATTGGCAAATTTCTTGTTAGGGAAAATCAGGGTGTCCCTTGAGATTTGATTAGTATGCCATCTAGCTCTTTTGATAGAGCGATGGCTGTAGCCTCGTTCTAGTAATCTTGAGGTGAGTTCGTTACTCTTCAGACTGAAGGTATTGAGATCTGAGCAGTTCCTTTTAAGGCGCAAAAACTCCCCTTTGGGGATATTTGTGATGGTGGGTGGAAAATGTGAACTAGTTTGATGAAGAAGACTATTGGTGGCTGTGGTTTTGCGATACAGTTCAGTTTGTATGAGACCATCCGAGGCTTTGTATATATTGAGATCCAAAAAAGATACTTGATTGGTGCTGATATGATGTGTGAGCTTGAGGTTGATGTTATTACAGTTTAATGCTTCAATGAAAGATAATAGTAGTTTCTCATCGCCTTCCCAGATCAGGATGATATCATCGATGTAGCGCCACCAAGCTACAATGTGTCGAGTAAATTTGTCATTGTCAGGATGCATAACAATTTATCTTTCCCACCAGCCTAAATAAAGGTTGGCGTAAGTGGGGGCACAGGCGGCGCCCATCGCTGTGCCCCGGGTCTGAAGGAAAAAATGGTCGTTGAAGGTAAAGTAGTTACGAGTTAGTACGAATTCCAGAAGTTCAATCAGAAATTTGTGAAAATCGCTGTCATCGGCCATATCAAGGAAATACTGCACTGCTCGTAGGCCCACCTGATGATTGATGCTGGTGTATAAGGATTCAACATCGAGGGTAACCAAAAGGTGGTTAGCATCCAATTTGATGTCATGTAATTTTTGAAGTACATCAGTGGTGTCCCTCAAATATGAGGGAAGGTTGAGCACATGTTGTCGCTGGTGTACGTCCAGAAAGACGCTAGGTTTTACAAGTAAACCCCCTTGCCCAGATACTACTATGGCAATCAGTTAATCTATTAACCTGCACGAACGTATCACATCGCTATCAGCCTTGATAGGAACTTTTCCGCGTACCTGGTCACCTAACAACAGTTACCTAGCAACCTAGGATACACAGTGTAATCGAAGACACGACTTCCGGATTGACGTCACTCCGGGCCAGACGTGAATTCCCGAACACACGCGACCACGTGACTTCCGGCTAAAGACGACACTTCCGGTCAGACGTGATCGCGGGTTCATCTTATGCAGACCATTTGAACGATCTAATCCTATGGCAGTCACCTCTATATGACTTCACACTCTATGTGTAAGAACAGGCGTCAGTTATTAGAATTATTTATTTATCAGTATAATCCTTTCAAAACGGAGATGATGTCACTATGGACTTCCGGTCTCCAACCAATCTGTATCCAGAATGACGTCAAGCCTCCTCTGTCTCCTCCCCCCTTTATCTTAAATACGGCAGCCTTCCCTAATGCCCTGACACAGTGAACAAGCCACCCTGGTGAAACGGTCCGTCTGTGCTCGGTGATGCTGAACTTTCCTTAGTTCAGATCACTTCATTGGTATCTCCTGGTATTGTATGTGCCCACTGGGACTCCTATTATCATGTTATTTAATATTGATATATAACCAACACTGTTTTTTCTTTGTTTGCAAACTTGATTCCTAATTGCAAATCTGCTCTAAAAATATTTTTTGGTTTTTGCTTTGTTTTGTTTTTTTCCCATAAAATGCATATGTTTTCTTAGCATTTTTCCTGCATAACAGGACCCTGCACCTATTTGGGAACTCATAGCTATCACCATGCAGTCTGAGTTTGTTTTTCCTTTTTTTATTCACTTATTAACTTCATGGTCTTTTTGACTTAGCATAATAGCCTGTCAACTTCTGACCTTTTGTGATTATACTATTCTTTACTTACCTTACTCATATCTCAGTACCCTCTCATCCAGATGCGAGACCACTCTCTGCAATGCTCGCAGTAACAGAGAATCTGCGCTAGAAACTGGACAGCAGAAGTACCCTATGTTGCTCATCATTTGTTACAATCTCTCATTTGTGTCCTAGTGTTCCTTTTACTGCCATATTTCAGCAGCAATGCCCAATCTCATCCGATCTTGGAAGCTAAGCGTTGACAAGCCTGATTAGTACCCAGTAGGGTGACCTCTTGGGAGTATCAGGTGCAGTAATGATGTGACCTTTGACCACAAACAGCAGAAGTGTTAGAACAACTTCTAAATCTTCCAATTCCACATCTTGTTTAATTCTCTGCTAACCTTTAATTCACAAATAATTGTTTTTGCATTTTTATTTATTTATCAATGCCTTTTGGCATCAAAATTCTTATAAACGCTCTCCTCTTATTAGGATCCACTTTTTCAGCAAACAAAGACTCATTAAGATTCCTTAAAGCTTCTGCAAGATATGTTTCCATATCTTGTAATACTACAGCTCCACCCTTATCTGCTGATTTTATAATCAACTTATCATTCTTTTTTAATTGTGAAATGGCTCATTTCTCTGAATCGTTAAGATTGGCATTTTGAAATTTCGGTTTGATTTTTATCTTTCTAAAATCCTATCTCACTATATTATAAAAAATATCCAGGTGGCTTCCTTTGGATTCCACTGGGTAGAATTTTGAGGGTGCAGAAACCAAGGGTCTTCTCTTCTGTACCGACTGAGAATCCAGAATAGTTTTTTTTTTAAATGACGTTGGACCGTTAAGTTCTAATATATTTATTCAGATCTATAAAAAGGTCGAATTTATTCACCCGATTTTCCGGGGCGAATTTTAGTCCCTTGTTCAGAACTGATCTTTGTTGGGTGGATAATACCATCTGCGCATTGTTAATGATCCCTGTTTGGTATTCTCTTGGGGATGAAACAATGCCCTCTTTTTTTGCGGGGAGTTTTATCCCCCCTTTCTTTCCTCTCCTCCTGAACGATAACCTCATTTGATTTCTTGTGGGGAATCCAGACGGGTATGGAGTTCCTCACTCCATTGTGAATGTGGGAGGGGGAATTTTTTCCTTTCCTCAATAGAAATGGGTATGAAATACATTTGGTGATGGAGACCTCAAAACCTCGTACTGATTATGGTACGAGGGTACTCTCTTTCTAAAACCTGTGTTCGAATTTTATATGCCCCTTTGAGGTTTCTTTGAAATCTTATTCCTATCTCCATAAGATATATAATGTGGAGAATAATGGAAGGAACTTCTGGTTTTATAACTAACTTGTTTCCAACCTGCCTTATTATCTCTTTAGCAATCTCTCGGTTGTCTATATGTATCCTTAATTTCCTCATTAAAATTATTCTTATGGATCCTATTTCTTACTGGAGACTCATTGTCATTCCAATTATGTACTTTGCCATTCACATAATATTTTTGTCACTGATAAATTTGTGTTGTTTTCTGTTCACAATATAATTTTCCAGACTATCCAACTTATACTGGAGGTCATTAACATCCTTTTTGAATTCCTCACTAGTCTCAAACTTAGCCATAAATGTTTCTAGTTTACTCAACTCCTCTTCTAATTTAACCATTTCCTTCTTACATTCTGTGATTATTAAACCAACAAGCTTGGCTGAACAAGCATCTAGGGAAACATTCCAATCGCACATAAATATTTCATTTTGTGCTTTTGTAAACAATAGGGACGGTTTTGGAATTTCATTGACTATTAGTGACCCAAATCTTACAGGGGATATGACGTAGTAAGTTTTTGGCACACCTATAGTCGTAATCAATAACCATTTGATTGGTATTCTAACATACAGTAGAACCATTTGATTGTCTATTAGTTTAAAGTAAATAATTATACACTAAAATTTTTACATTATACTAATGAGTTTTAAATACAAATAAAACTAAATTAATATAAATTTATTAGATGCACTCTTGTGTGAAGTCATATATTTGAATTTAAAATTATGCATATACACCAAAGCATTTCATTATTAATATGTAATCTATTAAAAAGCTATACATGTATAAAATGCACTATTTATATCATAACATTGGTTGCACTTTATTTATCACTATCAGCATTGAAATATGTTTGGTAGTTCTATAGGAGATTAAATATTAAATATTATTTGTGACACACTAAAACTAAATTCTAATGAATAGAATACGTCAGGTGGAACACAGAATGCGTTCCACTGAGGTGCTGAATCCAGAAGTAACAGTGGGAAGTGTCTGGACGCAATGAGCGTCTGGTGGAATACAGTGTGCGTTCCACCAGGACGCAAGACCCGGAAGTCCCACTTGTGGGAGTGCGGACTTGGGCTTCATTCATCTAAGGCCACACAGGTGTTGGTGGAACGCAGATATGCGTTCCACCTACTCAGTCTCCCGGAAGTCCGGTACCAGCCGGGACCCCACAATCATTTTTGGGCACATTTCACGCTTGGAACTTAAGTAAAACGAAGTGTAAATAAGGCATTAAACACCATTTTTACTAAGTACATTTAGGGAAGGCTCCTTTTATTATGGAGATAGAAATCACCAGGTAATAGCTTTATTGGTGTAATCACCCACATTTCACAGGTAGGAAATGATGTCATAGTCCTTGAACTATAAATATCTGGCAAGGGCAGTATGCTTTCACTTGCACTGCAGACACTGAAGTGTTAGGATCACTGCGGGTACACACTGCTATATGTAAGTATATACTAATTTGGAAATTCCTGAACTAAGTCCCTATTGTCTTGAAGGTTGTATTTTATTATATTTTTGGTTCTATCTAAAAAAATTAAAATCTTCAAATTATTGTTATCTAATAATCAATCACTGTTGTTAAGAGATTGATTGTTTATGTAAACAGTCTAGGTTGAAAATGGTTCATTCTAATAACGCTGTATGGAGAGAAAAAGTTGATTATGTATATCTAATCATATTTTTATATGGATATATATGTGTCTAATGGGAGTAACCATTACATATAGGTGCCTCCTGATCCCTTGAGATGTGTCTGACCAGTGGTTATAAATAGAGACTACTATTTTTCCCTTTGTAAAAATAACTACAACATTGGGGTATGTACAAAGTTTAAGATAAAATCTTCCTTGTAAAAAATTTATTATTTGGGGAATAAAAATAAATTATTGGAGTTTTGTGACATATTAATCTCTATATTTAGATTATATACCACACAAATCTAATCGGCCAGTGAAGCTATTTTGTCTTCTCCGTCACCATTGGTATTTACTAATACTAAAATTGTCTCAATGTAATCTGGTTGTTCCTATAAATACACCTTGTTTATAATGTGAAAATTAATATACATTCTATATTTTATGTTGGATGTTAGAAATAAACATCAGAATTTTACTAATCAAAGACTGTTTTGGGTGTCTACATTCCTTTGGTGAGAGGGTATCTTTTAGGAAAAATACCCGGCTGAGCACAATCAAGCATCTGATCCAAAAGATATCAGAATATCCAGCCCAGGCTGGGATTTTAATCAAGTCCGATTGAAATACGGCTGAAAGCATTTGGATATCTGCATTTCTAATTTTACATGGACTCTATTACGGACAATTGTTTTTTACGTTCTAGCGCCCTCTGGGTTACAGTGCTTTCTTGTCTACATTTTTGCCGTTCCCACTAACAGGGGTTGTACCGTGAGGTGCTGCTCTTTGAAGCGCGTGATAAGGTTTTATATATATATATATATATATATATACTCCTCAAACTGATCCGGCACTCTCCTCTCCTCTCCCACTGGGTCCTGGCTCCGGTGCCCTCCTCAGGGAATGGGTACCCTTCTATAACCTCCTCAAACAGGCGGCACTCAGAGGCTGTATCAATGGTGAAAACTTCCAGTGCTTTATTTCAACGTTTTGGGGGTCAAGCCCCCGTCTTCAGGAAAACACACTGTCTACAACGTTGTAGTGTGTTTTCCTGAAGACGGGGGCTTGACCCCCGAAACGTTGAAATAAAGCACTGGAAGTTTTCACCATTGATACAGCCTCTGAGTGCCACCTTTTTGAGGAGGTTTTATATATATATATATATATATATATATATATATATATTGCAGCAGGAATCACACTCATATCCAGATAACAGGAGGGTGCCAGATCTAGAGATAAACAGGCAAAAATGTCTTCAGCAGCATTGCAGCTAGACATTTTCCAGAAAAAAGTGTATCCGGATGATAGATAGAGAGATAGAGAGATAGATAAAGTCTAGTTAGACAGTCAATAGATAGACACCATATGTTAGACAGACATTTGGTCAAAAGGTCGACCTGCAGATGATCGACACAAAAAGGCATACACAGGGGTTTAAAACATTTTTTTACATGTTTTTGGACTTTTTCATACCATCTCTATCCCTGACTGCATAGAGTTCACTATAAACCTTGAGGCGAGCACAGCGAGCCACCGAATCCGAAGGACAGCAAGTGAAACAAGCCCCGCAAGGGGATGCCTTTCTACTGTTGGTGTCTATCATTTTATGTCGACCTTTTGACCCTGTCTACCTTTTGACCCTGTCAAACTTTTGTACTGTCTTCTTTTTTAATGTCTACCTTTTGACCCTGTCGACCTTTTTACCCTGTCGAGCTTTTGATTGTCTAAAATGTGGTGTCTATCTATTGACTGTCTAACTAGACACTGTCTATCTATTATACCACACTCAGGAAAAAGTGCTCAAGTTACAGTAGCATATTAGTATACTTTACATGCATCCGTCTACAGCACAGTACAACATGGGAGACACACCTCCATAATTCCCGTCGCTGTTTCGGTGCCAAAGATTGTGTAACACTAATGGTAACTTAGAGCAAATAAATATATGCAGAGCAATTATCTCACCTGTGGGTATGTACTCCACCTACCCTCGCAATAACAAGATCTCCTGCCATCCTCCATAGTGCCAATGCAGCACCGGCGCCGTGGTGGAAGTCACATCAGATGCCAGAACTGATAGTCGCAGCTTGTTGCAGGGGATTGTATTTTATATATATATATATATATATATATATATTTATATATCCACTTGTGGTCCGGCTCTCCATGTACGAATATTGCCGGGTGCCCTCACACAATCTGTAGTTATACTCTCTCCAAGTGTGGCACTCCTGAGCACATACACCATGACACTCATAGGCTGGTATGATTATGTTTCAGTGCCACCTTTATTAACTTGGCACTTCCATCCATCCCGCTTCCAGTCATGAGTGCCCCAGTGCCTGGAGAAGACATCAGCGCTGACTAATTTACATAACAGCCTCTCTACAAAAAAATAACTTTACATCAAAACACTTACACGAGACAAACACTTGATACCATCAATAAAATACACTTACCTTGACAAACAATATATACATATATACCAAACCCCAAAAAATAGAACATCAGAGAGTTACTGGAGGTACATATGCTCAATATAATTTGCTGTAAAGTATACACAAGAATTATATTGACAACCCCTTTATCACCTAAGGGGCAAGTCTGACAACTTCTACCTACAGTATAGCTACACCAGCTTACTTCACAGTACAATATTTCAATAGAATAAATTTACACCCTTCAAAGTTATAGGAACCGGACCATGTTACAAGGGGCTATGAAACCCGTACCAATATAACGCCTCACCTCACAAAAATATCTTAATGTGGACAGGCTATGTTTGGTCACGGCAAAATGCCTGGCCACCGGTTGTTCACTGGTCTCTGAGGCCAGCGCTAGGTGAATGGCATACTGACGCTGAGCCATACAAACTTTAAACTGGCAATCTGTTTTGCCTACATACAGTACATTTTAGCACAGGGGCATGTTAAATTATAGACTACAAATTGACTAGTACAAGTCAAAAAGTGACGGATGAAAAATGTAGCTCCTGAGTAAGGATGAAAAAAAACTGAACCAGTCTGTAAAAAGCCACATGTAGTACAACTGGGGCATTTTGAAGCACCTTTTATGTCATTGTCCCAAAAACAATTTAGGTTTACCAAGGTTGGTAATATCAGTGCGGACTACATAGTCCTTAATGTTCTTCCCCCTGCGATAACAGGACATTAACAGGGTCTCTTGTAGAGGTAAATCCTTGTCGGAAGACAACACTGGCCACAGTCGCTTAGCCTTCCGATTAATGGACACAATCATATGATTATATTTGTTAACCCAAATGTGACGTTTCTTGTTTTTAGATTTAACCTCTAACAATTGCTGTTGTGGGACAGACAAAGCTTTATTTTTCTGTATATCAATATTAGAAACACAGTAACCTCTCTCAATAAACTTCAGATACATAGCATCAACCATCCTCTCTATTACTACATATTCTAAGAGCCCTTAGAAACTGTGAATAAAGAAGCGCATCCTTTAAAGGATGGGGATGTGCACTTGAGGCCAGCAATAGGTTATTTCTATCAGTCGGTTTACAAAATAAAGAAGACTGAAATTGACTACCTGTTATAACAATTGTAACGTCCAAAATATTCACCGCTTTACTATCCATAGAAAACGTGAATTTTACGGGACTGTCAGTGGCATTGTGATCATTAATCAATTGACTAAATGTACTTTCAGTGCCCCTCCAGACTATGAAAAAACCATCTATATATCTATAGAACGCTCTGATGTTATTAGCAACCGATGAGTTTGAAAATAGATGTCCTGCTCAATCCCAAACATGAAGGTGTTG
The DNA here is from genome assembly GCF_028390025.1 of Pseudophryne corroboree. Classification (NCBI taxonomy): domain Eukaryota; kingdom Metazoa; phylum Chordata; class Amphibia; order Anura; family Myobatrachidae; genus Pseudophryne; species Pseudophryne corroboree. Next base: position 227,488,182 of record NC_086454.1, on the reverse strand, counting down.
GCATACAATGGGGCCACATTGGACCCCATCGCACACCCTGATAACTAGAGGTAAAAATCCCTGTCATGATAAAAATAATTTCTGATAACGACAAGTTCCAATAATGCTAAGGAAAATTGTAACTCTGGCCCATTGTAATGAACATTATTTGTCTACAAAAATTTGGTTGTCCCCATTCCCGAAGGCTTGTTCACATCACTGCACAACTCACGCTGAGTTGTGCAGTGATGTGAACAAGCCTTCGGGAGAAATGCGTTATCCGCACCAAATTATGTTGCTAATGATGTGAAGTCCATGGACCAATTAGCTTTCCATGCTCCTTTTCTCCTCCGGGCAGACTCGGGTACAGGTAAAAAAATTCTTTCAAGCCAGCTCTCATCCCATGATTGTGGAGGGATGCTCTGCAATGTCTAATGATACCAGGGTGTCACAGCCGCTCTAACAGGGAAAGCAGTATGGCTAATCTGTCTTCCTTCCGACCTGGTTGATTCCATGTCTGCCGCTCACTCATCCATCGTCCGCTGACTCCACATATGCAACGGAGCTCATGACGGTGTGACAGCAGAAGTGGGCAGCAATAGGATCGGTGGGCCAGCTTTTCAAATAAACCTCCTTTTTTCCATTTTCTAAATTCAAAGGTGTTCAGTGTATATACTAGTCTGATTACAATATGCAAAATATTAACGACGAATGTATGACACAGATTTAATACACAGATTTAATAGACTGATTTCAGGTATTGGTTATTAATACTATTAGGTTATCCATTTCTATGATCATGCACCAATAATAGTGAACGGCTTAAGATTGTTCTCATTTACAGCGACTGGGAGGGAGAGTGCAATTATTAGTGTAGCTGATTCTGTTGCCATCTATAAAAAGGGTTTGTTATTCTGATACAAATTGATTCACAGTGTCAGGAATTACCAACATATGGAAGAAAAATATATAATGCTTACTTTGTATCTTGATACATTTTCCTCAAAGAACCTGCATCATGGTATTTATACAATTATCTTTGTACTAGAGACCGAGGTGCTTTTTTTAGAATCAAGGAGGGGCTAATTTCTAAGTGTTCCAGTAAAAAGATACATACACTTATCATCATTGTCCTATAAGGGTTGGAAATATTTTCCTAAATCTGGACGCTTATAATTTTAATAAGATGTTAGTGGCTGAGTTATGCTTACGCATTTCAAGTTATGTCCGTGGTTTATTGAACTAATCAATTTAGACTAGCTATATTGTGACATGCATTTAAAGTGCTTGTAATATTGGATACAAATTTTGTATTGTAATTGATTCATGTGTGTATATATGGTTTGTCTATTTTTGATTTTGATTTTGACAAGCGCCACTGTAGTAGCTCCCGAATCCGCCGCCGCCGGGCAGGAAGTTCATGCGTTCCACCCGGCCGGAAGGAGGCTGGTTACCAACTGGCCAAACCGGGAAAAGTGTGCATGCCACCAGGCCGGAAGTGTCACTACATGCGTTCCACTCTAGCTACAATTCAGGACCCCAATCGCCTGGAATAACCATCGGGTTCAACTTCAAGGGGTTAACGTCCTACCAAGAAAAGGATTGTTAAGTAGCTAGAGTGGAACGCGGCGGATTATGGAGCTACTACAGCGGCGCTTGTCTGACACTGGCCCCGCTGTGGTGCGGGTGTGACAGCATCAGTAAAATATGTGTGTGTATTGATTGTTAGGTGCTCTGGGCCCTTGTTCTAGAAATGTGACTTGGAGGGAGGCTTGTTTGGTGATGCACCCATGAGTTCCGGGTACTTCCAGTCAGGGGGATTTAAAAGGCATCCAGCAGCTGATGGCAGGTATACAGCCCAGGAGAGATGGACTGCATCAGGAGTCCTGTAAGTAAGCACTGGCTCTGATACTCCTTACAGCTTTACATTATTTAATATTTAGTGATGGGTATTTTATGTCTGCATAGATTGAGGTAATCGGCTATATGCTACCTGAATGCCCTGGTTGCTGTATCTAAGTATATGCTGTCTGATTAACAGGTATGTCCTATGAGAGCTACTGAAGCAGTGGCTTGATATGGCTTGGCTGAGGGGTCCTGTCTGTAATATTTGGATAATTATATATTGCCATCTTAAGTATATGTCACTATCTGAACATGTGACACTGTCTATATATTGACGTCTCCAATGGCTACCTTTCCTTTGTCCTTCCCTGTATGTTATGGTTGGACTAATTGATATCAGGTGAGTTGGACTTTGTAAGAGGTGATGACATGGTGATTCATATGGTGAAGGTGGTGTTTTGTTAGACTCATATGATAACTTCACTAACGATGCCATTTGGAATTATTTGGTACTGGTTTTTGATAGGGATGTCTTCTCACTAGCTTTTTTTCACTCTCTATATATTTCTTGTTTTTTGCCATATGGCCTGGGAGGCGGAGTATTTAAATATTCATTTTTGTTTTTTGTTCTACACATATTACATGCCTATAATATCTGTTATACACATTACTATGATGTATTGCCGGTCTTGAAAAAGGTTAGTCATCAAACCGAAACGTTGACACCAAGGCTTTTCTGACGACAGCAATAAACCTTTGATCTTAGAAAACTATGGACTGATCTTTGTCTTCACGAGAGTGCACCCTCCACCTTGTTGAACTGTTGCTATTTCAAGTGGACCCAATTGGGGTCTATTGGGAGCACCTGCCATATTGGAACTGTTGAGATGAGAGTGCGGGATCTGCTTGGATATATATATATATATATAAGTGCCCCCCAAACAGTCTTCTTTTCTCATTTTCCTACTATTGGTAATAATCTGACTCAGGGGAGCAACACCAATCCTCATTAATGCATAAGTAATTTACATGATTATTCATGAAAAAAAAGAGGCATTTGGTCATTTTTTGAAGTTTAACCTCCTTTCATATATGAAACCATATTTACCCTCTTGGTAAAATTTTTGGGAAGGAGGGGTCTTGTGCGGAATATCTCACAATTTGTTTCTGCTGGTTTAAAGCTTACCTGCCACACTTATGGCTTTTAAAAGGTAAGGCAGTCACCAACACAACTTCACACATTTGCTTACCTGGTTTAAAGCTCACCTGCCAACTGACTTCTGACTTTCAAAGTGAGACAGTCACCAACACACCTAAACAGCAGCTGACCCAGGTTAAAGGTAAATGAGCTTAGGGGTGCATAAGAGAGAGATATGATCATAAATGAGCCAATGAAAAATTAACCCTATTATACACATATGGGAATCCACTGCACTTGCCATTCCCTGGAGAGGGGAGCACTCACGTAGTCCCCACCTAGGGTTACCGCCTCATCCCTTTAATTCTGGACAAATATTAATTACACAGGTTCTGTGGCTGTTTGACTTCAAGGCTCCATTTCACCTGTTTTTAATCAGCTACAGAACCTGTGTAATTAATATGTGTCCAGAATTAAAGGGATGAGGTGGTAACCCTATCCACACCCTTAGGTTGGGGTGCAGTGAGCTGTGACCACCTAACTAAAATATACATATACAAAAAACCATGCACTCTCCTTAGCAGTTTCATTCACCTTAATGCTTTAATATAGAACTAGATAAACAATGGGGTTTTGGTTTATGAATTGTACAATGCATGTAAGCTTGCAGTCCACTACACGGGACCCCATTTCACTGCAAGTCCTACTCTATCACATAAACTTTCACATGGATTTTTTTAGAGACATGGCAGTTGCAGCTTCATAGGAAAAAATGCAGTTCCAAGTTCAAAAACAGAAAAAAATATACAGTACTGTTCAAAAAAGTTTTAGGCAGATGTGCAAAGTACAAATGCTTTCAAAAATAAATTTGTCCATTGTTTATTTTTAGAAGTTAACAAAATGAAAAGTGAATAAACAGAATAGAAATTTAAATCAAATAAATATTTGGTGTGACCATCCTTTGCCTTCAAAACAGCATAAATTCTTCTAGGTACACTTGTGCACTGTTTTTGAAGTAACTCAGCAGGGAGGTCATTCCAAACATCTTGGAGAATTAACCACAGATTTTATGTGGATGTCGGGTTGCTCAAGCTCAAATCCTTCTGTCTCTTCATGTAATCTCAGACAGATTTGATGATGTTGAGATCAGGGAATAAATTTGGAGCCAATCAGATGCCTCCCTGATGATATTGCATGATGGATAAGTACCTGCCTGTATTTCTTGCATTGAGTACACCATTAATGCTGACCAAATCCCCAACTACATTTGCTGAAGTGCAGCCCCAAACTTGCAAGGAACCTCCACCATGCTTCACTGTTGCCTGCAGATACTCATTATTGTACCACTCTCCTGTACTTTGGTGAATAAACTGCCTTCTGTTACAGCCAAATAGTTCACATTTTGACTTATCAGTCCAGAGCACCTGCTGCCATTGTTCTGCACCCCAGGTCCTTTGTTTTCATGAATAGCTGATTTGCTTGGCTTTGTTTCCACATTGACAATATGGCTTTTGGTTGCAAATCTTCCATGAACACCACTTCTGCCCAGACTTCTCTGAACAGTAGATGGGTGTACCTGAGTCCCACTGGTTTCTGACAGTTCTGAGCTTTTGGCACTGCTGGACATCTTCCGATATTCAATGGAAGCAAGCATGATGTGTCTTTCATCTGATGCAATAAGTTTCTTTGGCCAAACACTGCAACTATGGTCCTCAACGTTGTCAGTTACTTTGTGCTTCAATGATGAGAATTACATTTCAGTTGGTACTCCAAACGTTGTAGTGTAGAATGAAACATAATGCATTAGTTCCAAATTTATACACTGCATGTTCAGGACCACTAAAGTTTTGGTGGCAGACTACAGTGCAAAATACATTAACATTTATAGTGAGACAACTTAATCAAAAGTCTGTGAACTAAGAATTACAATTGAAGCAATTTTTATTCTATGATACACAGTACATATTAGAGATAATGTCAACAATTATGCATAATAATATTCCTACCTCAGAGTGTCCTTCATTTGGCTGGATGTTGTGTTTTTTCTTTACAATGGCAAGGATCCTGTGATCATCAACCACTGTTGTCTTCCATGGATCTCTGAGCCTTTTTGTGTTGCCAGGCTCTTCAGTGCAGAAAAATAGGATTGTAATTACCTACCGGTAAATCCTTTTCTCGTAGTCCGTAGAGGATGCTGGGGTCCATTTTAGTACCATGGGGTATAGATGGTTCCGCAGGAGTCTTCGGTACCTTAAGACTTTTTAGCAGTGTGAACTGGCTCCTCACTCTATGCCCCTCCTCCAGACCCCAGTATAGGAACTGTGCCCGAGGAGATGGACAACTTCGAGAGAAGAATTTACATTAAACTAGTGGCAAGATTCACACCAGCTCACACCATACAAAACATGCCGCCTAACATGGTTTTCAACATAACCCATGATAACGTGAATGCATAACGCAACAGCTGTGAACATCTTACCACATGAGAACCTGTGTAAAAAGATAAAATGTAATTCTGCAGGAAAAATGAGCACTGGGCGGGCGCCCAGCATCCTCTACGGACTACGAGAAAAGGATTTACCGGTAGATAATTAAAATCCTATCTTCTCTTATGTCCTAGAGGATGCTGGGGTTCATTTTAGTGCCATGGGGATGTACCAAAGCTCCCAGTAAGGGCGGGAAAGTGCTAATGTTCCTGTAGAACTGACTGACCAAACTGAAGGTCATCAGCAGCCAAGGTGTCAAACCTGTAAAACTTAGCAAACGTGGTTGCCCCTGACCAAGTAGCTGCTCGGCAAATCTGCAATGCCGAGACACCCCGGGCAGCCGCCCAGGAAGAACACACTTTCCTTGTAGAGTGGGCCTTTACCGAACTCGGTAATGCCAATCCTGCCGTGGAATAAGCGTGCTGAATGGTACTTCTGATCCAATGCACAATAGTCTGCTTAGAAGCAGGACCCCCAATCTTGTCGGGGTCATAGAGGACAAACAAAGATTTTGTTTTCCTTATCCGAGCCGTTCTTGCAACATAAGTCCTCAACGCTCTGACGACATCCAAGGACTTTGAAACGGCTGAGGTGTTGGAAGCCACTGGCACCACCACAGGTTGGTTGATATGGAAATAAGACTCAACCTTTGGAAGAAAATGCTGACACGTCCGCAGTTCAGCTCTATGTTCATGAAAAATCAAATAAGGACTCTTGTGTGACAGAGCCCCTAATTCAGACACTCATCTGCCTGAGGCCAAGGCCAACAGCATGACCACTTTCCAAGTGAGAAACTTCAACTCTACCTCTTGTAGAGGCTCAAACCAGTCCGATTTAAGAAACTGCAATACCACATTAAGATCCCATGGCGCCGCAGGAGGCACAAAGGGAGGTTGGATGCGCAGAACCCCCTTCACGAATGTCTGGACTTCAGGAAGGGAAGCCAACTGTTTCTGAAAGAAAATGGACAAGGCCAAAATTTGGACCTTGATAGACCCTAATCTCAAGCCAGCATCCACACCCGCCTGTAGAAATAGGAGAAGATGTCATAATTTAAACTCCACCGCAGGAGACTTCTTGGATTCACACCAAGATACATATTTTCTCCAAATACGATGGTAATGTTTGGACGTTACCCCTTTCCTGGCCAGAATAAGTGTGGCAATGACTTCATTGGGAATACCCTTACGGGCTAGGATCTGGCGCTCAACAGCCATGCCGTCAAACGCAGCCGCGGTAAGTCTTGATAAACAAACGGCCCCTGCTGAAGCAGGTCCTCGCGACGGGGATAAGGCTGAGGATCTTCCAGTAACAACTCCTGAAGAACTGGATACCAAGCCCTCCTTGGCCAGTCTGGAGTAATGAGAATTGCTCGAACCCTTGTTCTTCTGATGATCTTGAGAACTTTTGGTATTAGAGGAAGTGGAGGGAACAGATACACGGACTCAAACACCCACTGGGTCACCAGTGCATCCATTGCTATTGCTTGTGGGTCTCTCGACCTGGAACAATATTTCTGAAGCTTCTTGTTGAGACATGATGCCATCATATCTACTTGAGGAATGCCCCAATGATCTGCTACCTCTGCAAAGACTTCTGGGTGGAGGCCACATTCTCCTGGATGGAGATCATGTCTGCTGAGGAAGTCTGCTTCCCAGTTGTCCACTCCCGGAATGAAAATTGACGACAGAGTTTTGCATGTCTTTCTGCCCAGAGGAGTATTTTTGTCACCTCTGCCATTGCCGCTCTGTTTTTTTGTTCCGCCCTGGTGGTTTATGTAAGCTGCTGCCGTTACATTTTCTGACTGGATCTGTATGGGACGATCTTGAAGAAGGTGTGCCGCTTGATGAAGGCTGTTGTACACAGCTCTCAATTCCAGAATGTTTATGTGAAGGAGTACTTCTTGACTTGAGCATCATCCTTGGAAGCTTTCCCCTTGTGTGACTGCTCTCCAACCTCGGAGGCTTGCATCTGTGGTCACCAGGATCCAAGTCTGAATCCCGAACCTGCGTCCCTCCAGGAGGTGAGAACTTTTAAGCCACCACAAGAGTGAAATTCTGGCTTTTGTTGACAGGATTATCCTCCGGTGCATGTGTAGGTGCGATCCGGACCACTTGTCCAGTAGGTCCCATTAGAACACCCTGGCGTGGAATCGGCCAAATTGTAGAGCCTCGTAGGCCACTACCATCTTCCTTAGCAGGCGGATGCACTGATGAATCAATATGCATGCTGGTTTTAAAACTTGTTTGACCATCCTCTGGATCTCCAGAGCCTTTTCCACCAGTAGGAATACTTTCTGTGCTTCCGTGTCCAGTATCATTCCCAGAAATGATAACCTCATTGTGGGTTCCAATTGTGATTTTGGAAGGTTTATGATTCAACCGTGCTGTTAAAGCACTATAAGGGAAAGTGCAATGTTCTGCACTAGTTTCTCCCTGGATCTCGCTTTTATGAGGAGGTTGTCCAAGTATTGGATGACTTTGATTCCTTTCTTGTGAAGAAGAACCATCATCTCCGCCATCACCTTGGTGAATATTCTCGGAGATGTGGAGAGCCCGAAAGGCAATGTTTGGAACTGGTAGTAGCAGTCCTGAACCGCAAACCTCAGGTATGCCTGATGCTGCGGGTAGATGGGAACATGTAAATAAGCATCTTTGATGTCCATCAATACCAGAAAATTCCTTTTTCTCCAAGCTGGAGATCACCACTCTCAGAGATTACATTTTGAATTTGAACCTTTTCAAATAAAGGTTCAGAGTCTTTAGGTTTAAAATCGGTCTGACCGAGCCATCCGGTTTCGGCACTACAAACAGGCTTGAATAAAACCCTTTTTCCTGTTGTGACACAGGAACTAAGGAAATTATGTTGTCTTGACATACAGATGTAGCCACCTTTATCTTGACTGGCTGAGGCGTTTGTCCCGATCGAGCATACGCAGCGTCCCGGGGTGTAGGGAGGCGCGCCTAGTCACAGAGAGGCGTACCTAATCCCACGGAGAGCGTTTGGCGTTACCTTTACATGTAATACCTGTGATCATCCACCAGATGTCGCTTTTTACAATCACCACTGCGCATGCGTGTGGTCTCCCGTAAAATACAATACTGAAATATATAATTAGGACTACTTTACTAAGGCGTCTCATTACACTGCATACAGTAAATACTTTTTACGCTGCATTATTTAATACAGTAAATACTCATTATGCTGCGTTATTTAATACAGTATATACGGTACAGATGCAAATAGTACAGCATACAGTATATGATCCATCTACAGTACTTTATGAATATGTGAGCATCCAAGTCCCGCAGACAAAACAACATAAAACCAGTAGTGTATACTGTCGCAAATGGACATGTTAGAAGTTCACTATTGCCTCTTGAGATTAGGAATTTTGTACAGTGTGTTAGCGTCCTAATCCCATAGCCATTACAGCATAATCAAACCCAATGGATTTATTCATCTGTCTGCGGCGAAGTGGTGAAGTGTTCCGCTTCCTATACTCATAGTCCCGGGTTCGATTCCTAAAGTACAAATGCATGTTAGTTTTTTTCAGACACCTTATTATTATTTTTATTCACATAAACCAGGGCAAAGCTGCAGGAGCGGTTTTACTGTTGAGGTTCTATGCTCCGTACAGTACACATACAATTCTGTAGCAGGGTAGACTCAATAGAAATGGCTACCACCTATGACTCCTTGCCCCATGGAGGCCCTAGGCAACAGAGCAAATAGCAGTCCAGATTTTGCAGGCTATGGGGCAATGCTGAAGGATCGTCACAATCCCCTAGCTAAAAAACACAGGGGCGATAGGAATAAGTGAGGTCTATGCACATTGCGGTACACCGGACTCGATCGCATAGCACACTGGCAAAATGGCCACTGCCCCTGAACCCCCACCATGTGGCAGGCAGCGCTCGGATATGGAGTGAGAGATGGTATAAGTTTTGCAGGCTACGGTGCAATGCTGAAGGAGCGTCACGAACCCCTAGCCAAAATACACAGGGGCGATAGAGATAAGTGAGGTCTATGCACATTACGTTACACCGGGCTCGATCGCATAGCAAACTGACAAAACACAAGTTTTACATAAAGCAGGGCAAAGCTGCAGGAGAGTTTCTACTGTCAAGGTTCTATGCACTGTACGGTACACATACAATTCTATAGCAGGGCAAACTCAATTGAAATGGCTACCGCCTGTGACTCCTAGCTACATGGAGGCACTCGGCTATGGAGCAAGTAACAGCACAGATTTTGCAGGCTACGGGGCAATGCTGAAGGAGCGTCAGAATTCCCTAGCTAAAATACACAGGGGTGATAGGGATAAGTGAGGTCTTTGCACATAACGATACACCGTAAAGTTCCCCATGGTTTTGATTATGCCTTTTCTTTGAACAAGGTATTTTCCACTGCCACGCCCTACCCCCATCCCACTTTCCCTTTCCCCCCTGGGAGCCTGCAAAGTACATGCAGTAGACAGGGAGGGAGTTCTGATCAGGTTACAAGACATGTGCAACAGTATACTACTGTATGTAGGAAAATCCCCCGCCCACTCTGATTTATGTGAAACCTGTGTGCACCCTTCCATTGAATGTATAACAAAGAAAAAAATAATAATAAAGTGAATGTTACAGGAGCACATTAAAAAAAAGGTTGGCACTTCCTTCCCATTGGTGTTGGTTTATGCCTTAGGGGACTCGGACGCTAATACTTGTATTTCAAGAGCACGGTATTTTCCACCGCCTCTCCATACCCCCATCGCCCTTCCCCCCTGGGAGCCTGCACAGGTCATGCAGTGGACAGGGAGGGAGTTCAGGTTAGGTACAATACACAAATGCCGACGATCTACAGTACTGTGTTACTCAGTTAGTTGCGTCGGAATACACTAATTTATACTCATTACCGCTGTGTATTTGTATATAGCGGAATGAATCGCTGCTGCAGATTTACTTTGATTTATGTGAAACCTGTGTGCACCCTTTCATTGAATGTATAACAAAGAAAAAATAATAATAAAGTGAATGTCATGGGAACATATAAAAAAAAAGGTTGGCACTTTGGGACTCTCAGCGTGGGAGGTGTGAGCCTTCATCGCTAGGTTGGTATGGAAGGGGAGACAATTAGCTACTGGAGGGTACCAACCCCAAGTTTCTGTGACCCCCACAAGGCTCATGGCAAGCGTCGGAACCCATGATGGGTCTGAATTAACGGGCCCATTATAGTCAATGGGAAAATGGGTCCACTTTGCGTACTAATATCTCTGGTTCTGGGTGTCCCAGAGACTCACGACTGGTACCATACAAAAGAGGAGACTCTTGGCTTTCGGGGCATACCAACCACTAGTTTATGTGACACTGGAAAGGGAAACGGGAAGCAACCGTATTTCAGGTCCCCTCCAGTTGTCTGCCTAGCTTGCACAGGATGCAGGGTTTCTGGCTAGATAGGAAATACTGTACAGAAATGCTAAGCATGGTAATTTGACATCCAGGAACATAGGGAGGAGTTTTTATCTCTCTCCATTATACTTAGAAAAATTACACTTGCCACTGTACGTTACAAGCTGTTCGTGCTAATTAGTACACTAGTATAACATACTGTACAGAGATACTAAGGACAGTGATTTGGCATCCACGAACTTAGGGAGGAGCTTTAATCTCTCTTCATTGTAATCTTTCTAAGTATAATGGAGAGAGATAAAAGCTCCTCCCTAAGTTCCTGGGTGCCAAATTACAGTCTTTAGTATCTCTGTATTCTATGTTCTACTAGTGTACTAATTAGCATGAACAGCTTGTAACGTACAGTGGCAAGTTTAATATTTCTATGTATAATGGAGAGATAAAAGCTCCTCTGTTAGTTCCTAGATGTCAAATCACCGTCCTTAGTATCTCTGTAGAGTATGTTCTACTAGTGTACTAATTAGCACGAACAGCTTTTAACTGAATGCCAAATCACCGCACTTAGTATCTCTGTACAGTATGTCCTATTAGGGTACTAATTAGCACGAACAGCTTGTAACGTTCATGGCATGTTTAATCTTTCTATGTATAATGTAGAGAGATAAAAGTTCCTCAGTAAGTTCCTGGATGCCAAATTACCGTACTTAGTATCTCTGTACAGTATGTTCTATTAGGGTACTAATTAGCTGTTCGTGCTAATTAGTACCCTGATAGAAAATACTATACAGAGATACTAAAGACGGTGATTTGGCAACCAGGAACTTATGGAGGAGCTATTATCTCTCTACATTATACATAGAAAGATCAAACCTGCCAGTGTACGTTACAAGCTGCTCGTGCTAATTAGTACACTAGAAGAACATGCTGTACAGAGATACTACGGACAGTGATTTGGCATCCATGAACATAGGGAGGAGCTTTTATCTCTCTCCATTATACTTAGAAAGATTACAATGGAGAGAGATAAAAGCTCCTCCCTAAGTTCCTGGATGCCAAATCACTGTACTTAGTATCTCTGTACAGTGTGTTCTACTAGTGTATTAATTAGCACGAACAGCTTGTAACATACAGTGGCAAGTTTAACCTTTCTATGTATAATAAAGAGAGATATAAGCTCCTCCCTATGTTCCTGGTTGCCAAATCACTGTCCTTAGTATAGCTGTATAGTATTTTCTTTTAGGGTACAAATTAGCACGATCAGCTTTTAACTGAATGCCAAATCACCGTACTTAGTATCTCTGTACAGTAAGTTCTAGTAGGGTACTAAATAGCACGGACAGCTTGTAACGTACAGCGACAAGTTTAATCTTTCTATGTTAAATGGAGAGAGATAAAAGCTTCTCTGGAAGTTCCCAGATGCCAAATCACCATCCTTAGTATCTCTGTACAGTATGTTGTACTAGTGTACTAATTAGCACGAACAGCTTTTAACTGGATGCCAAATCACCATACTTAGTATCTCTGTACAGTATGTTCTATTAGGGTACTAATTAGCACGAACAGCTTGTAACGTACAGCGGCAAGTTTAATCTTTCTATGTATAATGGAGAGAGATAAAAGCTCCTCAGTAAGTTCATGGATGCCAAATCACCGTACTTAATGTCTCTGTACAGTTTGTTCTATTAGGGTACTAATTAGCTGTTTGTGCTAATTAGTACCCTAATAGAAAATACTATGCAGAGATACTAAGGACGGTGATTTGGCAACCAGGTACTTAGGGAGGAGCTTTTATCTCTCTATATTATACAAAGAAAGATTAAACTTGCCACTGTACGTTACAAGCTGTTCGTGCTAATTAGTACACTAGTAGAACAGACTGTACAGAGATACTAAGGACAGTGATTTGGCATCTAGTAACTTACAGAGGAGCTTTTATCTCTCCATTATACATAGAAAGATTAAACTTGCCACTGTACGTTACAACCTGTTCGTGCTAATTTGTACACTAGTATAACATACTGTACAGAGATACTAAGGACAGTGATTTGGCATCCACGAACTTAGGGAGGAGCTTTAATCTCTATCCATTGTAATCTTTCTAAGTATAATGGAGAGAGATAAAAACTCCTCCCTGACTTCCTGGATGCCAAATTACCATCATTAGTATCTATGTACTCTATGTTCTACTAGTGTACTAATTAGCACGAACAGCTTGTAAGTAGAGTGGCAAGTTGAATCTTTCTATGTATAATGGAGAGAGATAAAAGCTCCTCTGTAAGTTCCTAGATGCCAAATCAACGTCCTTAGTATCTCTGTACAGTATGTTCTACTAGTGTACTAATTAGCACGAACAGCTTGTAATGTACAGTTGCAAGTTTAATCTTTCTATGTATAATGGAGAGAGATAAAAGCGCCTCTGGAAAATCCTAGATGCCAAATCACCATCCTTAGTATCTCTGTACAGTATGTTCTACTAGTGTACTAATTAGCATGAACAGCTTTTTTACCGGATGTCAAATCAACGTACTTAGTATCTCTGTACAGTATGTTCTATTAGGGTACTAATTAGCACGAACAGCTTGTAATGTACAGCGGCAAGTTTATTCTTTCTATGTATAATGCAGAGAGATAAAAGCTCCTCAGTAAGTTCCTGGATGCCAAATCACTGTACATAGTATCTCTGTACAGTATGTTCTATTAGGGTACTAATTAGCTGTTTGGAAATCCACGAACTTAGGGAGGAGCTCTTATCTCTCTCCATTATACTTAGAAAGATTACAATGGATAGAGATAAAAGCTCCTCTCTAAGTTCCTGGATGCCAAATTACTGTACTTAGTATCTCTGTACAGTATGTTCTACTAGTTTACTAATTAGCACGAACAGCTTGTAACATACAGTGGCAAGTTTAACCTTTCTATGTATAATATAGAGAGATAAAAGCTCCTCCCTAAGTTCCTGATTGCCAAATCACCGTCCTTAGTATCTCTGTATAGTATTTTCTATTAGGGTACTAATTAGCACAGACAGCTTGTAACGTACAGCGGCAAGTTTAATCTTTCTATGTATAATGGAGAGAGATAAAAGCTCCTCTGTAAGTTCCTAGATGCCAAATCACCGTCCTTAGTATCTCTGTACAGTATGTTCCACAAGTGTACTAAATAGCACGAACAGCTTTTAACTGAATGCCAAATCACAGCACTTACTATCTCTGTACAGTATGTCCTATTAGGGTACTAATTAGCACGAACATCTTGTAACGTACATGGCAGGTTTAATCTTTCTATGTATAATGCAGAGAGATAAAAGCTCCTCAGTAAGTTCCTGGATGCCAAATCACCGTACTTAGTATCTCTGTACAGTATGTTCTATTAGGGTACTAATTAGCTGTTCATGCTAATTAGTACCCTAATAGAAAATACTTTACAGAGATACTAAAGACGGTGATTTGGCAGCCAGGAATTTACAGAGGAGCTTTTATCTCTCTACATTATACATAGAAAGATCAAACCTGCCACTGTACGTTACAAGCTGCTCGTGCTAATTAGTACACTAGAAGAACATGCTGTACAGAGATACTACGGACAGTGATTTGGCATCCACGAACTTAGGGAGGAGCTTTTATCTCTCTCCATTATACATAGAAATATTAAACTTGCCACTGTACGTTACAAGCTGTTCGTGCTAATTAGTACACTAGAAGAACATAATGGGGACTTGGACTCATACAGTTCTTGCATTTCAAAAGCACAGTATTTTCCACCGCCTCTTGCTAGCCCATCGCCCTTCCCCCACTGGGAATTTGGGGGCTCGATCCTTTGGACCTACAAATCTCAATCTCTTCATCAAATTCTTAAAGGGGTGTGCCAGCCAGCCAGCAACTGAGGACGGAAGGAATATCCCAGGATCATTACAGCACTGGTAAGTATAGAATATCATGGTATGTGCTATATGCCAGTACATGCTGTTTCTATACCTGCGTTTCTATACCTGCCAGCTGTCTGTGTGATTTTATTTTTATAATATGAGAATTAGGAGTGAGTAGATTGACTAAGCTAGGAAAATAACTCAGGGACCTGTTTGTTGTTGCATGTAAATGTGGTAAATGTAATCCAAAAGTTGTGATATTGACAAAAAAAATAGAAACCTCTGTTTTTCACCCTATGAGTAATTGTGTGAGTGAAAGCTTTGAACCACCTTCACAGAGTTTGGATGTGTTCCAATCTGAGCTCATAGTATCACGTGCCCATCGTTAACGCTGCAAGTGACAGATAAGATAAGGGCCAAAGTAATGTGAAAACACATAGATCGCCTCCCTCTTGAATAGACAGCTACATATGTGTGCAAGAGTGTAAAAGAGTATGAATAGGGTGATTACCCGAGGTTATAATTGATTATTGTAATTATACTGTAATACTGTGCTGCTGCTGATTGTTTTAATCATATATGGATTCTGGTAAATAACAGAATCTATGGACTAGAGTCCCAAGTATATTCTGAGTCTGTTTGCTAACCTTGTTTATTAACATTGATTATTGTGCACAAAAGAACTGAACAACTCTAAAGAGGTGTTGTTTTAACCATAACCTGAGTCTGTTTGCTAACATTGTAGTGCACTCTAAGGGTGTGTACACACGGTGAGATAAATCTGTAAGATTTTGACTATATAGTCAAAATCTTATGAAAAGTTAGTGCATATCTCATGGTGCTAGGCAGCTTGCGATACAGATTCGATCCCGATGCGCGCTCCTGTGGGGTCGGTATCGTAAGGCTAGATAGACTGTGCAGGCAAGTCAATCTTGACTATCTAGTGTACAATCTAGTACAAAGTATAGTCAAAATTGGCACTTAGTCAAAATCGTACATAGACAAAATCTCAAGCACAGATAGTCAAAATCTGTCCTAACTGGGCTCTGGGGGAGTTCAAGGGAAATCGCATAGTCAAAATTGAACATAGCAGGGATCTCACCGTGTGTACACACCCTAAGAGACAAGCAATTTTTAACTTGGCGTGTTGCTTTGTGATTGTAGTTGTAATTAAGGGACTACTGCTGCTTTCAATGATAGACGTATCGCGTGTGTGAAGTGACGGCTGCTCTGGAGGACAGCCAATAATTCCGCATATGGAAGGGCAGGGAGGATTAACTCTAAGTGTGCATATCATGTATGGAAGAATGTTCCATACTGCACCAATCTTGGATAGTACTGTGAGCAAGGGGTACAGTCTACAGAAAATGTGAGAAAAACAAAAAAACATGTACATGTTAGAGTATTTCAGTGATGGATGCTGTGGGGTGTGGCCTGATCAACCAATACTGACCGCAGTATCGACATTGAAATGTGAAAACTCACATTCAACTTATGGGCGCCCAACTTATGAAAATAGACTATAAAACTATATATCATTTTGTGTTTTATGGTGTCTTGTATGTCGAACATGAAAGTTCAGTGTTTGTTCTGTTAAGTATAGTCTCAGATTTGTGTTTAACACAGAAACTTTCTGTCTGTGATTGTTTGGCATGTTTACAAGTCTTGTGAATAATGTTTATATATGTGCTGAACTGAGGAAAGAAAAATAGAGTTAAAGATTTGAGTGTTCATGTTCAAATGGCTTTTGGCAGATCTAAAAGATGTGTAATTAAAATATGTGTTTATCTGGTGTTATTATTTAACTTTAAAGTGAAGTTTCCATATGGTATTGTTTTAATACCATATGGATTGTATTGCGATATAAAGAAGAAAAATAATTTTTTTTCCCTGTAAAATAAGTAAAAAGCCTTCAGTCTCCAACGCTGTGTAGCACGGAGAGCTAGGGAGCTGTAACAGCCCAGACTTGTGCCCGCCTTCCTGCATAAGGCCATGACGTAGTGAAGAGAAAGAAAAATAAAGTGTTCAGTGAGTTTTGACTTTTTTTTCATCTAATGAGATGGATCATAATAAGCATAAGCATGCTAGATATGTTTTGTGCTACAAATGCTGTTGGAAGACAATGATTTGTAATTTTAAATGTTTGTTATACAAACGATCTATTCTATTTTTAAGATAAGAACTAATTTAGAAAACTGAGATCTTAAACAGATAGTCTGTAGAGAGAGCTGCCAATAAAAAAAAGGGTGTAGTTACAGGAGCATAACTGTAATCAGGAAAAATCCCAGCAGCATAAACAGGCTAGAAATGTCAACGCAGATGTCCATTTTATGGTGCACTACAGGCACCAGGAATGCTCTCTCCCCCTCCTGTTTTCCTTCCTCCCGCTCCCTTCAAAGCGTACAGAACTAACAGATCTGCATCTGGCAGACAGTCAAGAAGACTACGCCCAAACAATACTTCTCCCTCGCAGATGTGGGCTGTACGGGGGTGAGTTTTCGAAGCTGCAGCAGCTAGAATCATAGGGAAAGATAAAGGTATCATTCTGTAAAGTATATGCTGTAAATCACAGATTGCTACAAGCAATTAATCACTACGCTTCCAGTATTAACATACTTTTAGGCAATTCTTAAAATTTACTTGGAAGAAACCTAATTTTGTAAGATACAGTGTAAAATATACTGTATCACGGATGAGGTATTTCTACAGATTCCAGAAAGTATAGAGTAGGGACAGATTTAGTTGGATACATAGCATACATATATATCACTTGCCCTGTGATTCTATAAATGAAGGTAAAGAATATGCTTGCTAAAATCCATAACAAAGTATAGGCATTGATATATTAGATATATATTGCAAAGGTTCTTAGTGGACTGCATGATATGCAGTGATAAACCAGGTTTCGTAGCCAGAAAGTGTGGGGGTATGATTGTATAGAAAAGCTATACAGATAATGTGAGCATTTTTGATAAGTTTGTCTGAATAAGTAAGTTTTCAGGGAATGCTTGTAAAGTATGTGGCAAGGCATTCCATAGAATGGATGCAGTCCAAGGAAAGTTGTAGTTGTGCATGGAAGCAAGTAATGAGTGTGGATGAGAGATGTAGATCTTGTAAAGAGTGGACTGAGTGGACTGGCCAGTCTGAGAGATATTTTGAGATAAGCAAAGAAATGTATAGTATGTTGATGTAGTGTGGTTACGTGTGTAAGTAATGGTAGAATATAGGCTACCCAATGAGAAAAAATTGATGTTGATGAAATAGATTACACTGTATTGGACTAGATTATTCAAAAGATTTATAGACAATCTTTCTTTGTACTTGAAAAAAATAAAATAACCTACATACTTTTGTACCTACAGATGATGTACCCAGTATGTGGATGATATACCTTTGTGCTCTAACTTATTTGAAGTATCGGTGTCAGATACTAAACAGTTGTGTTTTCTTGCACAACAGGACACAAGGTGTCGCAAGACAAAAATTCAACGGTGTGCTGACAAAGTTAACTACCTAGGTCATTATTTGGCACTAGGCCAAAGACAGTTAAACCCTCAGAGGGTAGAGCCTTGGTACACATTTATTAAGAGATATATATGTATGACCAGATGATAAATCTCTTAATACAGTAATTTTTTTTGAAAGTGCTATGTGCATGCATTCAAGTTCATAACCAAAGAAATTATAAAAGGCAATACAATATATTACACTTTATCATGAATAAGACGTTATGGGTACACAGTCAGAGCCAAACCATCAACTTATGTATAAGCAAGAACAAAAAAAATTATGTTTAGATTTGTGGTTAAGCAGTAGATTTTGTATGATGTGTACATCCTACCTCTGACAGTATACAACTTTGATACAGCTGCATACTTGTCTTCCTCACCCTCAAAAGTGGGGAGTATAAGGAATACATTGCATTTAAAAACTGACTGTAACAGGAGAATACTTTCTCTAGCATCCATAGGGGATACTGGGATGGTGAATTACAGTGTGTTAACTGAAATTAGTATGTGAATTAGTGAATTAGTAATAGTAAAGTGTTGCTGCCGACTTTTGCCATGGGAAATGTCATGAGTTATGCAAATCTAAGGGTAACTAGCATGAAATAGATTGCACAAGCTTTCTACGGTAGGATGAAGTTTAATGGAGAAATATACATTGTGTTCTGGCATTTGACCAAAATAACAAATTATGTGATAATGAGAGGGATAGTGGTGGTGATAAAGAAAGCTATAGCATGTTTACTGCGGATGTTTGGGTTGATTATAAACAACATTGTTTTAATACAACATAGTTTAATGCTAAAAAGTAACTATAGTATGTGTAACAGGTGTTAAGGGGTGAAGTAAAGCGCAACGGAGTTTGCTGCGCTATTTGAGAAATGAATAAGGTCAGATGTGTGCTATATTGTTTCAAAGGCAGTAAAGTTTCTTTACTGATAGAAAGAGTTTATAGGAGTTTGGAAAATATTTTTCAATTAATATGTGTAATGTTGAGAATAAAAGTCATAATTTGACAGGGAAGGTCTAAAGAATTAAGCATTATTAATCTACAAAGGAGACAGGAATGGAAGAATTTAAATCATGGCATGGTCCAATCGTTGGTTCAATAGTGGTAGAATTACACCTAAGCCTCTGCTTAGTCTCTCTTCTGTATAATTTTTTTTGTTATTCTTTTTTTTTTTAAATCCAGCAAAGATATATTATCCATAGACTGATTCAAAACTACAAAATGATTTGACTGTTAAAATGTGTCACACAAATTATTTAAACAGTTACAAGAGGGGGGGCGTGGCCTGACCGGGTTAGAGGACAGCAGCATTCCTGTAAAGCTCCCACCACACACCTTTTAAAACAACATCTTGCACCTACTACAGCCTTGTGAGAGTGCTCCCTGCCCTGACCCCTTTACCTCCTGCCACTGGCGGTCAGCTCGGCGAAGCGCTGCGGAGCCGGGAGACGCTTCCAGAGGTCTCTGCGGGTTGCGGCCTTCGCCCCCAGTCAAGCCGGGGACTCGATTTCCGCTGCTGCCCGGCGGCTGAGCTCCACGCCGGAGATCGCGGGGACACGGGACCGCGGGCGCCGCTGCCTGTCCATCCAGCAGCCTCACAACACCTGTCTCCCCTCCAGGGGCCTGGCGGACTACACTGAAAAACAGGGCAACTAGCCCTGCACCACATCAAAGGAGGTGAGAGTATTTTAGAGCAGTGGATCCATCACTCTGGCATTTGCTGCTGCGGCAGCCATTTTACATCCAGCTAGCAAGCTCTCTCCAGCATTATAACATCATGCCTGCCTAACTCTATCACATACCCTTTATCACTCTCCCTCCTGGTGCTGGTTTCTCTCCTTGGCAGTGTTGTTGGATATCAAAAAACCTCACATTGAAATTGTATGAACATATACCACTGGCTAGACTTACACCTCAGTTTCATACATTTCTATAACCCTTATTATTATATCTGCAGTACCCCTGAGCACCCGGTCTGTTGCTACCTGTGGATTTTATCATCATCCAATCCTCCCCCACAGTTCCTGTGATTTCTATTTCTATAATTCCGATTATCCCAATTGCAGTCCCTGTGATCTTCAGTATATTGTGGAGGAACCTGCGGTGCTGCTGGTCAGACCTCAGTCCTTCGCTACAATATGAATTGAGATTCCTATTTGCTCTGCCAGGGATGCATTCACAGGAAAAATCATCCACAAGTTTTGATATGTAACTGTGCTTATGTGATGCGCTGATAGCCTTCTTCGCAGGCCTCAACTTAATCAACTAATCGGCTTCACTACAACTCCGACACTTGCCTCTTAGGTCCAAGCTACTGCTTATATGGAAAAATACCTCACATCCTCTGCATCCACGTAGCCTCTTCAACAACGCCAGGAGAAACGTAGAGCTGACGCAAATATAACTTCTGATGCAGACACCATGGCTATGTCTCCAGCTGCCAAAAAGTCAGTAGCTCCTCCAGACTCATATGTTACCTACAATGATGTCGTGGAGGCAATCAAGGCGACCATGGGGCCATTATTATCACAAGCAGTATCGGATATCACCTCGCAATTAAACCGTCTCACTCATCGTGTTGAAGAAACGGAACACAGGGTCAGCACCTTGTTTCAAGATGTTTCACAGCTTACTCATGTAGTTCCCAAACTAGAGAAGGACAACTATCATCTCTGGAATAAGGTAGACGACCTGGAGAATCGATCGAGAAGAAATAACATTCGCCTCGTGGGTCTTCCAGAATCAGTTAAGGGGCCAGCATTAGCCCACTTTGTGTGTTCTACCCTACCGACCATTTTGGGTGTTGAAGCTGAATGCCGTGACCTTGTCATAGAAAGAGTTCACAGAGTGGGTCACCAGTCGTCCTCTACTGCTAACCGCCCACGGGTAGTCCTTTTTCGCTGTCTCAACTACCTACATAAACAGACATTGTGGTTGGCCTCCCGCAACAAGAACCCTATTTTATGGGAATCAGCAAGGCTATACCTCTTAAAAGACTTTTCAGTTGAACTGTCTCGAGCACGAAAAGCCTTCTCTCCCATATGCTCCCGTTTGGTTGCTGATCACTGAAAATTTGCTTTGATGTATCCGGCCAGACTTCGACTATTCGATGGAACGTCGTACAAAGATTTCAATACCCCCGCTGATGCTGAAGCCTTCTTGGCGGAAGCTGGTAATGCTTCATCTCAAGCAGACATTACTGACCCGCCTTCTACCACTCACTAATCTACACGGTGTTCAGAATAGATTACTCCACTACTTCTCCTCATGGCTCTTGCTCTCTGAACATTAGTAGGCTTACATTGGTATCTTTATACATGTTCGGGTGTTAAAGCTTGGACTTAACAACTACTGATGTTATCTCCTAACTTTGTTTGAGGCCTGCAAAATTAATCTATGGTATAATATGCTTAATAAGGCTATTCAAGCACATTGTACTTTATTGGTTTACTTATATATTACCTATCCTTCTTTTAAGGATGTTGGAATTATTTGTTCTGTTTTGCATATGTCATCCGTCATTTTTTCCCTGTCTGTCTGTTTGTCTTTTTCCTCCTGTTCTTTCCCCCTCCCCCCTTCCCTCTCTCTTTTTGATTGACAGGTTGAGTCGGGATGTTCCTTTCTGGTCCTTGTTTAACACCCCCATCATGTAAATGTCAGTACGGATAGGTACGTGGAATGTGGGAGGGATCAACTCCCCAGCTAAAAGACGTAAGATACTTACTTATATCTCCAAGTTGAAACTAGACATTGTCTGCCTTCAGGAGACACATTTAACTCATTCTGAATCACTGAAGTTGCAGATATTGGGTTGGAAATTATTAGCAGCTGCTCCATTCAATTCCAAATCACGTGGAGTAGTTATTCTAGTCAAAAAATCCTTACCCATCTCTATCTCTGCTTCGGTGATCGATCCTGAAGGTCGTTATCTGATTGTAGAAATTTTACTCAATAAGTCCCCATATGTCTTATGTACGATCTATGCTCCGAATGTCTATAGGAAATCCTTCTTTTCCAATTTACTGGCCAGATTATTACCTTATAGCTCAAGCCCCCTCATTTTATTAGGGGATTTTAATCTTATCTCCTCTCCTATACTAGACAAATCCACCCCACAAAAGTCTCCCCCCTGTCTCCCAAAATTGGGGATCCCAGCCCTTTCTGATCAACTCTGCTTGGTAGATGTTTGGCGTGCAATGCATCCGACCGACAAGGACTATACGTGCCTGTCGGCGGCACATCAAACTCTTTCTCGCATTGATTATATTTTACTAGCTTCCTCCTTATTTCCTACAATACATGATGCTTCCATTGAACCTATAGGTTTATCGGACCATGCACTAGTCTGGATTACACTGCAGACCACAATAGACAAAGGTACTTTTAGACTCTGGAAATTTCCTAATTATCTGTCTCAATCCGTAACATTTCGCCAGAAAATAGAGGCCGCATTGATGGACTTTAAACATACTAATTTGGATTGTGAGTCCTCAAATCCTTCTTTATTTTGGCAAACGGGTAAGGCATTCCTCCGAGGTGTCATTATCTCATATGTCGCGGCTGAGAACAAACGTTTAGCCACATCTTATTTGGACTTACAATCCAAGTTGACTGAGTCTTATCAAGCATATAAAACTGCCCCTTCACCATCTAATAAACTAGCTTATAACACAGCGAAAGTTCACTTTGATGAATATTTTAAACTTAAAAGCGAACGTACACTTTTCACTACTAACTACAAATTCCATAAATTTGGTAACAAGACAGGACGCCTTCTTTCCAATCTTCTAAGAGGCTCGCAGCCGCACATGCTAGTTCACCCCCTCCGTCGTGAAGATGGCTCCTTAACAAACTCGAATTACCAGATCACTGATGTTATGAAATCTTTTTACGAAAAAATATACTCTGACCATCGTCACAATATTCCTCCCTTACTTACCAATAACTCTTCTCATTCTTGGACGTTCCCCTCCCTTCCACAGTTCCCTGAGGAATTTTCACATATATTGGAGGCCCCTATCTCCATTGAAGAAGTCACAAAAGCAATTCGATATTCCAAACCCCTAAAAGCCCCTGGTCCGGATGGCCTAACAGCAGAATTATATAAGATTTTACTACCTAGGTTTGGGGAAAATTTGGTGGCATTCTATAATAACATAATCAGTACTCAATCTGTGCCTCTTTATTTTAATTCGGCAATCATTAAATTACTCCCTAAACCGAGTAAGGATCTATCCCTACCAGGATCTTACAGACCAATTTCCTTACTAAACTTTGATTACAAATTGTTTACTAAGATTCTAGCTGACAGACTGAAACTATATCTTCCCCAAATTATACATCCGGACCAGACGGGATTTATCTTAGGTAGGCATTCAGTTGTTAATGTCCGTAAAATCTTGGCAATGATTCATCACTCGATTTCTATTAATTCAGCTCCCCCTAAGATGCTTGTTTCTTTTGATGCCGAAAAGGCATTTGATTTAGTAGATTGGAACTATCTTTTCTCCACTTTGCGTTTGTTTGGTTTCCCCCCCATTTTCATATCCATTCTACAAACATTATACCATACCCCCCAGTCACAAATTTCCTGCAATGGCTCTCTTTCGTCTTCCTTTTCTATTTCCCGCGGAACACGACAAGGTTGCCCTCTATCCCCCCTATTATTTACTATAGCCATAGAACCACTGGCGATTGCAATACGTAACTCAACGTCAATTGAGGGCGTTACTATCCGGTCTAAACAACTGAAGGTTTCATTATACGCAGACGACATGGTTCTCTTTTTGTCCAATCCAACTTCCTCTCTCCCAGCTGCCCTAAATCTCATTTCCTCTTTTGGATCTGTTTCTGGCTATAAGGTCAACCTTGATAAATCAGTGATTCTCCCTATCCATGGCCCACCCTCGTTTTTTCAATCACTTCCTATTCTTCAGTCCTTTCATATTTCTCAGTCCTCTGTTAAGTATCTGGGTATACATATATCAGCAGATTTATCGGACCTTTATAAACTTAACTTTACCCCTATCATTGCCAAGATTAAAAGCTATCTAGACAACTGGATGTCTCTTCCCATCTCCCTCCTAGGCAGATTAGCAGCCATTAAAAGTGTTTTATTTCCAAAAATCTTTTATGTAATGCAGATGCTACCGATTAGACTTCTCAAGAAAGATGTACAACCTTTGAATTCTTACTTCTCCCGCTTTCTGTGGCAAGGGAAACGTCCTCGAATAGCCTACTCCAAATTAAGACTACCCCGTAAACATGGAGGCCTCGGCTTCCCTGATCTAACTTTATATTCAAATGCTATATTTTTTCGTTATATTAGTGACTGGTTACTCGACACTAGTTCTTACACAGATAGTCATCTAGATTCTGCCTTATTCTCCCCCTATTCTCCAAATGCCCTGTTGCACTCTAAATTGTCTGATGTTCCGACTGTCATTAAAAATAATCCCTTATTTATGTACACATACCGATCCTGGATTATAGTAAATAGGAAATTTCACACTAATTCTAGCTATTCCCCATACACGACACTGTGGGGGAACCCTGCTTTCCACCCTTCTTTGTCTAATATCTCTTTTCTGCAATGGAAGGAAAAGGGCTTGGCCTCAATAGCAAAGGTATTCGACCCTGGTGGCAACTTATTATCGTTCACCGATCTCCAATCCAGATATTCTATCCCATCTCATCATTTTTATATGTATCTCCAAACAAGTCACTATATTCAGTCCCTTCCCACACCTTCGACCACAGATAATGCAATGTCAACATTTGCTTCGCTTCTCAAACTTATCTCCTCTGTACCATACAAAATTAGTATATTGTATGAACCCCTAGCTTGCATTTCAGCTTCATCCCATTGGGAATCTTCACTACAGAAATGGTCCATAGACGTCCCGGGTATCAATCTAGTATCAGACCTACTTTTGCAATATGAAACTTCTCTAAAATTTTTGCAATCATCTTATTTACAGGAAGTCCATATTAGAATGATACATAGAGCATATATCTCCCCTGCTCAAAGGAGATACATGTCGACCCTTGAAACCGGAGCCTGCATTAAATGCTCCATGTCTCATGCCACATTTATTCATTGCGTGTGGGAATGTGGCAAGATAAAAAAAATTCTGGAATAAGCTGATCTACCTGATCAACTCCATGTTCTCTACCACCGTACTCCCTGACCCTCTAGCATGTCTATGCGGAAATTTCAAAAACTGGGACTTAGGCCCAAACAAGAAAGAAAAACTGTTTGCTAATCACAATTGTCACGGTTGCAAAAAAAAATCATTCTTATCCATTGGACCCAACACTCCGCTCCCTCCATATCAGAAGTCAAACACAAATTGTTACAAATATTATATTACGATAGACGCACTACTATGCCTGATATTGAACATGGAGTTGAAAAATGTTATCATAAATGGGAATATTTTATTAATACATTAGACGAGCATTCGCAGAATCATATTCTTCAATTATTTGAAAACACTTCATGGAACTTACTTAGGAGACTTTCTAAGGACACAGGACCTTCGTCCTAGGTTGACAATGTATCTACTTAGTTTTCGTCTGACAACACTAACCTGTCAGGATAGAACACCGGAGTTAGGATGATTTATTTTCCCTCTCCACCTCTTTCCCACCCCCACTTCCCCTCTATGTGTTCGATGTCCCCCCCGATTTTTATTTAGTCTTGTTTTGTTTAGCTTTGTTCTCACGAGTGTCCAGAATTTTGGTTGCGACATTTCGTCATCTGTCAATTAACCTTCTTTTTCTTGTACATTGTTATAACTGGTACATTATACTCTGTCGGAAGGATATTTAGGGAAGACATTCTTTCCTTGACTTTTGTGAGACATGAATGTACAATACTTTCTAGTCCTATGTTTTATTACTGGACTTTCTTTATGCTTATTGTGGCTCACCTATTGCATTCATTTGAATTGTCCAATATCTGTTTGAAAATTTCAATAAAATATATATATAAAAAAAAAAAACAGTTACAAGAGTATCAAAAGCTGCAAGAATTTTGGAAGGATATGGTACCAACACGAACAGTCTGGCACAGGACTGTGGAGACGGTGTTATGGTGAGAAGTTGCTTATGTTTCGGTTCCATTACAGATCGCATAGGATGGTCCTTGGCAAGTACTGCTGACTACTGATACAGCCATTGCAAAGGTTGCAGAAGAAGGACACCTAGATCCATGAGCTCGCATTGGAATGACAAGGTCAGAGACCGGAGCTTAAAGGAACCTAAAACTAAAAACAATTGTATGGAGATACAGAGACTTTTACTACTGTTACTACCACAGAGTTGTATTTGAATGAACCCTTCAATCGAGATGGAGATGATTATGATAATTGATAATAGACTATGTGCTTATAAGCTAATATCCTACAGAACTTTTAACATTTTTGAAAGTATACTGGGAGCGATGTTATCTATAACAGCATTAGGACTTGTTTTCTTTTTCTTTGAAGAGAGAGCGAGCAGACGTGTGGTGTAGGTATGAGTATTCATCCATTATTGTGGATGGGAATTATTTCAATAAGACCCTTCCTTCCTCTTTTCTAAGCAGGAAATCCAGAGAGATGACCTGTGTAAAGATCACCCTGTGACAAACGTGGTTGTGAGTATTATACTTCACTTGAAGAGAGATGCATAGATTGATGTATGGATAATTTAGGATATTATTCTGAGGAGTATCCAGTCCAGCAATGCCATTATTTGTTGGAAAGATTTTGAATGCTGCTATATAAATATTATTGCTAATTATTATTATTATTATTATAATTGTTAGATATGTATACAAAGACACCAGCATTGTATAGTAACAGGCCAAAGTTCTCTATGTAAGTTACATTTGATGTGATTACCAAAACTTTATAGAGTTGTGATAATAGTGAAACAGGTACATGTGTATAGATACAACAGTATCTCAAGATAGAACTACTAGTGATAATATCAGCTACACATATGGAGTGTATTTCATTTAGTGGAAATAAAATAGATCAATAATTCAGGAAAAATTAACTTATGCAGATAGGAAAGGTTGATTTAAGGGAATGTGAAAGGATTGTTACCATATACAAACCTAATGTTTCTAGATGTGCTAGATATAATGAGTTCGGTATATAAAAAGTAATGGTTACATAGGATGTTCTTTAAAGTTTATGTAAATGTACTTTAACTCCGTGAATTCACCTTCCTAACCAAATACGGCTCCCACTACAGAAATATAAAAAAACATCTTCAAGCATCATTGGCACTTATTACACAAAGACCCCATTTTAGCAAAAATTCTACCTGCAAAACCACAATTCATAAACAGGAAATCGAAAAAACTTCAGAAGAAATTAGTGAGAAGCACTTTGGAAACCAAGAAAGAAGCGAGAATACGTACCAAAAGTTTCCACCATTGCGGTAGTTACATCATGTGCAGAAATGTAAAAAGCAAAGAAACCAAATACACCAGTTTTACCATTAAGGGTAAAGCCTATAAAATAAACAACTTCATCACATGCCACACTCCGAATGTGGTTTATCTGATTGAATGCTCTTGCGTACTGTACCTCTTACGTGGGATGCACATCAAGAGCACTCAAAACAAGAACTGCTGAACACCTGAGAAATATTAATAATGGTCTTGAAACCCACTCATTATCTGACCATTTTAAGAAACTTCATTCCTGCTCTTCAGAACACAAAGAAATTATTGGGAATTCAGGTTGTTAAGAATATTTGGAGGAATAGGGACTCTGAGTCCTATTTGACCTGTAAGAAAATGTAATGGACATTCAGACTTAAAACTATCATTCCAGATGACCTGAAAGTGGACTTTGAACTTAAATGGTTCTTGTAAAAATACATTTACTGATATAATACATACCAGACCTATCTAGAAAAAAAACACAACTCTTTTTTAAGTATTTTATCATTTCTTGTTATATCTCTTGTTGTTGTTGTTATTATTATTATTATTATTATTATTATTATTATTCTTTCTTTTTTATATAGATAACATTATGGAAATCACCAAATGAATGATAAACAAAGCGGGCAATATGAGGAAAGTGAAGAAAATCATCATTCCTACAAAACATCACACTGCCGCCAATGATTGCCAACCATGAGGTGGAATATAGAGGATAACATACTTCTGCCAATCAAGGGTCATTTCCGCCAACCAGCTGGAGATTCCAAGTGACCATCCGAATGAGAGACTTCCGCCAACCATAGGGAACTTCCACCAACCATCAGATGGGACTCCGATAATACTAAAGCGAACCTCCGCCAGCTGCGATAACCTGAAGCACCACTGGGAACTTCCGCCAACCACTGGACACTTCTGGCGGCCGCAAAAACCGGGACCACCACGGTGATGCACTTCTAGTATATGGGGGCGTGGTTTTTCAAACAGTAAAAAGTGGATTCCAGACAGGATAGTCACCAAGCCTTGAAAAAGAGCCCTAGGAAGCTCGAAACGTGTCAGCATGTGACTTCCACTTTCTGTGACTACCCGGTTTTAAGCTTTGGGGCCCAGCGGAGTGTATATTCCGGACAGCACACTGCAATACCACCTGTGGCTACATCACTAGGAATCGAGTAAGATAATTTCTGCATCCTGTAAAGGATTTCATATGCATGTTATGAACAAAAACGGTCTTGAGATGCATACTGACTAAGGAGAACCTTTGCTGGCTCCCAAACATCATTGGTTTCAGATTTTAAGTTGTTTCATTTTATATTGTCTCATTTTACATATTGTCTTATTTTTATATGTGCCTTATTAAACATCCAGCCCATTTGGCAAACACTCCAGCGCCCAGTGTATATTTAAAATATCCCTTTTCTATACTATTAGTTGGTACTGGGGAGACCAAAGTTGTATACACAGGCTGCAAAGGAGGGTTGCGCTACAGAGCCACACCTACCTTTCTCTACTAAGGCTCTCCAGTACATTATTTTTTTCTCAAAAAATATTAAGCTATTGATTCAGACACTCATATGGTTCCTGTTATCTCTGTGATTGATTTTTTGTTATTTTTACAGACTATGGATTGCCTGTTTAAGTGCATTGAGAGCTTCTTTGACTGCCAGATATGGGTTCCCATAAACAGCTTCCAAATGCAATTGCCACACTTGGAATCAACTCCAGACCTTTTGCCTTCCTAATTCATGATGAAATAACAAATGACTAGCTTAGACCTGTCCATGAAACCACTTTTGAGTCAATTGTCAAATTACTTTTGGTCCATTAGAAAAGAGGGGCTACATATTAAACAGCTGTAATTGTTAACCCTTCCCCCAGTTTCTATGCGAATACCCTTAACTAAAAGCTGACCATGTGCACTTTAAAATCATATTCATTATACATCTGTAACTCAAGTATGTTTTGGTAAACATTTAAAATGATAAAAATTGTGTCAGTGTCCAACTATACTGTATATGGACCTAACTGTACGTGCAAATGGGATGTACCATTGCTACATTCTTACCAACTTGGCTGCACCCTCTTCCGGGAGGGGGCAGCATGGTTGGTGCATACAGGGCATGGCTGGAATGCAGGTTTGCTGTCTGGGGGTGTGATGGCACAATTGCATCATAGTACTGCCCCCGTTCTACAGTGCCAAGAAAACTGGCACTGTTTTGTAGGGGACAGCACTACAATGAAGCAATTCACTGCAAATCACATCATCAGGACCCCTCGTCCAACCCACTTGTACTCTATTGTGGGCTGCTGCGGGGGGAGCGGGGGGTTGTATATAAGGGTATGTGGGAGCCTTGCCTGCCTTTCAAGGGGGTGGGAGTGCAACCCAATTTTCGGGAGCCTCCCGGCTGTTCCAGGAGGCTAGGCAAGTGTGCATTGCTATGGTTAAAAAGGGATTGAGATGGAATCAACCATTTTCTTTATGGGGTTTAATTGATCTTATAAAACTTTTGTATTTATTCTCCCTTGTTAGGTACGTGCGTACATAGTGTTCTATAATGTATTCTGAACCTTCCTGCTGAAAATTGATGATATGTAAAACTTTTCATTACCTTGTAAGGCTCAAACTATTTTTAGAGAATTCAGTATCTTTTCACAAGTGAGCAATATTTTTAGTGTTTGACAAGTGAATTGGAATTTTCAGTTACCTATTGTATACTTTTTGTTGAAGTTTTTTTTACTTACTTGAGTGACTTAATGTACTGTTGGTAACTTAATACGTGCAGAGGTAAAATGGTTAAAATATAAGTCATTCTGAAAATGGATAATTGTACACTTTGCTATTTGTCTATTTTTGGTATATGTGGTTTTAGAAGGAATACTGACAATATGTGAATGGAAAAGTTGATGATTTAGCTGTGAAAAAGCACATTTTCTTTACATTAAAGATTAACATTTTTCTAACTTTCTGTTTTTCTATCATAGCTGTTACCATACATTGCATTTACATTAATGTGGATACCAGATCTATGTTTGCATAACATTGTCATACCTTTGAAATATGTCAGCTTCCCACAAATAAATGGAAATAATATAGGACTGCTACCGCTTTTGAATATCCTGGCATGTGATTACTGTTAATGGAGGAAGTATGTGATGAGTGAAATCTTATTATCTGCGGTTGCTCTTATTGTCTGTCATTCCCTCTCCTGCACACTGTTATTTAGCCTTCTGTTCTTCCATAGAAAAGGATCCCAAGCTGCCTGCAGGCACTGCCAAAGGCTGAAAATACTCAATTCAACTTCATTAGGCTGGTGAGTACCAGCTCCCACAATAATTGTGTCAGTAACTTTTCCACTGCTGTGCTGCTTTCCATGACCAAGTGACTCCTTGTCAGGGCACACTATCTGGTTCAGCTTTGTACCAAAGTGCCTCATTTTCATATCTAAACTATAAAATCACTGGGTTAACAAGAAATATATACAGATTATACTTTAGTGATGTTCAAGTAATTATATCAGAATGTGGGGAGCTTTATTTGCAAAGTTCATTACTTGAGGTACATAACATTAAAAAAACATTCTGAGTTGGTGTCTACATATCTCTCTCTCTCTCTCTCTCTCTCTCAAGGGGTGCTTTAGATTGGTGTCCCAGAACCAATTCTAATTTTCCAATCATAAAGTATTTGGAGAAATAGAAGCAAATTTTGTCCCTCACCACGTAATTGAGCCTTAGGATGATAAATAAACACAATTTACTTAATTTTATATCTTTTTCTGAATTTCTCAAGAGGAAATCTTTGGCTCAAGGGTGCTAATGGCTTTGGCTCAAGTATCCTAATACTCTAGGGCGCTGTGAGTTAAAAAGTTTGACAACCATTGATATACAGTGTATGTTAGTGGGGACTGGGATAGTTATGTATATAAGGGGGTTACCTCAGGTGCGCTAATGAAATACTAATAGAGTTGAGAGTCACTCCAGATCTTTAAAATAAGGTAATAACATCAAGTTGAATACCTTAATATTTATTCTTGGTA
The DNA here is from genome assembly GCF_028390025.1 of Pseudophryne corroboree. NCBI lineage: Eukaryota > Metazoa > Chordata > Amphibia > Anura > Myobatrachidae > Pseudophryne > Pseudophryne corroboree. Next base: position 227,456,478 of record NC_086454.1, on the reverse strand, counting down.
TAAAACTGAGGTACTAAAACATTTTCTCATAAAATACAATACAAATGATTTTCTTTGGTTCACATAAATGGTAACATAGTAATCTGCTTAAATGTAAAAGGGATGCAATGTTTAGCTGTCACCTCACCATTACAGGTGTGAGCAAATAGGTGACAGTCCGCTATATTGGATACAGGCTGTTCCAAAGATAATGTCAGCAATGAGGGGAATTTAATCACATATTTAAGTATTGTACCTTTATTCCTGATGACGGGAGGACACCCAAAACATATGTTGAATAAAATCTTAATTATTCACTACCAACATAGCCTCCAGAGTGAAGCCTACCATTCCAATGCTGTATGCAGGTTTACTACCTAAGGAAGGCACCAGAGCATGATGAATGCAGGATGAGTGCTGGAACACGTTGTGTGTGTGTGTGTATATATATATATATATATATATATATACCAACAAATATAAAACCACAGCACTCACCACCCCAGAATCGGGGTGCAGTGTCTGCACTCACCACTCATAGGGTGGGGTGCATTTAGCCCATGCCCACCTACTTAAAAATATACAAACAGAAAGTTCAGCACTCACCAAAGCAAGCTCACTTATTTTCACAACATCAATAAATAAATGATGGGGGTTTCGTTAGTGAATTGGCCAATACACGGAAGCCTGCAAACTGCTCGCCAAGGTACCCCATCTTCATGCAGGTCCTACACTATCACAGAGTCTCAAAAATTAAAACCTAGCAACTGTATCACACATATTATAACTGCAAATATGCCCACTTGGTTTACTGTGTATCTGCCAAATACACCATGGCTTTTAAAGGTACACTAGTCACCTGACACTGGCTGATAAATTACTAAGGAACAGCTGACTCGGGTTTAAGATAATTGGGCTTGCATAGGGGTGCATGAACAAAGCTTGTGGCCACAGTTAATATGAGTTAACCAAAGATTAACCCTACAATAAAAGAAGAAACAGCAAAACATGGGGGGTCATTCCGAGTTGTTCGCTCGCAAGCTGCTTTTAGCAGCTTTGCACACGCTAAGCCACCGCCTACTGGGAGTGAATCTTAGCTTATCAAAATTGCGAACGAAAGATTCGCAATATTGCGAAAAGACTTGTCTGTGCAGTTTCTGAGTAGCTCGACACTTACTCTGCCAGTGCGATCAGTTCAGTGCTTGTCGTTCCTGGTTTGACGTCACAAACACAGCCAGCGTTCGCCCAGACACTCCTCCGTTTCTCCAGCCACTCCCGCGTTTTTCCCAGAAACTGTAGCGTTTTTTCACACACTCCCATAAAACGGCCAGTTCCTGTCAATCACATTACGATCACCAGAACGAAGAAAAAACCTCGTAATGCCGTGAGTAAAATACCTAACTGTATAGCAAATTTACTTGGCGCAGTCGCACTGCGGACATTGCGCATGCGCATTAGCGACTAATCGCTCCGTTGCGAGAAAAAAATAACGAGCGAACAACTCGGAATGACCCCCATAGAGTGTACCATTTTAAAACTTCAGAGTATACCACTGTCTTATTTTATAGGCATAGTTAGGGAATCAGCATTTTCCCAAATAAATGCAATATATAGCCTAGACAGTATAATTTTGTTAAAAACATAAATTTAATACACAAATAAACATAAAATGGCCGAATAAAATGCGTACAAGATAGCAAAATATATAAGGCTTTTCTGTCCATATACGGAATGTCAGCAGTCAATTCTATCCAATATGCCATAGAAAGGTAGCTGAATAAAATGCATACAAGATAAAAGATATATGAGGCTTTTCTGTCCTTAATAGGATATGTCTGTAGACAGTGGTATACTCTGAAGTTTTAAAATGGTACACACTATGTTTTGCTGTTTCTTCTTTTACATTTTAAAACTTTATATTTTTTATATATTCTGAATAAACTATTTTGAATTTTATTGATTGTGAATATTTATGTTAACAGAATAGCAGATTGCATATATTATTGGTTTAAAAAAAGGGGGGAAGGTGAGCGCTGAACACTCTTTTCCTACACCATATAAGACTTAAGTGGGTGCCTATAGTACACTCACCAATTGTTCTACAGCTGCCACCCAAACCCTACAACCATATTTAGGAGTGGCGCAGTACCTCACACAACCTTTTTTCTCATAACCTATCTACTATATGAGGAACAGCAGCCTTCCTATTGATTTTCCTTTGAGAAATTTTTTGTTGTAGCAGTAACATTACTAATATATTATTAGTAAATAGACATATAAAATCATATCTATAATTATCTCTACACATGGCATTTAATAGGGCAGAAAGAATTAAGCACCTGGAAAGCTTTACTGCACCAAGGACAAAAGGGAGGAGTAATAATAAAAATACATCCGTCTCAGAGGATAATTTCTGCACACTATACCTCACCTTAGAAAGATTAGAGACAATGGAAGTGAAACAATGGTGGGAGAGTACTACACTTAGTAAATATTTAAATCAGAAAATGATTCCCAGAGGTCTTCGTATTTTAAAAAAACCTACGTTTCTTTCAAATTATGTCAGGTTTTTGGAAAGATGGAACATAACATTAGATACATGTTCCAATAAATTGATGGAATTAATTATAGAGGATAGGGAACTCTCTATTAGGAGGATTTAAGATGATATAGAAAAGATTAGAAAGAAGATTGAACCCCTAAAAGAATTAGAAGACTTCAAAAAATTGGATGGTTTAACCAGGAATAAAATTAGAAGATTAGAGGAAGAAGTGATAGAACAGAAAAAACGCAAATTCAGCAGAGACCTGGAAGACTATGAAAATGATTATAGGAACTGGAAGAAAGATTTCCGCCAAGAAGATAGACATTATGGAGTATGGAAAGGGGTACAAACACAATATTCTCAACACAATGGCATCTATGACACAGGAAGAAGAATACCCCACCAGAGGGACCAAGGGACACTAAAGAGACAGGACATACGAGAGAACACACACCAGATAGACACCAGCAGACATCAGTTTTACAGGGATAAGGAAACCTATAGAGGAGAACGACAGAGGAGAAACAGAGATGAAGACCCGTATCAGGACCGTACACAGACTAGATCACGGAGAGAAAGGGAACTAGATCATAGGAGGACGAAACACAACACGAGGTATCCGGATGAACAAACCATAAGATCGAGCTTCAACCAAGGGAGACAATATCAGGAGGAAAATATGAACCTATCGGCCAATACTCTTATGAATAGACTTACAAATAGAGTTGACTATATTAAAGGAAAAGACAGGAGAGTACAAGTGGTAGAAGACGAGGAATATGGAGAAGATGAAGATGCAGATCAGTATATGGACACTTTTTTAGGCATGGTCTACAAGGACCAGGTTCTGATGAACCAAGGGGCCATACCAAAGACTACACAATCCCAGCAAGAGAAGGGGAAGAGAAAACAGAGAACATTAAGCCCAAGCACAAGCGAGGAAAGCGTGGAGGTACTAAAACCAAATGGAAAACGAAACAGCAACAAAACAAAGAAAAACGCAAGGAAACGTTTACAGAAGGCATCTTCAACCTGAGTGATTATAGATTGAACCATACGGAAGTAAAAGTGTTACGGAAAGGACTCAAATTTGCGCCGATCAATAAACTTAATAAATTCAACACTTTCATAGACTTACATAAATTCATCAGGAAATTAACACTCAAGAAATTCCATAAAAAACAACAGCCAGACGCAGGCAAACAGAACGGAAATGAGGAAGAGTTTGTACACTCGGGTCTAAAAGAACCATCTACATTTTGTCCCCACCATTTGAAAGGGCCATCTATAAAGACCTTCCAGAAATTGATAGAAGGAGACATAGTGAAAATGACAGAAGATATCCCGAAGAGAAAATGGAATATGACAAAAGAGGAAAGAAAGGCATTGGTGACACTGAGTAAAAATAACACCATAACGATAAAACCAGCAGATAAGGGAGGAGGAGTCGTGATTATGAATAGATCAGCATATGAAGAAGAAGCGCTATCACAACTAGGAGACAGTACCACTTACCAGAAATTAAAAACCAATCCCGGCATAAGGTATATGGAGAAATTGACGATATTACTAAAAAAAGGGATAGACATGGGGATACTTAATAAAAAAGAATTTGAGTATTTGAATCAAAAGAATCCATTTACCTCTAATTTTTACCATCTACCGAAGATCCATAAAGATCAGAAGAAACCACCAGGTAGACCTATCATTGCGGGTATTGGGTCCCTGTCTGCTAACTTGTCAGGATATGTCGACACGTTCCTCCAAATGGTAGTGGCAAAACAACGGAGCTACATTAAAGACACCACACATGTGATAAATATGATCAATAGTATAGAATACGAAGAGGACCTCCTACTGGCAACTTGCGATATTAAATCGTTGCACACCTGCATACACCACGAGATAGGATGTGAATACGTGGAGAGACGACTAGATGAAGACGCAAGTCTTAAGAAAGAACAAATACAGTTCTTAGTGGAATCCATGATGTTAATCCTACAACATAATTATTTCCAATTTAGAGAAGAGTGCTATGTCCAAATTAAGGGGACCGCTATGGGCAGTAAATTTGCGCCCTCGTACGCTAATCTTTTTTTGGTGGAGTGGGAAAACAAGAGGATATGGAATAACCTACCCCAACTCAACAGCCTGAAAGTTTGGGCAAGATTTATAGACGACATTATTATTATATGGAAAGGTAAGAGAGAAGACCTTGAGGTGTTCCTTAATCAACTGAATAATAATATAGAGAATCTAGAGTTTACATTTACCATCAGTGAAGAATACGTTAACTTCCTAGATCTAACCATTTTTAGAAAGAATAATAAATTGGAAACAAAGACATTCATCAAACCAACAGACTGTAATAGTTACCTCAATGCAACCTGCAACCACCATCAAAAATGGATTAGGAACATTCCCGAAGGACAATTCAGGAGAATTAGAAGAAATTGCTCCAGAAAAACTGACTTCGAGTTACAAGCGAATAATATGATGGACAATTTTATAGAGAAGAAATACAGTCCAGGACATCTGATAGATGAAAGGAAAAGAATTGGAGAAATAGACAGAAAAGACCTGCTGGAATACAGGAGTAAGAAAACAGAAGACCGGAGAGAAATCCTTTTAATATCAGACTATTCCGCACAGAGTAAACTACTCGAAAAAAGCATTAAACAGAATTGGCACATACTCCAAACGGATGAGGATCTTAAGGATATATTGCCAGAACGTCCACGAATAGTGTACAGAAGGGCCCCTACCATTAAGACAGCATTGGTCAAAAGTCATCAAAGTTTGACCGTAGGAGGTCAGAAAAGGAATATTAATGGCTTTTCACGATGTGGTGTTTGTACAGCCTGTAAAAAGACAAGATGTAACTCTACAAGAATAATAAAAGAGGTTGAGTCCTCCACAAATAAAAGAACGATCAATATAAAAGGAAGAATAAGTTGTCACACCACAGGAGTAATCTATATGCTATGGTGCCCATGTGGCTTACAATATGCGGGTAAATCGAAAAGAAAACTCCATGTACGGGTACAGGAACATTTATGTAACATAAAGAATGGAAAAGACAACCATAGCATACCCGTACACTTCAAAGAAAAACACAACTCAAACCCCAGTCTTCTACAATTTGTCGGACTAAAACAAATTATGAAACCATGGAGAGGAGGAAATACCGAGGACCTCCTATCCAGAGAAGAAACAAAGATGATCTATGAATTAGGTACTCTGGCCCCAAGAGGCCTCAATATAGACATAGAACTGACATCATTTTTGAAATAAACAACTACTGGGGAATATATTTTATTATTACATTGAATATTAAGACATTGGACATGTGTGTATCTGTATATATAGGCAAACATCAAGATGATTCCAGCTATATTCCTCTCATTTAGCATAAGGAACAATACAGTATAGAAGACCATAATAGGGATAATATTATACAATATAATATCTGATTACATAACTCCTTAATTTGAATAATATATAGCACTTTATTATAAAATAGATTTCAGTTCCCGGTCACAAATTCCCATCTTTTGTTTTATGTTGTTTGTCTTTTATCCCAATGTCCGTTTATGTTTTTATGGGGGCTATTCATGTTTTTAGAAATATTTCTTATGTTTTTAGAAATATTTCTTATGTTTACCTAATGGAAGTAACCAATAGCAACCAAGTTTGTGGAAAGAAGGAGAATATGTGGATATCACAATAAGGACCAATAAACATTATGGATCTAGTCTTATCCACTGAACCACTGCCAAATACTAGTAAATACAGTAATGATGGAAAGAACCATTATATATGATTGTTTTTGTTTTAAGTGTGGGCAAAAGGTACACCTCGTATAGGAAAATAACACAGTGCAGCCATCTTAAGTAAGGGCGGAAGAAAATGGAGCACAGCAGCAGCTATAAAGATGAAGGGGATCCGTGAATCGGTTATCCAGCCATCCTGACGAAGATTAACACCAAGGCAAAACGCGTCGATTGTGGAGAAATCGATCCCTGCACGGAGTCCGGAACTAGAGGGACACGGAGCAGTGGTTGTCTGCCGGCAGACCACGGGAACCTCACCACACCACCAACGGAAAAAGGTACCACAGGACTAATTCCCTGCAAGGAATTTAATCACCCACTAGGAGCTTTATTCAAACACCTAGTGTACTAAGTCACGTCACAGCAAAGACTGTACACAGGTAACACCAGGCGTAAGCCCCAGATTGGATCATTTAATCCCACAGAGACTCCACAAGCATATGCACCTAACGGGGTAAAACGCTGATAGTGTACCCACAGGTGGAATTCTTGCAGCCCATATTTGTGTTCGTATTTGTGCTATATGTCTGTTTTTGTATACCGGTATTAGGCTTGTTTAAAATACTTACACACATATATATATATATATATATATATATATACGTTCTCATAGATTCATCTATACAGCTACAGGTCCCTTTTATTCTCAATTGGTTTTATTTATAGCCAAACCAGATATTAACTCATTCTTATTCATATTTTAAAACTTTATATTTTTTATATATTCTGAATAAACTATTTTGAATTTTATTGATTGTGAATATTTATGTTAACAGAATAGCAGATTGCATATATTATTGGTTTAAAAAAAGGGGGGGGGGAAGGTGAGCACTGAACACTCTTTTCCTACACCATATAAGACTTAAGTGGGTGCTTATAGTACACTCACCAATTGTTCTACAGCTGCCACCCAAACCCTACAACCATATTTAGGAGTGGCGCAGTACCTCACACAACCTTTTTTCTCAATTGTGTACCCGGTCTATGTTCAACAGTAAACTTAAAATCCTGCAATGCTAGAAACCATCTAGTTACACAAGCATTCTTGCCTCTATTTACATACATCCATTTTAAAGTGGAATGATCTGTCACTAGTCTGAATTGTCTACCCAAGAGGTAATATCTCAAGGTATCTAGTGCCCACTTAATGGCCAAAGCCTCCTTTTCCACAATGGCATACCTTTTTTCATGCTCATTGAGTTTCCTACTCAAATAAATGATAGGGTGTTTGTCCCCATCTCTGGTTTGGGACAGTACAGCCCCTATCCCTACCTCTGAGGCATCTGTCTGTACCACAAATTCTTTTGAAAAATCTGGTGTTATCAATACAGGTTGTGAACACAAAGCCACTTTTAATGCTTGGAACGCTTTTTCTGCATCAGGGTTTCATTTCACCATATTTGACTGCTTCCCTTTGGTAAGGTCTGACAACGGCACTGCTGTGGTCGCAAAATTGGGAATAAACCGTCTATAGTACCCAGTTTTTCCCAAAAAAGCCCTTACCTGTTTTTTATTCACTGGACGAGGCCAGTTTTGAATAGCATCAATTTTATTCAATTGGGGCCTAATCAGACATCTACCTATGGTGAAGCCCAAGTATTTGACCTCCTCCATTGTGAGGCAGCACTTCTTTGGGTTAGCAGTTAACCCTGCCTCTCTGATTGAGTCCAGTACTGCTTGTACTTTAACCAAATGGGACCCCCAGTCTGTACTGTGAATTACCACATCATCCAAATAGGCAGCTGCATATTTTCTATGGGGCCTCAACATTTTATCCATCGCCCATTGAAAGGTTGCTGGAGCCCCATGCAACCCAAAGGGTAACATCTTATACTGGTACAGCCCCTCCGGAACCGAAAAGGCTGTTTTTTCTTTTGCGCTATCAGATATAGGTATTTGCCAGTAACCTTTGGTCAGGTCCAACGTGGTGAGAAACCTTGCTGTTCCCAGCCTTTCTATAAGCTCATCCACCCGGGTCATGGGGTATGCATCAAACTTGGACACCTCATTTAACTTACGAAAGTCATTACAGAAGCGTATGCTACCGTCTGGCTTCGGGATGAGAACTATGTATAAAATGGACCCTGACCCCTGGTTCTGTGACAATGTCATGTTTTATTATGGTCGTTCGGCCAGGCAGCTCTGAAAATATCTCCCTATTTTGGATGAGAAATCCTTTAACCTGATTGTTCTGATCAGCTGATAATGTCTCTGACACCTTTAATGCGGGAAGCAATCGAGGTGAAGACACCGAAGGGCAAGGCTCCGCTGACAGAGACAACCTATCTTTCCAGGGTTTGATTAAGTTAACATGGTAGATTTGTTCGGGTTTTCTCTTTCCCGGTTGGTATACTTTGTAATTAACCTTATTCACTTTTTCCCTAATCTCAAATGGACCCTGCCATTTAGCTAAGAACTTGCTTTCCACAGTGGGTACCAAAACAAGAACTCTATCTCCAGGAGCAAATTCCCGTATCTTGGCATTCCGGTTATATACCCTCTAAGAACACGTCACACATTTGTTTTTCCAACACAGGTGAAGGTACCACAGTACAGGCTAACCTAGCAAAGAAAGACATTCTGCGACATTCAAAGGCAGCATCACATTGCATGGGTTCTTGCATGACTGGGCAATTGGCAATAACATGACCTGGCATACCACACCTAAAACATTTAACCACACGATTATCAACCCGTTTGGGCAGCATAGACCTTCTAACCCCATTGGCCTGTCTCCAGGGCCTGTGTTTACAGTCTCTCCAGCCTTGCGTTCTCTTAACCGCCCAGCAACGTTTTCCCACGGAACAGTCTTACCAGTCTTTACTGAAGGGCGCTGTCGAGGATCTATGGGTTGCTGTGTGGTCATCAGTAATTCCTCTGCTGCCAAATACCTCTCTACCATGTCCACTAATTGGTCAGCAGTACCCGGGTTTCCATTGCTCACCCACTTGCGCAGGACCATGGGCAAAAATCTCAAATAGCGGTCCATGACGACTCTTTCAACCATCTGGGGACCAGTTAATGTCTCTGGCTGTAACCATATTTTTGTTAGCTGAATAAGGTCGTGCATCTGGGAGCGGGGAGGCTTCTCCATGGCGTACACCCAACGGTGCAACCGTTGTGCTCGTACTGACAGCGTGACTCCCAGGCGGGTCAGGATCTCAGTCTTTAGTTTATCATAGTCCCGAGCCTCAGCAGGGCTTAAATCAAAGTATGCTTTTTGGGGCTCACCTGACAGAAAAGGTGCCAGCAGACTGGCCCACTGTGCTTTCGGCCAGTTCTCATGCTCGGCAGTCCTTTCAAACGTGGTCAGGCAGGCCTCCACATCATCAGCCTCTGTCATTTTCTGCAGGAAGTGACTGGCCCGTATAGAACTAGAGCTGGTCGGAGCACTGACTGCCACACCTCCAATCCGGGCTGCAAGGCTCCGCACCACTTCTGTTAAGGCATCTCTATCCTGATGCTGTTGCCTGTAAAGTTCGTCAATAGCCACCTGCTGCTGTCTCCTATTTTCCTCCATTGCCACCTGCTGCTGTCTGTTGGCCTCCTGCTGTAGTCTCCAATTTTCCTCCATTGCCACCTGCTGCTGTCTGTTGGCCTCCTGCTGAGCCGCTGTTGCTTGCAGCAAGGCTTTAAGCAGTTCCTCCATGTCAACAGATTTTTCAGGCGGCTTTGTAGCTGCTTTCACCCAGGACATATATCAAATCCTCAGGGGTGAATCTCAGCAACTTCACACTGTGCTGTATCTGCATAAACCACCGTTTTCTGCCGGCCTCATAAAGCTGCTGCTTTCACTTATGCGCAGAACGGAATGCTCGCATTCTCCACCAAGTTGTAACACTGTAAGGGAACAAGGTGCCGTTTCGTGGGGTAAATGGCAGCTATGCAGCAGCTGAGGAATCACACAAGTCCAGTGTGTGGTTTAAGTGGCCACGATCAGTTTTATTAAACAGAAAACAAAACAAACATCAAAAGAAAATACCTTGCCTGTCCGGCACTAACTAAACATAAGACGTTCCTAACTATCACTAAACAAAAACACAGAGTTCTCCAGTAAACACTGTATAGCTCACTTGTATAAGGAAGCTCCTCTCACAGAGATTCTGCAGTCTCTCCCCAGGCAATCTCCCCACACTAATCAGGCTAGCAGCCCTAAAAGGCTCTTGCACAGCTGAAAGCCCTGATTAGCCCTCTGTGAGGCAAAAGACCCGAACTGGGCCCAATGTCTGGAACTTGCCCTATCTCTCTTTCAGGGCCCTTATGCAGCTTTTCCAATACACTGAAAAGGTTCTGACAAAACAAAACATTTTCCTAGAAGTTTTCATTTTTCTAATACATGTAAGATAAGAACCTGGGACAAACATACCTGCCCTCAAACACTATTCCAGTGTTCTTGTCACAATATATTTATATATATATATATATATATATATATATATATATATATATTAGAGATTGGCGGGTTTGGTTCTCAGAGAACGGAACCCCCCTGAACATCATGTTCCGAGCAAGAATCCAAGTACGGCTTGGGACTTCCTGCCGGACTCGGAAACCAGAATGAGGCAAAATGTCATAATCCCACTGTCTGAGTCTAGCAGGTTTTGGATTCCATATAAGGAGCTGCGTGTCGCTGCCATTTTTACTTTGGACTTGGATAGAGAGGGAGACAGACCTCTATTTCTCTCTGTGCGTGGTGGTGTTGGGTGGGATCAGTGTGTGCTCTGCAGGGGTGCTGTTCCTGTCACTGTGGTGTCCCTGTGCTGTTAGGGGTGTTGTCCTGGCTGCCACTGGTGTTTCATGTGTTGTTAGGGGTACTGCAGCTGTATATGGGTATTGCTGTCCTGGCTGTCACTATGTTGTACAGGGGGCAGGGGCACTGTCCTCCTGTATGCAGTGAAAATATTGGGGTGCTGGCTGTAAAAATTCAAGGATGCAGTGAAAATAAATGTACACTGGCCCTGTTTTGTATGCTGTAAAAATACAGGGGTGCTGCTGTTAAAATAAAAGTACACTGGTCCTGTATGCTGAAGAAATACAGGGGTGCTGCTGTTAAAATAAAAGTACACTGGTCCTGTATGCTGTAAAAATACAGGGGTGCTGTTGTTAAAATAAAAGTACACTTGCCCTGTATGCTGTAAAATACAGGGGTGCAGTGAAAATAAATTTGCACTGGCCTTGTCTTGTATGCTGTAAAATTACAGGGGTGTTGTGAAAATACAGGGGTGCTGGCACTGTCCGCGATTGCGTTTTCTAGGCCTGACCTTCACAATACTGTATGGGAAGAGAAGGCTCCTACCACTATTTGCACACCATCTGCAAGTGCTGCGATGAGCACTGCCAGTCTAGTTGCTGATATTGAGATTGAGGATGTCACTGCAGAAGTACATCAGGATGTGGAGGATATTGTGTAGCTGATGCTGAGGAGCAAGTTGATGATGAGGATTCTGATGATGATGTGGTTTGTTTGAATAAGGTACCAGTGGAGACAGTTGTTGGCCATGGGATGAAAAAGCCCATTGTCATGCCTGGGCAAATTACCAAAAAAGCCACCTCTTCGGTGTGGAATTGTTTCTCCACAAATCCGGACAACAGGTGTCAAGCCATCTGTTGCCTTTGTCAATCCATAATAAGTAGGGAAAAGGACATTAACCACCTAGGAAGATCCTCACCTACATGTCACCTGCAGCACATTCATCATAAGCCATTGTCAAGTTCAGAAACTTTGGGTAAGAGCGTAAGCAGTCCACTGACACCTAAATGATGTGGTTTGTTTGAATATTATTTCTCTGTGAGGAGGAGGCTGTAAACACTGAAGGGGGGAGATCTGAGGATGAGGACGACATCAGTTTGTACAAGGAGATATTAATTGCTTCTTTTTTGGTGCAGGCCCAAACAAACCAATTATTTCAGCCACAGTTGTGTGGCAGACCCTGTCGCTGAAATGATTGGTTTGTTAAAGTGTGCATGTCCTGTTTATACAACATAAGGGTGGGTGGGAGGGCACAAGGACAAATCCATCTTCAAGTCTTTTCTTTGCCACATCATTCCAGGGGTGCTGTCTTGTATAGGTTGCTGCCCCTCTGCCCTATCAGTCCAGGGGTGTTGCCTACTGCCATTTAAGTCCAGTGGTGCTGTTGCCTGTCTGCTGTGCTGTGCAATTAAAAAATGGAAAAAAAGTATCTCAGGAGATTTTCACAAAATAAGTCTCCAGACTCAGTGGAGGGGAAAATATCTAATCTTGATCCTGTGGTATACACCAGTTTATTTGCAGCCCAGCATTAAATCTGAGATTATCTTAATCCCTGAAAATGGAGAAGGGGGTACAAATTTGGAGGCTTTGGCCCCTAGATTTTCAGTTTGTCCAGTAATGTTGTAATTATATATTTGCGTGGTTGAAGTCCTTTCCATTCCACGCCATATAGAAGTGGAGGTGAAATGTGTTGTTCCTGATTATGTGTGCCTCTCTAATTTTTAATCACCTTCTTGACACTGTCCTCTTCCTCTAGAATCTTGTCATAATGTGAAAAGTCATTAAAGGAGGTGGTATGTTTGCAGCTAGCTATGATTTGGAGAACTTGGCAAGCTTTTTCCAGGGGGACAACCTGTTGCTGAAATGATGGGTTTATTAAACTGTACATGTCCTGTTTAAACAACATAAGGGTGGGTGGAAGGGCCCAAGGACAATTCCACCTTGTTCCTCTTTTTTTATTTGCATGATGTGCTATTTGGTGCCTAGGCCCTCATTTCGAGTTGATCACTTACTAGCTACTTTTAGCAGCCGTGCAAACGCATAGTCGCTGTCCACGGGGGAGTGTATTTTTGCTTTGCAAGAGTGCGAACGACTGTGCAGCCGAGCGGTACAAAAGCATTTTGTGCAAAACAAGACCAGCCCTGTAGTTACTTATATTGAGGGTCACTCCGACTCTTTCGCCCGCAGCGGTTCTTCACTGTGATGCGAATGGGTCAGAACTGCGCATGTGCGGCACCCGCAATGCGCACGCGCGTCATTGCCCAGCGACAGCCGTCGCTGGGCAACGACAGGAAGAGAGAAGAAAGTGATCGCTAGCGCGATCACAACTAGATTGACAGCGCAGAGGCTTTCCGGGTTGGATACTCACCGTTTTCCGGCCGTGGAGATCCGAACGCAGGCATGTCCAGGTGTTTGGAGGGCGTATGTCTGACGTCAATTTCGGGACCTTCGTTGCTGGATCTATCGCACAGGGTAAGTAGGTCTGACTCTGGTCTTGTTTTGCAGGAAACTTTTTTAGCATAGCAGGGCTGCACAAGCGATCGCAGCCCTGCCATGCTAAAATACACTCCCCCATAGGCGGCGTCAAGTTGATCGCACGAGCAGCAAAAAGTTGCTACATGCGATCAACTCGGAATGAGGACCTCTGTGCGATGATTGCTGCGATAAAGGTCCCGGAAATGACGTCAGATACCCGCCCTGCAAACGCCTGGACACACCTGCGTTTTATCAAACACTCCCATAAAACGGTCAGTTGAAACCCATAAACGCCCTCGTCCTGTCAATCTCCTTGCGTTCAGCTGTGTGAATGGAATCATCACTAGAAGCATTGCAAAACAACAATGCTCTTACGCATGCGTAGTTTTGCCGTTTTTTAAAATGATCGCTAAGCAGCAAACAACGGCAGCTAGCGATCAACTCGGAATGAGGACCTTAGTTTTTAAAATCTGCCATTCTGTCTGCCACTGCAGTGCCACTCCTAGATCGGACAGGTGTTTGTGCCGCCCACTTGTGTCGCTTAGCTTTGTCATCCAGCTACCTCGGTGCAACCTTTTGGCCTAAAAACAATATTGTGAGGTGTGTTTTGTTCAGAATAGTCTGGAACTGAGTGGGAATTGATGTTATTGAGGTTAATAATACCGTAGATAAAAATTACCTCCATCTTCTGTGCTTTTATCTGGTTTTATGTTTTTTTTTCAAAAACATCCAGATCCAAAACCCGAAAGGGTGGCTTTGGCAAAATCAATCCAGATCCAAAACATGAACCGAGATCCAGATCCAAAATCAAAACACAAAACCCAGAAAGTGTCCGCCACATATCTCTAATCATAGGTATGCTGAAATTATGTCCTTTTTGATCTCCTTTACTCCAATTGCGGAGTGAGTCCACGCAGATTTTTACAAACTTTGTGATTCTTTTTTCTTGCCATGTATGGCACGGCATCGCATGCCATAAACTCTGAGATTTAGTTATGCCTTTTTTTTTTCCGTAAGTTGATACTTTAATATGCTAAATAATACATATTATATTATGGTTAAAAAAATGTTGTAATCCATCCACTCGCTACTCGTGGAAAATCAGCCTGGCCTGGTGCATGCCAAATCGAGCAAAATATGAAAAGTGTAAGTGGACACATCTATCTTTTCTTGCTGGCTTATGTGACTTCCCAAAAAAGCCTGATACGCTTGTTTTACAAATACAGTTATATCTTCTCTTTCTTTTGCAACACTATATTTGCAACAAACATAATAAAAAACATCAGGGTTGTTAGTACACCGTCTCCGAGTAGAGCTAATTTTTATGACAAAAAAAAAACATTTTGTTGCACACATTTAGTGCTAACTCCCAACAAAAGCAGAGGACGTACAGAACAAAACAAGCCCAACCGGCGGAAAATCGGTTGATGTGGGACAGAGAGAGGGCTGAACAAATGAACAGGAGATGTGCTAACTGCATCAATCGGTCATCTCCATTGCTCCTCTCTGTGTGCTGGGAGTAGGCATGGCTGTGGTCTGAGTATGTCCCTGAAGGCTCAGCAGTGCACTGCCACGCCTCCACCCATCGTTAGTGAGGAGATATGAATGTGTTATGTGTCTCAAACATGACTACCATCTATGTTATCACAAATAACACAAATTCTTGTTTTTGTAGAAAGAGGATAGTTGTTATAAAAGCAAAACTAAGTCGATTCTGTTAACTAAAGTGGCCTAGAGTAGTAAGGTTATGCAAATGGAGAAAATAATTGAATTTTAAAATTTTTCATTAATTTGAAAACTGGTGCCAATTGAGCTATAGCAAGGACGTGCAGTCAGGGGAGACAGAGGAGGCAGTGAAAGGGCCGGAAGAGGGGGGGCGGGGCCAAGCATTGGGCAGTGAAAGCTTATTAAGATTAGCAGCAGTAGCGGCACCTAATAGCAGTGCCGCTTTGACAGGGGCGTGAGGCAAGCACGCCCCTGTCAATGTGATTGGACAGTGGGCAGGGCCTCGGAAATGGTCTCTGACAGTCCAGAGGCCACTGTGTTTTTCTGTACCCCCTTCGGTAGCATTTCCCTACCCCTTCCACGTGTGTCTCCCGCTGTTCCCGCAGCTAGTGGAGTCATGTCACTGCACACCCCCCCCCACACACACTCACACTTGCCGCCGATCAATGTCTCACCCCCCTCTCTCCCTTGCAGATGCCCGGTCAGGATGACAGCTGCTGTGTTGATAGCATTGAGGAGCGGTACACGGCGGGAACTCTACTCACACTTACTCTGGCTATCTGTCTTAGCGCTGTGGCTCCTGTGGGACAGCCTCACACAGGAGCCACAGCGCTAAGACAGATAGCCGGAGCAATTGTGAATAGAGCTCCCGCTTTGTCCCGCTCCTCAGTCCCATCAACACAGCAGCTGTCATCCTGTCTGGGTGCCTGCGAGGGGGGTGCAGTGACCTGACCACACTGGCTGCGGGAACACAGGGGAAGGGAGTAGGGACATGCTATCGAAACTGCTCCAATCAACACAGCAGCTCTCCTGCCACTGCCACAGAGGGAGCCAAGGTGGCTTGGAGCTATGGGGAGCAGTGTCCATGGAGGGAGTGGCAGGCGGGACCTGGATGCTACAGTGAGCAGGTGAGAATGTTGTTTAACCTAGCGAGCAAGTACCTTTCACTACCATCCTGCCCCCTGCTCTGCAACACTGCTCCCATCCTGCCCCCGTGCTCCGCACCGCTGCTCCCATCCTCCCCCCCTGCTCTGCACCACTGCTCCCATCCTGCCCCCCTGCTCTGCACCACTGCTCCCATACTGCCCCCCCCCCGCTCTGCACCACTGCTCCCATCCTGCCCCCCTGCTCTGCACCACTGCTCCCATACTGGCCCCCCCGCTCCGTACCACTGCTCCCATCCTGCTCCCCTGCTCCAAAGCACTGCTCCCATCCTGCCCCCTGTACTCTGTACCACTGCTCCCATCCTGCCCCCATGCTCCGCACCACTGCTCCCATCCTGCTCTCTCCTGCCCTGCACCACTGCTCCCATCCTGCCCCCCCCTCTGCTCCACACCTCTGCTCCCAACCTGCCCCCTAGTCCGCACCACTGCTCCCAACCTGCCCCGCACCACTGCTCCCTTCCTGCTTCCTCCTGCTCCACACCACTGCTCCCATCCTACCCCCTCCTGCTCCTCACCACTGCTCCCATCCTGCCCCCTCCTGCTCCACACCACTGCTCCCATCCTGCCCTCCCTGCTCCACACCACTGCTCCCATCCTACAAACTCCTGATTGGCTGCCGGTCCTCTGCAGATTTGAAATAGTAGTGCCGCAGTCATAGAAGCAGCAGTGCCGAATTTCACAGTCTCCACCTCCTTGCACCACCACCACCCTCTGCCTCCCTCTCTGCTACACCACCCTTAACCGCACCCTGCTGCCGCCCTCAGTCCATCTCTGCACCTATGTACCATGCCGCCCACAGCCTCCTCATCCACCGCACCGCAGACCACAGCATCCTCAGCACTGCCGCTTATAAATAGGTAATTTTACCCTTCTGCCTTTCTCTCTCCCTGGTCCCTACTGTATGCCCTTGCTGTCCCTCTCTCTGTCACTCTCCCTGTCCCTATGTCCCTGCTGTCACTTTCCCTGTCCCTCAGTCCTTGCTGTCACTTTCCCTGTCCCTCTGTCACGCTCCCTGTCCCTATGTCCCTGCTGTCACTCTCCATGTATTTTGTCTCATTCCATGTGACATAATGTGAATTTCGGCTCATACCGTGTGCTATAATGTAAATTTTGACTAATTATTTGTGCTATAATGTGAATTTCAGCTAATTATTTGTGCTATAATTTGAATGTCTGTGCATACTGTGTGCTACAATGTGAATTTCAGCTCATAATGTGTTTTATAATGTGAATTTCCGGTCATACCCTGTGCTATAATGTGAATTTTGGCTCATTCTGTGAGGTATAATGTGAATTTCAGCTCATTCTGTGTGGTATAATGTGAATTTTGTGTCATACCCTGTGCTATAATGTGAATTTCGGCTCATTCTGTGTGTTATAACGTTAATTTCGACTCATTCTGTGTAGTATAATGTAAATTATGGCTCATTCTGTGTAGTATAATGTGAATTTCAGGTCATACACTGTGCTATAATGTGAATTTTGGCTCATTCTGTGTGGTATAATGTGAATTTTGTCTCATTCTGTGAGGCATAATGTGAATTTCGGCTCATACCGTTTGGTATAATGTGAATTTTAGCTCATTCTGTGTGCTATAATGTGAATTTCAGCTCATACCATGTTTTATAATGTGAATTTTGTTTCATACTGTGTGGTATAATGTGAAAGGGGCACCAGTACTAGACAGTATAAGTGGTCCTACTATTGTGGTGCATAATGTGTATAGGGGGTATATGGTGTGGTACACTACACTTAAGGACAAGCTCCATTTTGAGTGACCACGCCACTTTTTCTTGCGACCTTCACTTTTCCATACACCCACTTCAAAATTTCCACTTCGACCACTGATGGGAACCCAGTATCCCCACACCCAGATCCTCTCTATAACATCACTGGCAGGTGTCCAGGTGAGCACTAGTTGGGGGTCCAGGTGAGTAGGGAGTCATAAATAATCAGTGGCTAAGAAGTAGCGTGGACAACAATTACATTAAAACTGCTCGTATGGCAGTAGCAGAGACAGGTATAATGGAGGAGGAGATACTTATCTCATTAGCATGAATACATCCTGCTACTTGCCGACTGGTAAAGTGACGTGGTACTTTCCCAAACACCCTCCAATAGCCATTTATTAATATTCCTCTAGATCACAAAGGATTCATCTTCACGAATATGCTGCAAAATGTATCAATGAACTAAGTTAGGACCAGTTGTGTACCATCTATTCACCCCCAACTTTTAAATGAATGCAAAGCAATTAAACATTTATTTTGTTTATATATCATTATTAATTTTTTGCCTCAGAATATATGTGTTTTTATATTACAGTATTTACACAAGCTGTGGTAAGAATGCGACATACCTTGCCGCAGTAAGTTATTCTGTCCCCCACCTGCCTCGAAAATGGTCTTTGACTGACTCAGAGACCCCTGTGTTCCACCATCCACCTTCCCCCAAGTGTCTCCCACTGTCTCCACAGCCAGCTTGGTCAAGTCACATGGTGTCTGCCGGCACTTTCAGCAGTGGGTTAGAGTTGTATGCTACTTTTCTATAAGTCCCCAGTGTTCCTGCACCCTACTCGGATCCACTCTGTACACTGCATCACCAGCGGGTGTCCAGGTGAGCACTTTTAAGGGGTCCAGGTGAGCAGGGAGTGCACCGGAGGGGAGGATCATGGATCCATGAGTGGACTATCTGGCAATGGGGATCACTACAGGCACTGGGAGCCCCAGGGGGTGAGAGTGCTCTCTTGCAAGGAGGGATCTCTCCAAGCTTCTGACTTATGCTGCTGGATCTGCCCAGCGGGTGCAAAGGGCTCTATGGCAGGGGAATTACTGCAGCAATGGACAGTCACAGAGCTGTGAAATGGTGGGGAGACAGCAGGGAGGGATCCGAAAATATCACTCACCTGCACAAGCTGCCGCATCAGGGACGGCAGCGATAACTAGCATCGTCTTGGGGGCAGTAGCGGGCATCAGCTTGGTGGCGGTATGAATCATCGACAGGACTCAGCAAACATTATGGCTGCAGTGCCTCACCAGACGCTGACCTCACCGCACGCTACTGAGCTATAGTGAAGATCTAATGCAAAAATAGGACCTGTGAGTACTCACTAACCGATCTTAAATCCTTGGCTACAAAAAAAATATCTATTTTTGTTCCCCAGTGTGATACTTATATATAGAAACAAAAAAAGTGTTCTAAGGGGGACCTTCCGAGTTGATAGCTAGCTGCCATTGTTCGCAGAGCAGCGATCAGGCTAAAAATTGGCACTTCTGCGCATGCGTATGCGTTGCAGTGCACACGCGCGACGTACTTTCACAAAAGCCGATGCAGTTTCACACAAGGTCTAGCAACGCTTCTCAGTCGCACTGCTGATCGCTGAGTGATTGACAGGAATGGGGATGTTTCTGGGAGGTATCTGACCGTTTTCAGGGAGTGTGCTGAAAAATGCAGGCGTGTCAGATACAAACACAGGCGTGCCTGGGGAAACGCGGGCGTGGCTGGCCAAACGCAGGGCGTGTTTGTGACGTCAAAACAGGAACTAAATAGTCTGAAGTGATCGCAAGCTAGGAGTAGGTCTGGAGCTACTCAGAAACTGCTCTAAAAAAAATTTGGTGCCGTTCTGCGATCGTTTCATTCGCACTTCTGCTAAGCTAAAATACACTCCCAGAGGGCGGCAGCTTAGCGTTTGCACGGCTGCTAAAAGCAGCTAGCGAGTGAACAGCTCGGAATGAGGGCCTAAGTGCGTTGTCAGCAGCAACTAGGTATGGGGATGTTCAGATTCCCCAACAATCGAAACAGGACAACAAAAACAGATACCAGGGCTTGCTGCAGAAATTATTTAAAATATATATATATAAAAATATATAACGGCTTGTTAATAATAACTCATTTATTGTAAAATTATCATAAAAGCACACTTAAGTAAAAATCCTCATATGAATTTATGCACCAGTATATATACCACTTAGGAATTTTAACAAAGATCTTGTCAATGTTCAATTTTATCTGGCTAGGACTCTCCGTTTGTGCAAAGTTCGATCACTCTCCCTTTATGCAAAGTTCAGACCCCATCAGCATGGGGGGTAAGAAGTGGGGGTAAGAACCCCTAGGTGTGGGGGTAGGAAGGCGGTGACGTCTAAAAATCCATGGTTTTCTGGGTCGCTAAGCTGAATAGTGACACTCCCGATGTCGTTTCAGTAGCATGCCTTTGTGACACATGTACCCACTAAGAAGGGATTTTTCAAAATTCCACCCACATAGGGATTAAAAGGTGTGAGATGATTATTGTAAATTCCCCCCTCACAGAGGAGAGTCATGGTGCCGGCGATACCAAGTCACGGAGGGGGAGGACACAATACTGTTCCTGGACAGCTTGATAGTCAGTAACTGCTTATCTGCTGTGAAAGGGTACCAACAGCTCTCCCATTAACCTTAAGTGTTGTGAAAAAATCTTTACCTGTTAACCTCAAAGGGGGAGCCCTAAGGAGAGCGAGAAGCTAAGCAAGGAGACCTAGGGCCCTTTGAAATAGAGTCAGCCTGCAAACCTTACATATTTAACATACAGCGGGCAGAGCTTGGCTTGTCTTCCCAGCATTTACAGCACTGAGCAGGGCAGCATCAGAGGTGGGATGGGGCAGAGAAGGAGGCGGATTATTCTCCTCAGCACCATCATTTTTACAGTATCAATCCGGGCAAGCCCATAGGCAGGGTCGGACTGGCCCACAGATGTACAGGGGAAACCACCTTTGGGCCTCACTGCCTGAGGGCCCACTCTTTCCTCTATGGATCAGTTTCTAGACTGTGCACTGGTATTATACAAAGTAGCTATGTTGCATTACACTGCACACGACAATTGTGTATTTCAATCCTCTGTGGAGGGTGACCACACCCCCTTTGTAGGCTAGCCACACCCCTAAGTATGGGCCCCTATTACTGCATTCCCCCGGTGGGCCCTTCATGCCCCAGTCCGACACTGCCCATAGGTAAGGCCTTATACAACAACAAATGTCCCTGGTAAATATGCGCAACAAAACTTGATGTTCAGCTACAATGTGTACAAATAGAAGTGTATCCCACACCTCAAAGACAATAGGAGAAAAAAGAGATAATGTACACACAACTGCAGCGCTCACCAAGCACCATGACACCACATGTGCAGACCAAAAAACATACTGGTAAAGAATAAATACATTCACCCTAATATGGATGATAGTCCTCAGTTTTTGAGAGAACAGGTTAGAACGTAGAGATGTGCACCGGAAATTTTTCGGGTTTTGTGTTTTGGTTTTGGGTTCGGTTCCGCGGCCGTGTTTTGGGTTCGAATGCGTTTTGGCAAAACCTCACCGAATTTTTTTTGTCGGATTCGGGTGTGTTTTGGATTCGGGTGTTTTTTTCAAAAAACCCTAAAAAACAGCTTAAATCATAGAATTTGGGGGTCATTTTGATCCCAAAGTATTATTAACCTCAATAACCATAATTTCCACTCATTTTCAGTCTATTCTGAACACCTCACACCTCACAATATTATTTTTAGTCCTAAAATTTGCACCGAGGTCGCTGGATGACTAAGCTCAGCGACCCAAGTGGCCGACACAAACACCTGGCCCATCTAGGAGTGGCACTGCAGTGTCACGCAGGATGGCCCTTCCAAAAAACACTCCCCAAACAGCACATGATGCAAAGAAAAAAAGAGGCGCAATGAGGTAGCTGTATGACTAAGCTCAGCGACCCAAGTGGCCGACACAAACACCTGGCCCATCTGGGAGTGGCACTGCAGTGTCAGGCAGGATGGCTCTTCCAAAAAATACTCGCCAAACAGCACATGACGCAAAGAAGAAAAAAAGAGGCACAATGAGGTAGCTGTGTGAGTAAGCTAAGCGACCCTAGTGGCCGACACAAACACCTGGCCCATCTAGGAGTGGCACTGCAGTGTCATGCAGGATGGCCCTTCCAAAAAGCACTCCCCAAACAGCACATGACGCAAAGAAAAAAAGAGGCGCAATGAGGTAGCTGTGTGAGTAAGCTCAGCGACCCTAGTGGCCGACACAAACACCTGGCCCATCTAGGAGTGGCACTGCAGTGTCAGGCAGGATGGCCCTTCCAAAAAATACTCCCCAAACAGCACATGACGCAAAGAAAAAAAGAGGCGCAATGAGGTAGCTGTGTGACTAAGCTCAGCGACCCAAGTGGCCGACACAAACACCTGGCCCATCTAGGAGTGGCACTGCAGTGTCACGCAGGATGGCCCTTCCAAAAAATACTCCCCAAACAGCACATGACGCAAAGAAAAAAAGAGGCGCAATGAGGTAGCTGTGTGACTAAGCTCAGCGACCCTAGTGGCCGACACAAACACCTGGCCCATCTAGGAGTAGCACTGCAGTGTCAGGCAGGCTGGCCCTTCCAAAAAACACTCCCCAAACAGCACATGACGCAAAGAAAAATGAAAGAAAAAAGAGGTGCAAGATGGAATTGTCCTTGGGTCCTCCCACCCACCCTTATGTTGTATAAACAGGACATGCACACTTTAACCAACCCATCATTTCAGTGACAGGGTCTGCCACACGACTGTGACTAAAATGACGGGTTGGTTTGGACCCCCACCAAAAAAGAAGCAATTAATCTCTCCTTGCACAAACTGGCTCTACAGAGGCAAGATGTCCACCTCATCATCATCTTCCGATTCATCACCGTGTACATCCCCCTCCTCACAGATTATCAATTCGTCCCCACTGGAATCCACCATCACAGCTCCCTGTGTACTTTGTGGAGGCAATTGCTGCTGGTGAATGTCTCCATGGAGGAATTGATTATAATTCATTTTAATGAACATCATCTTCTCCACATTTTCTGGAAGTAACCTCGTACGCCGATTGCTGACAAGGTGAGCGGCGGCACTAAACACTCTTTCGGAGTACACACTTGTGGGAGGGCAACTTAGGTAGAATAAAGCCAGTTTGTGCAAGGGCCTCCAAATTGCCTCTTTTTCCTGCCAGTATACGTACGGACTGTGTGACGTGCCTACTTGGATGCGGTCACTCATATAATCCTCCACCATTCTTTCAATGGGGAGAGAATCATATGCAGTGACAGTAGACGACATGTCCGTAATCGTTGGCAGGTCCTTCAGTCCGGACCAGATGTCAGCATCAGCAGTCGCTCCAGACTGCCCTGCATCACCGCCAGCGGGTGGGCTCGGAATTCTGAGCCTTTTCCTCGCACCCCCAGTTGCGGGAGAATGTGAAGGAGGAGATGTTGACAGGTCGCGTTCCGCTTGACTTGACAATTTTCTCACCAGCAGTTCTTTGAACCCCTGCAGACTTGTGTCTGCCGGAAAGAGAGATACAACGTAGGTTTTAAATCTAGGATCGAGCACGGTGGCCAAAATGTAGTGCTCTGATTTCAACAGATTGACCACCCGTGAATCCTTGTTAAGCGAATTAAGGGCTCCATCCACAAGTCCCACATGCCTAGCGGAATCGCTCTGTGTTAGCTCCTCCTTAAATGTCTCCAGCTTCTTCTGCAAAAGCCTGATGAGGGGAATGACCTGACTCAGGCTGGCAGTGTCTGAACTGACTTCACGTGTGGCAAGTTCAAAAGGTTGCAGAACCTTGCACAACGTTGAAATCATTCTCCACTGCGCTTGAGACAGGTGCATTCCACCTCCTATATCGTGCTCAGTTGTTTAGGCTTGAATGGCCTTTTGCTGCTCCTCCAACCTCTGAAGCATATAGAGGGTTGAATTCCACCTCGTTACCACTTCTTGCTTCAGATGATGGCAGGGCAGGTTCAGGCGTTTTTGGTGTTGCTCCAGTCTTCTGTACGTGGTGCCTGTACGCCGAAAGTGTCCCGCAATTCTTCTGGCCACCGACAGCATCTCTTGCACGCCCCTCTCGTTTTTTAAATAATTCTGCACCACCAAATTCAAGGTATGTGCAAAACATGGGACGTGCTGGAATTTGCCCATATTTAATGCACACACAATATTGCTGGCGTTGTCCGATGCCACAAATCCACAGGAGAGTCCAATTGGGGTAAGCCATTCTGCGATGATCTTCCTCAGTTGCCGTAAGAGGTTTTTAGCTGTGTGCGTATTCTGGAAAGCGGTGATACAAAGCATAGCCTGCCTAGGAAAGAGTTGGCGTTTGCGAGATGCTGCTACTGGTGCCGCCGCTGCTGTTCTTGCGGCGGGAGTCCATACATCTACCCAGTGGGCTGTCACAGTCATATAGTCCTCAGTCTGCCCTGCTCCACTTGTCCACATGTCCGTGGTTAAGTGGACATTGGGTACAACTGCATTTTTTAGGACACTGGTGAGTCTTTTTCTGAGGTCTGTGTACATTTTCGGTATCGCCTGCCTAGAGAAATGGAACCTAGATGGTATTTGGTACCGGGGACACAGTACCTCAAACAAGTCTATAGTTGGCTCTGCAGTAATGATGGATACCGGAACCACGGTTCTCACCGCCCAGGATGCCAAGGCCTCAGTTATCCGCTTTGCAGCAGGATGACTGCTGTGATATTTCATCTTCCTCGCAAAGGACTGTTGGACAGTCAATTGCTTGGTGGAAGTAGTAAAAGTGGTCTTACGACTTCCCCTCTGGGATGACCATCGACTCCCAGCAGCAACAACAGCAGCGCCAGCAGCAGTAGGCGTTACACGCAAGGATGCATCGGAGGAATCCCAGGCAGGAGAGGACTCGTCAGAATTGCCAGTGACATGGCCTGCAGGACTATTGGCATTCCTGGGGAAGGAGGAAATTGACACTGAGGGAGTTGGTGGGGTGGTTTGCGTGAGCTTGGTTACAAGAGGAAGGGATTTACTGGTCAGTGGACTGCTTCCGCTGTCGCCCAAAGTTTTTGAACTTGTCACTGACTTATGATGAATGCGCTGCAGGTGATGTATAAGGGAGGATGTTCCGAGGTGGTTAACGTCCTTACCCCTACTTATTACAGCATGACAAAGGCAACACACGGCTTGACAAATGTTGTCCGCATTTCTGTTGAAATACTTCCACACCGAAGAGCTGATTTTTTTGGTATTTTCACCAGGCATGTCAATGGCCATATTCCTCCCACGGACAACAGGTGTCTCCCCGGGTGCCTGACTTAAACAAACCACCTCACCATCAGAATCCTCCTGGTCAATTTCCTCCCCAGCGCCAGCAACACCCATATCCTCCTCATCCTGGTGTACTTCAACACTGACATCTTCATTCTGACTATCAGGAACTGGACTGCAGGTGCTCCTTCCAGCACTTGCAGGGGGCGTGCAAATGGTGGAAGGCGCATGCTCTTCACGTCCAGTGTTGGGAAGGTCAGGCATCGCAACCGACACAATTGGACTCTCCTTGTGGATTTGTGATTTCGAAGAACGCACAGTTCTTTGCTGTGCTTTTGCCAGCTTAAGTCTTTTCATTTTTCTAGCGAGAGGCTGAGTGCTTCCATCCTCATGTGAAGCTGAACCACTAGCCATGAACATAGGCCAGGGCCTCAGCCGTTCCTTGCCACTCCGTGTGGTAAATGGCATATTGGCAAGTTTACGCTTCTCCTCCGACGATTTTATTTTAGATTTTTGAGTCCTTTTTTTACTGATATTTGGTGTTTTGGATTTTACATGCTCTGTACTATGACATTGGGCATCGGCCTTGGCAGACGACGTTGATGGCATTTCATCGTCTCGGCCATGACTAGTGGCAGCAGCTTCAGCACGAGGTGGAAGTGGATCTTGATCTTTCCCTATTTTTGGAACCTCAACATTTTTGTTCTCCATATTTTAATAGGCACAACTAAAAGGCACCTCAGTTAAACAATGGAGATGGATGGATACTAGTATACTTATGGATGACGAGCGACTGCCGACACAGAGGTAGCTACAGCCGTGGACTACCGTACTGCGTCTGCTAGTATAGACTGGATGATAATGATATAAAAAATATATATATATCACTACTGCAGGACAGGTATATATTGTATAATGACGGACCTGCTGGACACTGTCAGCACTGCAGACTCCTAAACTACTAGTATAAAGAAGATAGAAAAAAAAAAAACCACCACAGGTAGGTATACAATTATGGACGAGCGACTGCCGACACAGAGGTAGCTACAGCCGTGGACTACCGTACTGCGTCTGCTAGTATAGACTGGATGATAATGATATAAAAAATATATATATATCACTACTGCAGGACAGGTATATATTGTATAATGACGGACCTGCTGGACACTGTCAGCACTGCAGACTCCTAAACTACTAGTATGAAGAAGATAGAAAAAAAAAACCACCACAGGTAGGTATACAATTATGGACGAGCGACTGCCAACACAGAGGTAGCTACAGCCGTGGACTACCGTACTGCGTCTGCTAGTATAGACTGGATGATAATGATATAAAAAATATATATATATCACTACTGCAGGACAGGTATATATTGTATAATGACGGACCTGCTGGACACTGTCAGCACTGCAGACTCCTAAACTACTAGTATGAAGAAGATAGAAAAGAAAAACCACCACAGGTAGGTATACAATTATGGACGAGCGACTGCCGACACAGAGGTAGCTACAGCCGTGGACTACCGTACTGCGTCTGCTAGTATAGACTGGATGAGAATGATATAAAAATATATATATATATCACTACTGCAGGACAGGTATATATTGTATAATGACAGACCTGCTGGACACTGTCAGCACTGCAGACTCCTAAACTACTAGTATGAAGAAGATAGAAAAAAACAAACCACCACAGGTAGGTATACAATTATGGACGAGCGACTGCCGGCACAGAGGTAGCTACAGCCGTGGACTACCGTACTGCGTCTGCTAGTATAGACTGGATGAGAATGATATAAAAATATATATATATATCACTACTGCAGGACAGGTATATATTGTATAATGACAGACCTGCTGGACACTGTCAGCACTGCAGACTCCTAAACTACTAGTATGAAGAAGATAGAAAAAAAAAAACCACCACAGGTAGGTATACAATTATGGACGAGCGACTGCCGACACAGAGGTAGCTACAGCCGTGGACTACTGTACTGCGTCTGCTAGTATAGATTGGATGATAATGATATAAAAATATATATATATATCACTACTGCAGGACAGGTATATATTGTATAATGACGGACCTGCTGGACACTGTCAGCACTGCAGACTCCTAAACTACTAGTATGAAGAAGATAGAAATATAATGAATGACGGACCTGCTGGACACTGTCAGCAGAATGCGTTTATAGAATAAAAAAAAAAAAACACCACACGAGTGTTTAACTTTTTCAGGCAGACAATATACTGGTGGTCACTGCTGGTCAGTCACACTGGCACTCTGGCAGCAAAAGTGTGCACTGTTAAATATGTACTCCTGCTATAACTGCTCCCCAGTCTCCCCCACAATTAAGCTGTGTGAGCAGTGAGCACTACTCAGCACAGTCAGATATACATAGATGATATTATCATTAGAGATGAGCGCCTGAAATTTTTCGGGTTTTGTGTTTTGGTTTTGGGTTCGGTTCCGCGGCGGTGTTTTGGGTTCGACCGCGTTTTGGCAAAACCTCACCGAATTTTTTTGTCGGATTCGGGTGTGTTTTGGATTCGGGTGTTTTTTTCAAAAAACCCTAAAAAACAGCTTAAATCATAGAATTTGGGGGTAATTTTGATCCCAAAGTATTATTAACCTCAAAAAACATAATTTACACTCATTTTCAGCCTATTCTGAACACATCACACCTCACAATATTATTTTTAGTCCTAAAATTTGCACCGAGGTCGCTGTGTGAGTAAGATAAGCGACCCTAGTGGCCGACACAAACACCGGGCCCATCTAGGAGTGGCACTGCAGTGTCACGCAGGATGTCCCTTCCAAAAAACCCTCCCCAAACAGCACATGACGCAAAGAAAAAAAGAGGCGCAATGAGGTAGCTGACTGTGTGAGAAAGATAAGCGACCCTAGTGGCCGACACAAACACCGGGCCCATCTAGGAGTGGCACTGCAGTGTCACGCAGGATGTCCCTTCCAAAAAACCCTCCCCAATCAGCACATGATGCAAAGAAAAAGAAAAGAAAAAAGAGGTGCAAGATGGAATTATCCTTGGGCCCTCCCACCCACCCTTATGTTGTATAAACAAAACAGGACATGCACACTTTAACCAACCCATCATTTCAGTGACAGGGTCTGCCACACGACTGTGACTGATATGACGGGTTGGTTTGGACCCCCCCCAAAAAAGAAGCAATTAATCTCTCCTTGCACAAACTGGCTCTACAGAGGCAAGATGTCCACCTCATCTTCACCCTCCGATATATCACCGTGTACATCCCCCTCCTCACAGATTATCAATTCGTCCCCACTGGAATCCACCATCTCAGCTCCCTGTGTACTTTGTGGAGGCAATTGCTGCTGGTCAATGTCTCCGCGGAGGAATTGATTATAATTCATTTTAATGAACATCATCTTCTCCACATTTTCTGGATGTAACCTCGTACGCCGATTGCTGACAAGGTGAGCGGCGGCACTAAACACTCTTTCGGAGTACACACTTGTGGGAGGGCAACTTAGGTAGAATAAAGCCAGTTTGTGCAAGGGCCTCCAAATTGCCTCTTTTTCCTGCCAGTATAAGTACGGACTGTGTGACGTGCCTACTTGGATGCGGTCACTCATATAATCCTCCACCATTCTATCAATGTTGAGAGAATCATATGCAGTGACAGTAGACGACATGTCCGTAATCGTTGTCAGGTCCTTCAGTCCGGACCAGATGTCAGCATCAGCAGTCGCTCCAGACTGCCCTGCATCACCGCCAGCGGGTGGGCTCGGAATTCTGAGCCTTTTCCTCGCACCCCCAGTTGCGGGAGAATGTGAAGGAGGAGATGTTGACAGGTCGCGTTCCGCTTGACTTGACAATTTTGTCACCAGCAGGTCTTTCAACCCCAGCAGACCTGTGTCTGCCGGAAAGAGAGATCCAAGGTAGGCTTTAAATCTAGGATCGAGCACGGTGGCCAAAATGTAGTGCTCTGATTTCAACAGATTGACCACCCGTGAATCCTTGTTAAGCGAATTAAGGGCTGCATCCACAAGTCCCACATGCCTAGCGGAATCGCTCCGTGTTAGCTCCTTCTTCAATGCCTCCAGCTTCTTCTGCAAAAGCCTGATGAGGGGAATGACCTGACTCAGGCTGGCAGTGTCTGAACTGACTTCACGTGTGGCAAGTTCAAAGGGCATCAGAACCTTGCACAACGTTGAAATCATTCTCCACTGCACTTGAGACAGGTGCATTCCATCTCCTATATCGTGCTCAATTGTATAGGCTTGAATGGCCTTTTGCTGCTCCTCCAACCTCTGAAGCATATAGAGGGTTGAATTCCACCTCGTTACCACTTCTTGCTTCAGATGATGGCAGGGCAGGTTCAGTAGTTTTTGGTGGTGCTCCAGTCTTCTGTACGTGGTGCCTGTACGCCGAAAGTGTCCCGCAATTTTTCTGGCCACCGACAGCATCTCTTGCATGCCCCTGTCGTTTTTTAAAAAATTCTGCACCACCAAATTCAAGGTATGTGCAAAACATTGGACGTGCTGGAATTTGCCCATATTTAATGCACACACAATATTGCTGGCGTTGTCCGATGCCACAAATCCACAGGAGAGTCCAATTGGGGTAAGCCATTCCGCGATGATCTTCCTCAGTTGCCGTAAGAGGTTTTCAGCTGTGTGCGTATTCTGGAAAGCGGTGATACAAAGCGTAGCCTGCCTAGGAAAGAGTTGGCGTTTGCGAGATGCTGCTACTGGTGCCGCCGCTGCTGTTCTTGCGGCGGGAGTCCATACATCTACCCAGTGGGCTGTCACAGTCATATAGTCCTGACCCTGCCCTGCTCCACTTGTCCACATGTCCGTGGTTAAGTGGACATTGGGTACAACTGCATTTTTTAGGACACTGGTGAGTCTTTTTCTGACGTCCGTGTACATTCTCGGTATCGCCTGCCTAGAGAAGTGGAACCTAGATGGTATTTGGTAACGGGGGCACACTGCCTCAATAAATTGCCTAGTTCCCTGTGAACTAACGGCGGATACCGGACGCACGTCTAACACCAACATAGTTGTCAAGGACTCAGTTATCCGCTTTGCAGTAGGATGACTGCTGTGATATTTCATCTTCCTCGCAAAGGACTGTTGAACAGTCAATTGCTTACTGGAAGTAGTACAAGTGGGCTTACGACTTCCCCTCTGGGATGACCATCGACTCCCAGCGGCAACAACAGCAGCGCCAGCAGCAGTAGGCGTTACACGCAAGGATGCATCGGAGGAATCACAGGCAGGAGAGGACTCGTCAGACTTGCCAGTGACATGGCCTGCAGGACTATTGGCATTCCTGGGGAAGGAGGAAATTGACACTGAGGGAGTTGGTGGGGTGGTTTGCGTGAGCTTGGTTACAAGAGGAAGGGATTTACTGGTCAGTGGACTGCTTCCGCTGTCTCCCAAAGTTTTTGAACTTGTCACTGACTTATTATGAATGCGCTGCAGGTGACGTATAAGGGAGGATGTTCCGAGGTGGTTAACGTCCTTACCCCTACTTATTACAGCTTGACAAAGGGAACACACGGCTTGACACCTGTTGTCCGCATTTCTGGTGAAATACCTCCACACCGAAGAGCTGATTTTTTTGGTATTTTCACCTGGCATGTCAACGGCCATATTCCTCCCACGGACAACAGGTGTCTCCCCGGGTGCCTGACTTAAACAAACCACCTCACCATCAGAATCCTCCTGGTCAATTTCCTCCCCAGCGCCAGCAACACCCATATCCTCCTCATCCTGGTGTACTTCAACACTGACATCTTCAATCTGACTATCAGGAACTGGACTGCGGGTGCTCCTTCCAGCACTTGCAGGGGGCATGCAAATAGTGGAAGGCGCATGCTCTTCACGTCCAGTGTTGGGAAGGTCAGGCATCGCAAACGACACAATTGGACTCTCCTTGTGGATTTGGGATTTCAAAGAACGCACAGTTCTTTGCGGTGCTTTTGCCAGCTTGAGTCTTTTCAGTTTTCTAGCGAGAGGCTGAGTGCTTCCATCCTCATGTGAAGCTGAACCACTAGCCATGAACATAGGCCAGGGCCTCAGCCGTTCCTTGCCACTCCGTGTGGTAAATGGCATATTGGCAAGTTTACGCTTCTCCTCCGACAATTTTATTTTAGGTTTTGGAGTCCTTTTTTTTCTGATATTTGGTGTTTTGGATTTGACATGCTCTGTACTATGACATTGGGCATCGGCCTTGGCAGACGACGTTGCTGGCATTTCATCGTCTCGGCCATGACTAGTGGCAGCAGCTTCAGCACGAGGTGGAAGTGGATCTTGATCTTTCCCTAATTTTGGAACCTCAACTTTTTTGTTCTCCATATTTTATAGGCAGAACTAAAAGGCACCTCAGATAAACAATGGAGATGGATGGATTGGATACTAGTATACAATTATGGACGGACTGCCACGGTTAGGTGGTATAAAAAAACCACGGTTAGGTGGTATATATTATAATAATAATACAATTATGGATGGACGGACTGCCTGCCGACTGCCGACACAGAGGTAGCCACAGCCGTGAACTACCGCACTGTACACTGGTTGATAAAGAGATAGTAGTATACTCGTAACAACTAGTATGACACTATGACGACGGTATAAAGAAAGAAAAAAAAATACCACAGTTAGGTGGTATATATTATAATAATAATACAATTATGGATGGATGGACTGCCTGCCGACTGCCGACACAGAGGTAGCCACAGCCGTGAACTACCGCACTGTACACTGGTTGATAAAGAGATAGTAGTATACTCGTAACAACTAGTATGACACTATGACGACGGTATAAAGAATGAAAAAAAAACCACGGTTAGGTGGTATATATTATAATAATAATACAATTATGGATGGACGGACTGCCTGCCGAGTGCCGACACAGAGGTAGCCACAGCCGTGAACTACCGCACTGTACACTGGTTGATAAAGAGATAGTAGTATACTCGTAACAACTAGTATGACACTATGACGACGGTATAAAGAATGAAAAAAAAACCACGGTTAGGTGGTATATATTATAATAATAATACAATTATGGATGGACGGACTGCCTGCCGACTGCCGACACAGAGGTAGCCACAGCCGTGAACTACCGCACTGTACACTGGTTGATAAAGAGATAGTAGTATACTCGTAACAACTAGTATGACACTATGACGACGGTATAAAGAAAGAAAAAAAAATACCACGGTTAGGTGGTATATATTATAATAATAATACAATTATGGATGGACGGACTGCCTGCCGACTGCCGACACAGAGGTAGCCACAGCCGTGAACTACCGCACTGTACACTGGTTGATAAAGAGATAGTAGTATACTCGTAACAACTAGTATGACACTATGACGACGGTATAAAGAATGAAAAAAAAACCACGGTTAGGTGGTATATATTATAATAATAATACAATTATGGATGGACGGACTGCCTGCCGAGTGCCGACACAGAGGTAGCCACAGCCGTGAACTACCGCACTGTACACTGGTTGATAAAGAGATAGTAGTATACTCGTAACAACTAGTATGACACTATGACGACGGTATAAAGAATGAAAAAAAAACCACGGTTAGGTGGTATATATTATAATAATAATACAATTATGGATGGACGGACTGCCTGCCGACTGCCGACACAGAGGTAGCCACAGCCGTGAACTACCGCACTGTACACTGGTTGATAAAGAGATAGTAGTATACTCGTAACAACTAGTATGACACTATGACGACGGTATAAAGAAAGAAAAAAAAATACCACGGTTAGGTGGTATATATTATAATAATAATACAATTATGGATGGACGGACTGCCTGCCGACTGCCGACACAGAGGTAGCCACAGCCGTGAACTACCGCACTGTACACTGGTTGATAAAGAGATAGTAGTATACTCGTAACAACTAGTATGACACTATGACGACGGTATAAAGAATGAAAAAAAAACCACGGTTAGGTGGTATATATTATAATAATAATACAATTATGGATGGACGGACTGCCTGCCGACTGCCGACACAGAGGTAGCCACAGCCGTGAACTACCGCACTGTACACTGGTTGATAAAGAGATAGTAGTATACTCGTAACAACTAGTATGACACTATGACGACGGTATAAAGAAAGAAAAAAAAAATACCACAGTTAGGTGGTATATATTATAATAATAATACAATTATGGATGGACGGACTGCCTGCCGACTGCCGACACAGAGGTAGCCACAGCCGTGAACTACCGCACTGTACACTGGTTGATAAAGAGATAGTAGTATACTCGTAACAACTAGTATGACACTATGACGACGGTATAAAGAATGAAAAAAAAACCACGGTTAGGTGGTATATATTATAATAATAATACAATTATGGATGGACGGACTGCCTGCCGACTGCCGACACAGAGGTAGCCACAGCCGTGAACTACCGCACTGTACACTGGTTGATAAAGAGATAGTAGTATACTCGTAACAACTAGTATGACACTATGACGACGGTATAAAGAATGAAAAAAAAACCACGGTTAGGTGGTATATATTATAATAATAATACAATTATGGATGGACGGACTGCCTGCCGACTGCCGACACAGAGGTAGCCACAGCCGTGAACTACCGCACTGTACACTGGTTGATAAAGAGATAGTAGTATACTCGTAACAACTAGTATGACACTATGACGACGGTATAAAGAATGAAAAAAAAACCACGGTTAGGTGGTATATATTATAATAATAATACAATTATGGATGGACGGACTGCCTGCCGACTGCCGACACAGAGGTAGCCACAGCCGTGAACTACCGCACTGTACACTGGTTGATAAAGAGATAGTAGTATACTCGTAACAACTAGTATGACACTATGACGACGGTATAAAGAAAGAAAAAAAAATACCACGGTTAGGTGGTATATATTGTAATACAATTATGGATGGACGGACTGCCTGCCGAGTTCCGACTGCCGACACAGAGGTAGCCACAGCCGTGAACTACCGCACTGTACTGTGTCTGCTGCTAATATAGACTGGTTGATAAAGAGATAGTATACAATACATACAACAATATACTACTATACTGGTGGTCAGGCACTGGTCACCACTAGTCACACTGGCAGTGGCACTCCTGCAGCAAAAGTGTGCACTGTTTAATTTTAAATTAATATAATATTATGTACTCCTGGGGGCTCCTGCTATAACAACCTGCAGTGCTCCCCAGTCTCCCCCACAATTATTATAAGCTTTGCCTTTTATACATTGATGTGCAGCACACTGGGCTGAGCTGAGTGCACACAGACTGAGTCACACTGTGTGACTGGCTGCTGCTGTGTATCGTTTTTTTTCAGGCAGAGAACGGATATAGCAGAGAACGGATATATTATATTAAAATAAATAAAAGTTAACTAACAACAACTGCACTGGTCACTGTGGTAAACTCTGTCTGACTCTGCACAATCTCTCTCTCTCTTCTAATCTAATTTCTAATGGAGAGGACGCCAGCCACGTCCTCTCCCTATCAATCTCAATGCACGTGTGAAAATGGCGGCGACGCGCGGCTCCTTATATAGAATCCGAGTCTCGCGAGAATCCGACAGCGTCATGATGACGTTCGGGCGCGCTCGGGTTAACCGAGCAAGGCGGGAGGATCCGAGTCTGCTCGGACCCGTAAAAAAAACATGAAGTTCGTGCGGGTTCGGTTTCAGAGAAACCGAACCCGCTCATCTCTAATTATCATGCAGCACACTGAGGCTGAGCACAGATATGGTATGTGACTGTGTATCGTTTTTTTTCAGGCAGAGAACGGATTATATTAAATAATAAATAAAACTGGTGGTCACCACTAGTATAACTATCAGCAAAACTCTGCACTCTCTGAGTACTCCTAATGCTCCAGTAAATCAAGTGTCTCACTCTCTATCTAAACGGAGAGGACGCCAGCCACGTCCTCTTCCTATCAATCTCAATGCACGTGTGAAAATGGCGGCGACGCGCGGCTCCTTATATAGAATCCGAGTCTCGCAATAGAATACGAGCCTCGCGAGAATCCGACAGCGGGATGATGACGTTCGGGCGCGCTCGGGTTAGCCGAGCAAGGCGGGAAGATCCGAGTCTGCCTCGGACCCGTGTAAAAAGGCTGAAGTTCGGGGGGTTCGGATTCCGAGGAACCGAACCCGCTCATCTCTAGTTAGAAGGGTTGGTTATCTGAGGAATCTTTTCCTTCACATATAGGACCCAGCAGGCCTGATTGTTCCTTGAAGGCACCTGGAAAATAAGTACCTCTTTTCCCAATGGGAATGGGAATAATGAGAGGTACTAAAAATTGCAGACCATAGTGTAGTAGTATTTAAAAAACACGCACCAGTTTAATGCCACAGATTAAACTTACAGAATACATATAAAAACATAGCATGTCATCCAATCACATAACGGATATATCACCAAAGGGATCCTCAAAGCCACATAGATCGATAGTGTGGAATATTGGCAAGCTTTCCGGATACTCAGCCAGTATACAGGATCAACCCCAGGCAGATGGTCAAAACTCCGTGTGGATCAGAGTCAAATGCAGAATAAAAACGGGAACCCATTGGGAAAAGAGGTACTTATTTTCCAGGTGCCTTCAAGGAACAATCAGGCCTGCTGGGTCCTATATGTGAAGGAAAAGATTCCTCAGATAACCAACCCTTCTA
Source organism: Pseudophryne corroboree (assembly GCF_028390025.1). Lineage (NCBI taxonomy): Eukaryota > Metazoa > Chordata > Amphibia > Anura > Myobatrachidae > Pseudophryne > Pseudophryne corroboree. Next base: position 227,420,465 of record NC_086454.1, on the reverse strand, counting down.
ACCTGTTCTCTCAAAAACTGAGGACTATCATCCATATTAGGGTGAAAGTATTTATTCTTTACCAGTATGTTTTTTGGTCTGCACATGTGGTGTCATGGTGCTTGGTGAGCGCTGCAGTTGTGTGTACATTATCTCTTTTTTCTCCATAGGTAAGGCCTGACAAAGTTTGGTATTATTCTTTCAATTATGTAGCGAAGCACAGGTATTCAGCTAGCAATATAAAATATAAATGGGTCAAACACATATCTAAACATAGTTTTTCACACAATATCCTATATAGACATATACTGCAATTATAACATTACAGAAAACATAATTGAAAACCTACAAATAAATAAAAATAACAAATAATAAATTATAGTAAAAGCCTTATTTGTGATACACATTTTGCTTTGTTCTGAGTCACATGGATCTCTCTTCACAGATGCAACTAGTGAGTTTTTTTATACAGTGCATGCGTCGATGCATTTCTACACATTTTTGCACATGTCTATCAGATACAACTTGGACGCATATGACTTTCCATGAAATAGGGTGTTTCAGTACATTAACTGGGAGGTCACAGGGTATCACCTTGTTTTATGGGAGTGTCATGGATATGTATCAAAAGCGCTGTGTGATTCTTCTTAGTCATGTGTATTTAAAAGGGAAGACTGTTGTCCTCAGACAAGTCTGTTGCATCTATCATGGGGCTGTGGAAAGTGCTGAACCCAATGGTGCAGATAATGATCATTGCAATGGCTGGGGTAATCAATGAGTTGCACTAGTTTGCACTTTAGCATAAGGTAGTAAATCTGGCTTCTGCAGCTACCCACGACTTCTTCTCTGAAATCAGAGACTATGGGGTCTATAAACTAAGCCTTGGATGAAGATAAAGTGGATGAAGATAAAGTACCAGCCTGGTACTCACAGGCTGAGTTAGAAAAATGTCAGTTAGGAGCTGGTTGGCTGGTACTTTATCTCCATACACTTTATCTCCATCCAAGGCTTAGTAAATAGACTCCTATATTCCTTTACTGTTTCAAGTCATGTTTACCGTTGATTTGTTTGCTCTACTAGCAATGAAACTATACCAAGCCTTTGTAACCATCTGGCAATGCTGAAGTACAATTATGTAACCAAAACCTTTTTAATTAGAACTACAACAATTATGATGCTGGTGCAGCGTTGAATACAAGTCCATTTTTAATGCGTATCTTGAGGTTTTTTTTGAAGGCACGTGCCCTAGAGGTGAACATACTCAAGTACAGCTGATGCAGTGCTGTACATAATTCAGTCTCATCTCTGCTTGCAGATGATTGGGTGTGACTTTCTTGTAACGGAGCTTATAAATGTTCAAAACGAGAGACCATGTCAACAGAATTGTGGGAAAGTTCAGAGAGAACAATAATGATGTTGACTATGGGGAAGATGCATCAAAGCTTGGAGAGAGATAAAGTGGATAGAGATAAACCCTAACCCTACCAGCTTCTGTCATTTAACAGGCAGTGTTTTTAACGGAAACATTTTTTTAGGGAAATTTTGACATTACAGATCATACAGGTCATTATAAATGTATATGAGAACAATAGAGCATAAAAATTAGATCCGAAATTATAATAAGAAAAACAATATAAAGATGAAATGAAAAGAGAAAAAGAAAGTAGGTGGGAAAGAGATGCCAAATACCAATTTGAGAGAATCAACCATACAATAAGTGTATAGTAAAAAATCGTAAGTTAGGCGAGAAGTATGCACCTGTCGTAGTTTCTAAATATGTAGGACCTCAGGGGAAGAGACAGGAAAAAAAATAACCAAGGGCCAAATTAATCCTCAAGAGCAGAGGCTTATAAGGAATTAGCACTGAAAAAAAAATTCTACCAAGAATCTCTTAACGCTGAACATTCCATGGAGCTACATTGGAGGAATAATAATCCGACCAAGATAGCCATTTATGGAGAGGAAAAGATGAGGCTAGAGAATATTTAAACCCTATAGTTTCCATTTCATAGCTGCGATGAACAGCAGCTATAATTTTGGATAGACGTGGATGGTCCACTCTTTTCCAATATCGAGCTATAGCAGAACTAGTCGGTATAAATATATGTCCTATGATATACAGGGCCGTAACTACCTATGGGTCAGCGGTGCCTGGCACACAGCGCAAATGCACTGTGGGTGCAGGACTGCCGCCAGAAACTGTGGGGCCGCGACTACCACTGCTAGCTGCACCATTAGGCAGCTGCCTATAGGCGGCAGCACTTGAAGGGTGACGCTGAGTAAAACAAAAAAAGAAGGAATTGACTGTTCTGCGCTCACCAACGGAGCTGCTGGAGACCGAGGAGAAGTAGGGGGTGGGTCCTTCACCCAGTGTGGACAGGGCTTCCCCAACCACCGGTGAATACCCCTGTCAGTTCTGATTCTTTTCTTTTAACTGGCAGCACAGGGACAGGGCGCAAAATTGACCATCGTGGTCGTCTTCACTGGGAGCTTGCTCTGCTCCCACGGCACTCCCCCCCCCCTTCCCCAAAGCAAATCCCCGCCTCGCATCTCACCCTCATCCTGCCGGCTGTCGATAGCTGAGTAGCAGTGCAGGGACATGCAGGCGCTGCACCGTGCATTACTCCCTGGCAAAAAACAACTTCTGCTCTCCATGCCAGGATTGAGCCGCAGAGCGCCGTGTGGGACTGTTATCCCTACAGTCTGCCCCTGTCCGATTCTCTGGGAGGGCTTCTTCTATGTGGTTGGGGAATGAGCGCCAACGAGACACAGCCTCACCCTACCCTGTGTGTTTTAAATAAATATATATATATATATATGTAACATATATGTGTGTATATATATATATATATATATATATATATATCCAGCAATAGAGATGGCACTCAGAGACTTGTAGCAGTGAAAAAAGACATCTGTATTAGACATCTAATACAGATGTCTTTTTTCACTGCTACAAGTCTCTGAGTGCCATCTCTATTGCTGGATATTTATTTGTTTGGAAGGGCACCTGAGCAGTTGGGATCTTTTGCATTGAGTGCCGGCATACTGTGGATGGGTATATATGTACATATATATATATATATATATAATTCCAAATAGCTGGCACTCGTGGACCAAGAAACAGACAATACACAGGTACATGCGTTCAACGTTTCGGGATGTTACTCCCTTTATCAAGACCACAGAAACCATTAAAATACATACCTTATAAATAGTGCACCATCACCGTCTCCACGAGTCCCGTCGGAGTCCCGATGACGTCATCAAGGCGTGTCCGCACCGACGTGCCGGGTACTCGCTGGGAAGTGGATCTCACCTCTGTGCAGACAATACAATGTAACAAAAACACTTAAAACTACATAAAACTACATGTCAAGAACTGAATCAACATTATGCAGCAATAGAAACAGCAAGTGCAAAAACAATGTATCATAATGAGTCAGATAATAACTACTCAGCAGAATGCATGTAACGGCTAGTACAAACTCTACACAAATGTAGCCTGGTTCCGTTCTGATGACATCAAAAAGACTATCTAACAATGCTCATGCATCATGGTCACATTGAGGTGATCAAGGTTGGTGAGAGCCCACATTGGACCCACCACCAATGATCCAAATGTGACTGACATGTGGAATTAAGCACGTTTGAATAATGACACTTCTTTCATAAAGGAAAAGTAATGATGCTGAGCCAAGTACTCATTAATATCTATGTCATATGAACCTGACAAAAGTAATTTCATAGGAATGGAGTATAAGACAACATATCATTCAATCCGTGTGGTTTAACTGTTTTAAGAGTGTGAATCCAGTATGCCTTCCTCTGCAGCAATTTGCGGTCCCGGTCCCCGCGTCTAATATTTTGAAGAATGAAATCAATCATCTTATATCGCAAAGATGCCAGATTATGTTTTTGTTCTGCAAAGTGCTTGGCCACTGGTTGGTCAGAGCCTTTGCCTTCCAGGGCTGCACGGATACTGGACCTGTGCATGGCCATCCATTCTTTCAACTGTCTTTTAGTCTTCCCCACATACAATAAACTGCATGGGCATCTGATAAAGTATACAATGAAGGGGGAAGAACAGGTGAGTACGTGTTTGATCTTGTATATTTTACCCGTATGGGGATGGGAGAACGTGGGGCCTGATTCCAGATAACTCCGTTTGAACCCCAGTCTCATAATCTTGCCATTAAACATTTTACACAATCCATGGATTCCACTATCAATCATCTAGTGGATACACATCAACAAGAAAGATGGAATCTATCTTTGAAACAGAGAAAAGCACTTAAAGATCTGAGCATGTACCAAGATATTGTCATCCACCACGCGGACAAGGGGGGAGGGGTGGTGGTTCAGGATGTGACGGCTTACCGTAATGAAGCATATCGACAACTCAATGATGCCAGTGTTTATCGACAATTATCTAGTGATCCCACTGCCCGATTTAAGAAAGAACTTAACACACTTCTGGATCAAGCAGTCTCTGGTGGCATTATCACTGAACGGGAACGTAATGCGATGACAGTGGAGGAACCTGATGATCCCTGTGTTTTATATGTTGCCCAAACTGCACAAGGATCCAGTGTTGCTGCCGGGCCGCCCAATCATAGCTAAACACACAATACACTTTGGTATACCAATAACGCTGATAACAATATTCACATACAGAATTAGCTTACATCAACAACGATATCCTATTGTTATTTAGCCGAAGGAGATGCTGTGAGTAGCAGGCCACTGACGGACAATACGTTCGTATCACCGATGTATTCACCTCATGAAGAGGAAGGAAGTCACCTTTAAATATTCCAAAAACAAATGGACATGGTGCAAGTACAGCCAGATAATTGGATAAAAAGGTGATTTTTAATACAACAAACTCACAAACAGAGAAAGGAAATAGGCATGTAACCACTATTGTGGGTTAGGACATAGGACCAGGCATCAACACCGTTACCCTCCCAGTTCTTTAGCAAGGAAGCAGATCAGAGTTCCGGAATCTCGAACCCACTGGTAACAGGAAGCTGTATTGGTCCAACAGTAGTCCCCAAAAACGTCAGTCACCACGCCTGAAGCTTTTCGGACCTTAGTCTTTCATCAGAGGCATGGTGGCTGACTGGCAAGGTTCCTCCTAAATACCCCATCTAATCAAGTGAAAATAGCTCCAGATGTCCCTCCTAATCACATCACATCCGTTGCCGCTGATCCTCCCGCGGAAATGACGTTCGCGGAGGTTTTACCGGAACCGGAAGTACGCAACTTGCGTTCCACGGTGCGTTCCAGCTGCTAAAACTCCGGAAGACAGACTCTTGCATTCCAGGGTGCGTTCCAGATGTCCCTTTGTAACATTCCTACATAACTTAGTATTCATGAAGTCCTTATAGCGTCCATAACAGCAGTAGACATAGTATATCCGCAACAGTATATACCCAAAAATAAAACAAACATATAAGTGTATTAAAACAATGAAGATTAAAAACATCATAAAAACCATTTGAGTTCAAACTCAGAATTCAAGCCCTTGGGGATTAGTGAGTTAAGTTTAAACATCCATTTCATCTCCGCCTTGGCCAAATTGATCTCTAGATTCCGATTTCTCCAATTCGGAGTAATGGCTTGAATACCCATAAAAGATTTTAAATATTTGGGATTGCATTGATGTACTTTTTTAAAGTGCATGGAGACTGAATGTTTTTCTATTCCCTTTCTTATATTATAAGTATGTTCGGCTAGGCGAGTTTTAAGATTCCTACTCGCCCAATCATAGCTGCCAGGGATTCATTATATTATGTTCTCTCTCAATATCTTGACTTTTATTTACAGCCGGTTGTTAAAGGTATCCCTACGTTTTTGAAGGACACTACCACGTTTTTGTTAAAACTCCAGGAATTGTCACCAATGACAGGTGAATGGTTAATGTGTACCATTGATGTGGTAGGACTGTACACATGTATTCCACATGATAGGGGCCTTTCCATGGTTCGTAGATGGCTTACGAATAATCCCCTGTACACTGGCCCGGACTTAAATTTCTTCATGTCACTACTAGAAATTAAATTATCTAGGAATTATTTCCTTTTTGATTCCAAGCTGTATATACAGCACTCTTGTTGTGCCATGGGGTCCTGCGTGGCTACCAGTTTCGCAAACATTTTTATGGCCAAGGTGGAGAGGGACTTGTTCTTAACTAACATTGCAGTTATGCCAAACATATAATATTATTGTCGTTATATCGACGATATTTTTGTGCTATGGTCAGAGAGTCAAGATGTGTTTGAAGAGAAGATGAAAAAGATTAACACACTTGACACAGCGGTTAAGTTCACCTGGGAGAGTAGTTTTTCATCCATTCATTATTTGGACGTATCTATCTCCACCAATCAAGATCAGGTTATTTCAACTTCATTATATTCCCAAAAAAAACTGACCGCAATATAGTACTTCATGCATTGAGTGATCATCCAGCTGCCACCAAACGAGGGTTACCTTACTCGAAGTTTTTGCATGCTAGAAGAATTTGTAGCAATGATGAAGATGCCAGCGTACAAATTGACAAATTGCTCCACAAATTCCTCCTTAGAGGATATCACTATAAGACATTGAAGTCAGCTAAAACCAAAGCATTAGCACTTACTAGAGAACAAGCTTTGTGTGGCAATACAGTACAGAACAGAAGGCTGGTGAAGAAAGTGGTTTGGCCCCAAGGATACTCAGGAATCAGTAAAAAGCTGGTACAGCGGGCACAACAGGTCTGGCCTATTATCACCACAGATCCACAATTACCCATGAAGAGAGAAACCTCTATTTTACCATCGTATAAGAGAGGTCGGAGCATCAAGGATGTAGTTGTGCATAATGATATATCACAGTTCAAGGCACCGTCTAAAGAACATTTCCTCACAAGAAAACCGGGAAACTACAAGTGCACAGGCTGTACGTTGTGTAGTTATCTGGAATCAGGCCCCACGTTCTCCCATCCCCATACGGGTAAAATATACAAGATCAAACACGTACTCACCTGTTCTTCCCCCTTCATTGTATACTTTATCAGATGCCCATGCAGTTTATTGTATGTGGAGAAGATTAAAAGACAGTTGAAAGAATGGATGGCCATGCACAGGTCCAGTATCCGTGCAGCCCTGGAAGGCAAAGCCTCTGACCAACCAGTGGCCAAGCACTTTGCAGAACAAAAACATAATCTGGCATCTTGGCGATATAAGATGATTGATTTCATTCCCCCAAATATTAGACGCGGGGACCTTGACCGCAAATTGCTGCAGAGGGGGGCATACTGGATTCACACTCTTAAAACAGTTAAACCACACGGATTGAATGATATGTTGTCCTATACTCCATTCCTATGAAATTACTTTTGTCAGGTTCATATGACATAGATATTAATGAGTACTTGGCTCAGCATCATTACTTTTCCTTTATGAAAGAAGTGTCATTATTCAAACATGCTTAATTCCACATGTCAGTCACATTTGGATCATTGGTGGTGGGTCCAATGTGGGCTCTCACCAACCTTGATCCCCTCAATGTGACCATGATGCATGAGCATTGTTAGATAGTCTTTTTGATGTCATCAGAACGGAACCAGGCTACATTTGTGTAGAGTTTGTACTAGCCGTTACATGCATTCTGCTGAGTAGTTATTATCTGACTCATTATGATACATTGTTTTTGCACTTGCTGTTTCTGTTGCTGCATAATGTTGATTCAGTTCTTGACATGTAGTTTTATGTAGTTTTAAGTGTTTTTGTTACATTGTATTGTCTGCACAGAGGTGAGATCCACTTCCCAGCGAGTACCCGGCACGTCGTCGCGGACGCGCCTTGATGACGTCATCGGGACTCCGACGGGACTCGTGGAGACGGTGATGGTGCACTCTTTATAAGGTATGTATTTTAATGGTTTCTGCGGTCTTGATAAAGGGAGTAACATCCCGATACGTTGAACGCACGTACCTGTGTATTGTCTGCTTCTTGGTCCACGAGTGCCAGCTATTTGGAATTCTATGCTATTGAAAACCGTGGCACCGTGGCATTATTCATTTACAGCAGAGTGCCGGACATATATTGCAGTATATATATATATATATATATATATATATATAATATGTATGTACTTTGGACCCATCCTACAACATTATACTGGTTCCCCCAAGACTCACTTTGCATAATGGAGATACATAGACTATGCAGCATGGTATTCCGAGCAGTGTTGGGATTCCGAACGATGGGATCCTGACCGCATTTCATATAGATGATGCATGCTGCATAGTCTGTTTATCTCCATTATGCACAGTGGGGCTTGGGAGAACCAGTATAATGTAGGATGGGTCCAAATGACATATATATATATATATATAATCTATATGAAATGCGGTCAGGATCCCTTCGTTGAGAATGCTGGGATACCAAAGTACAGGGACTCTTGAGAAGTAAGCCGTGGGGTCAGGTAAGGGGGTTTTGGGGAGAGGTTAGGTTCAGGCTGCAGGGGAGGGTTAGGCTGCAGGGTGGGAGGGTTAGGCACCCCTGGAGAGGTTAAGGGTAAGGCTGCGGGGAGGGGGTATAAGGGTTAGGTTACTTACTTAGTAAGTGTCGGGATTTTAAACTTCGGGATGCCATGTCGGTGGTGGCTGTGGAATTTCTAAGATGGTGTGCCTGCACTTTTTTTCCCTGAGGGCTCAGTATTTTGGCAGGGGGGGGGCTGACTATTCGCCTAGGGTGCTGAGATACCTTGCATCGGCCCTGGCAGCAGGAAGTAAGAGAGTGCTTCCCATGCGCTCAGATCACCATCCCCCTCACGCTGCCCGTCTTGCTGTGTGAGGAGAGGGACTTCCAGGGGACAGAACAGGAGCTGGCAGCTGAAGTAAGTAGTGCAATACACAGTCTCTATCTCTTTGCATACACACAAACACTATTTGCACACATATACTGTACACACACTCTCTTCACTCCTCTACCTAGCTAGCATAATGTGTATAAGGGTATAAGGGGCTTTTCTATGGTGTAACATGAATAAGGTGACAGACGAACACGGCTGCGCTGTGTAATGTGACCGACGGATGCTGCTGCGCTGTGTAATGTGACCGACGTATGCTGCTGCACTGTGTAATGTGACCGACGGATGCTACTGTGCAGTGTAATGTGACCGACAGATGCTAATGTGCGGTGTAATGTGACCGTTGGACGCTACTGTGTGGTGTAATGTGACCGACGGATGCTACTGTGCGGTGTAATGTGACCATTGGACGCTACTGTGGGGTGTAATGTGACCGTTGGACGCTACTGTGTGGTGTAATGTGACCAACGGATGCTAATGTGCGATGTAATGTGACTGACGGATACTACTGTGTGGTATAATGTGACCGTTGGATGCTACTGTGTGGTGTAATGTGACCATTGGATGCTACTGTGTGGTGTAATGTGACCAATGGATGCTACTTTGTGGTGTAATGTGACCGTTGGACACTACTGTACAGTGTAATGTGACCGTTGGACGTTACTGTGTGGTGTAATGTGACCGTTGGACACTACTGTGTGGAGTAATGTGACCAACAGATGCTAATGTGCATGGTAATGTGATTTGACGGATTCTGCTGTGTGGCGTAATATAAATTGGTACAATTCTATGGCCATGCCCCATCCCCATAAAGCCACATCCCTATATATTTGGTTCACGCCTGCGGCACGCACTGCCCTATTTTAATTGTGGGGGAAAAGGGTGCACCAATTCTCTTTTTGACACAGGGCACCAAAAGTCTAGTTACCGCTCTGGCCTGCCTTATGTGTAAAAAAAGGGGGATTGCCTGCCATAATGTGTAAAAAGGGGAACTCTGCGGCCTAATGTGTAAAAAGGGGACCCTGCCTGCTTAATGTGTAAAAAGGGGGACTCTGCTGCTGTAATGTGTAAAAGGGAGATCTATGGCCATGCACCTTCCTCATGAAGCCACGCCCCTATATTTTTGGTGTAAACTGGCCTTGTTTTGTATATGGTTTGGCGTCGATGCTGTTTCTTGCACACAGCGCTAAAATGTCTAGTTATGGCACTGATGATATATACATATTCATTTGGTACAAATGTAGAGGAATAGTGTAAGAGTACAATTTGAGGAAGAACAGGAAGGAACACATTTGTAATCTGTTTAATCCCATCAAAAACCCCTATCCAAAGCTGTTTAATAATAGGGCATAACCAAAATATATGAATTAGTGTTCCCTCTAACCCACATTGTCCCCAGCAGAATTTAATAGACGCAGGACAAATTTTATGAAGTATGTCCAGGGTGTGGTAAAGACTGTGCATTAATTAAAAAATCATTTATAAATGGTTTATGCATTTGGACAGTCTAAAGACATTAAGAAAGACTTTACTCCATTCGTCGTCTGTCAAAAAAATGTTCAGTTCTGACTCCCAACTAACCTGGATTTGAAGCTTTGGTGCATTGTGAGGAGAAAGTAGAGTAGATACCATTTAGATATACTGCTCTTATGGCCTAGGGCAGAAAATTTAGAGAGTACATATGGAGGGAGAGAAAGGAGGAAGTGTAGGGCAGGTGAATGCATCACAATCCAATGTCTAATGTGTAGGTATTTATAAAAATCATGCACCAGAATAGAGTATTGTATTTAGAATTGCTGAAAAGTTTTAAACACTGAATTATCATATAAGTCTTTAATCATTAAAATACCTAGATCACGCCAGTTCTGTAAAGAAAAGTCAGGAATTCATTTTGAAACTGCCAGGAGAGATAAATTTGAGGAAGGTAGAGTGAATTCACCTTGAGTAGTAATTAATTTGTCCCAAACTAGAAGGGTGTCAGAGATACTTTTACCGGATCTAGTAGAGGGAGTCCTATGAGAAGTGGTAATCCAGATCAAAATCTGATAGGGGAAACCCTTACACATATGCCTTTCAATTTCAACTCAGGGTTTAACAGGTCCTGTCAGAAGCCAGTCTTTCAATTGATCAAGTAAACATGCATGTTGGTAAAGTTCAAGATTTGGGAAAGCGAAACCACCACTACTTTTAGAACAATATATATGAGCTCTAGCCATTCTAGGCGTTTTACCCTTCCAAATAAAAGTAGACATGACAGAATAGAACTAATCAAGTAGTTTAATGGGAACTAAATAGGAAATAGCTCTAAATAAATAAAGAATTTTAGGAAGGAGCATCATTTTAATAGAGGAGAGGCAACCCATCCAGGAGATATCATAATTTGTTCACTGTTTAGTAAGAGCTATAAATTGGTCTAGGAGAGGATGGAAGTTACATGTGACTGCATTATGAAAATTTAAAGGGAGTTTAACCCCTAGATATTGAAGAGAAGAGGTTTGCCAGGAATAATCATATCTGGATTGTAAAGATTGAAGGAGAGAATTGTCCAAATCCAAAGCGAGTGTTTCCGTTTTAGATGTGTTCAATTTATAATAGGATATATTAGAATATTCTTGGAGAATATTAGGTATTGTTTTGAGAGAGGACTCAGGATTAGTCACAAATAAAAAGACATAATCTGTGATGTAAAGTACCTATTTGAACTCCATCTACCAAAGTGGACATCCTCTAATTTTTTCTGCTAAGGGCTCTATCGTCATTGTGAAAACTAATGGTGACAGAGGGCATCCTTGTTGGGTGTCATTAGTGATAGGGAAAGGATTAGATAAGAACTCGTTACTAAAAACTCTTGCAGTAGGACTTGAATACAGGTGAAGAATATCTTGTAAAAACTGGCCAGTAAACCCAAACCTAGCAAAAACCTCCGTCATATAAAGCCAATGGTTCCTGTTAAAAGCCTTATCTTCATTAAGAGAGACTAGTAATAAAGGCTTCTGATGTACAGAGGAGGCTTCTAACACCGAAAAGACCCTCCTGGTGTTATCTGAAGCTTGATGGCCCATAGTAAACCCAACTTGATCCTGGGTCACCAAGGTAGGGATTAATGGATTAAGCCTATTCGCAATCAATTTAGCATATATATTTATGTCAGTATTCAAAAGGGCTATGGGTCTTTAATTTTGACACAAAGACGGGCTTTTGCCAGACTAGGGTATTGTAACTATCCGAGCCTCCAGCATTTTGCTTAGGAAAGAATTCTTAGTAGCGTCGTTATACAAATTAATGTGAATAGGAGAGAGGGATTCACGGAATACAGTAGAAGAAATGATTAATAAACCCATCTGGGCCACGGGATTTGTCTTTCTTAAGAGATTCCAAGGTAATGTGAAGTCTCTTATCAGTCCAATGTAAACAGAGTGCAGAAGCGTCCTCAGGAGAAATAGAGTGTAAGTTAATTGGATCTAGAAAGGAGCCTATGAGATATAATGATGGTTGAGGAGTGAGAGGACCTCGATTAAGATTATACAATTTCTCATAATAAGAGGCAAATTAGTTAGCAATATCTTTTGGATTCAATGACACAGAACCATCCGGGTTAGTTAAACTCTTGATTCTATTAATTATATCTTTGCTCCTTAGCTTTTGTGCTAAGAATTTACTAGCTCTATATCCCAGTGTATAGAAATTTTGGTTCAGAGCAGAAATAGCTCTTTGAACATGAGACAGATAGAACTACTGAGTTTTCTTTTAGCTCAATTAAAGCCATAAGAATTGCAGAGTCACTAGGAGATATTTTATGTTGGGATATTACTGTTGCCACCTTAAGCTCATAAACCAACTGAACTTCTCGATTCCTAAGTGCAATTCGAGCTGCAGCATGGATCGCGGCCCCTCTCATAACTGCCTTAAGGATACACCAATGATTAGTAATAGAGGTGTCAGCCAGGTCATTAACTTCCAAATAAGAAGACAGTGCTTCTCACAAAATATAAAGTCCATCCTCATCTCTTAAAATATAGTCCTGCAACCACCAAGGTCTTGGGGGAGAGCTAATTGTCTTATAAGACCAAGACCACACCAAAGGAGCGTGATCAGACCATGAAATCAGTAGTATCAGTGAGGAGTAAATCAATTCTGGAATAAGATTTGTGCACTACTGAATAATACTTATAATCCCTTGAGCCTGCATTTCTGATTCTCCAGGCAACATATAGGTCAAATTCAACTAATAAATGAGAGAAGGAGGTGGATAAAGATCGAGCAGCACTACCAGATTGCTTATCAAGGACTGAGGATTTATCCAATAAGGGATCAGGAGCTAAATTATAGTCACCCATAATAAAAACAGCACCCCTTTTAACATCGTGTAGTTTTTGGAGAAAGATTTTGAGGAAATGAGGTTGTCTGATATTAGGAGAATAAAGCGACACTAAAGTAACATAGTTAGACCGTATCTTCCCTATGAGAATCAGATATCTACTATTGCAATCCACCCATTCCTGTTCACTAACTGAAAATGACAAGATTTATGAAATAGTATAGCAACTCTGTTTCTTTTAAACAGCCCACAAGAAATATAGGATAAAGGGTAGTTGTTATTGGAGAACTGTGAATGGGGGAAGGGAGTGTAATAGAAAATGTGATTCCTTTATGGTAGCCACCTCTGCCTTTTGGTCGGCAAAGTATTTGAGAGCTAAGCGTCTCTTACAAGGCAAATTCAGACTTTTGACATTAAGACTTAAAAACTTATTCATGAGGAGTGGGAAACATTATGTGATATAAACAGATACAGACATCACTAAGGAATGAGGTATGATATACTGGGCATGCACATACTTCTGCAGAGACCAAAAAAATAAAGTTGGCATCAGTGGGAGAAAAACAGTAAATAAAAAAGTAGGAAAAAACAACAGAAATACGCTCCATGGAGGAAGAAGAGTTGCTGTCACTAGGATATCATGATTTAAAGTAGGTATAGGTGGGGGGGCGGGTCATCTTAAATTACCTGCCGCCAATTCCAAACTATCACAATAACAATAAAAAAACATGTGCAGATGCCTGTCAAGATTTTGGGAGTCTGTGGATCCTGTCAATCAGAAGATCTGAAAAGGAGGCTTCTGGCAATAGCTTCTGGAAACTTTCCATAGCAAATTGGTACAGCTCAGCATTTGTTACAGAATCAGGAATGCCTCTTATCTTTATATTGTTTCTTCTAGAGCGATCTTCTAAGTCTGTGACTTTCTCAAACAGATGCAACTTCCTCCAGAAGAGAGTCATGGGCAGCAATTAGATCATTATGTGATGTAATTAGTTCAGCCATTTTGTGTTCAATATGGTCCGTTCTGCTGCCAATCTCAGTAATATCAGTATGGAGGGTTTGAATGGTAGATTTAAGTTCAGTGGTAATGTCCATTTTAAATGAAGAGAGCATGGAATGAATAGACCGGAGTGTAACATGGCCATCTAGTGAATCCATGTTCTCCTGTTCATTTGCAGTGGAATCATGAGGGAATGAAGAGGCAGACTGTGATGATGAGGCCAGAGCACTCGAAGGGGGAGATGGATGGGTCTTATTCCCAGATGTTGAGGGCCCAACAGAAAAAACTTCTGAGGCAGATTTAGATCCTTTGTCTTTTTTCAGAGGCATATTGATGTGTGAATGATCTTAGAATCTTAGAATCACAAATTATACAGGTGAATCAGAAAGTAATTTAATCTAACATTAACCGCATAGACAACATATGGGCCCTCATTCTGAGATGATCACTCGCTGCCGTTTTTCGCAGCACAGCGATCAGGTTACTACCGCGCATGCGTACGCACTGCAATGTGCACGCGCATCGTACGGGTACAAACAGCATCGTTGCTGTGCAATGCTTCTAGCGACGAATCCATTCGCACAACCGATCACAAGGAGGTTGACAGGAAGAGAGCAGTTACGGGTGCCAACTGACCATTTTCTGGGAGTGGTAGGGAAAATGGTAGGGAAAATGCAGGCATGTCCATGCATTTGCAGGGCGGGTGTCTGACATCAACTCCGGGACCGGCTGAAGTGATCCCAAGGGCTGAGTAAGTCCAGAGCTACTCAGAAACTGCAAAAAAACGTTTTCGTCCCGCTCGGCAGCACAAGCGTTCGCACACTTGCAAAACAAAAATACACTCCCCTAGAGGTGGCGACTATCTGATCGCTGCTCTGCAAGAAATAGCTAGCAAGCGATCAACTCAGAATGAGGGCCTTGGTTAGGAGGCCATACTGTAAATCGAGAGATTTAGCAAACTACAATATCTAGTGAAAACCACTAGGTGGCACTGGCGTCACTAATCGAGAGTACCCTGAAGAGTTTCACAATTAGAAAAATCTCGCTTGGTATACCAACATTGTGCGTGACAGACAAAAACGTAGGAATTTGTATGAAAAGTAGGATCTTCCAGAAGGTGAACAGAAATCCTGAGCTGTAGGCAGATAGAGCGCAGTGTTCCCAGCTGACAGAACACTGTATCATGTATATAAACGCCCCAGGATTCAAGAAGGCCACCACGGGCACCGGGTTTCACACAATATTCACTCAGCTATAGGTGCATCTAGGAAACAGGGGACACTTGACACAAAAAAGGATAATGGGAAAATAAAATCTTCCTGTCAGTCAATAGCATCTCATGTATTGTATATGTGGATCACAAACTGCAAGATCTCCACGGCTATTCTCCGGCTCTGTAATTCACACCCAGACTACTGCTAACTTGACCAGAGCTGGGAATAGACTGCAGTATCTGCTAATGCTGTAGTTTCTTAGTTAAACATGTATGCCACCTCAGAGTTTATAAATAAAGGAACAGTGTCTCCTGTAGTGAGCTGGGGGTGTCTAGGGGCACAGCAGGACACAGAGGATTCAAGTGTGGGTACCACTCTCAGACCGCAGCGAGCAGTCAGAGCCTCCTTCACAGCTGTCCAAGATGGCATCTCTACGCACACCCCAGGTCCACGTCCTGCTAATCTTCAGAGCACCCGGGAGTGTGGATTGCAGCAGAGGAGACAGCAGGATAGTCTGGCAGCTCAGACAGCAGGAACCGCCGGTGCAGAATTCCAGGCAAGGAGGCAGTGTCTGGAGTCGAAGCCAAGCGGGTGGCAGAGCAGGTGGCAATTCGGGCAGCAGAGCGAGCCGCAGCAGGACTTCCAAACTTCAGCCCGCGGTGTCGGTCACCAAGCTAGGCTGCGGCCGTAGTGGACAGGTTCCACCCTCCAGAGGTCAGCAGAAGGGTCAGGTACAGTGGAGGGGTCCTGGGGACCACAGCAGGGCAAAAGAGATCTGGAAACCACACAGGATCAGCCCCGTAATCTGTGGAAAAGTAGGGAGCTGAAACACGTCCTCCTCGATCTGTATTTAGGCCATACCCTAACAGGCAGTGTTTAAAAATGACAGGAGCTGATTGGACAGTTCTTTATCTCTCTCCACTTTATCTCTCTATAAGTTTTGATAAATCACCCACCAAGAGGGATTTTAGGGAAATGTATCAAACCTTCTGAAGATTACAGAAGTGGACAAGCAATAATTTGCCCACAGTAGCTAATCAGATTCTAGATATAATTTATACTTTAAAATGCAGGTAGAAGCAGATTAGTTTCTATGTGTAAATTCTTCACTTGTCCACTCTTTTATCCTTTAGAAGGCTTGGTATAGCTCCCCACTATTGTACAAAAAGGGATACGCATAAAACTCCATTTATGGGCGAATATGCCAATTTAGTTACATGTTAGTAATGTGGGAAAATCAACCCTTTTGTCTGTAAGTTTGTTAAGTATTTTCATTCTTATAGAGAGTTTAAAGCTATTACTTCTTATCTGTATGCACTCTGTATAAGATCCTTGACATATATTTCAATTATATCAATCTTATTACTTGGCCAAAAGCCCTCCAGTACTGATTTGCTGACTCCTTATCCAAAACTAAACAAAAGCAATTAGATTTATTAGATGCTTCAGTGCCAACTCCTGTATACGATTAATCATATAATAAATTAATTTTTCATTCTCTGCCATAAGTAAACCTGAGAGATCTCAATTCCAAGCACATGTTTAATTTAAAGCTCTTACAGGGTCAATCTATTATGTATTTCTTTGCTTCGGCAGAGATTTCCATTTTGCAGGAGCTTTTCTAGACACAATTCACACTCAGATGCTGGCACATCTTGAAGTAACGTTGCTCCCAGCTGAGATTTGAGCCTGTAGCAGATATGATTACAAGGTAATAGTGTTAAGAGGTTTCTCTGTATCTGCTGGGCCCATGATGATAACCTCAGGGTTAGACTGCATGTCTGACAAATAAGAGCCTATTGTGTCTCGTACCTTATGGCAATTTTACAGACATATTCATCGCTTGACAGCAGACTTCTGTCATGGATTTTCTTTATTTGCCCTTTGCTGGTCCGCTGTACTCTTAGATTTATCTGCTTAAGTCCAGCCTGAACAACGACTAACAATGTGTTTAATCTTTAAACCGCTCTTACTCTTTACCCGAGGGTGACTGAGCCCAACCTTGATAAGGCAATGTCAGAAGAAAACGTATGAAAGGAGATTTCCCTGTACCGACCCTGCTATTGTTTCACTGCAAAAGCCAAAATCCTCAGTATTAGTACAAGTGGGGGTTCAACATTTTTTTGCTTTTTGCTTTGGTGATTTTATGTTTTCGTTAAACAATATTGTTTTTTTTAATTTGTTTTGATTTTATTATATTAGATTAAAATCATCTAACACATGAATTAAAGCATCAAACAAAATAATTGTTATGACTTTTTATTTTTTAAGGAGAGTCTGTCGGGTTTTCAATTTGTCCATAAATAAAACATGTTAAGAAAAGTATGTGCAGCGTCGGACAGACTTCAAAGGGTGCAGCCCAGAGTTATATACATAAGGCCACTTAAAAGTTCATAATTTCATGTGAAAAGGAAGTAAAATAATTATTTGATTCTCTTTGGATAAGTAAATGTGATAACCATATAAAAATGTCTTAGCAATGCAATCTATAGCATATTAAAATCTTGCGTTTCAAGACTATCATGAAAGTACTACAGTAATTGAGATAACAATGTTTTAGCTGTGTTTCTTTAACGCGTCATACAACGTAATCATCAGGGGTTAAAGTGAGCCGGAACAGGGCGGAACTGTGTTCCATCAGTTCCACCTCCTCCTGGTCTCCTAACCCAATGAGTGCCTGGCACCGCATGGAGATGTCTCTCCCATAGTGCCAAGGAGAGGACGCCGGAAAGACTGCATCGGTCGGACGCGGGAGCGGGGCTTGGTGAGTATGGTGGGTTTTTTTTTTAATATGTGTAGCGGCGCATCTACTGGGTGGCTAACTACTGGGGGGCATTACTACTGGGGGCAAACTACAAGGGAGCAAGCTACTGGGGGCTAACTACTGGGGGCTAACTACTGGTGGCAAACTACAAGGGGGTTAACTACTGGGGCAAACTAAAAGGGGGCTAAATACTGGGGGCTAACTACTGGGGCAAACTACAGGGTGGCTAACTACTGGGGGCATTATTACTGGGGGCAAACTACTGGGGCAAACTACAAGATGGCTAACTACTGGGGGGCATTACTACTGGAGGCAAACTACAAGGGGGCTAACTACTGGGGCAACTACAAGGTGGCTAACTACTGGGGGGCATTGCTACTGGGGGCAAGCTACTGGGGGAAAACTACAAGGAGGCAAGCTACTGGGGGCAAACTATACATGGGCTAACTACTGGGGGCATTACTACTGGGGGCAAGCTACTGGGGGAAAATTACCATGGGGCTAACTACTGGGAGCAAGCTACTGTAGGCTAACTACTGGGGGCAAACTACAAGGGGACAAACTACTGGGGGCATTACTACTGGGGGCATAACTACAGGGGCATTACTACTGGGGCAAACTACAATGGAGCAAACTACATGGGGGCTAAACTATTGGGAGCAAACAACAGGGGGCTAAACTACTGAGGGCATAACTACAGGGGCTAATCTCCTGGGGCATTACTACTTGGGGGCTAAACTACTACAGGGGTGCTAAACTACTAGGGGCATTACTACTGGGGGCTAAACTACAAGGGGCCTAAACTACTGGGGACATAACCACAGGGGCTAAACTACAAGGGGGCTAAACTACAGGGGGGCATTACTACTGGGGGCTAAACTACAAGGGGCAAACTACTGGGGGTATTACTAATGGGGGCTAACTATTGGGGGCAAACTACATGGGGGCTAAACTACAGGGGCTAAACAACTGGGGGCATTACTACTGGGGGACTAAACTACTGGGTGCAAAAATGCAGGGGGCATTACCACTGGGGGCTAAACTACATGGGGCAAACTACGAGGGCTAAACTACTGGGGGCATTACCACTGGGAGGCTAAACTAAAAGGGGGGTAAACTACTGGGGTCATAACTGCAGGGGCATTACCACTAGGGGCTAAACTACTGGCAGCATAACTACAGGGCATAACTACTGGGGCTAAACTACATGGGGCTAAATGACTGAGGGCATTACTACAGGTGACATTTACTTCTGGGGCAATACTGCACAGGGGCATTACCATTAAGGGCATTACTATTGGGGCACTACTAATGAGTGCATCGTAAAGGAGGCACTTCATCTGGGCATCACTCCTGGGGACATACGGGGCACTACTATTGTGTGCATTGCATAAGGGGCACCACTACTATGGACTCAATATAAGGGGCACTACCCCTGTGGGCACTACCAGTACAGTGGACATTGCATAAGGAGCACTACTACTATGGGCATTGTATAAGGGACGCTACTGCTGTGGGCATTATGTGTATTACGGGGTGCTACTACTGTGGGCATTATGTGTATTGGGGTGCTACCACTGTGGGCATTATTACTATTGTGTGACCACGCCCCTTTCTTTTTGTGACCATGCCACTTTTTGTGGTGAGCGCAATACCTTTCTTACATGGGTGCCGTGGGGAGTGAGTGGTGAGTTCCACCACCTCTCTAGGACCACTTTAAGCTCTGGTAATCATGCTATAATTTCTGCATGTGTCATTGAATGTTATTTAATAAATCTGTTGCATCGTCAGTTTCTCCTAACAGAAAATCGACTGTGACTCAAAAGTAGGTTTGTAAAATCTACAATTTGGGAAATTACTTTTAAGGGTAATTTGTATATAGGAATATGTTGCAATGTCCTTCTACCTAGCTCTAGGGACAGAATACAATGATTTCTGTCAATTTTTGATGTGTTAATTAATACCTATTGACACAATGTTATGCACACACACACACACACACACACACACACACACACACACACACACACACACACACACACACGTATTTATATATATATATATATATATATATATAGAGATAGATAGATAGATAGATAGATACACACATGCACTAAATTAAAACAAATGTATAATACTGTCAATTCTTTTAAAGTCCTTTCAAAGATAGTTAGCAGCTCCTCTTTGTAAGACCCTGTCAGTATTGAGCCCTAGAATATAACACATATACAGTACAATAAACACAAAGAGGATGCCAATAGTGTAATTTTTCATTAAATTGTTCAATTTTTATGCATACATTTATTAATTATCCCTTATGCTTATCTGATGTAACTGGGTTTGCACTTTTTTTAGCCTGTGTCTTCTCAGGCTGTGTGGATAATGGCATTTTGGATAATCACAGTATAATGTAAACACAGGTGTTATTGCATATCCAGATTGAGACCCACTATGCTACTTACTAGGGACCCCAGTGAGGAGGTGATGGACTTCATTCAAGAGACCAACCCCCAACTCAGATTTGCTAAGTAGTGGCTGACAGCATGTAAAATAGCATATATACAGAATGCTTATGTCAGAACTGGCAGATACTGTAAGTAAAAAAATCAAAATATAAATTTGAGGCCATGGACAGACAGCATAACACTGCAATTATAAAGCCAGATTAATGACAGTGGTGGAAATGTGTCAAGCCTTCTTAAGAGTAGAAGTGGAGAAGCTAACCAATCAGTTTAAACCTAGCATTTACAATATCTAGTAACTTATAACAAACCTCTTTCCCGTAACTACTATCATTGACTGGTACTTGGAGGCTGCCAGGACTTCTACTCTAAATATTGCAGGCTCAAGATCACAGACACATATATTTAAAGGGAACAGAACACTTCAAAAAGACTAGCTGATACTAAAACTTTATAGAAAACAGCAAGCTAGATCTGAGAATAGCACTGTTATTTGGACTGATGAGCATGCTAGTAGGTTTCCAAATAGCAAAGATAATTGCATTGCAGAGAATTGCTGGGCAGATCATCCCAATAGCACATGTAGTTTGCTCAATAGAGAAATGATGGACAATTTTTAAAATAGCAATGGCACTTTCCACGGTGGAGAATTGCTGACAGGTAACAGGTTTTCTTTATAGCACAGGTAAATACTGGACAGTTCTTTCAAATAGCACAAATAATTTGCACAGTAGCAAGATATTGACAGATTTTCAAAATACTCCTGATTTGTTCCACTGTATAGAAATACTGAACAGTTCTTTCAAATAGCACAAGGAATTTGCACAGTAGCAAGATGTTAAGCAGATCTTCAGAGCAATCCAGATCAATTGCTCTGTAGGGAAATATTGGCAGGTAATAAGCTTTCTAACATAGTTAAATAAGCTTCACTAATCAGCTCAGAGCTGCAGTCCAAGTCTCATGATTGGGTTTGTCTATTGAATCGGACTGGAGTACTCAGCTGGATTAAGATCTAGGGCGAGTGGTTGAAAACTGGGAGGTCTACCATAATTCCAGCTCATGGGTGTAGAAAATAATAGATGCTGTTTAGGTGCACTTGTGTGTTTTAAACTGGTGAGCAAGATGTGGGTACTGGCAACTGGAGTCACTGGTGGAGCAGCTGGAGTCTTGATGGAACCAGTGGATAGATGCTGAGGACACAGGTACAGGCAGATATAATCTGATATCTGAAATCACTAGAATGCTGCAGTAACTGGAATGTAACCAGAATACTATAGTCTCTGGAATGGAGCCAGACTGGATACGGACTAGTTGAGGATGCTGGCTGGTACGTGGGAATTGACTGAGACCCAGTACAGAGGCACAGAGTCTAATGTGCTGGTGGTCTTCACCAGGGACCCCCACAAGGAAGTTTGGGCTTAGTTGCACCCATTGCGCAGGTTGCACCCCTCTGATTGGATTTCCCAGTACTGGTGCCAGAATACTATGGGTGGAAGGAGATAGCAGGAACCAGGATGGTACTGGATGCTGGATCACCAGGATGAAACCAGAATAACAGGAGCACTGTAATGGAACTGATAGTACAGTACAGGTTATCAGACTGGAACTGATGGTACTGATTATTGGACTGGAACCAATGGTGCAGGATACTGGACTGTGCAGGATATCAGACTGAGCCTAATAGAGAGCCAGAAGTGCTGCAGGATGGTATTCTGCATTTGGAGTCACTAGGAAAGACAATAATCTGTAGGAGCACCCTGAATTAGCGCACAGCTAGGCTGTGGACAACATTTCACTGGCACCTTCTGTCTCTCAAGGAAGTCCCTTTATACCACTGGCTGATCAGGGAAAGGCTGTGGGTGTCATGTGACTGGCCCATCTGGTCTCCAGCTGGAGTCTGGGCAGTCACCAGATGGAGGAAAAACACATGAGGTACACATAGGGAAACTGGGGTGCACCTTGGGCAGCAACAGGATCTATGGGAATGATAGCACTGACACAATCAGGAATCTTGAAACACACACAAAGAAGAACCCTCAGGTGCATAATCAACCTGAAGGAGATTCAGCAATTAGTGTCTGAATGTGTTGCAGTTTGTATGCTGAGCAGACTTCTCAGGCAAGAGACTCTGCAAAGCAGGATATTGACAGATGCAATATGCTTGTTGAGGAGCCGGTATCAGGAATGGGGTGACATGAGTAAGCCAGCTGCAGCAGAAATTGGGATGATTTGTGACACCAAATATTCACCGTAATTGACAGAATCAGACTGATTACAACCCACAACAGTTTAAAGGAAAACTCCCTATAAGGGCAGAACAGCCAATCACAAGTCCAGAGACCAAGCAAGGCTCTGAACCCAGCTGCATCAATCAGGAGTCAAAACAAAGTCCAGAAGATGACACCTATCTGCACAGCTGATTGGTTGCCAGGAGACTAATTGAAGCCTGCATAACTAGTTTCACCAAGATCTACTAAACTGTGCTTATTCTGGATTCTAACAATTACATCAATACACCCCAGACATTCTAACCAACTAAAGCCACCAACTTGTCACTGACTAGGAAAGCCTATCAGAACTACATGGATCTCCATGCACTGCTGATCTGTATCTGCCAGTGGTGACCATCGGGACAAATACATGCAAGCCCTTGCGCCTGATGTTTCACTTGCATCCACCACTGAATCAGTCCAATTGTCTACAGGTTTTAGAGTCAGCACTTTACTGCCTATCTGCCCTTCTCCTTTAATTAGAAATAAATTTGTCTCTAACATGAGTGACACAGGACCAAATGTTGAAACATTTTGAATTTGAAATTTGGAAAAAAAAGTACAATTGCTTCAGCAATAACAGGAACTCTAGAAGATGGAGAAAATTGCTCACAGAATTTATGGTGGGTACTATAAGGAAACAAGAACTGATTCTTGTTAATGGAGTCAGGGATATGATTATTGTTAACAAATTCAGCTCAAGCAATGACAATGTCTAGGTCAACACCAAATGGTCGACATGCACATGGTTGACATGGTGAAAAGGTTGACCTGGTCAGCATGTTGACATGGAAATAGTCGACACATAAAAAGTTTAACACAAGTTTTGAATGTATTTTTTTTGTTGCTAAAAAGCTCCTTTCAGCATGTACTCCACCAATTAGTGCACTGCATCCCCTAACATGGCAAGCAAAGCTTTGAGCAAGAGCAAGGTTCCTCACTTCGCATGTGGTGTTGCCCTATTGACCGTCGACCTTGTTGACCTTGTCACTGTCAACCTATCATCTGTATTCCATAAAATAGATTAATGCAATAATACAAGCATACAATAAGCATAATGTAGGGTTAGTGCAGACATTTTGGGTAATAACTTCCATGGGTTTTATATTCCACCCAAAAAAGGTACCAAGGGAGGCAGTCATGTTGGGCATGCTATGTAGAATTACCCTGAGTGGAATAGATCACACCTAGAAGAGATGACACAAAATGTGACCTAATGCTAGTAATAGGGTTCCAACATAACCGTCTGGTCCATATACTACGAAGGTTAAACTGTGGGAGATAAGCTATACAATGACACACGGCAAACCTTTAACACATCCAGAACATGCACAGGGCATCTAACTTTTGTGAGCTTTCCCCAGATCATGAGAAATACCATATAGTATTACATTTATTTGATAGAGATGAGCAAGCAGAACTGCAACAGGAAGGTACTGAAAAATTGCCTAATATGATGTGAATTTCTGAATATACTCTTCAAGATTGACAATCAGTGAAAAAAATTACATGCAGACTTGAACCCAAAGTATGTAAGAATTGAAAGAGTTAAGGAACGTTCTTCTAAAGAAGGGGCATCCAAACTTTTTTTCTTGGAGTGCCATATTAAGAAAATGACTTTGGACAGTGGGCTACAAAACATTTTCCCATAGTTTGCCTCTCAAAAATTAGGTAAGGATTCTTAGCTGAGTAAATGTTATTCTAAAAAATACTATACTAATTGAAATATTTTATAAGCATATTTTAAAATGATTTAATTTTTTACTGTGATCTAATGCATAATATGCCACACAGCAGTGTCCCCAAATGCTAATATGACACACAGTAGTACCCCAGTTGGTTAAATGCCACACAGAGCCCTTTCAGTCATGCTCTTTTATGTCTCAGTTGTCAGGGCCCCCTCATGTCATTATACTGTATGTAAGCTCAGAGCCCCCTTCAAATCCTTAAATGCTAGCTCAGAGCCCTTACTGCTGCCAAGTACTCACAAGTCACTGCAGTCTGTACTCTGTTCAATCATGTGCAGCTACAGTTAGGGCCAGCTGGGCCACAATGTCACTGCTAAATTACAATGTGCCATTGTGTGCCAGCCCTAAGTTCCCTCCTTAGGTACCAGCCCAGAGTGTCACTCCTAATGTGCCAGACCAGAATTCTCAGCCCCTTAGGTGCATCCTTAGGTGCTATACCACAGTTCCCTTCCTTATGTGCCAGTCCTGGCTCCTCCCACCCCTTATGAAACAGCCCAGAGTCCCCCCATTAGTGCCAGCCAAGATTCTCTACCTATTTATTTGCCAGCCCAGAGCTTCTTTATGTTATTTACCACTCCTGTGTCTGACCCTATCTATGAAGCCTATCCATATACTACCACAGTTGCCAAGTCCTTGTACACCACTCCCATCTGCTCTCTGTTCAGTCACATGCAGCTGCGGGTCAGGCCAGTAGTGACATTGCATGGCGGTGATATAACTGCTAAACTACCTCTGGAGTCTGTACAGAGATGTTTGAAGCAATGGAAGAATCCCTTACATGGCAGAAGCCAGACTCAAGCAGGGGGGTGGGCCACTTTTGGCCCATGGGCCATAGTTTGACTGCCCACTGATATGGAACTTACTGCACTTTGGGGGTAATTCTGAGTTGATCGCAGCAGCAAGTTTGTTAGCAATTGGGCAAAACCATGTGCACTGCAGGGGAGGCAGATATAACATGTGCAGAGAGAGTTAGATTTGGGTTGGTTATTTTGTTTCTGTGCAGGGTAAATACTGGCTGCTTTATTTTTACACTGCAATTTAGATTGCAGATTGAACACACCACACCCAAATCTAACTCTCTCTGCACATGTTATATCTGCCTTCCCTGCAGTGCACATGGTTTTGCCCAACTGCTCACAAAGTTCCTGCTGCGATCAACTCGGAATTACCCCCTTTGTGCACAAAATAAACAGACAAAAATGTATGCAGTGTCATCCTTTTAGAAACTTGGTCTTCCTTAGCCCAGGGTATTCATCAAATTTTAATTGCATGTCCTTTTCAACAAAATATTTATCAGGAGGAATCTTTCCAGAAAAAGTGATTATAAGTAATTAAAAAAGAGTTAATGATATTGGTAAGGTCATCCAAGTTTTCATGAGCACTGCAATCAAATTATGGAGAATTTAAGTTTTAGTTTATATTTTTAGAGCTAGGGTGGAAGTCAACAAGAAATCAAACATGAAAAAGAAAAGACCAATGGTACGACAGGAGTTCAGGCATGGTGCAATCTGAAGATGCTGCAGATCTATCTCAATATACACTAAAAAAGGAACAAAGGATTTAAAAATAAAAAATACAGTTACCAAATTAACCATTGAGGCCTCTATGTCTTGTAATTTGTTTTGTACAGTCTTGCCTTTTAATCCATGATAGGACCATGGGCGTAGCTACCATAGGTGCAGGCAGTGCAGCAGCTATGGAGCCCAGAGCTGAGAGATTCCCACCTTCCCTGTCAAGTTACATGTATTACATACATTTTTCACCATAAGTACATACATAAGGACCCTAATAACTTTTGCTTTGGGGCCTACAATATATCTAGTTATGCTCCTGGTCCTGATCATTGTAATGTGGTATAAAATGTGGCATACCATGAACTGGGGACACTGTATGTCATAATGTGAATTGGGGGGTACTGTGTAATAGTAATGTGTCCTGGCAGCTCTACAATGTGACATAACATTAACTAAGGCACTAATATGTCTCAGAAAATCAACTAGGGCACGATTATGGCGCATACCTTTAACAACTGCTGCAGACAGGTGTATCTCTAGAAGCATTGGGACAGGGGCCCATTCAAACTGTTGCTATGGGGCCCCCAAAGTTCTGGCTATGCCCCTGGACAGGACAAAGCAATATATATGGTAATTATGAAATTATGTCTCAATAAATAAGAGACCAAGGGGTCTATTTACTAAGCCTTACCAGCCAATCAGCTTATAACTGCCATGTCATAGGCTGTGTTTGAAAAATGTCAGTTAGAAGCTGATTGGTGGGTACTTTAGCTCCCTCCACTTTGTCACTCTACAAGGCATAGTACACAGACACCAAAGAGAGAAGATCCGAAAAGATGTAATTAACATTTTTTAAACTGCTGGAGCATTACAGAGTCTGAAAGGTCTTATAATCCTTATACAAAGTTGTGGAGCTTGGAATACCGTTGAACAAATCATATTTCAATGTGAAAAGATAGCAATTTTTAGTGGTGATGTTTTGGAGACCTCTGTAATTAAAGCAGGAGGTGGGTACTGTGGTACTCCCCCCCCCCTCCCCTCCCCCCCCCCACACACAAATAAATCCATCCCAGCCAGGGCTGGATAAAGGGCCACATGGGTCTGGGGCTGAAAATGTTTTGCAGGCCTATACTGGGAAGGGGAGGAGCTGTGACCAGTGATGGGTGGGTGAGGTCAGTGACATGTGGGTATGTACACCTCTACACCATCAAACCCACTGTCTCACAAAATGCATAAAAAGTGAAAAATTGCAGAATTTTGTGAGGAAACTACAAATACAATTTTAATACTTCTGATTTATGGCTGATCACTTGGCCAGCTAGGTGGCTTGTTATCATCATACTGTCATGATGATGGGCCTATTTCTACGTGAAGAAGGCCTGGAGCTGTGGCTCCATTCACCCCACTGTTAGTCTGGCACTGATCCTAGCAGAAGATTTGGTTCTACAAGTAAAACCTAAAACTAGAGTCTCATTTATGTCGAGACGTGGCCAAATGGAAAAGGTCAGAGATTTCAGCAATTAAGCTATGATATTTAAAGCAGCATTTTTATTTGAAATTCCAAAGCAACCTTAAAAAAATTTAAATCTTGTTGCTTAATTGTTGATATACAATATCAGCATGTTCTACAATTTAGCAAGGGAACTACAGTACACTGCACAACTTAGGTTGAATTACACAATAACAGGGAGACCATGAATGTGATGTCCTCTTGCACTTCCCTGTGGTACATTCAGGCATCCTAATGTGCAAGGAGTGAGACTCCCACTGTCAGTGTCTACAGACAGCGCAATCATGCTTTGTGTGTCTTTAGATGCTACCATCGGTCGCACCATTGAAACTTTCACCAGCCACACAGCCACTACCAGCAACATGCCCATACTATGTTAGCTATGTGTCTGGTTAGCCAACCACCTGTAACTGCCTAGGAAACCCAACATATTTCTAATACACTTCTTGGTGCTTACATCTGAATCTGTACTGTAACTGTATGAACAGAATGAGGACGCATGTGCGGTACAATGCAGATTCATACACAGACTAGAAAACATATTGGCCCCCACAGGAAAAAACACACACATTGGCCCCACAGAAAATCACATTGGCCCCCACAGAGAACAATAAAAATGCCCCCCCCCCACACACACACACACAGGAAATAAAACAAGCATTATCCCCCACAGGAAACACACACACACATATTACCCCTACAGAAAACAAACCCATTGGCCCCCACAGAAAAACATAAATACACTTTTAACTCCACAGAATAAAACATCATCCCCCCATGGAAAAAAACAAACACGTTGCCTCAAACAGAAAACAATACAACACTTTGGCCCCCACAAGAAGAAAAACACATTGGCCACCACAGGAAAAGCACACACAAACACACACATTGGCCCTCCAGGGAAAAAATACACATTGACCAACACAGGAAAATAAATAAAAGCACATTGGCTTTAACAAGAAAAAAACAAATTGACCACTGATATGAAAAAATAAACTCAACGACCCCACGTAGGAAATTAAAAAAAAACACACTAGGGGGAATTCTATTGTTTGGGTGTCTAAAATCCCATCTAAACAAGACTGTTTAGATGCCCAAATAATTGTCAGGATTTAATTGATGTTTGGACACCCATGCATTTCACGCATGTCGCACCCAAATAGACAGGGTTTAGCTGCGTCAAACAGCTATACCCGTCTAAAGTCCTGCTTTGGGCATCCAACCCATCTGGATGCCCAAAGTGCTGACTTAGGGGGTCATTCTGAGTTGTTCGCTCGTTATTTTTTTGTCGCAATGGAGCGAATAGTCGCTAATGCGCATGCGCAATGTCCGCAGTGCGACTGCGCCAAGTAAATTTGCTATGCAGTTAGGAATTTTACTCACGGCATTACGAGGTTTTTTCTTCGTTCTGGTGATCGTAATGTGATTGACAGGAATTGGGTGTTTCTGGGCGGAAACTGGCCGTTTTATGGGAGTGTGTGAAAAAACGCTACCGTTTCTGGGAAAAACGCGGGAGTGGCTGGAGAAACGGAGGAGTGTCTGGGCGAACGCTGGGTGTGTTTGTGACGTCAAACCAGGAACGACAAGCACTGAACTGATCGCACTGGCAGAGTAAGTCTCGAGATACTCAGAAACTGCACAGAGAAGTCTTTTCGCAATATTTCAAATCTTTCGTTCACAATTTTGATAAGCTAAGATTCACTCCCAGTAGGCGGCGGCTTAGCGTGTGCAAAGCTGCTAAAAGCAGCTTGCGAGCGAACAACTCGGAATGACCACCTTAGTGCACATTTTTCCTTGCACTTCAGGAGGCTGCAAGAAGAAACATATTGGCACCAACAGAAAGAAAAAAAACACATTTGCCTCCACATAACCCCCCCCATATATTGGCACCACAGAAAAAAAAAACACATCAGCCCCTACAGAAAACAATGAAATACCTTGCCCCCCCCCCCCCAGGAAAAAAAAACACATTAACCCAGGACAGGAAAAATAAAATAAACATTGTCCCCCACTGGAAAAAATAAAACATATTGGCCCCCACAGGGAAAAAAAATACAAATGCATTGGCCCCCACACGGATTAAATAAAACCAAGTTGGCCTCCACAATAAAAAATGGAGGGATAGTGAACTACCTTGGGTTGGGGCAGTACTGCGTCTAGGGGACTGACACACAGATGCTGAAACACTGACACTGAAACACAGATGCTAACACACAGACACTGACATGCAGACAGATGCTGACACACTGACATTAACACACAGATGGTGATACACAAACAACTCCTGATGCACAAACAGACCCTGATGCACTGACACTGACAAACAGAGATGCTGACACACAGACAGTGAAACACTGATGTTGACACCCAAACAGATGCTGACACACCAAAATATGCTCACACACAGATGCTGATACACAGATCCTGACACGCAAACAGATGCTGACACACTGATGCAGACACACAGACACTGACACACAAACAAATGCTTACACAGTGACAATAACATGCTGATACATGGACACTGACACATAGACAGATGCTGACACAGTGACAATAACATGCTGACACTGACACACAGAAACTGACATCCAGAAGCTGACACACAGCTGCTGACAGATGCTGACACACTGACACACCGACGCTGACACACACAGACTCTGATACACAGACAAATGCTGACATACCTACACTGACATACAGGCACTAACACAGTGATGCTGACACACAGACACTGACACAAAGACACTGACATACAGATGCTGACACACAGACAAGACACACTGATGCTGACTCACAGACAGATGCTGACACACTGATGCTGACACAGACACACTGAAACACAGATGCTGACATACTGACACTGACAATTTAATCTACCCTTGATGTGTTTCCCTTGCCTCCAAGCATGCAGCTGCCAGGATGGAATGGATGCTCTCAGCACATCCAATCTATAACCCCCCCCCTTTCCCTATTCAATACACATAAGTAGCTGACACCAAGCCAGCAAATACTCCACCAGTATACAGCAGCCACTAGCAGTCCCACTTTCTCTCCTCCTGCAGTGACTAACAACCGTACTTTTTCTCTCCCCCCCAGTACAGTAGACAGCAGCCACCAGAGAACTCCCCCCAGCCGCCACCAGCAAACCCCATCTCTGTCCCCTTGCAGCACACAGCAACCCTCCTCTCTCTCCCACAGCAGCAACTATCTTACCCCGAAGTGGCTGGCAATCCCACCTGTCTCCCCCACACAGCCGCTCTCTCCCTCCACAGCAGCTGGCAACCCCCTCTCTCTCTCCTTCACAGCAGCTAATGAGTCCTAGTGCACATCAGCTGCCACACCTTATATGAAACTGGGCAGCATGGGGGGGAGCATGGTCATTAAGGAGCGTATGAGGCTTGGACCACCAGTCATCCATCCTGGCATTTCGATAGGCCAATCCACCACTGATTGATGACATGGCCTCATGCTATGCCCCTTTGCTTGTCACTCTGGGGTCATTGCTCAGTGCTTCCTGTTAACTGCCAGATGGCACTCAGTTTCTATCTATTGTGTTTAGATGCCATATGCATACATGGAGCACCCATTCATCAATGTTTTACTATGCAGAGCAGCGGTGAGAGAGAGTACCTACCCAACCTTTTCTATCCATTACACACTGCAGCCCTAGGGTCCATTTGGAGGTATCATATACAGTACAGTATAATAATGGCAATACTAAAGGGGTATGAGGATCTTGATATGATACTTACTTTTTTCCACAGTGTAACCCAGGGGTGGGCAATTATTTCAGCTGGGGGGCCGCTTAACACTTCCAGCGAATATTCGAGGGCCACACACAAAATACTCAAAAAGAGTCCCCTTTTTACACATTACGGCAGACAGCGTGCCCTTTTTTTTACACATTACGGCAGATAGCGTCCCCCTTTTTACACATTACAGAAGACAGCGTCCCCTTTTTACACATTACAGCAGACAGCGTCCCCTTTTTACACATTACAGCAGACAGCGCCCCCGTTTTTACACATTACGGCAGACATCGTCCCCCTTTTTACACATTACGGCAGACAGCGTCCCCTTTTTACACATTACGGCAGACATCGTCCCCCTTTTTACACATTACGGCAGACATCGTCCCCGTTTTTACACATTACGGCAGACAGCGTCCCACTTTTTTACATATTATGGCAGACAGTCCCTTCCCCCCTCCCCTAAACCCACATTGCAGATTTTAACTCCGCGGCCTCCCCACCCCTAAACCTATATGGCAGCTGAAGCGCTGATCCAGGGGCTGGCTGGACAGGGGGTTTACCTGTTTGTCACAGTGGCAGACGATCCCCACTGTCCGATGATCCGCGCTGCTGCTGCCACCTGGAGTCGCTGCTGATGTGGCCTCTCCTGCTCCCGCTCGCTGGCCACCGCTTCTTCTCCTGACTCAGCCGCCGCTCCTGCTCACTGCAGTGCCCGCCCCCCGTGCCGCCCAGCGCGCGCATGGTAACAGAGGAAATCCCGGTCAGCTGACCCTGTGACATGACTGGGATTTCCTCAGCAGCGCCGCATCTGAGAGCAGTGCAATGACAAGCGGCCTGTCGGGCCGCTTGTCATTGTACTCTGGTGGGGCACAGCGGGCCAGGCACGATTGGTCCGCGGGCCGTATCCGGCCCGCGGGCCGCATGTTGCCCACCCCTAGTGTAACCTCTTAAGACTTTTCCACCTCTCCTCATTTGAGAGCAGCTACTCACAGGGGGATTTAGCATTAGGAATTAGGAGGAGGGTTAAGGGTAAGAATTAGGATTAGAGATAGCGGGGAAGATATGAGGGGTGTGCAGTAAGATTCCAGATTCACAAAAAGTATTATATTTACAAATAAAGTGAACATCATTTTTTTCAGATTATTCACCAGAGGAGTCTATGTAAAGTTGCATGTACTCAAATGACTTGGTGAAGTAGCTGGATCACTCCGAAGTAGGTATGTCTTCTACATGCTGGATGAAGGTCTCCATAGCAGCTTCTCAAAATAAATCCCATACAACTTATGCTTGATTTGTGGGAACACAAAGAAGTTGCAGTGGGTCAGATTGGACTGTATGGCAGATGACAAAACTCCTGGATCCATTCATGGGCTAGAAAATCCTCCCTTCGCTGGACTCGTGGGCAGGTGCATTGATATGATGATGAAGAGCACCATAAGCGTGTGTTCTTGAACGGCACATAAAAATGGCTTCCAGCACTTGTGGCAGACATTGGTTGGAATACCAGTGCCCAATAACGGTGCACTGCTACATGAGTGGTATGGTAGTTACATGACCAGTCTTTGCCTTAAAAACAGCCACCATCTGCTTGGCCAAGCTGCATTCACATCAGAAATTCTGTGGAGGTGCACCTCCAACTGAGGTCCACTGGGCTGACTGGTCTTGGGGTTGAAACTGAAGAACCAGGATTCATTGCCACTCTTGATCTTCCAGACAGAGTTTGAGTGACCACCATCAAACCTGGACAGCATGTTGTGGCACCATGTCACCTGAGTCTCCTTCTGCTCTCGAGTCAGCTAATAGGTCACGCAGCATGCAGAAACCTTGCACATGCCAAGCTTTTTGTGGAGAATCAATTGGATAAGTCTTGATGAGATGCCTACAGATGTGTCCTCATTCATCTTCACAGCAGTCACACCAAACAGCCCCTCTTGACACACCAGGTCGCATGAGACTCTTCTAGTATCAGTGGTATTTGTTGCTTCTTTTTTTGACCAAAATACATCATAGTCACAATGCAATGTGACAAGGATGCACAAGGAAAGTGTGGTGATTAGTTTGATGTACTTTATGACACTTTTATATCTGTGTGTGAATGAGTTTCTGAATCTGTACGCAAAGTGCTACAATGTAGCACAAGCAGTTTTTTCCCAATATAAATTCTGCTCTGTATACAATTTCAGTCACACAAAATATGTGACGTGTCATATATCAAGTTAATCAGTGCAGTCTCTTTATGCATCCTACTTGCTTTTTATTAAAAGAGTTTGCACAGGACAGGCGTGGCTTGACACAGCATGGTGTAGGCAGCTTCCTGCCAGAGCTCCTGCTAATATCCTGATCTATCTCCTGTTTCCCTGGTGTTCTGTGGCTGAATATTTCTGCAAGAGTGCAGTACCCCCTTCTGCTCCTGCAGTGTGAATTTGGGGATCCTCTGTGCCAAGAGTCCTAACTTACTGGCTGGTGTAGTCTGTGACTGGATCCTGAGGCAGACTCTGCTCTCAGTGTGGCTGTTGCTCCTGCTGCAGCTCTGCCCTCACTCAGCTGCTGGGGCCAGTGTGCTCAGGGCTGGTGAGCTTGTATTATACACAGCACACATTCCACTGCCTGTCCCCTTCTCCCCTGGTGCGGATATTACTGAGCACATAGTATTACAGAGACAACACTCCCTGTGAATTTGGGACAGAGCTTTAACTATAAACGTAGTGCGGGGAAGAGCACTGTATGCCTGGCTCCCTCTCACCAATAGAACACATTTGCTGGACTCACACGCCTGTGTTCTTTGGATGAGTTGAGCTCCTGTGTGTATAACTCTGCTCTCTTTCTACCAGTGGATCTTCCTCTTGCTCCTACAGTATATTGCGTCTTCCCCCTGCAGCCATGTTTAATCCTGTTCATACTTCTGGACATTCGGTCTCAATCATCCTGAAGGCTATCGCGGAATCCGAGCAAAGGGTTCTTAATATGTTGGAGTAGAGACTATTGCAGTATCTGGTTCTCCTGTGGGGTCCACCTGCCCGCCGGTGCTGCTACCCTCGGAACCTTTGGGGGAGCTTGTATCTGTGGTGCCTGCCGCTCCGCTACAGTCGATGCTTAATGCTGGAGGTTCCTCCGACGAACGCATTGTGAACAAAATGGGGGAGTTGCGGATCCTTCCTGCGCATATTCACCGTTATTTGCAGTGGGTGATGGCGCTTGGGATGTCGGTGACTGACTCCGTCTCATCGTTGGTGACTGTATGGACCTCCATTGCAATTTTCTTTGAGGGTCTGCAGTGTGACCTCCTTGATAATTGGGGAGAACGGTATTGTATCACTTCACAGTTAATTGTGATGTTTGGGAGAGGGATGGTTCTCCATTCTACATTTACCGTGGAACTGTGGCCTATCCTCTTATCTATCTGGCTAATGCTGTGCAGGATGGTTGATGGCTCCACTACCTTCCTGACTACTGTTCGTATACCGCTAAATGACTTGATTCCAGAGTGGGCTTATCCTCCGGACTGATTTTCTTTCTTTCCAAGTCTGTATAATACCTCACTGGTTACCGGGTCCTTGGCTGTGTTCTATTGTATTGTTGATACTTTCTTAAATACTATGTTCTATTCTATTTTTTGTATGTCTTACCATTGATATAATTTTGTTATTTGATGGTTCTAAGATATGTTTTATTTGACCATCGCTTATTTAAGGGTTACATATCCCAATATACTGTTGTATCCGTAGGGTGCTACCAGCACTATTCCTTATATTTCCGGGTCGCTTATCATATCTCCATATTTGCATATTCATTTTTTATTTTAATTTTTTATTCTCATATGAGGGAGATCAACTCTATTTACTGTTCGGCCATATTTCTTCTTTTTTTTTTATTTGCCCAAGTCACTTATTTTTTTCTGTTATCCTGGTATTAGGAAAGGGAGGGAGGGTGGGGGGTGTTAGACAGTTAGGTCACGTAGTTTAATGGGGGGGGGGGGTTGGGGATCCAGGTATACCTAGGTTGGGGATAGGCTATACAGGGTGGGGGGGGGGTTTGAAGTGGTTTGTTTTGGGGGGTTTTGTTTTTTGTTCTGTATTGTAGGGATTTTTGTTTTATCTCTGAGCAGCAGAGGTTTTAGGATTTTAATTATTTCTTATCTTTTTTTTTCTGTATACTCAGGCAGGTGTTTTATCTATAGTTTGCAGTGCCAATACTTTTGTATTTTTCTACGCCTCATGGGTCAGTTTTTTAATTACTTTATTTTATCATTTTATTCTCAATGTGTGAGCTCACATGGTGCCTGTGGGCTCTTACTCTTACTGCTTATTGCTATAATGTGGGGCGTATTGTATATCCTGTACTATTAGACGTGTACTGCAATTGTATTCTGTGTCTCCTATCTGACCGTACTTCTAATTGCATCCTGCATACTTTACTATACTTGCCGGTATTGTTTTTTATATGTATACTTTTTTTATTTTTATTTTTTTATTTCATATTATTCTTTTTGGGATGTTCATTTAAAACTTTCAATAAAAAATATGCAATTTAAAAAAAAAAAAAAGAGTTTGCACAGGAACTGGTTACTCACTCATGCCAGGCATCTCCAAAAGCAGCTTGTAGTCGGTCAAAACTCTTCTGCTGTTGCAAACCACTCTTGTAGTCATATAAACTCATGGCTCCCTTTAGAATGTGAGCTCTCATGAGCAGGGCCCTCTCACCTCATGTGCTTTTCCCTCTCTTAGACTATTTTCTATTCCATTCAACAGTACCTAACCTTTGGTTTCTGCCACCAAGAAGATAATTTCGGTGTTCTGTCCCATGATCCAGAAATATTTATATACCATGTACTTGTCCTACTTTGTCTTGTACTATAAGTCATTGTTTTACTAATTGGCACATTTGTTTATGTACTTTGTTAGGCACTGTGTAACCCCTGTGGTGACATATAAATAAATGCTAATAATAATAATCATCATCATCATCATCATCATCATCATCATCATAATGACTGTTGAGCTACATAACAAGTTTGTGAAGGAAGTGAACATCTTGACTTCTTCGGTGTGCAATACTACTTATCAGGGGTGACTCCAGAGGTGGTGCTGCAGCTCAATTCAAAATTCAAATTGGGGAGGAGCACCAACTGCCAGTATGTCAGTTTGAAGTGGCAGTTGGTGACCGTTGGTGTGGCTCCCCTATTTGAAATTTCAACTGACCTGCAGCCCCTCCTCTGGAGCCACCATTGCTGCTTATATACAGTTCTGTGTCTTGACTTTTTTAAAAGAACGTTAGATATTGCAGTTCACAAACAGACAGTCAGATTACGTCTAGTCTACCTATGCACTGCACACCAAGAAACGTATTGCAAACCCCTCATACTTACTGGAATGCTGCTGCTGAGACATCATTGCCAGAACTGATCATTACATGAATGTACAGTGGAAAATGCTGAAGCCACTGCAGCAGCTACGATAAGCTGATAAGTTGAGATAATAAATGTCCAGGCAGTGGCACTTTGTTAAAATAATACTCAGTAGGTGACGTGCCACCACATTAATAATATAAGCACTGTGTGAGTCACAGTCTGTAAAAAACATTTGTTAAAAAAGAGAAAAAAGTAAAAAAAAAAAAAACTTGTGTGAACTCAGGGCCAGGCAATAGCACAATTATGTTACAATAATGCTCATTAGGTGCCATATCACCACTTTAATAATAAAGCACTGTGTGAGCCACAGTGTGTAACTAAAAAAAAAAAAGTACTGAAAACGAAAAACATCAAAGAAAAATAAAACAAATTTGTGTGTGTTAAGAGCCAGGCAGTGGCACTGTGTTACAACAACATTCAGTAGGTGCTGTACAACTGAATTAATAATAAAGTGCTATATGTGTCACAGTGTGTAAAAAAAAGTATAAAAAAATAAAATCATCAACAAAAATAAAAACAAATTTGTGTTTGTTCAAGGCCAGGCAGTGACACTGTGTTACAATAACGCTCAGTAGGTTCATGCCACCACGTTTATAATGTAAGTGCTGTGAGTTTATATGGATCATCATGGGAACCTTGTGAGTGATTGGAGTAGGAGACTACTTCCTCAAAATGTGGAAAAGATGATGTTCATAAAGATGAACTATAAATTCCTAGAGGAAGACCCTTCCCACTAGTTATGTCAAAGTACAGAGAATTCTGTAATGTGGAATCCAGTGGGGATAATATTGTTTAATGATGATGTTATCACTGATGAGGGTGAGGATGATAATGACAACATCCTTCCATTGTAGAGAAGAAATCATTAACAAAACAAGACTGTTAGCTACCTTAAGCCCATTGGTAGTTTGTTTTGTGGAGGCCCAAACAAACCAAAAAAGTGGCATGCCCTGTCACTGAAGAGCTTGGTTTGTTAAACTGTGAATGTTCTTTTTAATATCCAACAGAAGGGTGGGTGGGGCGGCCCAATTATACTTTTCTTTTCTGCCACTGCTGGTTGGCATTGTTTCATACAGTAGATGTGCTATAAAGTGTAGTGCATTTGTGCTGCTGCTCTGTCACTGAGGGGCAGATTTTTTAAGCCTGGTGAAGTGATAAAGTGGAAGATGATAACACACCAGCCAATCAGCTCCTAACTGACATGTTACAGGCTGGGTTTGAAAAATGGCAGGAGCTGACTGGATGGTGCATTATCACCTTCCACTTTATCACTTCACCAGGCTTAATAAATCTGCCCCTTAGCAACCAGCAAGCTCACTGCAGACTTTGGAGCTAATTCAAGTTAGATCACAAATAGCGATCCAACCGGAATTATTACGATCGCCCTGTGGAGCATGCACCCGCACTTTCTGCAAGGGGGCCCCAATAAATGCGATTGCCGCTGCCTGTCAATAAGGCTGCCTGTCAATAAGGTCGCGCTGCGGATGGGTCGGCAACGCTCCGTTTCCAGGGCAGAGGCGGAGCTTTGCAGGGGCAGTATGGTGCAAATGGGGGGCGGAGGCTGCCAAACAGGGGCATGTCTGGGGCATGATTATGGTGGCTGCGTGATGTTACACACAGCCACCGTGATTGAGAACATGGCAGCATGTTCCTGCGGGCACAGGTAAGCTGCGCTGACAGGAGGTTTCCTAAGTTTCTGCTAACAAGCAGAAATTGCGATGCATTCGCAATTTCTGCTTATTGAATGGGGGGAGGCACCGGTCAGGCTGCTAGGCGGCCTTGCCCAGCGATGGGCGGCCTCCAGCATGCGATCCAAAGGATTGCAAATTCTGCTAAATAGCAGAATTTGCAATCCTTACTGAATTAGGCCCATTTGCCAGTCCTTGTGAAAACAATATTATGAGCTGTGAGGTGGTCAAAATTGGCTGGAAATGACTGGAAATTAATGTTAGCGAAATGAGAGGGATGACTAGGCACTAGTAATATAGTAATAATAATTTATACCTACCCAAAATAGGACTATCTAGATACATCTCGTATCAATACTAATATGTCCATTTGGTGGTGTGCCCACAGTCAGAAAGAAGTATGCAAACAATATACAAAGAGAAAGAAGACTCTTTTTGTGGACGCACTCTTAACAACTTGGTAAATACCATATGATATATACAGAATATAAAATATAACTTTTAATAAAATGTCAAAAGAATTGTAAATTGACTCACAGTGCCCAGCTAGAAATATTAACCTGAAATATATATATAAAATAAAAGGTAAATAGGTAAGTGAAATCAGTACAATTGCCCCATTTAGAATTTATCCATTAGGGGAAATTATCCACACCCACCAGTGCTGTGGAGAATTAGTGACTAATAATTATTAAAAAATTAAAAATAGTGAATGTTCTGGTCACTCTCCATAAAATATGGGTTGCGGATATACAGCCATGGGTTTAGGCTGTATCATTCCTCCCTGACCAGTACAGATAAACTGTATTAATAAGGCCACAA
Organism: Pseudophryne corroboree; assembly: GCF_028390025.1. NCBI lineage: Eukaryota > Metazoa > Chordata > Amphibia > Anura > Myobatrachidae > Pseudophryne > Pseudophryne corroboree. The sequence continues at coordinate 227,381,155 of NC_086454.1, read as the reverse complement.
TTGGCCTGGCATTACCGAGATCCCCAACTGGGTTAGCATGGTACCATATAGCTGATCGTAACTGTTTAAAGATAAATTTGCATGGTACTGTAGTACTATAATACCTATAATGGGACAAAATCAATATCCATCAAAGGGAATATTGTCAGCTGGCTGTTAGAAGGAAGAAAGAGGTGTTTCTGCTGTTAGTGTTGAGTGGTTATTTGCATCCTGACAGTTCTATGGACCCCTACAACACTCAGTATTCCTTGGAGGTCACCCTTCCAGGTACTAACCAAGCCCCAACTGCTTGGCTTCCAAGATCAGATGAGATTAGGCATTTGTGGTGTGGTATGGTAGTAGAGCCTCAGAACTCAATGTGTGACACTAAGGAGAGTGCACCAGAAACAAGAATAGGCCTGAGAATGAATTAATAGCATAAGTATTCTAAATAGAATGGTAGGAAGAACAAAATACAGAGTGTTGAATCTGCTGTGTTAGGCAGGGACTAGGACCTGGATCACAAATGAGAGTTCACCAAATAAGTTAAGGTAGGATCAAAATGAGAAATTAGATATCTTGATTAGAACACTATCACATGACGGATGAGACTGCCTTGATAATAAAATGATCTATTGCACTGATCATTACCACTATTTTACAAAGAGCATGTGTGGACCATCAATTTGCTGAATATTCAATAATTGTATTTTTAAGGCAAAAACACATTTGTTGCACTGTGCAGATAGTATCACTATGATGACAATGAAATGGTTGTCTCTGCCCCAAACAGTGGGATGGCCTCCTTATGCTAATTTCAACTGTGGGTATATGTCGGTACTTATTATAAAGCAGCGGTTACCATAATTAACCTGGGTTACATATGGTGTAATAAACGGAAGACCTGACAATAATTGTCACTGGTCACCGTATGAAAATATTTTGTCGTATCACTGCCGCTGGCTCCCTCTGACATATGACTAGAAGCCATTCAAATGGTTAGCTGTAATCAGCTGTACTTGATTTATGAAAAGAATATAAATAGAAACATGTTGGAACGATACCAGTGGTGGATTTTTACATCCGAAGTGCTGACAGTCCCTGTGGGGGTCTGCTCCAAGGTGGGGGTCCTGTGGGAAAATGCGTTTTGCCCGGCGAACGGGCTTGTTCACTTCCTGGGCATTACTCAGCACTGGTGGGTGTGGATAATTTTCCCTAATGGATAAAGTCTAAATGGGGCAATTATACTGATTTCACTTACCTAGTTACCTTTTATTTTATCTATATATTTCAGGTTAATATTTCTAGCTGGGCACTGTGAGTCATTTTACAATTCTTTTGACATTTTATTAAAAAATGACGTTTTATATTCTGTATATATCATATGGTATTTACCAAGTTGTTAAGAGTGAGCCCACAAAAAGAGTCTTCTTTCTCTTTGTATATTGTATGGAAATTAATGTTTCAGATTAATAAAAATGTAGGAACAAAAACAGACCCAAATTAAATGATTTAGCTGATTTTAGCTTTTTTTTTTTAAGCTACACATCTAAAACAAAAACACATAAGGATGGTTTTGCACAATTAGAACCAAAACCAAAACATGAAGTTAATACAGATTCCAAAACAAAACATGGGGTCGGCGCACATTTCTAGTTTTAATATACACATAAATTATTATAAATATGTATTTTAATAAATTGAGTTTAGTTAAAATTGGCAGATTAATAATTTGTTCCCCTCTGATTTAAATGTGAAATTCTATTATCCTCATAATTTGAAAAAAATTACATTGTAGATACATAGAACTGGATAAAATGTACTATGCATTGCAAATACAGTAATATTGATAATAATTATACATTTCCAAATGCTTTGAGATTCATTCTGGACGACCAGCTGCCTCAATTGTTAAAATAGTCTCTCTCATCGTTACTTAGATTTATATTGTATTGGCCAGGAAACATCAAAGCCACAATGTCTTCACATATTCTATCTGAGCAAAGAGGAAAGAGATGCTCTAACACTCTGGCTTTATTAAAGTTCCTAATGTTGATTCTTATAATGAAAAATGCACAAAAGTAATATGTTTGATGAATAGCTAATAACACTTCAGTGCAGAGGAGAAGCATTAATTTTGCTTTAGTATCTTGAAAAGCTAATGCATTCAACAGCTGTGTCTGAATAAGTTAGTTTAGCAGACTTAATAGAGATTCATGGATCTCAGAAATAATATATCTTACAGTTGCAAGGGTTTCATTGTGTTTGGAACAAGAATCTGTGCTTGTTGTATCTAAAATGCATCTAAAGGGTAAGGCAAATCCATTGTTCTATTTTTATTAAGAGAACATTTCCAGAAAGTTACATTGTATTTGGGCTTATATTTGCCTTTAAAAATACAATGAATGTTTATATGAGACAAGCAAAACATGTTATCAACTATATTATCTACAGCATTACATTACTAAAACTTGTAATATTATTAGTCCTATGGGTGCTGCGTATGGTGCATACAATGGACATTGTCATTCAAACAAAAGCATTGTGATGTCTGTAAAGGACTTATTTTAGGGGAAGGCAAAGAGGACGTTTGCTGCTTTACCAGCTTCTCTCAGGGACCCCTGTGTTACAGCTTATCCTGGATTCATTTAGGATTCATTTTGGTATATTACACCGGATTAATTTACCTTTCTATGTACATATTTATTATGTAAGGATTTTTCTTGCTTGCTAAATTTAATCTAATTAACAAATGTAAAATATTTCAAATAGGGGTATCCTTGCTACAGTCTGTTTTGCTATTTACAATTGGTGTATTTGCATTTGTGATACATAATCACTATTTATTTACCATGAATTACTCATATATTACAGAATAACAAATTGACCTTAATCATAGTACAGTTTATTTTAGAACACCTGGAGCAGCCTGGGTTGCAATGAGCATAATTTTTTTTTTTTTTTTAAAGTGCACACAAAAGTGGTACATGATCACACATGTGCAGAGCAACACAAATCTCAAGATGTGAACAGTTCGGCATTAACTGCATACTCATGCAAAGTGCAGAAGTCACATACAATACATATACCCATATCCGAAGTCCACGCATACTGTGCCTGATTCAGAGGTGGACACTGGTGTGCAGCAAGGACATGCACTGAAACCGGAGGTAGGATCAGGGGAAATCTGAGGAAAAATGACTTCACAGAAATAGTAGTGGACAAATGGAATAGCCTACCATTAGAGGTGGTAGAGGCTAAGACAGTAGAGCAATGTAACCTTGCATGGGATAAACATAAGGATATAGTTACAAAGAAATAAGGATCAAATAAGGTTTGAGGAAAAATATGGAAAAACAGGGGCAGACTGGAAGGGCCAAGTGGTTCTTATCTGCCATAACATTCTATCGGCGGGATGTAATGTATTCTGAGATTGCCTGAGGTGCAGGTTGCCAGTCGATCTCAGACTTTTTTTACAGGGACAATTACTTACAAGGCAAAACCATGCCTTGTAAACAGGGCCGTTTCTTGGTGCAGGCGAGCAGTGCAACCGCACTGGGCGCCCGCCGCGGCACTAACTGTGGCTCCCTGATTCCCCCTCCTATTTCTCCCCGAGTAACCCGCTCGGGGGGCGGAGTTTCACAGAATGACACGGTTGCGTCGTTACGTCACGACTCAACCCCATCACTCCGCGAAACACCCCTGCCCCCCCCCCCCCCACCCCCCGAGCGGAGTACAGAGGGGGATCCAAGTTAGGAAGAGGGAAAGGCCGGCGCGAGGAGCGACTGGTGAGGCGGGCTGAAGAGCGGTAATCGCCTCTGTAAGTATTCTCTCTCTCTCTCTCTCTCTCTCAATGTGTAAAATGGGGACACCTGCCGTAATGTGTGAAATGGGGACTCTTGCCTGCCGTAGTGTGGGGATTTAATGTATCAAGGGCATTGCGGTGTGTGGCATAATATGGTGCAGGGGGCATTACTGTGTGGGGCTTAATATGGTAGAATTTTTTTTTCCTGTGGTGGTCGTGATCTGTTGGAGCAGGGTCAAAAACTGGATTGTGAGGTAGTCTTTTCAGACGAGGCCATGCCCATTTAAATGAGACCACGCCCATTTAGATGAGGCCACGCCCCCTTGCCGAGTGCGCGCGCAAGTTTTTTTGTTTTTTTTTATCTAGGTGTGTGTGTGTGTGTGGGGGCCACATTTTTTATGTCATGGGGGGGCGCATTTTTAAATCTCGCACTGGGAGCCAAATTGGCTAGAAACAGCCCTGCTTGTAAATGATTGACCCTTTAAAAAAAGTCAGAGATCAGCCGGCAATGCTGCACCTCTGTCGACCTCGGACTGCATTACATCCCACCACATTTTTTATAGTTTTACTGTATGTAAATAGTGTACATGGTGACTTCCGGTTCCGGCTGCTATGTGAACAGCAGCGTGAGGAGAGAGCTCCGTGCTGCCCGCCAGCCTCCGCATCCTTAACTAGGCTAATAGCCTCCAGCAACCACCACTAAAGCCTCCCCACCAGCGCCGAGAGCCGGGACCGCTGTATGGAGCGGTATCTAACACCTAACATGCCCACCAGAAAGAAGGAGAAAGAAAAGGAGAAGCGCCGCGCAGATTCCAAAATGGCGCCGGACGCCGGAGCTCCGTTACACGCTCCCCCTTCCTCTCCCTCATCTACTCTGCACAGCCTGCCTGAGGTCCCATCTGCCTCACCCACCCAGGTCAGTGTCCCCACGACTATACCCTCGGGAGACCAAGTCCTATTTACCCCAGCAGCACCTGTCACATATAATGACATGGTGGGAGCTATTCGCATAGCCATGGGTCCCCTATTACAGGCTCAGACAGCAGATATAAGTAAACAGATAGCACAGCTCTCACATAGAGTTTTACAAACCGAACAACGTGCTGGGGAATTATTCCATGATGTATCTGTGCTCAAGCAGGACATGCAGCATGTCACCAAATCACATCACCAGATTTGGAATAAACTGGATGATCTTGAAAATCGATCTCGCAGATCGAATCTCCGTGTAATAGGGCTCCCCGAAACCCTCAAAGGCACCGAATTATACACTTTTCTACGAGTCACCCTGCCAGAGTTACTGGGCATATCCGCTGCCTGCAATGATATGGTGATCGAGCGTGCACACAGAATAGGCGCTCAGAAAATACATGATGGGGCCAGACCACGAGTGGTGCTTTTCAAATGTCTAAATTTTTTACATAAAGAGGTGATTTGGAGGGCATCCCGTAAAACACGCAATACTACATGGAATACCCATAAGATTTTGTTATTCCAGGACTATTCAGTGGAACTTTCCAAAGCACGGAAAGCTTTCTCTCCCCTTTGCTCTCATCTCATACAGCATAACAGGAAGTTTTCCCTATTGTATCCCGCACGACTACGTATATACTCGGGCACGTCCTTTGCTGATTTTCTCTCCGTAGCGGACGCTGAAGCCTTCTTGAAAGAGGAGAAGGATTACGCTGACCCACCTGATGACAACGATGAGATTTGACACTATACCTGTTATTATATTCGAACTATATTCCACCAGCCTAAACCTGGATATACGGGATATCATTCTCTGTGTCACATCTAATTATACCCCCCGGTCACCTCGCTACTTATGTGTGCCTGCACCTGCACACTCACGGGACTTCTGCACTGTGATAAGATAAAGAACCATATGCCTCCATGCATAGTTTCTGCATACACCCGGTTGGCATTACCACACTGCTGCGGGAGGATTCCTTGACTACTTTCCCGAATTTTGTTGCTGGCGGGATCGGCGAGGACACGCTCTGTCCTTGTTCTGATCTTTACTTATATGCTAATATACCACGGAAGTCATGAAGTCCTCATTTTGTTTTATTCATGTTTACGATTGTTGGTTATATGCCTTATAGGTACCCCATTGCTAGCCAGGGGGTTACTTTCCTCTTACTTACAAGGTTATATTTTTGGTACAGATAATACTAACTGTACCATATTGTTCCTATTCTCACACCTCTCTTTCCTCTTCCTCTACCCTCCCTCCACTTTCCCAGTTACCCTCCCTCCACACAGAGCAATGCCATTGTATTACTGTACATTTAGAGCATGCCTACTATTAACCACATATACTATGAATAATGTCTACCGTTAAATTAGGTTCCTAGAATATTGGCGGGATTAACTCGCCGCAGAAAAGGAAGAAAATACTATTGTACTTGAACAAACTGAAACTTGATATTGTATACTTGCAGGAAACACACTTAGTGGCATCTGAAATATTAACGCTTAATACTTTGAAGTGGAAAGTACTAGCTGCTTCCCCATTTTCTTCTAAAGCCAGAGGAGTGGTGATTTTAGTCAAAAATACAATCCCTATTGAACTCACATCAGTGAAGGAAGACCCTGAAGGTAGATGTATTGTATGTAATGTGTTATTGGACCGTCGTCCATATATACTATGCAATGTATATGCCCCCAACACCAAAATACCTATCTTTTTACGTAAAATGCTGCATATTCTCACACCACTACATGACACACCGCTCATTTTGGGGGGTGATTTCAACATGATCACTTCTTTTCAACTAGACAAACAAGTAACAGACACTAGGGGCATCTCCTTACCCAAACAAGGTATATCTTGGTTTACACAATCCCTACACCTTTTAGACACTTGGAGATCATTAAACCCCATAGAAAAAGACTATACATGTCTCTCTGCAGCACATGGAACATTATCCCGAATAGACTATGTTTTTATATCTGACCAGCTACTGCCCCGCGTCCGTAGGGTCATGATAGAGCCTATTGCACTGTCTGTCCACGCGGTAGTATGGATAGACCTACAATTGCATACTGAGAAAAGTTCCTTTCGATCTTGGAGATTCCCATCCTCACTATCTCACTCCCTTACCTTTAGGAATAAACTTGAATCGACCTGGGACTCATTTTGTGACACCAATGCCGAAACCCTCACAGACTCACCTAAGATGTTCTGGCAAGCTTCAAAAACAGTCCTCAGAGGCGAGATTATCTCATATACTTCCCAAACATACAAATCACTAAACTCTGAATATTGACAGGCACAGTCTACTCTGACAGACTCATTCCAGTCCTATAAATCTGATCCGACCCTTAATAATAGAACGCTATACCACTCAGCCAAACGAGATTTTGATAGCTTACTTCTTAAAATGGAATCTAGATACTCCTTTAAAAAAGATGCTAGATTTCACCGGTTTGGGAACAAATCCGGCAAATTACTCTCACATCTACTACAAGGCCAACGACCACTGAAATTAATACATCCCCTCAAAACTCCTGGGGGGTCACTCACATCCACCAATGCCCAAATTGCCCAGATCATGCAACAATATTACACCACCTTATACTCCAAACCATCTACCTCCCCTTCCTCTTCCCAGACCCAAAACTTCTGGAATGGCTTACCCATCCCACAACTCGACTCCACCCTAGGTGCCACATTAACGGCGGCTGTAACTGAGACGGAGGTCTCCCAGGCCATAGCCCACCTAAAAGCCGGGAAGGCCCAGGGCCCGGATGGCCTTTCCTCTGAATTCTACAAATTGTTAGCACCCAAATTGATACCTTTACTGACTAAGGTTTTTAATGATATTCTCACCACAGGACAACTACCCCTTTACTTTAACTCTGCCACAATTACCATCCTACCTAAGCCGGGCAGAGACCTATCTGACCCCGGCTCTTACCGTCCAATTTCCCTGCTTAACTTGGATTACAAGATGCTGACGAAAATACTTGCAGAGAGACTCAAATTGGTACTACCTTCTATCATTCATTGTGATCAAACTGGTTTTATTATGGGCCGCACCTCCACGGTGAACATTCGAAAGGTCTTATCAGCGATCATTACATCCCAGTGTGCCATGTCCACTACTCCAGCCTCTATATTATCTTTGGATGCGGAAAAAGCTTTTGACATGGTACACTGGGATCACTTATTTGACACAATGGGGTATATTTACTAAGCTCCCGATTTTGACCGAGATGCCGTTTTTTCATCAAAGTGTCATCTCGGTAAATCTCGGTCATTTACTAAACACTAATCACGGCAGTGATGAGGGCATTCGTAATTTTTTGCTAGTTCAGGTAAAAAATTACGAATGAATACACCATCGGTCAAAACGCGGCTGTTTAAGTATGAATCTCGGTCATTTACTAAGAAGTGCAAAGCAAAAAAACACAAAACACTGCCGTGAAAAATTACAACTCGTAAAAAAGTCCTAAAAAAAAACAGACCTGCTTTTTTTATCCGTGATTTGAGATGCATGCAGGGATCCATGAGATCCGTGCATGTATATCAGTGGGAAGGGGTGGGAAAGTGCTTATTTTTTCAAAAAAAATTGCGTGGGGTCCCCCCTCCTAAGCATAACCAGCCTCGGGCTCTTTGAGCCGATCCTGGTTGCAGAAATATGGGGAAAAAAATGACAGGGGTTCCCCCATATTTAAGCAACCAGCATCGGGCTCTGCGCCTGGTCCTGGTCCCAAAAATACGGGGGACAAAAAGAGTAGGGGTCCCCCGTATTTTTAAAACCAGCACCGGGCTCCACTAGCTGGACAGATAATGCCACAGCCGGGGGTCACTTTTATATAGTGCCCTGCGGCCGTGGCATCAAAAATCCAACTAGTCACCCCTGGCCGGGGTACCCTGGGGGAGTGGGGACCCCTTCAATCAAGGGGTCCCCCCCCCCCAGCCACCCAAGGGCCAGGGGTGAAGCCCGAGGCTGTCCCCCCCCATCCAATGGGCTGCGGATGGGGAGGCTGATAGCCTTTGTTGTAAAAGAAAAGATATAGTTTTTAGTAGCAGTACTACAAGGCCCAGCAAGCCTCCCCCGCATGCTGGTACTTGGAGAACCACAAGTACCAGCATGCGACGGAAAAACGGGCCCGCTGGTACCTGTAGTACTACTACTAAAAAAATACCCAAAAAAAGACAAGACACACACACCGTGAAAGTATAATTTTATTACATACATACATACACACATACATACATACTTACCTTAAGTTCCCACGCAGGTCGGTCCTCTTCTCCAGTAGAATCCAAGGGGTACCTGTTGAAGAAATTATACTCACGAGATCCAGGGGTCCAGGCTCCTCGGGAAATCCAGGGTTAATCCACGTACTTGAAAAAAAAAAAAAAACGGTGTCCCGAGCCACGAACTGAAAGGGGACCCATGTTTGCACATGGGTCACCTTTCCACGAATGCCAGAAAGCCACTCTGACTTCTGTCTAAGTGGGTTTCTTCAGCCAATCAGGGAGCGCCACGTTGTAGCACTCTCCTGATCAGCTGTGTGGTCCTGTCCTCACTGACAGGCAGCACACGGCAGTGTTACAATGTAGCGCCTATGCGCTACATTGTAACCAATGATGGGAACTTTCAGCTCAGCGGTGACGTCACTTTAGGTCAACCGCAGGGCAGAAAGTTCCCATCATTGGTTACAATGTAGCGCATAGGCGCTACATTGTAACACTGCCGTGTGCTGCCTGTCAGTGAGGACAGGACCACACAGCTGATCAGGAGAGTGCTACAACGTGGCACTCCCTGATTGGCTGAAGAAACCCACTTAGACATCAGTCAGAGTGGGTTTCTGGCATTCGTGGAAAGGAGTCCCATGTGAAAACATGGGGCCCCTTTCAGTTCGTGGCTCGGCTTTCTGTTTTCTTATTTTATGCAAGTACGTGGATTACCCATGGATTTCCCGAGGAGCCTGGACCCCTGGATCTCGTGAGTATAATTTCTTCAACAGGTACCCCTTGGATTCTACTGGAGAAGAGGACCGACCTGCGTGTGAACATAAGGTAAGTATGTATGTATGTTTGTGTGGATGTATGTAATAAATCTTTACTTTCACGGTGTGTGTGTCTTGTCTTTTTTTGGGTATTTTTTTAGTAGTAGTACTACAGGTACCAGCGGGCCCGTTTTTCCGTCGCATGCTGGTACTTGTGGTTCTCCAAGTACCAGCATGCGGGGGAGGCTTGCTGGGCCTTGTAGTACTGCTACTAAAAACAATATCTTTTCTTTTACAACAAAGGCTATCAGCCTCCCCATCCGCAGCCCATTGGATGGGGGGGGGACAGCCTCGGGCTTCACCCCTGGCCCTTGGGTGGCTGGGGGGGGGGGACCCCTTGATTGAAGGGGTCCCCACTCCCCCAGGGTACCCCGGCCAGGGGTGACTAGTTGGATTTTTGATGCCACGGCCGCAGGGCACTATATAAAAGTGACCCCCGGCTGTGGCATTATCTGTCCAGCTAGTGGAGCCCGGTGCTGGTTTTAAAAATACGGGGGACCCCTACTCTTTTTGTCCCCCGTATTTTTGGGACCAGGACCAGGCGCAGAGCCCGATGCTGGTTGCTTAAATATGGGGGAACCCCTGTCATTTTTTTCACCATATTTTTGCAACCAGGATCGGCTCAAAGAGCTCGAGGCTGGTTATGCTTAGGAGGGGGGACCCCACGCATTTTTTTAAATTATTTTACAGTGCTTAATTAAAAAAAAAAAAAAAATAAACCCCAGCACGGATCACACAGATCCGGCCGAGATTGATTGTAAAAAAAAACGGCAGTGTTTTGCTAATCACTGCCGTAAAAATAGGAAAAAAAAAACGAATGACATCGACATCGGAAGAAAAGAAAAACCCGAATACGACAGCTTAGTAAATCCATCATAATCAATTCAAAAAGTTGCAGTTTTACACTGTCGATGTCATTCGTGATTGAACTTTGACCTTTTTACGGAAATTACGAATCTTAGTAAATAAACCCCAATGTCTAGATTTGGGCTACCTCCCCTTTTTATTGACTACATAAGAATCCTATACAGCAACCCTGACTCGAGAATCCTCTGCAATGGTTTTATGTCACAACCTTTTCTTATCCAACGGGGCACCCGCCAGGGCTGTCCACTCTCTCCACTCCTATTTGCATTGGCATTGGAACCCTTGGCCATTTCAATCAGACAATCTCCCCAATATCATGGTATTACAGTGGGTGGTCTTGACCTCCGTCTCTCATTATTTGCAGACGATATGTTGTTACTAATGTCCCACCCAGATTTAACTCTGCCAGCAGTTTTTGACTTGATCAATGTTTTTGGCTCATTCTATGGTTATTCCATAAATATACATAAATCTGAATTACTCCCACTGAACGGCCCTCCCACTTATTTAGACACACAAGGCCCGTACCACACTATTAAAATAGCTACTAAAGCTATAAAATATCTGGGGGTGCAGATACCCATGCACCTCCGAGATTTATATACTCTGAACTTTACTCCGGTTATCAAAGCTATCTCCAAGAAACTAGATAACTGGACATCTTTACCACTCTCAGTACTGGGTAGAAATGCCTTGATTAAGTTGGTACTCTTTCCCCAATTATCATACCTGATACAAATGCTCCCCTTACGCATGTAAAAATCAGATATACAATTGGTTGAATCCTTGTTCAGTAAATTTCTCTGGAAAGGAGGCAAACCAAGAATCTCATGTAAATCCTTGAAGCTACCACGGGAAGGAGGGGGTGTAGGTCTCCCGGACATATCACTTTTTTCCCAATCGGTTCATTTTAGATATGTACTAGACTGGTTCTATGAACGCAGCGTGTTCACCTGGTTTGAATTAGATTGTGCTCTGTTCGCCCCGTTCTCTCCTTGTGCTCTGCTACATACACCTAGCTCCATGATCCCAGACAATATACGCTCTCACTTGCTGTTCAGAGATATTTATCTGTCTTGGGGGGCGATTAATAGGAAATTATCTAGAAACCCATTGTATTCTCATTTTCTACCTCTATGGGGTAACCCACTTTTCACACCAGGCATCGATGATGCAATTTTCCACCGCCTACAATTAAAAGGCATAAAGAAAATTGCAGACGTATTTGACCCGGGTGGGTCCCTACTACCATTTCTCTCTCTACAGGAGAAATTTGGTTTACATGCCTCACATCTCTATGCATATTTCCAAATACGACACTACATTAACTCATTACCCCCGGTGATGAATGACTCCACTTTGACTGACCCTCTTTTCCCATTGCTGAGTATATCATGCTCACGCCCGTACAAAACCAAATATTTATACAAAGATTTGCTCAATATTACATGCGACAAAATACAAAACCGAGTTGTAACTTCTTGGTGTAAATTTATTCCAAATATTACAAAATCAGAATACATATTACAACATTATAATAAAACACTACAGATACTGAAGGCAGCCTCCCTGCAAGAGATACATGTTAAAACTGTGTACAGGGCATATATCTCCCAGGCACAGAGACAACATTTCGTAGCTGAGGAGACTGGACGCTGCCTGAAATGCTTTCACTCCTCGGCAACGTTTTTCCACAACTTCTGGGAATGTGGTATCATTAAAAAGTTCTGGAATAAAATAGTACAGTATATTAATAATAATCTTGGAATTAAGGCTACACTACATCCACAGGCATTACTATTGACAAATTTCTCGGTTTGGGACTTGGATATATCCCAAACACACCTCTACCCATTCCTGACTATGCTAGTAACCATTGCAAAAAAGGTTATTCTCCAGAAGTGGATATCCAAACACACTCCGACGCTATCAGCAGTACACACAATACTTCTTAAGGTTTTGTATATAGAACGCTTTTCTATTATGGCTGACTCAGAAGGAGGTGTGACAAAATTTTACAAACGTTGGAGCCCTTATATTAACACCCTTTCACATGCAGCTCAAGAACAGATCTTCATCAGATTTGATTCCACAGATTGGTACTTACACCGGAAAAGGCAACTGACCCCTTGATTGAGCAATATACTGATGGCTTATAATATTATAATACTGTGTCCTTCTGTTGGTTTATCTCACCAAGAAAATTGCCGACCTCATATATGCAGATATCAATTTGAATCCCTCTTTCCCTCTTCCTTTAGCTACCAAGAATATTGACATCAAATTATATTGGACTGCACGCGCCCAGTGATTACATAGTTAGGCGTTGACCACTCCTACCCCATCTCTCCCTCCCCCTTTTTCCCTCCTCTTCTCTTCTCTCGTTCTGTCTTCCACTCTGTTATGTTAAATTTAGATGTATGCCTAAAGATTGTATGGACTTGCATCTTATGTAATAAGTTCATGGGTCCTCCATAAGAAAACTATATGTTCCAATTATGACACATTATCTGACCCGAATACTGCTACTTATATTTGACCATGTTGGTCCATAATTTGTCTACTGCAAATGTTTGTTACCTAACTTATGAAAACTCAATAAATATTATTAAAAAAAAAAAATAGTGTACATGGTTATTCTCAGCTTAATTTCCGATTCTATTATCACTATTACCAATGATTCCATAGTAACCCATTTTCATGAATACTGCTGATTAATTGTGTGTACTGACACATCCCTACCACTTCCCTATCTGTTTATAAAACCACTTTACATGTGCTGAATTATACATTACGAGAGTAAGCACTTGGAGGCCGACAATGATCGAGACAATGCTTGTACATGTGTACTAATACAAAGGAGGAAATAATATTCAAGTTTCAAGAGACCTTAACTGATTATTCTCCAAGTTTTTGTATGACTTATTAAAGTGTTATACAATGTCTCATGTGTATTTGAAATTCTTGATAATCTTTAGCCTTTGAAAAGGGCTTTGTCACTCTAATGTGGAACTCTCTATTAGTAAACAATGTGGAGTTTTTCAGAAACACCCCTTATGATAGATTTTCAAAATTAACTCTTTGGACTGGTATGTGCTTTTTTCACCTTTGTTTCAACATTTCTTACAACAGCTTTTTTAATTAATTTGTTTGACATGTCATATGTATATGACATTCTTACTTTGTTTAGTGTGCTGTTTTACACTGTTTAATGTGTCCAGAAACTGGAAAAAGCACTGAGACCATAGGATGATAAACCAATAAGTGCATCAACTACAGAGACCTTGCAAGGAATGCCGTATTTTATTCTTTTTATTCTCTATATTCCTCCTGTTCTGCTTGGAATGGTGACTGGTAGTGTCATTTCTTGGGACTATAACTTGAGGGAAATAATGCATTTTATAGTTCTGTCTTGTTTATACAAGGGTACCTTGCAATTAGTGATGAGATTTATTGTTGGGGACTCTAAGGTTACTGCAACCAGAACTAGTCAGAACTAGGTAATACAATACCTACAATATGACTTTACGGTGGAACAAATCAGGAATCATGATCAATATACAGGCCAATGTCAGAGCAATTAGAAATAGTTGGAAACATCCAAAAAGTCAGGGTTGGGCCACAAGCAACAACCAGAGTCAAGAAGAAGACAACCAGGTATCAGAAGGTCAATAATGCTCAAGCATATCAAATGCTAATATATCCTATTTCTTAGACAGTAAACAATCATTTGAGCAACTTTAAATCGAAGAGCACCTGACATGATGGTGATGCACCAATATGCAAGTATACTGTACATGGTACTGTAATAATAAGTTACTAAGTAATAATAAGTTACTGAGTAACTTTCTACACTGAACCTATTGAGCATGACTGTACATTGTATAGGTCATCTATGTGCTCATTAAGGAGGACACACAGGATACACCATGTGTAAAGCAGTTGGAAAAAAGAGTAAATTGCAGTTGAGAGGGTATAGTACTGTTTGTCAAGAAAAGATTAGGAAAACCAAATTCAATGTATTTCAAGTTTTTCAGAAAGCTGACTGCTATAAAGCTGGTGCTATAAAGAGGTAATCATTTTACGCAAAAGTCTGGCAATTTTAATTAAGACGTTTGATTTAAGTCGACTATTTTAAAGCATTTGCTGAGTGAAGTTTTGCAAGTTGCCTAACCCTACATTTGCTGGGAGACATAAGTTGTTCAATTAAAAGACATGGTATTTGGAAATTGTGTTCACTACACTGCAAGTCATTTACTTTGTAGCATTACTGTTTCTTACAAACCTACATTTCCAAGCCTTAGATCCATTTATGCTTCAAGTTGATTTACCATGTTCTTTGCAAAACAAACCCAGCTTTCTGTGTTTATATGAACTCCTTTCTTAACCTGTGGATTAGCAGTTAAACCCTGGGAGGTTATGACTATTGAAAAGTAACCTTCATTTACAGGTCTTTTGTTTAAAGTATCCAGCTGGATTGGATTTTAACTGATCTATATTGCATCCCTGTAGTTTTTGTACTGTATAATCTGTATTATGACACTAGAAATCTATTCTGATTGGTTTGTATGCATAAGCATATGTTTATTGAAGGTGAATTTAAATCCAGGAATCTGTGATAGTTAACATTTCAGATAATGATAGTCTGAGTATTTAGTAATACCATTTCTGCTGCAGTACTGTTTACTGTAAGCCTTTATTCTCAGTAAAACCCATTTCACTGGATCACTAATGCCTAACTGTCCAATTAGAGCTATTTATTTATTACTGAGCGGCTAATGTGATGCTCTGAATATCTGAATATTAGTGAACTAGTATTTGGATTGCTGACACAGAAATACCAAACTGTTATGTATCATTGGATTGGGTATGCATGACCGGTGGTCAGGAGACCTCCGGTCAGCATACCTACTCTGGGATCTTGGCAGCAGAATGCCGGCAGGTGGGGGGGGGGCAAGTGCTACAAGCCTTTCCTGGGCTCACTGCGCTCACTATGCTGGGGGCTCGGTGGCAAGCTGCGCTCGCCACAGGTTCTATTCCCACTAGTGGGAATAGTCCCTGCTAGTCGTCATGCCGACTGTTGGTATTCTGAAGGGGCAGGATGTATAGGGAGGTATTGTGACCAGTGGTCTACTGACTGCTGGTCACATAACTACATCCTGTATCATCTGCTTTATTGTAAGACTGTTTTTTTTTATCTGCCATGGGTTTAAACTTCATGGGGAAGTACAATACATTGGGGCTTGTCTGACAATTTGATAGTTTATTTTTATTTTTTATTTATAATGTTTTCTTATATAATAACCTAGTAAATGTATGAAGACTACAACTTGTCCACATATCCATGTATAACTCGTAGTTGGTCTTAATTTTTATTTGATATGCAATCTAGGAGGATTATTCCTTTTAAATGTACTTACTACTAATGCTGTGTGTAATTACCAACTCCCACATGTATATAGTAGATTGGCATAACTAGGGTAAACCTTGCTCCCACCCCATTTCCAATCAAGTGAAAGTACTGTATATTATTGCATGAAACAGTAAAGGATTTTAAGTATTAATATAATAAAATAAGTGATATACCAAGAGTGTTTCTCTGAGATCCCACCTTCAGGACATAAATTGTCTTCAGTAGATTTAGTGCCCAATCTTTAGGGTAAATTAGTGTATAGTGACTGGATATCTAGAGTAAAAAATCTGGATCTTTTACACAACATGAGCTAATTAAATAAAGTCAATAAAACATTATCTGGAGAATATCATACAAACAATGTAGGGTTGTAGAAATTGATTAACAAGAAGATTAGAAGTGGAGGAACCCCCAGTGGAAATAATAGGATCCTCAGGAGATGTGCAAACTGATTTGTGAATCTTGAGTAATTGGTAAAAAATGGAAGTGGCCAGAAGAAAGCTGTACAGGAACCCCTACTCATCCTTGGAAAAGACCACATCAATCGGGGCCCTATCCAACAGATATTTGAGATGTATCAAATATTTAGGGGATAATTTAATGTAAAAATGAACATCGTATAGCAGATATAAAGCATCTGTTTTATAATCTGTACCACTTTATCATCTGGTTTGATAACAATAAAAGTATGTAGGAAAATTTGAAGTTGGAAAATATTTATTGTGCCAATGATACAACTGTTCTAATGTAACATTTTAAAGACAGTGGAAACCAAGCTATTTTCATGTACTGAGAATAATTCTGATTTATATTTTAAATAACTATTATTGGCCACAGAAAATGGTAACGCTCTGTTGATATAAAACAAAGAGAATTAGATGAGTCACTATTTTCTTCCAATATTTTTAATAATATCCCCAGATTTATATTATCATCGTTATCTACAGTACTACCACTGAATAAATAGATCTTTAGTTTTTCTCATATGTTTGGAAACAACATATTTTTTATGACACAATGTGCTTGTGTGTATATTTAATTTGATGAAACATCAAACATATTAGGTTCTGTTGCAGATTCATATATCAATTTCTTACAAAAAAAAAAATCTCAGCTGACTGCAGTTCCTGAATGGAAATATTAATAATATATTTACTATATTTAGGTCCACTCTTTATCTATATCTTTTTCCTTTCCTTTTCCCCTTAAATAATTTCTTGGTTACTTTACAGTAGTTTCCAAAATGTAGTAACAAGTATCATTTACCTTGCCATGGGGGTCATTTATTTGATATAGATTCACCTGTGCGACTAGCATCTATATAACAAGTATCACATTAATAACTTTTTGGGGATGTTTTTCTTTCAATTAAACCCTGTTTTTTATCTTACAAATAATAATTTCTAATTGCTTCTTTCTGTATTAGATATATTGTATAGCAGATTTCACGTCCTATTATTATGGAACTGTTATCATTTGTTAGTGGGAGGTGCTAAATCTTTTATTTGTATGTCATGTTTCCTATGAAGACCTTACTTTATCTTGATGATAATAAATTAAATCTCATTGGAATTTCTTTACTTTTATTGTTATTAACTGCTTCTCAAAATCTTCCATCTTGAAATTTATTACAACATCTATTTTTTTATAACATTTAACATTTGGGTTTCTTAATTAAACTTCTTTTTCTCTTACTCAATAATTTACACCTTAGACTCTTTGCAGTTAATTTGCTACAGTGTCGGGTTCTAAAACCCAGCACTTCCATCTGAAATTTAAAAAGGCAATACTTTCACTAGCCATGTTTTAGTAGTAAAATCATTGCCCTTTTAGGTATAAACACATTCGAAGGTGAGGGGTTTTAGAACTGGACACTTAGTAAATAGACCCATTTGCTTAAAATTGAATACTATTATTAGGTGCTTTAAAAATCATGTAATGCTTGCTTCTATTCTCTATAAAATAAAGCATCTTCATTGAATCTTTCAAACAAGTTTAGGCCATTTGAGATCTCTATTAATCACATGCTACCAGTGTTTTGCTTTATTCTCTAAGAGAATTCTCTAGTTTGAATAATTTTGTTGTTATGTCTCTTTTATTGCTATATTGCACTGGTGAGATCTTGGATTTTCTCATAATTAGTATGTCTCTGTCTCCTATTGATATGATCATCAAATCATGCAAAAGTACTCATACAGTAGCAGAAACCTGAGAGAGCCAAAAATACACAATGGGATAAAAAATAAGAAAATCCCATGGTCCTTGCAAAGATTAAACCAAAAAGCAGCTGTCTAAGCAAAGATATTATTCTGTTAACTAATAATATCAAATGCAAAAAGAGAAAAAAAAATGATGAATTGTACAATAGATAAAATATATTACTAAAATATGTGTAAATCATATATTAAATAAAAATTAGACTCATTTTGCTAGCTATGCCTGTTCTACATGGTCGAGTCACATTATTATGACCACCAGCTAATAGCCAGAGTAACCGCCATGTGCAGTACAGATGGGCTGGAAGTGACTCAATAAGGTGCTGGTAGGTTGGCACAGGTTAATTTTGACGGTGATCTGCTCCACTGTAGCGTATTGGTAAATCCTCATGCACCTTCATAACCAGCGTTCACCTCTTACATCAATGGCACATGGTGCTCCTCAGTTTCCATGTTGGTTAATCGCAGTGGAGCCATTTGTCCAGTCACGATACACCTTCACCACAACAGCACGTGAACATTTCACAAACTGCATTGTTTCAGAAATACTGCCAACTTTGGCCCGAAAGCCGATAATCATCCCTTTTTGCAACTCGGATAAAATGTAAATACTACACATACTGTACTGTATAACAGTATATTTTATTGGTGTACTGTATATCTAATTATGGTGGTCAAATTTAAATCTACAGCCAATCTAATTGATATTCCATCACCACTGACATACAGTTACATATAAGCAATAACAGAGACTTGTTACCATTAGACTCAGTAGCATTATGGTCCTGATTCAGAGGTGCACACAGTGTCAAGTTCTGCAGACAGTTGGCCAAAGTTATAAGTCACCTGCATATGTATCTGAGTTGCACAACACATGCATCCCGAATATTACCACTCAGAAACACAGTATAGATTTGGATGCAGGGTCTGTGGATTTTAGAGGAAGGAGATAAAAAGGAGGTGGGTAAGCTGACACAGGCATGTCACTGAAAGCAGCTGCATCCAAAGATACATAGCCACTCACACAAGAGGACATACTCATACTGTGAAACTGCACCTGCTAAAGGGTTGGTGCAAGTTTTGACAGCACGACGGATGGATGGTGCACCAATGGTGCATCTAAAGATACTCCGAGTCAAAAATGCACTGTGTCAAGATGCTGCAAAAGGGCATCTGTGTCTGACAAAGAATCAACCCCTAAGTGTGTAAGTGCAAATGTAATACCCTGAAGCTATGGCACCATGGGGATCCCCTTGTGATTTTTTTTTGTTATGTTTACATTGTGGAACTACAAGTCCCAGAGTAGATCGTGGGCTGAACTGTGATGTTCCCTGTCAGATTGAGACAGGGATTTTGCCGCCAATTCTCTGGTCCTGTCAACTCTTACCCAGCAACATAAAAAGTCCGGGAAACAGGTCCCCAGCTGATTGGGTCCCCTGGGTTGTAGGGCAGAGTGACCAGGGGGAGGTCTGTTGCTGGGGCCCCGGGAGCCAGTCATCATAGAGGAGAGGGGAGGTGGAGGAGCACCAGTACCCTTAAAAGAAGCCTCACAGCACAGGAGGGGGAGAGCCCCTGGAGGAATGGGAATATGTACCTGGGGAAGTGGAGCCATGTAGTGTCCAGAGCCTGAAGACTGGAGTATGCAGCGCTGGGAGGATCGCTGCCAGAGGAGCCCTGGTATGGGAAGATTACCTGGAGGAGTTGTCAGCATGTAACTGCCGGGAGCCTGAAGTGCGGAGTCCCCCGCTGAAGCCTGACTGCTGCCCAGCCGAGCCGCCGCCAGGACCAGGAGCTATGACCAGCCTGGAGAGTGGAGCCGCCTGTCGGGTCGTGTGTCCGTCTGCGCTGTGAGAAGCGAAGGGGAAGATCCGGTGACCGCAGTGAACCGAGGAGCAGAGCTGGAGACCTGGTCGGAAGTGAGGACCCCTGGTGAGGATGAGCCGTCCACGCCGCTGCCTGCCGCTGAAGAGGATCGCGGGGACGACTGGAGATCCCCGACGCGGATCGCTACCGAAGAGGAGCGGGTGGAGGAAGATCCCCAGGAGGAATTCCCAGGCTGCTGCAGAGAAGATGCTGGACCCGGTGGTGAAAGACGCGCAGGCACCGCGAAGGACGACCCCGGAGGAAGGACGCGGCGAGGACCCCTGGTGGCTGGGAGATGACGGCGCGGACCGGAGCCTGCTGCACAGGAGAAGAGCGACCTGCGGCTGGAGACCAGTGAGAGGACGGCGGGGACCGGAGCAGAAGAGGACATCGCCGGCAGAAGTAGTGAAGAAGATTCGGGAGCCGATCGGAGGTGGCAGAAGCGCCGCAGCAGGTGGTGAGACCCTGATCGCCCTTCCGCTGCCATACTCTGCCCCTGTTGTGCCCTCCGCTGCAAAAGCTCTGCAAAGAGGGGACATAGTATTTGCAAAGGGGGGTAGACACCCCTAAGATCCCCTGGGTCCTGTTATTTATCCCCTTCCGCTGCATGAACTCTGCATTGGGGAACATATTGTTTAATGGGGGGGGGTAGGACCTCCTTCATAGTGCCTGCAGGTGTAGTATAGTGGAGGGGGTGAGCGTCCCTCATGACTTCCGTGCCGCACAAACTAAGTAAAGTATGGGGAAGGGCACCCCACAGTAGCTGTGCCCCTGCTTAGGTGCAAACAGAGGGTAGGCACCCCCTGTTTTAGTGAGAGGGGCAGATCTATAGTTCTTTTTATGCAAGCTCCACCCAGCCGTGTGAAAGTTAATGTTAATGCATTTATCTGCTATTAAGGCATGCTGGTACTGATAGTTCTTTTTATGCAAGCTCCGCCCAGCAGTGTGAAAGCTAATGTTAATGCATTTATCCGCTATTAAGGAATGCTGGTACTGATAGTTCTTTTTATGCAAGCTCCGCCCAGCCGTGTGAAAGTTAATGTTAATGCATTTATCTGCTATTAAGGCATGCTGGTACTGATAGTTCTTTTTATGCAAGCTCCGCCCAGCAGTGTGAAAGCTAATGTTAATGCATTTATCCGCTATTAAGGAATGCTGGTACTGATAGTTCTTTTTTATGCAAGCTCCGCCCAGCAGTGTGAAAGCTAATGTTAATGCATTTATCCGCTATTAAGGAATGCTGGTACTGATAGTTCTTTTTTATGCAAGCTCCGCCCAGCAGTGTGAAAGCTAATGTTAATGCATTTATCTGCTATTAAGGAATGCTGGTACTGATAGTTCTTTTTTATGCAAGCTCCGCCCAGCCGTGTGAAAGTTGATGTTAATGCATTTATCTGCTATTAAGGAATGCTGGTACTGATAGTTCTTTTTATGCAAGCTCCGCCCAGCAGTGTGAAAGCTAATGTTAATGCATTTATCCGCTATTAAGGAATGCTGGTACTGATAGTTCTTTTTTATGCAAGCTCCGCCCAGCAGTGTGAAAGCTAATGTTAATGCATTTATCTGCTATTAAGGAATGCTGGTACTGATAGTTCTTTTTTATGCAAGCTCCGCCCAGCCGTGTGAAAGTTAATGTTAATGCATTTATCTGCTATTAAGGAATGCTGGTACTGATAGTTCTTTTTATGCAAGCTCCGCCCAGCAGTGTGAAAGCTAATGTTAATGCATTTATCCGCTATTAAGGAATGCTGGTACTGATAGTTCTTTTTTATGCAAGCTCCGCCCAGCAGTGTGAAAGCTAATGTTAATGCATTTATCTGCTATTAAGGAATGCTGGTACTGATAGTTCTTTTTTATGCAAGCTCCGCCCAGCCGTGTGAAAGTTAATGTTAATGCATTTATCTGCTATTAAGGCATGCTGGTACTGATAGTTCTTTTTATGCAAGCTCCGCCCAGCAGTGTGAAAGCTAATGTTAATGCATTTATCCGCTATTAAGGAATGCTGGTACTGATAGTTCTTTTTTATGCAAGCTCCGCCCAGCAGTGTGAAAGCTAATGTTAATGCATTTATCTGCTATTAGGGAATGCTGGTACTGATAGTTCTTTTTTATGCAAGCTCCGCCCAGCCGTGTGAAAGTTAATGTTAATGCATTTATCTGCTATTAAGGAATGCTGGTACTGATAGTTCTTTTTATGCAAGCTCCGCCCAGCAGTGTGAAAGCTAATGTTAATGCATTTATCCGCTATTAAGGAATGCTGGTACTGATAGTTCTTTTTATGCAAGCTCCGCCCAGCAGTGTGAAAGCTAATGTTAATGCATTTATCCGCTATTAAGGAATGCTGGTACTGATAGTTCTTTTTATGCAAGCTCCGCCCAGCAGTGTGAAAGCTAATGTTAATGCATTTGTCCGCTATTAAGGAATGCTGGTACTGATAGTTCTTTTTATGCAAGCTCCGCCCAGCAGTGTGAAAGCTAATGTTAATGCATTTATCCGCTATTAAGGAATGCTGGTACTGATAGTTCTTTTTATGCAAGCTCCGCCCAGCAGTGTGAAAGCTAATGTTAATGCATTGCTGACGCTGGTTACCTGAGACTATTATTTAGAAGCCATAACCAGCCTGCTTCGATTGGGCACAAGTTCCTGTTTACCTGCCACCTGCATTGCCAACGCTGGTTACCTGAGACTGTTATTTAGAAGCCATAACCAGCCCGCTTTAATTGTGCACAAAGTACCTGCTTACCTGCTACCTGTATTGCTGACGCTGGTTACCTGAGACTATTATTTAGAAGCCATAACCAGCCTGCTTCAATTGGGCACAAGTTCCTGTTTACCTGCCACCTGCATTGCCAACGCTGGTTACCTGAGACTGTTATTTAGAAGCCATAACCAGCCCGCTTTAATTGTGCACAAAGTACCTGCTTACCTGCTACTTGTAGTGCTAGCGCTGGTTACCTGAGACTGTCGTTTAATAGCCATAACCAGACTGCTTTAGTCGTGCACAAGTTCCTGCTTACCTGCTACCTGTATTGCCAACGCTGGTTACCTGAGACTGTTATTTAGAAGCCATAACCAGCCTGCTTTAATTGTGCACAAGTTCCTGCTTACCTGCTACCTGTATTGCCGACGCTGGTTACCTGAGACTGTTATTTAGAAGCCATAACCAGCCTGCTTTATTTGTGCACAAGTTCCTGCTTACCTGCTACCTGTATTGCCGACGCTGGTTACTTGAGACTGTCGTTTAGTAGCCATAACCAGCCTGCTTTAATTGTGCACCAGTTTCTACTTACCTGTTACCTGTATTGCTGACGCTGGTTACCTGAGACTGTTATTTAGAAGCCATAACCAGCCTGCTTTAATTGTGCACAAGTTCATGCTTACCTGCTACCTGTATTGGAGACGCTGGTTACCTGAGACTGTTATTTAGAAGCCATAACCAGCCTGCTTTATTTGTGCACAAGTTCCTACTTACCTGCTACCTGTATTGTCGACGCTGGTTACCTGAGACTGTTATTTAGAAGCCATAACCAGCCTGCTCTAATTGTGCACAAGTTCCTGCTTACCAGCTACCTGTGTTGCTGACGCTGGTTACTTGAGACTGTCGTTTAGTAGCCATAACCAGCCTGCTTTAATTGTGCACCAGTTTCTACTTACCTGTTACCTGTATTGCTGACGCTGGTTACCTGAGACTGCTATTTAGAAGCCATAACCAGCCTGCTTTAATTGTGCACAAGTTCATGCTTACCTGCTACCTGTATTGGAGACGCTGGTTACCTGAGACTGTTATTTAGAAGCCATAACCAGCCTGCTTTATTTGTGCACAAGTTCCTACTTACCTGCTACCTGTGTTGCTGACGCTGGTTACTTGAGACTGTCGTTTAGTAGCCATAACCAGCCTGCTTTAATTGTGCACCAGTTTCTACATACCTGTTACCTGTATTGCCGACGCTGGTTACCTGAGACTTTAGTTTAGAAGCCATAACCAGCCTGCTTCAACTGTGCACCTGTTTCCTGTTTACCTGCCACTTGTAATTTTGTTAGGATAATAAAATGGAGTTGTATCCTGCATATGTTTGTGTTGTCATTGTGTCTGAGAGGTAAAGCAGGTCTGCCGCTCTGATCACCCGAACCTGATTCACATTAGCACCCCACAATTTAGTTTAAGTTTTCGGCACCGTAAATGTTATGTGTTTGTGGGCGTTACATCTCTTTGGCGTCACGAACAGGATTAGAGAATCTCAGGCAGGCCTGTGCTCCAGACACAATGACTTGTTTGCCAACAGAGCAGTACCCAGTTCAAGGCTTATGTTAACCGATGTATAGTGTTAAGGTGTATACGTGAGGACACGTATAATTTTAGGGGGTAGAAACACATAACATTTACGGTGCCGAAAACTTAAACTAAATTGTGGGGTGCTAATGTGAATCAGGTTCGGGTGATCAGAGCGGCAGACCTGCTTTACCTCTCAGACACAATGACAACACAAACATATGCAGGATACAACTCCATTTTATTATCCTAACAAAATTACAAGTGGCAGGTAAACAGGAAACAGGTGCACAGTTGAAGCAGGCTGGTTATGGCTTCTAAACTAAAGTCTCAGGTAACCAGCGTCGGCAATACAGGTAACAGGTAAGTAGAAACTGGTGCACAATTAAAGCAGGCTGGTTATGGCTACTAAACGACAGTCTCAAGTAACCAGCGTCAGCAACACAGGTAGCAGGTAAGTAGGAACTTGTGCACAAATAAAGCAGGCTGGTTATGGCTTCTAAATAACAGTCTCAGGTAACCAGCGTCTCCAATACAGGTAGCAGGTAAGCATGAACTTGTGCACAATTAAAGCAGGCTGGTTATGGCTTCTAAATAGCAGTCTCAGGTAACCAGCGTCAGCAATACAGGTAACAGGTAAGTAGAAACTGGTGCACAATTAAAGCAGGCTGGTTATGGCTACTAAACGACAGTCTCAAGTAACCAGCGTCAGCAACACAGGTAGCTGGTAAGCAGGAACTTGTGCACAATTAGAGCAGGCTGGTTATGGCTTCTAAATAACAGTCTCAGGTAACCAGCGTCGACAATACAGGTAGCAGGTAAGTAGGAACTTGTGCACAAATAAAGCAGGCTGGTTATGGCTTCTAAATAACAGTCTCAGGTAACCAGCGTCTCCAATACAGGTAGCAGGTAAGCATGAACTTGTGCACAATTAAAGCAGGCTGGTTATGGCTTCTAAATAACAGTCTCAGGTAACCAGCGTCAGCAATACAGGTAACAGGTAAGTAGAAACTGGTGCACAATTAAAGCAGGCTGGTTATGGCTACTAAACGACAGTCTCAAGTAACCAGCGTCGGCAATACAGGTAGCAGGTAAGCAGGAACTTGTGCACAAATAAAGCAGGCTGGTTATGGCTTCTAAATAACAGTCTCAGGTAACCAGCGTCGGCAATACAGGTAGCAGGTAAGCAGGAACTTGTGCACAATTAAAGCAGGCTGGTTATGGCTTCTAAATAACAGTCTCAGGTAACCAGCGTTGGCAATACAGGTAGCAGGTAAGCAGGAACTTGTGCACGACTAAAGCAGTCTGGTTATGGCTATTAAACGACAGTCTCAGGTAACCAGCGCTAGCACTACAAGTAGCAGGTAAGCAGGTACTTTGTGCACAATTAAAGCGGGCTGGTTATGGCTTCTAAATAACAGTCTCAGGTAACCAGCGTTGGCAATGCAGGTGGCAGGTAAACAGGAACTTGTGCCCAATTGAAGCAGGCTGGTTATGGCTTCTAAATAATAGTCTCAGGTAACCAGCGTCAGCAATACAGGTAGCAGGTAAGCAGGTACTTTGTGCACAATTAAAGCGGGCTGGTTATGGCTTCTAAATAACAGTCTCAGGTAACCAGCGTTGGCAATGCAGGTGGCAGGTAAACAGGAACTTGTGCCCAATCGAAGCAGGCTGGTTATGGCTTCTAAATAATAGTCTCAGGTAACCAGCGTCAGCAATGCATTAACATTAGCTTTCACACTGCTGGGCGGAGCTTGCATAAAAAGAACTATCAGTACCAGCATTCCTTAATAGCGGATAAATGCATTAACATTAGCTTTCACACTGCTGGGCGGAGCTTGCATAAAAAGAACTATCAGTACCAGCATTCCTTAATAGCGGACAAATGCATTAACATTAGCTTTCACACTGCTGGGCGGAGCTTGCATAAAAAGAACTATCAGTACCAGCATTCCTTAATAGCGGATAAATGCATTAACATTAGCTTTCACACTGCTGGGCGGAGCTTGCATAAAAAGAACTATCAGTACCAGCATTCCTTAATAGCGGATAAATGCATTAACATTAGCTTTCACACTGCTGGGCGGAGCTTGCATAAAAAGAACTATCAGTACCAGCATTCCTTAATAGCAGATAAATGCATTAACATTAACTTTCACACGGCTGGGCGGAGCTTGCATAAAAAAGAACTATCAGTACCAGCATTCCCTAATAGCAGATAAATGCATTAACATTAGCTTTCACACTGCTGGGCGGAGCTTGCATAAAAAGAACTATCAGTACCAGCATTCCTTAATAGCGGATAAATGCATTAACATTAGCTTTCACACTGCTGGGCGGAGCTTGCATAAAAAGAACTATCAGTACCAGCATGCCTTAATAGCAGATAAATGCATTAACATTAACTTTCACACGGCTGGGCGGAGCTTGCATAAAAAAGAACTATCAGTACCAGCATTCCTTAATAGCAGATAAATGCATTAACATTAGCTTTCACACTGCTGGGCGGAGCTTGCATAAAAAAGAACTATCAGTACCAGCATTCCTTAATAGCGGATAAATGCATTAACATTAGCTTTCACACTGCTGGGCGGAGCTTGCATAAAAAGAACTATCAGTACCAGCATTCCTTAATAGCAGATAAATGCATTAACATTAACTTTCACACGGCTGGGCGGAGCTTGCATAAAAAAGAACTATCAGTACCAGCATTCCTTAATAGCAGATAAATGCATTAACATTAGCTTTCACACTGCTGGGCGGAGCTTGCATAAAAAAGAACTATCAGTACCAGCATTCCTTAATAGCGGATAAATGCATTAACATTAGCTTTCACACTGCTGGGCGGAGCTTGCATAAAAAGAACTATCAGTACCAGCATTCCTTAATAGCAGATAAATGCATTAACATCAACTTTCACACGGCTGGGCGGAGCTTGCATAAAAAAGAACTATCAGTACCAGCATTCCTTAATAGCAGATAAATGCATTAACATTAGCTTTCACACTGCTGGGCGGAGCTTGCATAAAAAAGAACTATCAGTACCAGCATTCCTTAATAGCGGATAAATGCATTAACATTAGCTTTCACACTGCTGGGCGGAGCTTGCATAAAAAAGAACTATCAGTACCAGCATTCCTTAATAGCGGATAAATGCATTAACATTAGCTTTCACACTGCTGGGCGGAGCTTGCATAAAAAGAACTATCAGTACCAGCATGCCTTAATAGCAGATAAATGCATTAACATTAACTTTCACACGGCTGGGCGGAGCTTGCATAAAAAGAACTATCAGTACCAGCATTCCTTAATAGCGGATAAATGCATTAACATTAGCTTTCACACTGCTGGGCGGAGCTTGCATAAAAAGAACTATCAGTACCAGCATGCCTTAATAGCAGATAAATGCATTAACATTAACTTTCACACGGCTGGGTGGAGCTTGCATAAAAAGAACTATAGATCTGCCCCTCTCACTAAAACAGGGGGTGCCTACCCTCTGTTTGCACCTAAGCAGGGGCACAGCTACTGTGGGGTGCCCTTCCCCATACTTTACTTAGTTTGTGCGGCACGGAAGTCATGAGGGACGCTCACCCCCTCCACTATACTACACCTGCAGGCACTATGAAGGAGGTCCTACCCCCCCATTAAACAATATGTTCCCCAATGCAGAGTTCATGCAGCGGAAGGGGATAAATAACAGGACCCAGGGGATCTTAGGGGTGTCTACCCCCCTTTGCAAATACTATGTCCCCTCTTTGCAGAGCTTTTGCAGCGGAGGGCACAACAGGGGCAGAGTATGGCAGCGGAAGGGAGATCAGGGTCTCACCACCTGCTGCGGCGCTTCTGCCACCTCCGATCGGCTCCCGAATCTTCTTCACTACTTCTGCCGGCGATGTCCTCTTCTGCTCCGGTCCCCGCCGTCCTCTCACTGGTCTCCAGCCGCAGGTCGCTCTTCTCCTGTGCAGCAGGCTCCGGTCCGCGCCGTCATCTCCCAGCCACCAGGGGTCCTCGCCGCGTCCTTCCTCCGGGGTCGTCCTTCGCGGTGCCTGCGCGTCTTTCACCACCGGGTCCAGCATCTTCTCTGCAGCAGCCTGGGAATTCCTCCTGGGGATCTTCCTCCACCCGCTCCTCTTCGGTAGCGATCCGCGTCGGGGATCTCCAGTCGTCCCCGCGATCCTCTTCAGCGGCAGGCAGCGGCGTGGACGGCTCATCCTCACCAGGGGTCCTCACTTCCGACCAGGTCTCCAGCTCTGCTCCTCGGTTCACTGCGGTCACCGGATCTTCCCCTTCGCTTCTCACAGCGCAGACGGACACACGACCCGACAGGCGGCTCCACTCTCCAGGCTGGTCATAGCTCCTGGTCCTGGCGGCGGCTCGGCTGGGCAGCAGTCAGGCTTCAGCGGGGGACTCCGCACTTCAGGCTCCCGGCAGTTACATGCTGACAACTCCTCCAGGTAATCTTCTCATACCAGGGCTCCTCTGGCAGCGATCCTCCCAGCGCTGCATACTCCAGTCTTCAGGCTCTGGACACTACATGGCTCCACTTCCCCAGGTACATATTCCCATTCCTCCAGGGGCTATCCCCCTCCTGTGCTGTGAGGCTTCTTTTAAGGGTACTGGTGCTCCTCCACCTCCCCTCTCCTCTATGATGACTGGCTCCCGGGGCCCCAGCAACAGACCTCCCCCTGGTCACTCTGCCCTACAACCCAGGGGACCCAATCAGCTGGGGACCTGTTTCCCGGACTTTTTATGTTGCTGGGTAAGAGTTGACAGGACCAGAGAATTGGCGGCAAAATCCCTGTCTCAATCTGACAGGGAACATCACAGTTCAGCCCACGATCTACTCTGGGACTTGTAGTTCCACAATGTAAACATAACAACAAAAAATCACAAGGGGATCCCCATGGTGCCATAGCTTCAGGGTATTACACATATCTACAGGGCGGACATACAGTGCTGTATCTGGACAACATTGTGGTGTTCAGCCAGACCAGGGATGAGCATCTGAGACACCTTGATAGTGTACTGAGCAAATTCACGGAGGCTGGCTAGACTATCAAGTCAGAAAAATGTCAGCTTGGCATGAGTAAGGTGCAGTACCTGGGACACTGTGTAGGGGGAGGTACTCTGTACTCAGAACCAAGCAAATGGTCAGCTAGAGCAGCAATGTCCCCAAGAGTTTACCCAGTGGAGGAGGTAAAAGCGGAAAATGCATTTTTGCCCGTGAAACGGGCTTGATCACTTCCATTTTTCGCTTCTTCCTCCTCCACTCAGCAAACTCCTGGGGACATTGTGGCTCTAGATGACACAGCAATCCGGATCATACCAGGTCTGGAAGAATATCATATAACAGCAGTATCTTACATATGTATTGACTGTGAACCCTATTAAAGCAGTGTACATAAGTGATACCTATTATGTGACCTACTAAAATGTCTTTAACAGTCTGGTTTAAAGGTATATTCACAACTGTCTGATTCAAAATACTATTCCTTGTGGATTCATCAACATTGAACCCAGGCTAATCAATCTCACAGCTTGATTATAGGCACAATGAGACAAATAATAGTCTAAAACCTTATATTAATTTTTTCATATCTGCATGAGTCCTATTTCAGGCTGAAATCATAAAGTGTGCAATCTGCCTTTTTCCCATGTATCTATATATGGACTCTCACCAACGATTCAGAGGGTGTGAGATAGGGATTTAGGTTGTTGCTACACAGCACAGTCCCTCTGTCTAACACCAGTAGTAGAGCCTTCTTTTGCTATTCTTTTCCTATTGAACATCACTTAATAGTGCACTCTCATCAGTGATCCTTGAGTAGTATTCTAACTATTTTTCTACTATAATACCACTCTGTATACACCCAATACCATCCGATCTTGGAAGCTAAACAGTGTTGGGCTTGGTCAGTTCTTGGAAGGGTGACAACCTGGGAATACCAAGTTAAGTAGAACTATATTGGGTACTATACTATGTGCCTAACGTTGACAGCAAAAGCCCCTTTGTCTGTCTTTTCATCTAAACTGAACTACTTATTGATAACCTCAACCATTACCATCAGACTTAACACAGTATCCCAGAGGTATAACATACTAGAATTACCTCGGATCAACAGGGACATTTGTGAGCAAATATTTTTTATTTCATTTTTTATTATCACAATAAAGTACCCAGGAGTTCCTATCCATTGACCTATCAGCAGGTCTACATTAGAAAGATTGATAATTTCTTTTAGAAGTTTCTGAAGGTCCAAGGGATCATAATATATAGATAGCACCTGAAGAGGGTGACCACGTGCTCCCTAATTTAAATAAACTTTAGACCATACTTTTTAAATATCTTTATCTGTTTTGTTTGTCTTGCAGACACCTGACTTTTCTTTTACCTTTTTAATGAACATCTAATAAAAGTAAAAATTTTAAGTTTTACTAACTTTGTATCATCTCCTTTTGCTATAAGAGTGCACCCAAACAGGAGACTTTTTTTTCTCTTTTTGTGTTATCCTGATATACTGTACCTACTGACTCTAACCCAGCCGTCTCTCACACTAACCCTTTGCTACATGCTCACTTCTTCCCCATCTCTTATCCTAACCATCTGCTACATGGCTCACTTCTACCCCATCTGTGTCACCCCTTTCTTCTGCACCTCCCCTTCAGAATATAAGCTCTCACAAGCAGGGCCCTCTACCATCATGTGATTTTCCCTCTTTTAGACTATCTTCTACTCCAATGTCACTTAACCCTTGGTTTATGCCATCCTATAAATTATTTAAGTGTTCTGTCCCCTAATGCAGCAATGTAAATACCATGTATTTGTCCTACATTGTCTTGTACTGTAAGTCATTGTTTTCTTGTTTTGCTTATTTGCTTATGTACTTTTGTTAGGCACTGTAGAACCCTTGTGGCACCATATAAATATGATGATAATAATAATAATAATAATCATCATCTACAGATCCCTAGTAATGTTATAGCTGTATACCAACTGAATCTGCCCTGTGATCCCATGCTTTTACTAACCGCATACTTAGAATCTCTCCAGCTCTCTAGGGGGCAGATGTATTAAGCCTGGTGATAAAGCAGTGATAAGTGGATGGTGATAATGCACCAGCCAATCAGCTCCTAACTGTCAATTTACATACTGGATCTAATTGGCTGATGCGTTATCACCTTGCACCTATCACTGCTTTAAAACTGCTTTATCACTTCTCCAGGCTTAGTACATCTGCCCCTCAGTTCCTCAATTGTATTATTCTGGGGCAGATGCAGAGGCGTTACTAGGTGTGGTGACACCTGGTGCGCACTCTGCATTATTACACCCCCGCCCACTCACCCTGCTGGAGCAGTAGCCGCCCGAAAAGGGGGTTTGGCCTAATTTAAAGAGGGTTTGGCCTCATGGGTGTCCTCTTCTTCACTCCAGGGTCATGTCCAGCTTCCCCGGAGATGCTGGCTTCCCCCGGAGACTGGGCAGTGTGCAGTGCCAGCTCCTTATCTGTGACAGGAGCCGAGTGCTGCAGAGGATTATCACACTGCAGCACTCGGCTCTTGTCACTGCAGGAGAGCCGGCACTTTGGTGTCACCCCTTCCGAGGGTGACACCTGGGTGTGGGCCACACCCCCCGCATGTGCCTTCTGACGCCACTGGGCAGATGTATTAACCCTTGAAAAGGCATAAGGAAGTGATAAACCAGTGATAAGTGCAAGATGATAAACATACCGGCCAATCAGCTCCTATATGTAAATGAACAGTTAGGAGCTGATTGGCTGGTGCATTTATCACCTTGCACTTATCACTGGTTTATCACTTCCTTTTACAATCACCAGGCTTAATACATCTGCCCCTCTGTCTTCCCCACATCCTGACATTCAGCTTTATCTATCACTGTTTTTTTTCTCCAAAGTCATACACTCTGCAGCTTCTTCCTAGTTCTAATGGTGATGGGTATTAATAATTTCCTTTAATTATTTCCCTTGATATGTCTATGTCACTGTCTTCAGACTTGCATGGTCTTTGTTCAATCTCTTCCCAATGCCCTGATTGAGCAATGTTTTTACTTGTCTAGTACACTCTTCTTATTCAATAATATTCTCATAAGAAGTTCCTATACATTGTACTTATAGGACTATCACTTGATCTTAGTTTGCCTAAGGTGAAGATTTGCAGGGTCTGATTTAGATATCGGCACAATATCATAGTCACTGCGTCTTTGTATGCAACATCTGTGTTAAAAATATGTAAATGCTGTAGTACTGTATGCGTCTTTTGTAAAAAGACACCTCCTGTTGGAGCATCTGTTCTTCTGCATGAACATCAGTCATCTGATTAACCCTCATGTTACTCAGGATGGCCGGGAAATTCATACTCCTAGGACCAGTGAAGTTGCATTGGCAGATTTAGACACTGGCCTCAGTAGACCTCAAAAACGGGGCCAACATGCGTTTGAAAATGCTGATCATCACTGCCCCAAATGGCCACAACATGTAATTCATGCTGCAAGGTTTGTGACACTGCGAGCATCATCGCCTTAACAGATCTGCACATCAGCAGTACTGATCCTGCAATAAATCAGTGGAGATGTGCATAAACATCACATTTACATATATCTCTGAGGCAGGCCCACAGTCTTCAAAATCTTCTTGACGTTCTTGCCCACAAACCATCCTAATGTTGCTAAAGCTTACTACTCAGTATGAGGAAAAAACTCAACATTCAGTAGATTCAGCAGATATCGGCAAGGACTGTTTACTCTGGTTAATCATATTTACACAATTCACAAGCTCCAGTAATTGAACTGGCCTCAGCAGACCTCAATAATGGGTCTGAATGAGTTACTCATTTGAGAAGGCTGCTCACTAGCCAATCACCAGTCCCCCTTTTTTTAATTCACTGTAACATTTTGCCTACCTGCTCTGAAATTATATATGGTGAATACTAATACTTGCTGACCTGGTAAAAATGTTGCACAGCAAATACTGTATCATGTCCTATATCAGTCCACACATAAACACCCTACTTTACATTTACATGCCTCACTGCTGATTGTGTTTTTCACAGCTTAATAAGAATTTTTTAATTCACATACAGTATGCAAATATAACTGAAGCGAGGGATGTAATTGCTTTGTTATAAAATAAAATATCCCGGCCCTCACAGTTATAGCACCAAATTTGACAAAATGGGCCCTTTCTTACCACACTTTACCAAAAATGTCATATGGACCAACCCAATTATGCACAGTCCAATCAGGCAAATGCTATACTTCTCTCTAAACCTAATAAGTCCATGAACTTGGTGTTCTCCTAATCACATTGCCTAACCATCATTTTACAATTCTGGTTAAAGTTATGGCCAATAGGCTACAATGCATTTTGTCTTCTCCTTTAACCTCTCATCAGCTGGGCTTAATGTATAATAGATACTCAGTTAAAAGTATACATACAGCAATAGTGGCGATGATTGCTTCAATACAAAACACAAATTTGACTGCCGATCCTAAAATACTATTGACTCTTGATGCAGAATTAGATCTAGTGGACCCATATACAGTGTATACTTGAACACAGAGTGCTTGGCCAAACTTTCTCCCACCTTATTTGTAACATGTGCACGTCATCTGTCATTTAAATTCTTATCAATAATGTCCATAGCAATCCAATAGCTATGACTAGAGGGTCAGGGCAAGGAATGTCTGCAATGTATTTTCAATTTGGGTCCATTGATAAGTATCTTTCAATCTACAAACAATGTCTGATGAGAGGGAGAGATTGAGGAGGTGGGCAGCTTGGGAAAAGGCAGAAGGGGAGATGAACAGCAGCAGGGAAGGTGGGAGGGGATGAGATCAAGGGGAGAGGTGGAAGGATAGGGGGGTAGACCAGATTAGGGTCATGATTTAATCTCCAGATACAGGGAAAAAAGAAGTCAGAGTTGGTGGATGGGGAGGTGTAGGCTGGGAAAGGAAGGATGGGGGGGGGTTTGCTGAGGGTCTAGTTGTTAGGCGCCGCGGTCCGTGGCGTCGCTCGGTCCATCTCCAAGTGACGACCGCGGCTGCTGCACCCTCCTCCTTGCCCGCCCGGCGCCTAGCAACTAGGGACGCCGTGCGTGCTGAGCCGCCGGGTCCCTAGCAACGCTAGGACGCCGGGCGCGCCGAGCCGCTGGGACCTTAGCAACGGGGACGCCACAGGCGGACCACGTTCCCCGTTGCAGGGATTGATTAATTAAGTGTTCACACATGTTCTCTGGTCGTGCAGCAAGGCAGCTGCACGACATTTATTGTAATTAGGCTCTGTGCTCTTATTGGAGGGTTCCCTGTTAAATGCCTCCTCAGTGCCTCACACAGGTGCCGGTGATAGCTTCCTGCATGCTGCTCATGTTTGGTGAACGTCTGTTCCTGGTCTGCTGTGTCCGGTCTCTCCAGTTCTCTGAGTCCCTGAAATCTTGGAGTTTGTCATCTGGTCCCAAGGAGTTCTCCTGGTCCTCAGTTTCCTGTGGCAGTCGATTTAGGTTCCCACTTGGTTTCGTGAGTAGCGGCCCTGCCGCGTGTTACGGCCTAGGCCGCTTTAGTATTATTTTCATGCATTGGAGCATTTGCGGAGGTTTCCGCTTCCATAGTCCTCTCCGGTACTCGGCGGTGCCGTGTAGGAGAGTGGACAAGTGGATTATTTTGGTTGTTCTTTTCCCTGGCGGTAAGCCGCGCATACTTTTAGTTTCAGGTTAGCCAGTAGCCCCTGGCCTTGTTGTTTAGTTAGAGGGCCCCTTGTTATTACCCTGCCTCGGTTCACTCTTTGTCTCTCCTTGAGACCTGAGGGGGCATCGGAGTTGGGCAGACGTAATCCGCCCTTCAAACGCGGCTGCCATGGGCCCAAGAAACCATAGTCTCGCAAGAGTGAACTGACAGCACGGGTAAGACAATGGAGGTAGGGCGCCAGGGGCTATTCCCATTCCGTTTTCCCCTTTCCAGTATTACATCCTGGTACTCAGGTCTCACAATATAAGATCTCCCCTGACCTGAGTGTCTGGATCATAACATTATCACCGGCCCAAAACATAAAAAAAAAAAAGGGGGTTTATTTTTTCCAGTTTTTGTTTTGGTGAGAGTAAAATTCGGCCTCATGAATCCGGCAGGGTTAGGGCCAAATCCCGGTCAGCTTTTGGTTAACCAAATTCATGAACTAACTCAGATGGTTCAGGACCTTACTCTTCGGGTGAAATCGCAGGAAGATCTTTTGCGAGCCTCCCCGAGTGTGGTCCCAGAACCAAAGATGCATTTACCCGACCATTTTTTGGGTAACCGCAAAGATTTTTTTAATTTTAAAGAAGCTTGTAAGCTTTATTTTCGTTTAAGGCCTCGTTCCTCTGGTACTGAGTCTCAGCGGGTTGGGATAGTTATGTCGTTGCTCCAGGGTGATCCACAGACCTGGGCGTTTGGGTTAAGAACAGATGATCCTGCTTTGTTATCTGTAGATGCCTTTTTTAAATCGTTAGGCCTGTTATATGATGACCCAGATAGAGAGGCATCAGCTGAGAGTCACCTGCGTGCCCTTAAACAAGGTAAAAATCCAGCAGAGGTATATTGTACCGAATTTCGCCGTTGGTCGAACGACTGTGGCTGGAATGACCCGGCCATGTGCAGTCAGTTTTGCCTCGGTTTGTCTGAACTTATTAAAGATAGTCTCCTTCAGTACCCCGCTCCTGAGACTCTCGACAAACTCATGGAGCTTGCTATTAAAATAGATCGTCGTCTCCGAGAGCGGAGGGCTGAAAGAGGAACAACTTTTAGGCCTAATCCTTGTGTTTATACCTTTCCTGAGGACGTCGAGGAGCCCATGCAGATGGGTCTCTCCCGGCTGTCTCCAGAGGAAAGAACCAGAAGATTAAGTTCTGGTCTTTGTTTGTATTGTGGTGGTAAGGGACATATTGCTCGCAACTGCCCGAACAAGTCGGGAAACGCTCTGACCAAGTGAATTGTGAGGGGGTTCACTTGGGTCTGCAGCTAATCTCCTCAAATGATTCTCTATTAGTTCCTGTTAAGATTTCCTTTGGCAGCCTCAGTTCATTGGTGTCGGCCTTCGTCGACAGTGGAACTGCAGGAAATTTTATGGACTTGGCTTGGGCTAAGGCTTCCACAGATACCACTGGACAAACGAATCACCATGCACGGCTTGGATGGGGGTCCGCTTTCCAATGGGATAATTACTCACCGCACACCTCCAGTATTACTGACAGTGGGGGCCTTACATTCTGAAGACATAGAATTTTACCTTACACATTGTCCGGCAGTTCCTGTAGTTTTGGGTCACCCCTGGCTTGCCTTTCATAATCCCACCATAGATTGGCGGTCTGGGGAGATTTCCCAATGGGGTCCTTTTTGTGTTAAGGAATGTATTTCCCATCCTGTCCGGGTTGCGGCAGTCGTCCCAGAACTTATTCCTGTAGAATATCAAGATTTTGCCGATGTGTTCTCCAAAGGCAATGCGGACATTCTGCCTCCCCAACAGTCCTATGACTGTGCGATGGAGTTAGTACCAGGTGCCACTTTGCCTAAGGGGAGATTATATGCCCTGTCTGGGCCAGAAACCACAGCAATGAATAATTACATTCAGGAAAGCCTGAAAAAAGGCTTTATTAGGCCTTCGAAATCTCCGTTGAGTGCAGGTTTTTTCTTTGTCGAGAAAAAAGATGGGTCACTCAGACCATGTATTGATTTTTGGGCTTTGAATAAAATTTCGGTTAAAAACACCTATCCTTTGCCATTGATTTCAGTGCTTTTTGATCAGTTACGCTCCGCCATGATCTTTTCAAAAATCGATCTTAGGGGAGCTTACAACCTCATCCGAATAAGATCTGGGGATGAGTGGAAGACGGCTTTCAGCACTCAGTCGGGTCACTATGAATACCTGGTGATGCCGTTTGGCCTGTCAAATGCTCCTGCGGTGTTTCAGGACCTAATCAACGATGTTCTCCGTGACTTCCTTGGGAAGTTTGTGGTCGTTTATTTAGACGACATTTTGATTTACTCTGAGTCTATGGAACAAGATGTTACCCAGGTGCGTCTGGTTCTTCAAAAACTACGAGAGAATCATTTATACGCTAAGCTTGAGAAGTGTGATTCTCACATCACAGAAGTGTCCTTCTTGGGGTACATTATTTCTCCCCAGGGATTTTTTATGGAACCGAAAAAACTTCAGGCCATCCTTAATTGGGCGCAACCCACTAATTTAAAAGCAATTCAGCGCTTTTTAGGGTTTGCAAATTATTACAGGCGGTTCATTCATACCTTTTCTGACCTGGTCGCTCCTATAGTAGCTTTGACTAAAAAAGGAGCGGATCCTTCCAATTGGTCGCCTGAAGCTGAGTCTGCCTTTCGGGCCTTGAAGCAGGCCTTTGTCTCGGCTCCTGTCCTCAGACACCCTAATCCGGAGCTCCCCTTTATTGTTGAGGTTGATGCCTCAGAGGTTGGAGTGGGGGCTATCCTTTCTCAGGAAGATCCGGAGTCTCAGGAATTACATCCTTGTGCCTTCATGTCCAGGAAATTCTCCTCCGCAGAATCCAACTATGACGTTGGTAATCGGGAATTACTGGCAGTAAAATGGGCTTTCGAGGAGTGGAGGCATTGGCTGGAGGGAGCTAGGCATACTATTACAGTATTTACTGACCATAAGAACCTGCAATATATTGAGTCAGCTAAACGGCTTAATGCTCGGCAGGCACGTTGGGCATTGTTTTTTACTCGTTTCAGGTTTATTATCACCTTCAGGCCTGGTTCCAAGAATACGAAAGCTGATGCCCTGTCACGTTGCTTTCTTCCGGTTCACAATAGCAATCCTGTTACTACCCCCATAGTTCCATCTTCAGTCATCCGGGCAGGTCTCACACAGGATTTATTTACTCAGTTAAACCAGCTTCAACACCAGGCTCCTAGACTTACTCCTGCTGGTCGTCTTTTTGTCCCTGAATTTTTGAGAGGCACTGTTTTAGCTGAGTTTCATGACAACAAGGTATCTGGTCATCCAGGTATCACTAAGACCTTGGAGCTGGTCTCTCGCTCGGTGTGGTGGCCTAGTCTTTCTAAAGACGTAAAAGAATTTGTCCACTCCTGTCAGGTTTGTGCACAGCATAAGGTCTCTCGTTCGTTGCCGATCGGGCAACTCATACCTTTAGCCATTCCTCTCAGGCCATGGTCTCATATATCCATGGATTTCGTGGTGGACCTTCCCCTTTCAGTCGGATGTCGAGTCATTTGGGTGGTAGTGGACCGTTTTAGTTAAATGGCTCATTTCATTGCTCTTCCCCGATTACCCTCTGCTCAAGGGTTGGCAGTTTTGTTCCTCCGCCATGTGTTCAGGCTCCATGGTTTGCCCACTGATATTGTCTCTGATCGGGGTCCGCAATTTATCGCACGATTCTGGAAACGTTTTTGTGTCTCATTGAATATGAAACTGTCTTTAACATCTGGTTACCATCCACAGTCTAACGGGCAAACCTAACGAGTCAACCAGTCATTAAAACAATATTTACGCTTGTATTCGGCCAAACTCCAGAATGATTGGTCTGAGTTTCTTCCTTTAGCTGAATTTGCTTATAATAACTCCTGTCATTCCTCCACCAAGGAGTCCCCATTCTTTTCGGTCTTTGGTTTTCATCCTAGAGCCAACTCTTTTTTCCATCATTCTCCAGTCTCCTCGTTGACCTTAACCTCCCATCTCAGAGCAATTTGGAGAAAATTGCACCTTGCCCTGAGAAAAGCTGCCTTCCGAGAAAATACATTTTCTGATAGGCACCGACGTCCTTGCACTTTTAAGGTGGGAGATAAAGTGTGGTTGTCAACTCGCAGCATCAAGCTCCGACAACCTTCGGCTAGATTGGGACCCAAATTTATTGGACCATTCCTTATCATTAAAAAGGTCAACCCAGTTGCTTTTCGGCTACGCTTGCCAAGATCTCTCAGAATTGGAAATACTTTCCACTATTCCCTTTTTAAACAGTATTTTTCTTCCAGGAGATTACCTCGGAGGACTTCCCAGGGTAGATCTCCGGTGGATGTTCAGGGGCAACAGGAGTTCTTGGTAGAGAGGGTTTTAGATTCAAAAATTTCTTGGGGCCGGCTTTATTTTTTGGTTCACTGGAAAGGCTATGGTCCGGAGGAAAGATCTTGGGTCTTGGATAGAGATCTTCATGCCCCTAAACTCAAGAGATTATTTTTTCAGGAGTTTCCTCAGAAGCCGGGCTTTAGGGGTTCTTTGACCCCTCCTCAAGGGAGGGGTACTGTTAGGCGCCGCGGTCCGTGGCATCGCTCGGTCCATCTCCAAGTGACGACCGCGGCCGCTGCACCCTCCTCCTTGCCCGCCCGGCGCCTAGCAACTAGGGACGCCGTGCGTGCTGAGCCGCCGGGTCCCTAGCAACGCTAGGATGCCGGGCGCGCTGAGCCGCCGGGTCCCTAGCAACGCTAGGACGCCGGGCGTGCCGAGCCGCTGGGACCTTAGCAACGGGGACGCCACAGGCGGACCGCGTTCCCCGTTGCAGGGATTGATTAATTAAGTGTTCACACATGTTCTCTGGTCGTGCAGCAAGGCAGCTGCATGACATTTATTATAATTAGGCTCTGTGCTCTTATTGGAGGGTTCCCTGTTAAATGCCTCCTCAGTGCCTCACACAGACGCCAGTGATAGCTTCCTGCATGCTGCTCATGTTTGGTGAACGTCTGTTCCTGGTCTGCTGTGTCCGGTCTCTCCAGTTCTCTGAGTCCCTGAAATCTTGGAGTTTGTCATCTGGTCCCAAGGAGTTCTCCTGGTCCTCATTTTACTGTGGCAGTCGATTTAGGTTCCCACTTGGTTTCGTGAGTGGCGGCCCTGCCGCGTGTTACGGCCTAGGCCGCTTTAGTATTATTTTCTTGCATTGGAGCATTTGCGGAGGTTTCCGCTTCCATAGTCCTCTCCGGTACTCGGCGGTGCCGTGTAGGAGAGTGGACAAGTGGATTATTTTGGTTGTTCTTTTCCCTGGCGGTAAGCCGCGCATACTTTTAGTTTCAGGTTAGCCAGTAGCCCCTGGCCTTGTTGTTTAGTTAGAGGGCCCCTTGTTATTACCCTGCCTCGGTTCACTCTTTGTCTCTCCTTAAGACCTGAGCGGGCTTCGGAGTTGGGCAGACGTAATCCGCCCTTCAAACGCAGCTGCCATGGGCCCAAGAAACCTTAGTCTCGCAAGAGTGAACTGACAGCACGGGTAAGACAACGGAGGTAGGGCGCCAGGGGCTATTCCCATTCCGTTTTCCCCTTTCCAGCATTACATCCTGGTACTCAGGTCTCACAATATAAGATCTCCCCTGACCTGAGTGTCTGGATCCTAACACTAGTAGGATGTGATGTCCTAATGTATGGAGTAAATTTTAGATATGAAGTAGGTGGCAAAGGTAAGAGCAGACAGTGAGGAGGGGTCTGCAAAGGAGGGAGTTCAAAGTCTAGAAGAAACACTGGGAGTTTGAGGACTGGGCGTAGATGAGCTTTTTAAAATATGACTGTTTAGAGAGGGAAAGAGCAGCACTTTAGGATAATAGCATACATTTTAAATGAAGGAAGTTTCATTAGACATTGATTTCCTCCACTGTCATACATCAGTATGTAAACATTTTTGTACATATCTTGTGCACTTGGAATGCCAGGGTTGGGGGTTGGACCTGCATGGCTGAATAGTGCTCTCCAGAGGAACAAAATTAAGAGCAGAAGTCAGGGCATTTGACCTGTGTAATCCATGAGCATCCCATTTTAAAAGTATACTGTAACATGGTAAGCCTACTAAGATGGCTCTGCACATGCTCAGTAGTAGCCTCAGTGGCCATCTTGGTACAGGGAATGAAGCTTTAAATAGAGTCATCATGGTAGCGCACTCCACATTCTATTTATGTTTCTCATTAGATATTGCAACCAATTTGTATCCATGCAAGTGTCAGATATGTCTTTGGTGAGTGAACAACTGAAGCTGCATGGCCATGATACCATTATTTTAATGAAATCTACAACATTGAAAATTCAATCCGAAAAATCAGGTACTGTACCACCAACTCTCATGACAGGGAATTCCGCAGCCTAACAACCCTTAAAGAGCAAACTGTGTAACTTCTTCCCCTGCCTGACCAATGAGTTTCAACTTATAAGGAAGTCCAAAGTATTGAACTAGGCAGGGTAAGCCTGATTAGTGCACTGGGAAAAGTCAGCTGCAGGGTCCGTTGAGCAGTTAATACAAACAGTTAAAGGAAAGTAGCATGTCATGACATAAGTTAAAAATGCAAATATATTCTAATGGTCTGATTATTATACTAATGATTTCTCTAATAACATGACATCATCGTACCATCCATCATACACAATTATTTGCACATTGGCTGATGGAGCTCCCTATACACCGTCATTACAAATCGATTGCAAAAGAGCTAACAATCACGATTAAAATCATTAAATTGGTGTATACGCTTCAGAGACCAGAGAGAAAATTAACTTCCCACAAACCTAATTTTTTTTCTGAACATGAAATAATGATTTTCTGCCAGTCTAATTACAAAGCCAACATCTGATCAAGGCAGCATCCAGAGAGGATTATCAAATGCTCGCGTATTAGACCTCATTACCAGCTTGAGTGCAAAATTATTACATCTTGTAATTGGATGGTGAGATTTATATACAGATCAGAGCCATTTCTGTAAGACTGTAATTACAAGCTTCGTTGGTTAGCTACTTATCACTCAGCGCAGAAGAGAGCAAAATAATCAACAAAAAATACATTTCATTACCCCGTAACCCTATCACAAGGAGAACCACTGTAACATCCATGTCTGCATTAGAGGGAACAGCTAAATTCTGAGATGAAACTATTTATTATGATCCCTTTAAATGGAAGCTTTTTTTCTCTCGCTTAACCCCTGATGCACTATTTGTGCATGCCGCATAAGCAAATCATTCATTTTCTAGACAATTAAGCTCAATCTAGTAATTATATGAGAGAATGAGTGAAATAAATATGCTACTTTGGCTCATGGTTATTAAAGACACAACTCCATGTAAATATGCACATTTGCCTGAAGGGGTTGGATGAGGTGATAAAGGCGTGAGGATGGTGTACTGTATTGACGGATGCTTGACTTTGGCTTCAAATTGTGATAAATTCCTGCTCTGCATGAAGTTTTTTTCCTTGTTTGTTTTCATTCATCCTTTATAAACTGCAATAACACTATAAGGCGCTCATAACTTTATTGTGATTACATAAACCTTTTCTTTAAGCTA
The DNA here is from genome assembly GCF_028390025.1 of Pseudophryne corroboree. Taxonomy (NCBI): domain Eukaryota; kingdom Metazoa; phylum Chordata; class Amphibia; order Anura; family Myobatrachidae; genus Pseudophryne; species Pseudophryne corroboree. The sequence goes on along the minus strand of NC_086454.1, from coordinate 227,338,435 downwards.
GCTTATCACTAAATTAAACAACACCACACACTGAAATAAAGACACGGACACAGTAGCTGGAGTTAAAGGTCAGACGATGTTTATTAATCGCTGACCAACTCTTTAAACTATAATTGTGATCGAATTAGAATTGATTTCGAATATGGACTTAAATTTAGTTTGGAGGATGGCAAACAGAAAGTCGCTGCCACACACCAGCACCCGTCACCTAGATGAAAACCACCAAACCAAGGAGGGGAGTACACATACCCCGCCTCCTTCCCGCATAACCCGCATTGTGCTGGCCTTACCCCTCTTTCTCTGGCAAACGTTCGGTTCCCGCAGGGGAACGTCTAAATGTCCAACCGCAAGAAAAGGACACACCTGCCGTCCTTCTAAAGAGGGAGCCCCACAATGACCACTTATGCCTGTGTGACAGCTGGTTGGTAGCGACTTCCCGCCAATCTGGCTTTAAAATAGCCAACTGCAAATCAACAAACCGTAGCTGAAATCCGGGAGGGCGGGCGGGCATAAAATGAATGGCAAGAGGAAGTCTAGGAAAATGGCCCCCACCTATATACTATCCTAAGACCCTCCTATTAAGCTTGATGCACAACCTTCCAATCCAATAGGAAAAAACCAAAAGGGAAAACTGATCTGCCTAGCAACTGCTTAGTCATTTAACAACCAATCACAAAAAGTGGATCTCTTATATGGCCTCAGGCTTATGCAGCCTTCAGCTTATCTAAGGCGCTCATAACTTTATTGTGATTACATAAACCTTTTCTTTAAGCTAGCTTATCACTAAATTAAACAACACCACACACTGAAATAAAGACACGGACACAGTAGCTGGAGTTAAAGGTCAGACGATGTTTATTAATCGCTGACCAACTCTTTAAACTATAATTGTGATCGAATTAGAATTGATTTCGAATATGGACTTAAATTTAGTTTGGAGGATGGCAAACAGAAAGTCGCTGCCACACACCAGCACCCGTCACCTAGATGAAAACCACCAAACCAAGGAGGGGAGTACACATACCCCGCCTCCTTCCCGCATAACCCGCATTGTGCTGGCCTTACCCCTCTTTCTCTGGCAAACGTTCGGTTCCCGCAGGGGAACGTCTAAATGTCCAACCGCAAGAAAAGGACACACCTGCCGTCCTTCTAAAGAGGGAGCCCCACAATGACCACTTATGCCTGTGTGACAGCTGGTTGGTAGCGACTTCCCGCCACAAAGGTTTACAAACCGCCACCGCCATCCGCAACCAGCAACCAAAACCAACTCAAAACAACTAAATAGCCCTACCGAAAAAGGACCAAAAATATCTTACAGGAAAAATTCTGCACTCCTTCCGAAGAAAAATTAACCCCATCCTCCTTGTAGAACTGCCTATTACGCAGCACAAGTAAAGGATGCCTGATCGCTACGCCATCTAAGGCCCTAACGAAGAGAGACGCTGCCGAATTCACCTTCTTGCGGGCCTTCTCCAGCGCCGAGAAACGCACCGCACCACGCCAATGAAAAACGCGGCACTATCTCCGACCAAACAATTCGCACTCATGGCCAATGACAACGAATCGCCACCAAATCTGCCTTAGCGGACAATTCAAACTTAAGCCCTTAACTCGACCTAGATCATTACCACCTAAATGAAGGACAATCAACTAGGGCGACCCAGCGGCGCACCCGAGAAAAAAGGAACCGCAACAAATCACCCCACAACATACCTCTGACACCTAACCATCAAAATTCCCTAGACCCAAAAACTTCAGCTGCCATAAGTGCCCTGTGATGCCTTGCCGCCCAAAAATATAGGCATGGCCAACCAGCCATATCTGTTCCAAAATTGATGATAGCTGAAAAGAAAACATCCTAACATCAGAATTGTGAACACAATACATAGAATGCTTAACATAACAAAAAACCCAAGTGAAGGAGAAAAATCAAAAAACCTCCCGTGGACCTTGATAGAACAGCCAATTGAAATTAGGCCCCCTCGGAGGAAAAATTTTAAAAATTCACTTCACACCCTCGATTCCTGAACGGTAGTCGTTCAAAAACCGGCGAGTAAACATGTTTTTGGGTTAGCGCAACAGGCGCACCTACGACTTATCCAACTGACTTAAGATCTAAAGGAGGCAGACTTCCAACGGCCCAGCTCCCTAATAGCCGTAGGGGATTAACCCGTAGCTGCTGCATGGGTAGCCGACCCAATCCGCAAAGAATGGGTACCGAAGTCCGCCCCCCACAAACCGCCAAACATTTTTCAACACAGCAGCAAATTGAAACTTTGTCAGCGGGCCAACCTGCGCGTGCACCAGCAACTGGTCGCCCCCCGGAGGCCTCCCCCGTCTATACTCCTGCGTCAACCGCAGCGGGCAAGCGCCCGTTTCCTCCTGGGCCTCCAAGGCCACTCCGCGACCCCGACCTGTTTGATCTGTCTTGGACCGCACAATCCTACAGAGTAAACAGGCCATCCTGCATGCGCCCCTATTCGTAGAGCAGACCCGAATCCACCTCGAATTCCGAGGTCGCAATTAGCGGCAGCACACACAGCAACTCCGTCAGACGTTGCACGTCACAGATCTATGGGAGTCCGGGGGCGCCGGACGCAAACCTAGCCCAACTTTTCAGCGCTCTGGAAAGGACCAAAGACCCCGTGGGGTCCCTCGTCCCGTGGAGCCGCGAATGAAAAGCAATGCCCGCAAGGGCAGATGCCATAGCCGCTTTTGGCCTACCGGTTTGGCAATGTTCCCAAACAAAGACCATCAAGGCGCAGCCGAGGACTCACCCGCTACCCCGCGCCTACTTTGAAAGACCGACCCATCGTGCCAGGTTGCATCATAAGCCCTGCTAGTGGGGGGAGCCAGCGCGCACGTGGCTAGAGCGGCTAACCCGATTCGACAATCCGTCAGACAGAAGGCGGGCACAGTAAACCCTCAGCCGCCTCTCCCGGAACCAACGCCCGGAACTTGTCAAAATGGAATCGAGACCACGCATCCGCCATTCCGTTGTCGATTCCAGGAACGTGACGGGCCCTGACCTTAAAAATGCGCCGCAAGCAAACTAATACTAGATGCCGTAGCAGCCGCAGAGCCTACAGGAGAGGAGGAACGCTGATTATTAATCGCATGTACCACCCCCAAATCGTCGCAGCAAAACGAGATGTCCCTATCCGCGCACTGGCAGGCCCCTAAATCCAGAGCCACTATGATCGGGAACAATTCCAGCAAAAGGAGGTTCTTGGTAAAACCTAGCGTTACCCCAGGGGCCGGCCAAGCAGCAGCGCACCATGCCCCAGAAAACCGTATACGTGCACCCTTGTCGCAGCTTGCTGTAACAACAAGGTGCAGGCCACAAAAACCTCCCTGGTGACGGACACCAGGAAAGAGACCAACTCCGCAAATCATACCTGATTTCGCGTGGAAGGTACATGGTGCGATGTCGCCGGACCGTCCTGGCCGTGGCCCGTTCAAGTCTGCGACAGAAAATCATCCTCATGTGGATAATCCGGCCCGCAAAGTTGAAAGAACCCACCAAGGAGTGTACCTGCATAATCCGAACCCCGCGTTTTCCCAAACCGTCAGTAATTAAACCCAAAAGCTTACGCACTCTATCTTCGGGTGGGACAGCAACCCCCCACCGTGCGTATTTCCGTTCCTAATAGCTAATACAAGTGCAGGGGCCCCTATCTTGTCCGGCGCGACTGGCACCCTTGAACTGCGAACAAGGATCTGGCAAACCGACAGCATATCCCCACAGATCGAAATACCCCCCGGACCCACAAAGAGAAAGTCTTCCAGGCATTGAGCCACCCCGCTTTGGCCGGGGACGGACTGGACGCACCAATGCCCAATTGGGCTGACACTCTAAAAGCAGGCGCAGGAGACCAAACAACCCATGGGGAGACACCGATCCATGTAAAACTCGCCCCCTAGTTTGAAAACCCGAAACCACCGGGAATACGGAGGCAGTGGAAGTAGCCAGAAATCCGGCTCCACGTCCCATTTTTTTCCAACAGACCCCCCGGACCGCAATTCCGCACCAAGCGCAGAGCGTCATCAAAAGATTGATAATGTAACCTGCACTAAACCTGCGATCAGGGTACGTCTGTATCCGGCGGAAACTGCCCGTGGCCTGCTTGGGCACCACCCCCACGGGAGAAAATGCACAAGGAGGGCAACGAGAGAAAGGCGTAGGGCCCGGACATGCGCCCTAAGCCGATCTCCCCGTCCACTTGCCGCCGGACCCACTGCAGTATCTCGCGCGCCCATCCCAAATTCCGGTGGGCCACACGTGCACCTAATCCGAAGTGGGCAAACGGACACCGTGTAGGAACCCAACCAAGCGGAAGGACGCTGCCGTCTTGTCGGGGTATACGCTCAGCCAGCGCCGCAACTCGGGAACTTGAATCGTGAAGGAGGTTTTACTTGCCCATTCCCCCGGCCTCGGCAGGAGCGGAGGCTTACCGCTCGCCGCTGAGGTGCAATCTTTGTCTGGGTGACTGGCCCCGCAACTTACACGAGTGGCGAAAATTGACAATTCACCCCCCTGACGCACTTGCCCTCGCTATAGGCAAACACTTCCCTATCCCTATTGACCGGGGACCCGGAGCCCCGGCCGCCCCGGGCTTCTTGACCGTGACATCCGGGGTGTGCTTAACCTGTTGCGTGACCTACAACCACACCCTGACATCCTTGAAAACCCGTGGGCAGGATGGAGTTGCCATCCTGACTACGACGGAACTTCCATCGTAATCCCGACAAGCGAAACCCTTGGATTCCAAGTACCTGTCCTGTGCTAAAACAGATATTTCACTACACTGGCCTAATCCCCGGGTCACGATTCCGTGTAGCAAGCCATAAAAAAGAAAAATCAAACCTTCGCAACAACTGGTGGCAATTGCGGAAAGCCTTTTCCCAATGCCACCCGTTTACTAATCCCCGGCGTGTTGCCGCGATGCACCATCACCGTATAACGGGAGGGGTCGGAGGCACCGCCGACGCCAGCGCTGCCCCTTTCCGTGATTCTTTCGCCATGCACCGCGCAATAAGTCTAGCTAATTTACGCGGGCATCGCGGAGAACCTACAGATACCATGCTAGCCGAGGAGGAATAACTACTAGACTAAACAATGTGAAGGAATAGCGTGCTCACCCGTGCTTGAAGGACCCGGAACAGCCTCGACGGATGCACCCGACCCGGTGGCGGCCGAACCTCTCCCGCCGGTGCTGCGGCCGCAACCCTCACCGATCTCCGTCCCCTCCGCGACGCCGACCCGAAATCATCCAGCACCTGTGAGGAAGAAACAGAAGGGACAACATGCGCCGGAGAGACCTGCGCGTAACGACAATGGGGGTAACAGGAGGGGGCAGGGGCCAAACCCCGGCGCGGATTGCCCGCGGGAAGCGGCCGGGCAGGACCCCCAATTGGGGGGTACGCAGAGGCCCGGGAGAAGGCAGCCCCGGCCACGGGGAAGCCGCCTATGGTGTAAGCAGGACGCCATGAAGGATGCGGCAGGTACTGTCTGCCCCAGAAAATACCGACGCAACCGGAAGTAACTGGGGAGGAGCCGAGGGGGGGGGGGGTCGGCGAACCGTGCGCTAACGGATTCGCCCCAGACAGTGACGGCCCAGAATATGAGCCCGAAAATGCAGGGGGGGGGGGGACCGCCACCCGAGGGACGCCGACCGCCCGCGTGTCCGGACGCCGACGTCCGAGCCGCAAACGTCTGGGAAAAATTGTGGGGCGGACGTAACTGGTATTCCTATGTGTGACGCTCCGACGGCCGTAGGGACCGTCGGTGCAAGGGCCAGGGAAGGCACCCGGGGAAAATTTGGCTCCGCAGCGAACCCCTTGAGGCGCGCACAACGTGAGAGCAGGGGCCTATTTGGTGAAACTGCGTCGCCACCAGCTGCACGCTCCCGGCGGGCAAGGGGGAGGAGCCAAAAACCCGACACCCGGGGGTGACGCCACGGGATCCCGTGCAACGGGCGACTGGGAGCCCCGGCAAAAGGTTCCCGATGCGGGATTCCCGACCGGACACCCACGCCCTGTCACATTAGGAGGGGTGGGTGCCGCTGCAGTCCCAGCCACGCCCCCCGCCCCGAAGATCCCCGGGCCCGCCATCCTCCCCCCCCATAGACGGGGGGGCCACGGTCCCGCTTTCAGGGAGGGGGACCTGCGTCCCAGCTGCTGGTCCGGAGGCAGCGGGCACACAACCCCGCTGTCCCAGCGTGAAATTCCTGCTGCGCAACGGAGCCCCCCCCCCTCCCCCCGCCGCGGCCGCCGGCGCCACGTGTGCGCCCGAGCCGCCGCTCAGAGCCACCGGCGGGGAGGGAAGGGGAGGCCCGGAGCCGGAACAAGCGGTGTGCAGAAACCGCCGGGGACGATGGTGACCGCGGGCCGGCCGAGCCGTGCGTCTCGGCGGCACGCGCAGCGCAGCCATCGTCCGCACCTTCGAGCTGGCGGGGAGAGCGGGCCGAACTGCCCGACCCCGCCGCGTGTCCGCCGCCGCTGACAGCACCCACGTGGTGCCGCACTACGGGAGCGGGCGATGTGGTGTCCACGGCCTCTACTAGGCGGCGGGAGGGGGGAGAGGCACGGCGTGTAAGAGGCAGCAGGGTGAGAGGAGCAGAAATATAAACCTGCAGAACCCCAGCATGACAGGGAGGACAAATAAAACATGATGAAACCACCAGGGAACAAATATAAGAGTATTGGATATACTTATCCTTCCTGGGCCATAAAATGAATGGCAAGAGGAAGTCTAGGAAAATGGCCCCCACCTATATACTATCCTAAGACCCTCCTATTAAGCTTGATGCACAACCTTCCAATCCAATAGGAAAAAACCAAAAGGGAAAACTGATCTGCCTAGCAACTGCTTAGTCATTTAACAACCAATCACAAAAAGTGGATCTCTTATATGGCCTCAGGCTTATGCAGCCTTCAGCTTATCATACATTAGCCTGTAATTTAATCCTCAAAAGGCAGAATTCCACCAAACCTACAGTACAGTGAGGGTCATTCAGGTGCAGTTGTTCGTCCTACTCCTGTTGCAATTATTTTCTGTATGCAGTTGCGATTTTATGCTATTATAGGCAAAAGGACGCCCACTGCAATCACATCTTTTGTGTACGGTGCTGCATGATTGCAGTAACAACGCTAACATTATCGTATATATCAGGTCACCACACAAAGCCTGAGTGCCTCTGAAGACAAGCAGGCTGAGCTGCTCTCCTGGGACGCACAGGCCTCTCCAGTAACAAGTGTGATCATAGCTGCTAATATAAGCACACCCAAGAAATGCCACCCGAATGGTGTTGACACCTCTGCGTTCACTTGACCACTCAACATTAACACCCACAAATGCTCTCTTCTTGTCACTCACTTTGCGACTAAAATCTTGCTGTGGCTGCATTCTGAATCATTTGCTGTGTGTGTGCACTGCGGCTCATATGCATGTGCAGTGCGAAAACATTGAGCGATTTGCATACAATCGCCACTTTGCGCCTGCACCTGAATAACCCCCAGTTTGCCAACTGCATTTATTTAAATTTGCCTGATATTAATATATGCTTCAATGTATGAAATCAGAATATAGCAGTAAAGTATCAACAGAAAAATAATATTGTTATTAAATCTGAATTTTCTGTGTGATCATGTAGAAAAGTGATGCTGCAAGTTACCTGTGGAATAAGCAACTAATTAAAGAATTCTATGATGCTGTATTCTCAGTGTTCCAACACGTATAAAGAACCTTCCTCTCAGACAGGGTTGCACTGGCCCACACAGGAGTACAGAGAAAACCCCTGATAAGCCCCACTACCTGGGGGGGGAGGGGGGATCTTCTAAGGATCAGATTCCAGGCTGTGCATTCATATGATACATTATACATATGTTAAATTATACTGTACTTGACTACGGTGTATTTTCTACAGAGCAGAATTCTTAATGATGCCCAGACAAATATACCATAAAATAGTAAAATTGTGTACATTAACCAATAGGGTTCACTTTAAGGTATATCCTTGATTAGGTGTGAATAACTTTCTTAGCTGCCATCACTATTGTAAACAGGAGTGGAAGTGAGCTCTTCAGAGTAGTGCCTTGGGACCAGTTGAAGAAGTTGGAGCATAAACATGCAAAAGGGTCAGGTTGCACCTGGATAGAAAAATTTCATTGATAAATCTTGAAAGTTTATTCCAGATCCATTTAACCTTACCACTTCCCCAAAAACAATATAAAAAATCAGCTTTAGAACAATGGCACTTGCAGCAGTCACTCAAAGTTGTAGTGACGTTTCTGCTCTAATGGAGACAAATAAGCTCTATGGGCAGTATGAATGGTGTAATGATTAGCATTACTGCCTCACAGCACTGAGGCCATAGGTTTGATTCCCACCATGGCTCTAACTGTGTGGAGTTTGTATATATTTCCCATACTTGGCAGGGGTTTCCTCCGGGTACTCCTGTTTCCTCCTACAATCCAAAAATATACTGGAAGGTTAATTGGCTCCCAACAAAATTAAACCTAGCATGAATGTGTGTTCGTGTACATGTAGTTAGGAATATAGATTTTAAGATTCACTAGGGCAGGGACTGATGTGAATGGCCAAATATTTTTTATTTAAGTAAAATCAAAACATTTCATAAAATTTTCCATACCATGGATAAATGGTATATTTGCTTGCAAGAATAATAAAAGCTTATACATGGGCGTGAAAGCAGACATATTGTGAGTTCAGGGTACAAGTACTTTGTTTTTAATAGAAAAGAGATAGAGCAGGTAAATAAAGTACCTATACAGTACAATCTGTACCAGAGGATTGGTGGAAGGAAGGTGATGTAATGTCTGGGTTGCAGATACATAAAAAAGTATCTATGTGGTAAGTGTTACCATTATTGCAAATCAACAATACAGAGAAGTGAGCCCCCATGGTCAAAAGCATTGGATGTTAGGCTAAGTCCATTATCTCACCAAGACAAATAAGTAGCATTGTGCAATGAGGAAAGTAAAGATGCATTACCCCACAAAGGAATGTATCTCCCATGATGTGAGATCTAGAGATTTTTTTTTATCTAGAGTAACCCAGGGTGCACACTGTAAGGGTCTCTGAAAATAATGTGATCCTGTAAGGAGGAATGTCACCAGACTTAAAGTGTAGTAAAGCTTTAATCGAATATGTGGCCAAAAAAGCACAGTTTAGTTCCCAATCAGGGAGTCTCTTCATTTAGCCAGTCAGTTATGTAGCGGAAGAAAACAGACAAGGAGAAAGCTGAGAGGTCAGGGACACCTATCTCTCGCAATTTATCAGTTGGTAACAGATTTATTTTGCCAAATGAACAAGGTTATGGACTGATTCAGATGGTTATTATCAGACCTAGAGAGGGTAATAGGGAGTACTTGTATAAAGTAAAACATTTTAGGAAGATTATACTCTTATTGACTACCACCCTTCCTAACAAGTATTTATGAATTAATTATTTAAACTTATTAATAACCAGGGTCAAATTTAAAGTGTATAGGTGGGTGAAATCAGAAGGACTATATACACCCAGATATTTCTTATGTGAATGGGTCCAAGTAAGAGGTATAGGAATAGAGGAAGTATTGAATGCTTAGGGATGGTTATTATCCAGTAGAAGAATTCAGATTTGTCAAAATTGACCTTAAACCCAGAGAAGGAATTACAGTCATTAATAATGCATAAACTTCTAATAGGCCCTACACACTGGCCGATTTTCTGAAAGATATGAACGATCTCGTTCATAAATGAACGAGAACTCGTTCATATCTTTCAGTGTGGAGACTCCAGCGATGAACGATGCGCGGCCCCGCGCTCGTTCATCGCTGGTCTCCCGTCGGCTGTGCATGCAGGCCAATATGGACGATCTCGTCCATATTTGCCTGCACTTCAATGCAGCCGCGTGACGGGGGGAGTGAAGAAACTTCAGTCCCCCCGTCACTGCCCCCCCGCCGCCGGGTCGCTCGTCGGCCGTTTCGGCTGTCGGGCACCTCGGCGGCGCATCGTCAAATGAGTAGGGCCCCTAAGAGGGATGAATAAGGATCAGTAGATGATCAAAGGGTAGTAGCCAAGGGTTCTAAGGCAATTGCAAAAAGGAGGGGGATAGAGGGCAACCTTGCCTTGTTCTCCTTTGTATGGGGAAGTAGTGAACAGGAGACCATTACAGTAGACTTGTGTGGAATGTTGAAAGTAGAGAGTCTTCAAAATATCAAGAAAGACTCAGGGATCCCAAAACAACTGAAAGCATTAAAGATATGCTGCCACAAAATAAGGTCAAATGCCTTTTTGGCATCTAGGGTTAAAATCATGCTTCTGCCTGGTAAACCTTGAGTCTCTAGCCTGTTGCATAACATTAACAACTGAGTGCCTGCCCCAAATGAAGCCCATCTGGTCTGAGTGGATGATAGTTGGAAGAATTAGCTTCAAACACTTTTTTTGTGAAGATTTTATAATCCAAATTGATAAGAGAGATAGGTCTATAGGACCCTGGTTTAGATAAAACTCTGCCTGGTTTTGCTAAGACCATTATAATTGCTGCATTGAAAAAGTTTTGGTAGAAATAATGTTGTTATAAAAAGCAACAAGAGTGCCCACTATTCTGTTTTGAAGAATTTTATTGAAATCACCACTCAGACCATCTGGGCTGGGACCCTTAACAGGTGTCAAGTGGTGATTGTCTGGAGTAACTTCTGTAAGGTTAGATGGTGCCAAATCAGAAGACAAGGACGTGTAAGAGAGAGAGAGAGAGAGAGAGAGAGAGAGAGACAAAGTATTGGTGGAGAGGTGATCTATTCAAGGAAGAAGGAAAATAAGAACTACTCCCAGAGGGATTCTGGGGAGAGAAGGTAATGAAGGAGAAGACAATTACTTGTATCTAATTTGGTGCGATGAAACATCGGGGGTGAAAAACTGGCATTTTTCCAGATGTTTCACTGATACTTTTTATGGGGTATCACATTAGATCTCCCATAAAAATATTTTTTTTATGTGAAAACACACAGTGAAACGTTTGTGTTTTTACAGCTGCAGACCCAAAAAGCCAGCACTTGTAGGGGATTTTGTATTGCATGCCTTTGCGTTATGTAAAATTCCAGCAGTAATCTTGAACTGGGCGTTATGGCATTAAAATCTCCAAAGTGACCTTTGGGTCTATTACTCTATATCATTGCTAATTTTACTTTTAGATATTAAATTAATTTCAGAGATCAAGAGTTTTTTTTATATATCCACATAATTCATATATATATATATATATATATATATATATATATATTATGTGGATATATAAAAAAAACTCTTCATCTCTGAAATTAATTTAATATCTAAAAGTGTGTGTGTGTATATATATATATATATATATATATATATATACACACACATATATATTGTAATCCCACTAATGTTTGTGGTGCTTGGATTTCCGTAGTGGCATTGTGGGCCTCATTTAGCAGTGCAGGCAGATCATGTGTGGCTGCGATTTCTCATGAATCTTCAAATGAGAAAATATGCAAATGGGAGTTTAAGCATTTTCATTCACACTAACGAGTGACAGATGTCACAAACCTCATGCTCGGATAGATGGTGGATCCGATCTCTCTACCATCAATGCACCATCGCTCGCAGCCCCGGCCTGGCACAGAGTCCCCTTGAAACTTTCTTAAACTATGGCACTGTGACTGGTGTGCTGAGAAAGAGATCTTGGGTCTGATTCAGACCTGATCGCAGCAGCAAAATCTTTCTCTGATGGGCAAAACCATGTGCACTGCAGGTGAAGCAGATGTAACATGTGCAGAGAGTGTTGGGTGGGTTATATTGTTTCTGTGCACGGTAAATATTGGCTGCTTTATTTTTACACTACAATTTAGATTTCCGTTTGAACACACCCCACCCAAATCTAACTCTCTCTGCATATGTTATATCTGCCACACCTGCAGTGCACATTAGAGGAAAATTTTGGTGCTGCGATCAGGTCTGAATTAGGCCCCTCATCTGCATGCTGAAACACTGCCATGACACTGCCATAACATGCCCATGACACTTCCTCTTTTTCAAAGACTTTAGGTCACCTCCTAGTCCCCACCCTGAACCACCCATGGATCACAAAAGCTATCTCAATTAATAACAATGGCGTATTCAAATACATATTCCATAGCAATCATCATTTGTGTGTGCGCAGTTAGGATTTCTTTTGGACTGTGCATATGCAGTTTGATTATTATTGCTCCTAATGTGCATTCTTTCAGCTTCATCCACCATTGAATCAGACCGTACTGTATGTTTCTTCACACTTGCCACTTATTATGGAAAATACTGTTTTTATTTTCAAGTACATTTATACTAGAGATGTGCGGCTGGCACTTTTCGTGTTTTGTGTTTTAGTTTTGGTTCTAATTCCACTTTTGTGTTTTGGTTTTGGCTTGGTTTTGCCAGAACCACCCTTTCGTGTTTTGGTTTTGGTTTTGGATCTGGATGATTTTTGAAATAAAAACAGCTAAAATCACAGAATTTGGGGGTAATTTTGATCCCATAGTATTATTAACCTCAATAACAATCATTTCCACTCATTTCCAGTCTATTCTGAACACCTCACACCTCAAAATATTGTTTTTAGGCCAATAGGTTGCACCAAGGTTGCTGGATGACTAAGCTAAGCAACACAAGTGGACAACACAAACACCTGGCCCATCTAGGAGTGGCACTGCAGTGGCAAACAGGAGGGTAGATATTAAAAAAAGACCACAAACAGCACATCATGCAAGGAAGAAAAAGAATTGCAATGAGGTAGTTGTATGACTAAGCCAAGCGACACAAACAATTGGCCCATCTAGGCATGGCACTGCAGTGGCAGACAGGAGGGCAGATATCAAAAAAGGCCCCTAACAGCACATCATGCAAAGATGTAGAAGAGGTGCAATGAGGTAGCTGTATGACTAAGCCAAGCAACACAACAATTGGCCCATCTAGGAGTGGCACTGCAGTGGCAGACAGGAGGGCAGATATCAAAAAAGGCCCCTAACAGCACATGATGCAAAGCAGAAAAAAAGGTGCACCGAGGTTGCTGTATGACTAAGCAAAGCGACACAACCACCTGGCCCATCTAGTAGTGTCACGCAGTGGCTGAATGTCGAGAGTGGGCCGCAATTGTTTGGTCCATTGACAGCATCTCCAGCATGCTCCAGTCATTTTAAAAAAAATCTGCAATTGGTGGACTTATACCCCAGTACCCCAGGACTAATACAGCAGTACCCCTGGACTCATACGGCAGTGTCAGAAAGGATGGCACTTTTCAAAAACTAGGCCCCAAACAGCACGTCATGCAAAGATGTCGAAGAGGTGCAATGAGGTAGCTGTATGACTAAGCCAAGCGACACAAACAATTCCAACTCGAATTATACGTCCAAATCACTGGAATTAATTGGCAAGATCACTGTAATTAATAATTATACGTCCAAATCACTAGAATTAATTGGCAAAATCACTGTAATTATACATCCAAATCACTGGAATTAATTGGCAAAATCACTGGAATTAATGATTATACATCCAAATCACTGGACTCAATTGGCAAAATCACTGTAATTATATGTCCAAATCACTGGAATTAAATGGCAAAATCTCGCTATCACCTGCCTAGTGAAGTGGAATCTAGATGGGATTTGGTACCGGGGACACAATTCCTCCATCAATTGTCTAAATCCCACTGCACTAATGGTGGATACCGTATGCACGTCTAACACCAACATAAGTGTTAATGCCTCAGTTATGAGGGCTTCCATTATCATGTGAAGATGAACCACTAGTCATGAACATAGGCCAGGGCCTCAGCCTTTCCTTGCCACTCTGTGTCGTAAATGGTATATTGGCAAGTTTACGTTTCTCCTCAGACCATTTAAATTTATTTTTTTGGGTCTTTTTCTTTTTGGATTTTACATGCCCTCTACTATCACAATGGGCATCGGCATTGGCAGACGACGTTGATGGCATTTCATCGTCTATGTCATGGCTAGTGGTAACAGCTTCAGGACTAGGAGGAAGTGGTTCTTGATCTTTCCCTATTTTATCCTCAAAAATTTTTGTTCTCCATTATTTTTTGGGAGTTATATAACACAATATGTGGCACAAGAGAGCGTACCCCTACACCTCACAGGGCAAACACTAAAAATTATTTGGTTTAAATAATAATAAAAAAGATGTGCACCAGAAATTTTTCGGGTTTTGTGTTTTGGTTTTGGATTCGGTTCCGCGGCCGTGTTTTGGATTCGGACGCGTTTTGGCAAAACCTCCCTGAATTTTTTTTGTCGGATTCGGGTGTTTTTTTTTAAAAAAAACCCCTCAAAAACAGCTTAAATCATAGAATTTGGGGGTCATTTTGATCCTATAGTATTATTAACCTCAATAACCATAATTTCCACTCATTTCCAGTCTATTCTGAATACCTCACACCTCACAATATTATTTTTAGTCATAAAATTTGCACCGAGGTCTCTGGATGACTAAGCTAAGCGACCCAAGTGGGCGGCACAAACACTTGGCCCATCTAGGAGTGGCACTGCAGTGTCAGAGAGGATGGCACTTAAAAAAAGGGCCCCAAACATCACATGATGCAGAGATAAATAAAAAAAAAGAGGTGCAAGATGGAATTGTCCTTGGGCCCTCCCACCCACCCTTAAGTTGTATAAACAGGACTTGCACACTTTAACAAACCCATCATTTCAGTGACAGGGTCTGCCACACGACTGTGGCTGAAATGACTGGTAGGTTTGGGCCCCCACCAAAAAAAGAAGCAATCAATCTCTCCTTGCTCAAACTGGCTCTAGAGAGGCAAGATGTCGACCTCATCATCATCCTCCGGTTCCTCACCCCCTTCACTGTGTATATTCCCCTCCTCACAGAGTATTAATTCATTCCCACTGGAATCCACCATCTCAGGTCCCTGTACACTTTCTGGAGGCAATTGCTGGTGAATGTCTCCATGGAGGAATTGATTATAATTCATTTTGATGAACATCATCTTCTCCACATTTTCTGGAAGTAACCTCGTACGCCGATCGCTCACAAGGTGATCGGCTGCACTAAACACTCTTTCGGAGTACACACTGGAGAGGGGGCAACACAGGTAAAATAAAGCCAGTTTGTGCAAGGGCCTCCAAATTGCCTCTTTTTCCTGCCAGTATACGTACGGACTGTCTGATGTGCCTACTTGGATGCTGTCACTCATATAATCCTCCACCATTCTTTCAGTGGTGACAGAATCATATGCAGTGACAGTAGATGACATGTCAGTAATCGTTGGCAGGTCCTTCAGTCCGGACTAGATGTCAGTTTTCGCTCCTGACTGCCCTGCATCACTGCCAGCGGATGGTTTTGAAAATCTGATCCTTTTCCTGGCAGCTCCAGTGGTGGGATAAAATGAAGGAGGAGCTGTTGATGGGTCACGTTCCGCTTGACTTGACAAGTGTCTCACCAGCAGGTCTTTGAACATGTGCAGACTTGTGTCTGCCGGAAAGAGAGATACAACGTAGGCTTTAAACCTAGGATCGAGCACGGTTGCCAAAATGTAGTGCTCTGATTTCAACAGATTGACCACCCATGAATCCTGGTTAAGTGAATGAAGGGCTCCATCCACAAGTCCCACATGCCTAGCGGAATCGCTCCATTTTAGCTCCTCCTTCAATCTCTCCAGCTGTTTCTGCAAAAGCCTGATGAGGGGAATGACCTGACTCAGGCTGGCAGTGTCTGAACTGACTTCACGTGTGGCAAGTTCAAAGACCTTGCACAACGTTGAAATCATTCTCCACTGCGCTTGAGTCAGGTGCATTCCTCCTCCTTTGCCTATATCGTAGGCAGATGTATAGGCTTGAATGGCCTTTTGCTGCTCCTCCATCCTCTGAAGCATATAGAGGGTTGAATTCCACCTCGTTACCACCTCTTGCTTCAGATGATGGTGGGGCAGGTTCAAGAATGTTTGCTGGTGCTCCAGTCTTCGGCACGCGGTTGCTGAATGCCGAAAGTGGCCTGCAATTCTTCGGGCCACCGACAGCATCTCTTGCATGCCCCTGTTATTTAAAAAAAATTCTGCACCACCAAATTCATGGTTTGTGCAAAACATGGGACGTGCTGGAATTTGCCCACATGTAATGGACGCAATATTGGTGGCGTTGTCCGATGTCACAAATCCCCAGGAGAGTCCAATTAGGGTAAGCCATTCTGCGATGATGTTCCTCAGTTTCCGTAAGAGGTTGTCAGCTGTGTGCCTCTTATGGAAAGCGGTGATACAAAGCGTAGCCTGCCTAGGAACGAGTTGGTGTTTGCGAGATGCTGCTGTTCTTGCTGCGGGAGGCAATACATCTACCCAGTGGGCTGTCACAGTCATATAGTCCTAAGTCTGCCCTGCTCCACTTGTCCACATGTCCGTGGTTAAGTGGACATTGGGTACAACTGCATTTTTTAGGACACTGGTGACTCTTTTTCTGATGTCTGTGTACATTCTCGGTATCGCCTGCCTAGAGAAGTGGAACATAGATGGTATTTGGTACCGTGGACACTACCTCAAGAAATTCTCTAAGTCCCCGTGAACTAACGCCGAATACCGGACGCACGTCTAACACCAACACAGCTGCCAAGGCCTGAGTTATCCGCTTTGCAACAGGATGACTGCTGTGATATTTCATCTTCCTCGTAAAGGACTGTTGGACAGTCAGTTGCTTACTGGAAGTAGTACAAGTGGTCTTCCGACTGCCCCTCTGGGATGATGATCGACTCCCAGCAGCAACAACAGCAGCGCCAGCAGCATTAGACGTTACACTCAAGGATCCATCGGAGGAATCCCAGTCAGGAGAGGACTCGTCAGACTTGCCAATGACATGGCCTGCAGGACTATTGGCTTTCCTGTCTAAGGAGGAAATTGACACTGAGGGAGTTGGTGGTGTGGTTTGCAGAAGCTTGTGTACAAGAGGAAGGGATTTAGTTGTCAGTGGACTGCTTCCACTGTCACCCAAAGTTTTTGAACTTGTCAATGACTTCTGATGAATGCGCTCCAGGTGACGTATAAGGGAGGATGTTCCTAGGTGGTTAACGTCCTTACCCCTACTTATTACAACTTGACAAAGGCAACACACAGCTTGACACCTGTTGTCCGCATTCCTGTTAAAATAATTCCACACCGAAGAGGTGATTTTTTTTTTGTAATTTGACCAGGCATGTCAATGGCCATATTCATCCCACGGACAACAGGTGTCTCCCCGGGTGCCTGACTTAAACAAGCCACCTCACCATCAGAATCCTCCTTGTCAATTTCCTCCTCAGTGCCAGCAACACCCATATCCTCATCCTGGTGTACTTCAACAGTGACATCTTCAATTTGATTATCAGGAACTGGACTGTGGGTGCTCCTTCCAGCACTTACATGGGGCGTGCAAATGGTGGAAGGAGCCACCTCTTCCCGTCCAGTGTTGGGAAGGTCAGGCATCGCAACCGACACAATTGGACTCTCCTTGGGGATTTGTGATTTAGAAGAACGCACAGTTCTTTGCTGTGCTTTTACCATCTTAACTCTTTTCAGTTTTCTAGCGGGAGGATGAGTGCTTCCATCCTCATGTGAACCTGAACCACTAGCCATGAACATAGGCCAGGGCCTCAGCCGTTCCTTGCCACTCCGTGTCGTAAATGGCATATTGGCAAGTTTAAGCTTCTCCACAGATGCTTTTAATTTAGATTTTTGGGTCATTTTACTGAACTTTAGTTTTTTGGATTTTACATGCTCTCTACTATGACATTGGGCATCGGCCTTGGCAGACGACGTTGATGGCATTTCATCATCTCTGCCATGTCTAGTGGCAGCAGCTTCAGCACTAGGTGGAAGTGGATCTTGATCTTTCCCTATTTCACCCTCCACATTTTTGTTCTCAATTTTTTAATGTGTGGAATTATATGCCAGTAATATTATTATATCAAAAGCAATGGCCTACTGTACTGTACAACTATATACTGTTGGTCACCAAAATGCAGCACTGTAATACTATATATACTGCTCACAAAAATGCAGCACAGATATGGATTGGATACTTGCAGTGACACAGAGCTGCAAGATACAGCAATGGCCTGCTGTACTGTACAAATATATTCTGTTGGTCACCAAAATGCTGCACAGTAATACTATATACTGTATACTGCTCACAAAAATGCAGCACAGATATGGAATGGATACTTGCAGTGAAACAGAGCTGCAAGATACAGCAATGGCCTACTGTACTGTACTACTATATACTGATGGTCACCAAAATGCAGCACTGTAATACTATATATACTGCTCACAAAAATGCAGCACAGATATGGAATGGATACTTGCAGTGACACAGAGCTGTAAGATACAGCAATGGCCTACAGTACTGTACAACTATATACTGTTGGTCACCAAAATGCAGTACACTGAGCACAGATATTTGCAGCACACTCAGCACAGATATGGAGCTTTTCAGGCAGAGAATGTAGATATTTGCAGCACACTGAGCACAGATATTTGCAGCACACTGAGCACAGATATGGAGCTTTTCAGGCAGAGAACGTAGCCACGTGCTCTCCGTTCAATCTCCAATGCACAAGTTAAAATGACGGCGACGTGCGGCTCTTTATATAGAATACGAATCTCGCAAGAATCCGATAGTGGGATGATGACGTTCGGCCGTGTTCGGGGTAACCGAGCAAGGCGGGAAGATCTGAGGCTGCCTCGGACCTGTGTAAAATAGGTGAAGTTCGGGGGGGTTCGGATCTCGACGAACCGAACCTGCTCATCTCTAATTAATAACTCCTTTATTTGTAGTAAATAATATACAGCACAGGACAGCACCACTGAACTTATATAGCAGCACCACTGGACTGAATTTATACGGAATTATATGGCCTTATATGGAATTATACGGCAGGATAACTGGAACTATATGACAGTATCACGGTAATTATGTGGCAGTATCACAGGAATTATACGCCAGTATTCTGAGAATTATACGCCAATATCACAGGAATTATACGGCAATATCACAGGAATTATACGCCAGTATCACGGGAATTATACGCCAGTATTCCAAGAATTATATGGCAGTATCACAGGAATTATATGCCAGTATCACACAGGAATTATATGGCAGTATCATGGGAATTATACGCCACCGGTATTCCAAGAATTATATGGCAGTATCACAGGAATTATACGCCAGTATCACAGGAATTATATGGCAGTATCACGGGAATTATACGCCAGTATTGCGGTAATTAAATGGCAATAGCACAGGAATTATATGCCAGTATCACGGGAATTATACGGCAGTAACACTGGATATATGGCAGCTGAGGACACCACCACTGTGACTGGTCACTGGACTGATGCTGCACAAGACACTTCCCTGGTCTAATGCAGGACAACACAGCACCACTGAAAGGGACTTATACAGCTACACTGGATATATGGCAACAGAGGACACCACCACTGTGACCGGTCACTGGACTGATGCTGCACAAGACACTTCCCCTGGTCTAATGCAGGACAACACAGCACCACTGAAAGGGACTTATACAGCTACACTGGGTATATGGCAACAGAGGACATCACACTGTGACTGGTCACTTGACTGATGCTGCACAAGACACTACCCCTGGTCTGATGCAAGACAACACAGCAAAAATGCAAGGGACTTATATAGCAGCCAGCAGCACTGGGGATATATAGCAGCAGCAGAGGAAACCGGGTCTGGGACTCAGGGTCGACAGCAAAAAGGTCAACACACCTTAGGTCAACGCCAATTGGTCGACACACCTTAGGTCAACGTGGACAAAAGGTCGACAGGAACAAGGTCGACATGGAAAAAGGTCGACATGAGTTTTTATGTTTTTTTGGTGTCATTTTCTTCGTAGAGTGACCGGGAACCCCAATTAGTGCACCGCGTCCCCTCGCATGGCTCGCTTCGCTCACCATACTTCAGGCATGGTGCCTTCGCTCCGCTACCGCTTCGCTCGGCACAGATTACCGTTCCAATTGTAGTCCACGTGGATCGTTAAGTATGAAAAGGTTCAAAAAAAGAAAAAAATCGTGAAAAACGCATGTCGACCTTTTTCCATGGCGACCTTGTTCCTGTCGACCTTTTGTCCACGTCGACCTAAGGTGTGTCGACCAATTGGCGTCGACCTAAGGTGTGTCGACCTTTTTGCTGTGGACCTGGAGTCCGGATACCGAGGAAACCAACACTGTGACTGGCTGGACTGATGCAGAATAAGACACTGACTACACTGGACTGGACTGAGCAGCACAACACAGCACTAGACTCGCCACCCTACTTTCCCGCCCCCACACAGACACTGAGGACGGAGACACGTCCTCTCACTACACTCTCCGAGACTGGAGTGGAAATGTCCGCATCGCGCAGCTTCTTATATGGAATCCAAATCCCACGAGAATCCGACAGCAGAATGATGACGTCTTGCCTTGTTCGGGTTTCCGAGTCAGGCAGGAAAACCCGAGCCTGACTCAGAACCAGGCTCAGAGCGTGAAGTCCAGTAGGGTTCCATTCTCTGAGAACTGAACCCGCTCATCTCTAATTTATACACAACAGCTAGTGATTTATTCAGCTCAAGATCATTTGCATTAACTGAAATTCCCACTGGTACACATATGTCTGATGCAGATATTTGAAAGCATTATTTTTATCATTTGTGTATCAGTAAGTAACCCTTAGTCTATTAGACATTAAACTTTCCAGAAGATATGACTTCAGTATAATAATAAATCTTTCACAAAGATGTGCTGTTTTTTCTTCCAGCTCTGGAACACGTTTGTCTTGTTGAACAGGAAAATATTTTGTTACAAAATAAATCTCAAGAGGGTGAATACAATATTATTATGCTCATCCACATTAACTACTCTGATATAAGATTGAAATATTTCAACAGTATTTAAATATAAATGATACTGTATGCTTCTGTACAAAGCATCTGTATCTACGTTAGCCAGGTTAGTGTCAGTAAAGACATCCCATCCAGGTTTAATTTATTAAATATTCTCAGCAGACATATCACTGGCAACAGATATACCAGAACATTTTGCAACTGTGACCTTAGTAGCCTTCAGGTAGCCTTATTATTTATTATTATCAGTTATTTATTTAGTGCACACATATTCCGCAGTGCTCTACAGAGAATATTTGCCCATTCACTTCAGCCTTAAATAGCAAGGTATTAGAGAAGTACCTGTATTTTAGAGATCAAATAATTAATAATAGTGATGTGCCCTGGTAAATTAACATTCCACATGTCCCCTCACAAATTAACATTCCACAGAATTGAATATTGCAGCAATAAGGAATGGTTAAAGGAATTAATTTATGAGTCTGGGACTCTATTAAGCACTGCCAGTGAGGAATTCAGTAAATAGTATCTATGCATGTACAGTGAGACATACCCCAGAAAGAATATTGTGAAGCTTCTCCAGCTTGGCAGCCGCACACATCGCTATCGCTGGTGCTAGATTGGCCTGCTATGCTGGGTGAAATGAGCGCCCCCCCCCCACCCCGTCTCCCCCTGCACGCTCAGAACACAACGCGCTGTGCTGAGCGGTGGGAGAGATGTGTGCTGAGCGGTTCGCTCAGCACACATCTCTCCCACTTCGGCCCGTGAATACAGGCTTTTAGCTTCAGAGTCTTTGCTATCTCCTGTTTGGTGTTGTCTTTCCAAATACCAGCAGCAAGGTACTTCGGAGGTGGGGCAGGGTTTCACACTGAACAAAGGACACGTAATACAGTATGTTGAAATGCCCAATATATATTGTACCCCTTTCAGACATACGACACAGGAATTTCTCTGATCAGTCATCTTTGAAAAATCCCGGGTTCTTGCTGGAGAACCCTTTCACACTAAACCTGAGATCTGGGAAATTCCCGGGTCAACCTCTTACAGACATACAGTAAGCCTGGTCTGCCTTAGCAGCCAGGGCAGAGCAGGCGACTCTCATGTCCCACACACAGACGTCACACTCATGCATGTTACACACACATGTCTTACACATACACATGTCACACTCAAACACATACATACATGTAATATACACACAAATACCAAATCCATACACACATACTCAATCACTCACCATAACAGGGTACCTCTCTGTTAGCTGCGCCGACTGCTTCTACAACTACACCGCAGCATGGACTACAGCAGCCTGCGCACCCCCTCTCCAGGCATCCCCGCCCCTTCCAGTGGTCCAGCACCAATCAGAGGCATGTAAATGTGAGCCGGGGGCAAATTCCCGGGTCGCACCTTTCAGACCTAAGCCGGGTTGTCTTCCTGGGACTTAAGTCCTGGGAAAAACCCTGGTCAATTGCAGGGTCGGCAACCTGGGAACGTGTTCCTGGGTTGGGACCTTTCACACATGCCAAATTCCTGGGATGATGCGCATTCATGTGCAAAATCCCAGAAATTGGAAGCATGTCGGAAAGGGGTATAAGAGTCTCTGTTCTTGGTGTAGGATGTGTGACACAGGGCCCACCTTGACTCATGTGGCCTCCAAAAATTATGGATATAGATATAGAATCACTGTGTGATTTGAGCACTGGGTGAACTGTAGTTTGTTTGACTTAGATATTGGGTACCTCTTCATCCCAGAAGCTTTCAGAGATTATTGTATGGCTAGTTACCAGTCCGTCAAAATGACGGAACAACATAACAGTAATGTCAGCGCTGACGGCTGTGCTTGCCCGAATGGAGCAACAAGTGAATTGCTCCATCAAGCGTCATCTAGTGGCCGCCAGCATGCAAAACACTTTAATTCCCCCCATAGCAGCGAGGAGCATTGCTGGCCTTTTATTATATAAGATTGCTAGTTATTATATATTTAATTTTTATACTATATATATTCTAGATAAACCAATTTCAAATGCTAGATTATCACATATATGCCCATACAATTATGCAATGTGATCTGATTATATAACATTATTAAGTTCAATTATAGCATTGAGACCCTCCACATGTAATATTCTTATAGGCCAAACTCCTACAGAGAGCCTGAACCATAGAAATGAATATACTGTACTGCAGGATTGGAAGCTAAAGTATTCTTTCTCAGATTTTGGTGCTGATGCAATACTGAATGCAAGTCAGCATTTGTATCTTTTGTGTTTTAACACTGTGTATTCTTCAGAGCAGAGCATATACAACTATGGATGATGCAAAGTGACATGCAACTCTGGGGTATTTGTTAGTGATGAGCGGGTTCGGTTTCTCGGAAACCGAACCCCCCCGAACTTCACGCTTTTTACACGGGTCCGAGGCAGACTCGGATCTTCCCGCCTTGCTCGGTTAACCCGAGCGCGCCCGAACGTCATCATCCCGCTGTCGGATTCTCGCGAGGCTCGGATTCTATCACGAGACTTGGATTCTATATAAGGAGCCGCGCGTCGCCGCCATTTTCACACGTGCATTGAGATTGATAGGGAGAGGACGTGGCTGGCGTCCTCTCCGTTTAGAGTAGACTAGAGAGTAGTAGAGACACTTGATTTACTAATTTTGGGGAGCATATTAGGAGTACTACTTGCTGATAGTGTGACCAGTGACCACCAGTTTAATTAATCCGTTCTCTGCCTGAAAAAAAACGATACACAGTGTGACACAGTCCATATCTGTGCTCAGCCTCAGTGTGCTGCATCATCTATTTAATACTGTATATCTGACTGTGCTGAGTGCTCACTGCTCACACAGCTTAATTGTGGGGGAGACTGGGGAGCAGTTATAGCAGGAGTACATATTTTAAAAGTGCACACTTTTGCTGCCAGAGTGCCACTGCCAGTGTGACTGACCAGTGACCACTGACCACCAGTATATTGTGATTGTCTGCCTGAAAAAGTTAAACACTCGTCGTGTGGTGTTTTTATTCTATAAACGCATTCTGCTGACAGTGTCCAGCAGGTCCGTCATTATATAATATATACCTGTCCGGCTGCAGTAGTGATATATATATATTTTTTATATCATTATCATCCAGTCTATATTAGCACTGCAGCAGACGCAGTACGGTAGTCCACGGCTGTAGCTACCTCTGTGTCGGCAGTCGCTCGTCCATCCATAATTGTATACCACCTACCCGTGGTGTTTTTTTTTTTCTATCTTCTTGATACTAGTAGCTTACTTTAGGAGTCTGCAGTGCTGAGCTGACAGTGTCCAGCAGGTCCGTCATTATATAATATATACCTGTCCGGCTGCAGTAGTGATATATATATATTTTTTATATCATTATCATCCAGTCTATATTAGCAGCAGACGCAGTATGGTAGTCCACGGCTGTAGCTACCTCTGTGTCGGCAGTCGCTCGTCCATCCATAATTGTATACCACCTACCCGTGGTGTTTTTTTTTTTTTTTCTATCTTCTTGATACTAGTAGCTTACTTTAGGAGTCTGCAGTGCTGAGCTGACAGTGTCCAGCAGGTCCGTCATTATATAATATATACCTGTCCGGCTGCAGTAGTGATATATATATATTTTTTATATCATTATCATCCAGTCTATATTAGCAGCAGACGCAGTACGGTAGTCCACGGCTGTAGCTACCTCTGTGTCGGCAGTCGCTCGTCCATCCATAATTGTATACCACCTACCTGTGGTGTTTTTTTTTTTTTTTCTATCTTCTTGATACTACTAGTAGCTTACTTTAGGAGTCTGCAGTGCTGAGCTGACAGTGTCCAGCAGGTCCGTCATTATATAATATATACCTGTCCGGCTGCAGTAGTGATATATATATATTTTATATCTCATTATCATCCAGTCTATATTAGCAGCAGACGCAGTACGGTAGTCCACGGCTGTAGCTACCTCTGTGTCGGCAGTCGCTCGTCCATCCATAATTGTATACCACCTACCCGTGGTGTTTTTTTTTTTTCTATCTTCTTGATACTAGTAGCTTACTTTAGGAGTCTGCAGTGCTGAGCTGACAGTGTCCAGCAGGTCCGTCATTATATAATATATACCTGTCCGGCTGCAGTAGTGATATATATATATATTTTTTATATCATTATCATCCAGTCTATATTAGCAGCAGACGCAGTACGGTAGTCCACGGCTGTAGCTACCTCTGTGTCGGCAGTCGCTCGTCCATCCATAATTGTATACCACCTACCTGTGGTGTTTTTTTTTTTCTATCTTCTTGATACTAGTAGCTTACTTTAGGAGTCTGCAGTGCTGACAGTGTCCAGCAGGTCTGTCATTATATAATATATACCTGTCCGGCTGCAGTAGTGATATATATATATTTTTTATATCATTATCATCCAGTCTATATTAGCAGCAGACGCAGTACGGTAGTCCACGGCTGTAGCTACCTCTGTGTCGGCAGTCGCTCGTCCATCCATAAGTATACTAGTATCCATCCATCTCCATTGTTTACCTGAGGTGCCTTTTAGTTGTGCCTATTAAAATATGGAGAACAAAAATGTTGAGGTTCCAAAAATAGGGAAAGATCAAGATCGACTTCCACCTCGTGCTGAAGCTGCTGCCACTAGTCATGGCCGAGACGATGAAATGCCAGCAACGTCGTCTGCCAAGGCCGATGCCCAATGTCATAGTACAGAGCATGTAAAATCCAAAACACCAAATATCAGTAAAAAAAGGACTCAAAAATCTAAAATAAAATTGTCAGAGGAGAAGCGTAAACTTGCCAATATGCCATTTACCACACAGAGTGGCAAGGAACGGCTGAGGCCCTGGCCTATGTTCATGGCTAGTGGTTCAGCTTCACATGAGGATGGAAGCACTCAGCCTCTCGCTAGAAAAATGAAAAGACTCAAGCTGGCAAAAGCACAGCAAAGAACTGTGCGTTCTTCGAAATCACAAATCCACAAGGAGAGTCCAATTGTGTCGTTTGCGATGCCTGACCTTCCCAACACTGGACGTGAAGAGCATGCGCCTTCCACCATTTGCACGCCCCCTGCAAGTACTGGAAGGAGCACCCGCAGTCCAGTTCCTGATAGTCAGATTGAAGATGTCAGTGTTGAAGTACACCAGGATGAGGAGGATATGGGTGTTGCTGGCGCTGGGGAGGAAATTGACCAGGAGGATTCTGATGGTGAGGTGGTTTGTTTAAGTCAGGCACCCGGGGAGACACCTGTTGTCCGTGGGAGGAATAGGGCCATTGACATGCCTGGTGAAAATACCAAAAAAATCAGCTCTTCGGTGTGGAAGTATTTCAACAGAAATGCGGACAACATTTGTCAAGCCGTGTGTTGCCTTTGTCAAGCTGTAATAAGTAGGGGTAAGGACGTTAACCACCTCGGAACATCCTCCCTTATACGTCACCTGCAGCGCATTCATCATAAGTCAGTGACAAGTTCAAAAACTTTGGGCGACAGCGGAAGCAGTCCACTGACCAGTAAATCCCTTCCTCTTGTAACCAAGCTCACGCAAACCACCCCACCAACTCCCTCAGTGTCAATTTCCTCCTTCTCTTAGGAATGCCAATAGTCCTGCAGGCCATGTCACTGGCAATTCTGATGAGTCCTCTCCTGCCTGGGATTCCTCCGATGCATCCTTGCGTGTAACGCCTACTGCTGCTGGCGGTGCTGTTGTTGCTGCTGGGAGTCGATGGTCATCCCAGAGGGGAAGTCGTACTCGTAAGACCACTTTTACTACTTCCACCAAGCAATTGACTGTCCAACAGTCCTTTGCGAGGAAGATGAAATATCACAGCAGTCATCCTGCTGCAAAGCAGATAACTGAGGCCTTGGCATCCTGGGCGGTGAGAAACGTGGTTCCGGTATTCATCATTACTGCAGAGCCAACTAGAGACTTGTTGGAGGTACTGTGTCCCCGGTACCAAATACCATCTAGGTTCCATTTCTCTAGGCAGGCGATACCGAAAATGTACACAGACCTCAGAAAAAGACTCACCAGTGTCCTAAAAAATGCAGTTGTACCCAATGTCCACTTAACCACGGACATGTGGACAAGTGGAGCAGGGCAGGCTCAGGACTATATGACTGTGACAGCCCACTGGGTAGATGTATGGACTCCCGCCGCAAGAACAGCAGCGGCGGCACCAGTAGCAGCATCTCGCAAATGCCAACTCTTTCCTAGGCAGGCTACACTTTGTATCACCGCTTTCCAGAATACGCACACAGCTAAAAACCTCTTACGGCAACTGAGGAAGATCATCGCGGAATGGCTTACCCCAATTGGACTCTCCTGTGGATTTGTGGCATCGGACAACGCCACCAATATTGTGTGTGCATTAAATCTGGGCAAATTCCAGCACGTCCCATGTTTTGCACATACCTTGAATTTGGTGGTGCAGAATTATTTAAAAAACGAGAGGGGCGTGCAAGAGATGCTGTCGGTGGCCAGAAGAATTGCGGGACACTTTCGGCGTACAGGCACCACGTACAGAAGACTGGAGCACCACCAAAAACGCCTGAACCTGCCCTGCCATCATCTGAAGCAAGAAGTGGTAACGAGGTGGAATTCAACCCTCTATATGCTTCAGAGGTTGGAGGAGCAGCAAAAGGCCATTCAAGCCTATACAACTGAGCACGATATAGGAGGTGGAATGCACCTGTCTCAAGCGCAGTGGAGAATGATTTCAACGTTGTGCAAGGTTCTGCAACCTTTTGAACTTGCCACACGTGAAGTCAGTTCAGACACTGCCAGCCTGAGTCAGGTCATTCCCCTCATCAGGCTTTTGCAGAAGAAGCTGGAGACATTGATGGAGGAGCTAACACAGAGCGATTCCGCTAGGCATGTGGGACTTGTGGATGGAGCCCTTAATTCGCTTAACAAGGATTCACGGGTGGTCAATCTGTTGAAATCAGAGCACTACATTTTGGCCACCGTGCTCGATCCTAGATTTAAAACCTACCTTGGATCTCTCTTTCCGGCAGACACAAGTCTGCTGGGGTTCAAAGAACTGCTGGTGACAAAATTGTCAAGTCAAGCGGAACGCGACCTGTCAACATCTCCTCCTTCACATTCTCCCGCAACTGGGGGTGCGAGGAAAAGGCTCAGAATTCCGAGCCCACCCGCTGGCGGTGATGCAGGACAGTCTGGAGCGACTGCTGATGCTGACATCTGGTCCGGACTGAAGGACCTGACAACGATTACGGACATGTCGTCTACTGTCACTGCATATGATTCTCTCCCCATTGAAAGAATGGTGGAGGATTATATGAGTGACCGCATCCAAGTAGGCACGTCAGACAGTCCGTACTTATACTGGCAGGAAAAAGAGGCAATTTGGAGGTCCTTGCACAAACTGGCTTTATTCTACCTAAGTTGCCCTCCCACAAGTGTGTACTCCGAAAGAGTGTTTAGTGCCGCCGCTCACCTTGTCAGCAATCGGCGTACGAGGTTACATCCAGAAAATGTGGAGAAGATGATGTTCATTAAAATGAATTATAATCAATTCCTCCGTGGAGACATTGACCAGCAGCAATTGCCTCCACAAAGTACACAGGGAGCTGAGATGGTGGATACCAGTGGGGACGAATTGATAATCTGTGAGGAGGGGGATGTACACGGTGATATATCGGAGGATGATGATGAGGTGGACATCTTGCCTCTTTAGAGCCAGTTTGTGCAAGGAGAGATTAATTGCTTCTTTTTTGGTGGGGGTCCAAACCAACCCGTCATTTCAGTCACAGTCGTGTGGCAGACCCTGTCACTGAAATTATGGGTTGGTTAAAGTGTGCATGTCCTGTTTATACAACATAAGGGTGGGTGGGAGGGCCCAAGGACAATTCCATCTTGCACCTCTTTTTTCTTTCATTTTTCTTTGCGTCATGTGCTGTTTGGGGGGTGTTTTTTGGAAGGGCCATCCTGCGTGACACTGCAGTGACACTCCTAGATGGGCCAGGTGTTTGTGCCGGCCACTAGGGTCGCTTAGCTTACTCACACAGCTACCTCATTGCGCCTCTTTTTTTCTTTGCGTCATGTGCTGTTTGGGGAGTGTTTTTTGGAAGGGCCATCCTGCGTGACACTGCAGTGCCACTCCTAGATGGGCCAGGTGTTTGTGTAGGCCACTAGGGTCGCTTAGCTTACTCACACAGCTACCTCATTGCGCCTCTTTTTTTCTTTGCGTCATGTGCTGTTTGGGGAGTGTTTTTTGGAAGGGCCATCCTGCGTGACACTGCAGTGCCACTCCTAGATGGGCCAGGTGTTTGTGTCGGCCCCATAAAATTTGGGGGTAATGTTGATCACATAGTATTATTAACCTCAATAACCATAATTTCCACTCATTTCCAGTCTATTCTGAACACCTCACACCTCACAATATTATTTTTAGTCCTAAAATTTGCACCGAGGCCGCTGGATGACTAAGCTAAGCGACCCAAGTGGGCGGCACAAATACCTGCCCCATCTAGGAGTGACACTGCAGTGTCAGACAGGATGGCACTTAAAAAAATTAGCCCCAAACATCACATGATGCAGAGATTAAAAAAAAAAAGAGGTGCAAGATGGAATTGCCCTTCGGGCATCCCACCCACCCTTATGTTGTATAAACAATACATGCACATTTTAACAAACCCAGCATTTCAGCCACAGGGTCTGCCACACGACTGTGGCTGAAATGACTGGTTGGTTTGGGCCCCCACCAAAAAAGAAGCAATCAATCTCTCCTTGCACAAACTGGCTCTACAGAGGCAAGATGTCCACCTCCTCCTCATCATCCGATTCATCACCCCTTTTACTGTGTATATCCCCCTCCTCACAGAGTATTAATTCGTCCCCACTGGAATCCACCATCTCAGGTCCCTGTGTACTTTCTGGAGGCAATTGCTGGTGAATGTCTCCACGGAGTAATTGATTAGAATTCATTTTGATGAACATCATCTTCTCCACATTTTCTGGAAGTAACCTCGTACGCCGATCGCTGACAAGGTGACCGGCTGCACTAAACACTCTTTCGGAGTACACACTGGAGAGGGGGCAACACAGGTAAAATAAAGCCAGTTTGTGCAAGGGCCTCCAAATTGCCTCTTTTTCCTGCCAGTATATGTACGGACTGTCTGACGTGCCTACTTGGATGCTGTCACTCATATAATCCTCCACCATTCTTTCAATGGTGATAGAATCATATGCAGTGACAGTAGAAGACATGTCAGTAATCGTTGGCAGGTCCTTCAGTCCAGACCAGATGTCAGACCTCGCTCCATCACCGCCAGCGGGTGGGCTCGGAATTCTTAGCCTTTTCCTCGCAGCCCCAGTTGCGGGAGAATGTGAAGGAGGAGCTGTTGACGGGTCACGTTCCACTTGACTTGACAAGTGTCTCACCAGCAGGTCTTTGAACATCTGCAGACTTGTGTCTGCCAGAAAGAGAGATACAACGTAGGCTTTAAACCTATAATCGAGCACGGTGGCCAAAATGTAGTGCTCTGATTTTAACAGATTGACCACCCGTGAATCCTGGTTAAGCGAATTAAGGGCTCCATCCACAAGTCCCACATGCCTAGCGGAATCGCTCCGTTTTAGGTCCTCCTTTAATCTCTCCAGCTGCTTTTGCAAAAGCCTGATGAGGGGAATGACCTGACTCAGGCTGGCAGTGTCTGAACTGACTTCACGTGTGGCAAGTTCAAAGGGTTGCAGAACCTTGCACAACGTTGAAATCATTCTCCACTGCGCTTGAGTCTGGTGCATTCACCCTCCTTTGCCTATATCGTAGGCAGATGTATAGGCTTGAATGGCCTTTTGCTGCTCCTCCATCCTCTGAAGCATATAGAGGGTTGAATTACACCTCGTTACCACCTCTTGCTTCAGATGATGGCAGGGCTGATTCAGGAGTGTTTGCTGGTGCTCCAGTCTTCGGCACGCGGTGGCTGAATGCCGAAAGTGTCCAGCAATTCTTCGGGTCACCGACAGCATCTCTTGCACGCCCCTGTTGTTTTTTAAATAATTCTGCACCACCAAATTCAATGTATGTGCAAAACATGGGATGTGCTGGAATTTGCCCACATGTAATGCACGCACAATATTGGTGGCGTTGTCCGATGTCACAAATCCCCAGGAGAGACCAATTGGGGTAAGCCATTCTGCGATGATGTTCCTCAGTTTCCGTAAGAGGTTATCAGCTGTGTGCCTCTTATGGAAAGCGGTGATACAAAGCGTAGTCTGCCTAGGAACGAGTTGGCGTTTGTGAGATACTGCTACTGGTGCGGCCGCTGCTGTTTTTGCTGCGGGAGGCAATACATCTACCCAGTGGGCTGTCACAGTCATATAGTGCTGAGTCTGCCCTGCTCCACTTGTCCACATGTCTGTGGTTAAGTGGACATTGGGTACAACTGCATTTTTTAGGACACTGGTGACTCTTTTTCTGACGTCTGTGTACATTCTCGGTATCTCCTGCCTAGAGAAGTGGAACCTAGATGGTATTTGGTACCAGGGACACACTACCTCAAGAAATTCTCTAATTCCCTGTCAATTAACGGTGGATACCGGACACACGTTTAACACCAACACAGCTGCCAAGGCCAGAGTTATCCGCGTTGCAGCAGGATGACTGTTGTGATATTTAATCTTTCTCGCAAAGGACTGTTGGACAGTCAATTGCTTACTGGAAGTAGTACAAGTGGTATTCCGACTTCCCCTCTGGGATGACAATTGACTCCCAGCAGCAACAACAGCAGCGTCAGTAGCAGTAGGCGTTACACTCAAGGATCCATCGGAGGAATCCCAGTTAGGAGAGGACTAGTCAGACTTGCCAGTGACATGGCCTTCAGGACTATTGGCATTCCTGTCTATGGAGGAAATTGACACTGAGGGAGTTGGTGGTGTGGTTTGCAGGAGCTTGGGTACAAGAGGAAGGGATTTAGATGTCAGTGGACTGCTTCCGCTGTCACCCAAAGTTTTTGAACTTGTTAATGACTTCTGATGAATGCGCTCCAGGCGACGTATAAGGGAGGATGTTCCTAGGTGGTTAACGTCCTTACCCCTACTTATTACAGCTTGACAAAGGCAACACATGGCTTGACACCTGTTGTCCGCATTTCTGTTAAAATAATTCCCCACCGAAGAGGTGATTTTTTTTTTGTAATTTGACCAGGCATGTCAATGGCCATATTCATCTCATGGACAACAGGTGTCTCCCCGGGTGCCTGACTTAAACAAGCCACCTTAACATCAGAATCCTCCTTGCCAATTTCCTCCTCTGCACCAGAAACACCCATATCCTCATCCTGGTGTACTTCAACAGTGACATCTTCAATTTGACTATCAGGAACTGGACTGCGGGTGCTCCTTCCAGCACTTGCAGGGGGCGTGCAAATGGTGGAAGGCGCCACCTCTACCTGTCCAGTGTTGGGAAGGTCAGGCATCGCAACCGACACAATTGAACTCTCCTTGGGGATTTGTGATTTAGAAGAACGCACAGTTCTTTGCTGTGCTTTTGCCAGCTTAAGTATTTTCATTTTTCTAGCGGGAGGATGAGTGCTTCCATCCTCATGTGAAGCTGAACCACTAGCCATGAACATAGGCCAGGGCCTCAGCCGTTCCTTGCCACTCCGTGTCGTAAATGGCATATTGGCAAGTTTACGCT
Organism: Pseudophryne corroboree; assembly: GCF_028390025.1. Lineage (NCBI taxonomy): Eukaryota > Metazoa > Chordata > Amphibia > Anura > Myobatrachidae > Pseudophryne > Pseudophryne corroboree. The sequence continues at coordinate 227,305,870 of NC_086454.1, read as the reverse complement.
TCTCCTCAGACGCTTTTAATTTAGATTTTTGGGTCATTTTATTGAACTTTTGTTTTTTCGATTTTACATGCTCTCTACTATGACATTGGGCATCGGCCTTGGCAGACAACGTTGATGGCATTTCATCGTCTCGGCCATGACTAGTGGCACCAGCTTCAGCATGAGGTGGAAGTGGATCTTGATCTTTCCCTATTTTACCATCCACATTTTTGTTCTCCATTTTTTAATGTGTGGAATTATATGCCAGTAATATATCAATAGCAATGGCCTACTGTACTGTACTATATGTATACTGCTGGTCACCAAAATACTGCACTGTCCTACTATATACTGCTCACAATAATGCAGCACAGAGATAGTATACTTGACACAGAGCTGCAAGATACAGCAATGGCCTACTGTACTATATGTATACTGCTGGTCACCAAGATGCTGCACTGTCCTACTATATACTGCTCACAATAATGCAGCACAGAGATAGTATACTTGACACAGAGCTGCAATATACAGCAATGGCCTACTGTACTTTACTATATGTATACTGCTTGTCGCCAAAATGCTGCACTGTCCTACTATATACTGCTCACAATAATGCAGCACAGAGATAGTATACTTGACACAGAGCTGCAAGATGCAGCAATGTCCTACTGTACTGTACTATGTGTATACTGCTGGTCACCAAAATGCTGCACTGTCCTACTATATACTGCTCAAAATAATGCAGCACAGAGATAGTATACTTGACACAGAGCTGCTAGATATAGCTATGGTCTACTGTACTACTATAATTATATACTGGTGGTCTCCTGTCCCCACAATGCAGCACACTGAGCACAGATATTTGTAGCACAGATATGGAGCGTTTTCATGCAGAGAACGTAGATATTTGCAGCACACTGAGCACCGATATTTGCAGCACACTGAGCACAGATATTTGCAGCACACTGAGCACAGATACAGAGCTTTTCAGGGAGAGAACGCAGCCACGTCCTCTCCGTTCAATCTCCATTGCACGAGTGAAAATGATAGCAACGTGCGGCTCTTTATATAGAATACGAATCTCGTGAGAATCCGACAGCGGGATGATGAAGTTCGGCCACGTTCGGGTTAACTGAGCAAGGCGGGAAGATCTGAGGCGGCCTCGGAACCGTGTAAAATATGTGAAGTTCGGGGGGGTTCGGATCTCGAGAACCGAACCCGCTCATGTCTAGTTTAAATTAGAGATGTGCGGCTGGCACTTTTTGTGGTTTGTGTTTTGGTTTTGGATTTGGATCCCCGCTCGTGTTTTGGATCTGCATTGGTTTTGACAAAACCACCTTTTAGATTTGGGTTTTGGTTTTGGATCTGGATGATTTTTGAAAAAAACATAAAAACAGCTAAAAAGACAGAATTTTGGGGTAATTTTGATCCTATGGTGTTATTAACCTCAATAACATTCATTTACACTCATTTCCAGTCTATTCTGAATACTTCACACCTCATAATATTGTTTTTAGGCCAAAAGGTTGCACCGAGGTCACTGGATGACTAAGCTAAGCGACACAAGTGGGCGGCACAAAAACATGGCCCATCTAGGAGTGGCCCTGCAGTGTCAAACAGGATGGCACTTTTAAAAACTAGGCCACAAACAGCACATCATGCAAAGAAGAAAAAGAGGTGCAACGAAGTCGCTGGATGACTTAGCTAAACAACACAAGTGGGTGGCAGAAAAACCTGGCCCATTTAGGAGTAGAAATGCAGTGTCAGACAGGATTGCACTTTTAAAAACTAGGCCCCAAACAGCACATCATGCAAAGATGAAAAAGAGGAACAATAAAGTAGCTGGATGACTAAGCTAAGCGACCCAAGTGGACGGCACAAACACCTGGCCCATCTAGGAGTGGCACTGCAGTGTCAGACAGGATGGCACTTAAAAAAAGGGCCCCAAACATCACATGATGAAGAGATAAATAAATAAAAAAAGAGGTGGAAGATGGAATTGTCCTTGGGCCCTCCCACCCACCCTTATGTTGTATAAACAGGACATGCACACTTTAACAAAGCCATCATTTCAGCGACAGGGTGTGCCACACGGCTGTGGCTGAAATTACTGGTTGGGGTACACTGCAATGTCAGACAGGATGGAACTTTTAAAAACTAGGCCCCAAAGAGCACATAATGCAAAGAAGAAAAAGAGGTGCAATGAGGTCGCTGGATGACTAAGTTAAGCGACAAAATTGTGGGCACAAACACCTGGCCCATCTAGGAGTGGCACTGCAGTGTCAGACAGGATGGCAGTTTAAAAAAATAGGCCCCAAAGAGCACATCATTCAAAGAAAAAAAAAAAGAGATGCACAGAGGTCGCAGGGTGACTAAGCAAAGCAACACAAGTGTGCGGCACAAACACCTGGCCCATCTAGGAGTGGCATTGCAGTGGCAGACAGGATGGGAGTTTTAAAAACTAGGCCCCAAATAGCATATACTTGACAATGGCCCTCATTCCGAGTTGTTCGCTCGTTAGTGGTTTTCGCAACGGAGCGATTTGTCGCAAACTGTGCATGCACAATGTTCGCAGTGCGTCTACACCAAGGCCCTCATTCCGAGTTGTTCGCTCGTTATTTTTTTTTCGCATCGCAGCGATTTTCCACTAATTGCCCATGCGCAATGTTCGCACTGCGACTGCGCCAAGTAAATTTGCTAAGAAGTTTGGTATTTTACTCATGGGATTACGAGGTTTTTTCTTCGTTCTGGTGATCGGAGTGTGATTGACAGGAAGTGGGTGTTTCTGGGCGGAAACTTGCCGTTTTATGGGAGTGTGTGAAAAAACGCTACCGTTTCTGGGAAAAACGCGGGAGTGGCTGGAGAAACGGGGGAGTGTCTGGGCGAACGCTGGGTGTGTTTGTTTGTGACGTCAAACCAGGAACGAAACTGACTGAACTGATCGCAGTGGCAGAGTAAGCCCCGAGCTTCTCAGAAACTGCAAAGAAATTTCTATTCGCAATTTTGAGAATCTTTAGTTCGCAATTTTGCTAAGCTAAGATTCACTCCCAGTAGGCGGCGGCTTAGCGTGTGCAATGCTGCTAAAAGCAGCTTGCGAGCGAACAACTCGGAATGAGGGCCCAAGTAAATTTGCCAAAAAGTTAGGTATTTTACTCACGGCTTAACGAAGAAATTTCTTCGTTCTGGTGATCGGAGTGTGATTGACAGGAAGTGTGTGTTTCTGGGCGGAAACTGGCCGTTTTATGGGTGTGTGCGGAAAAACACTGCCGTTTCTGGGAAAAACGCGGGAGTGCCTGGAGAAATGGGGGAGTGTCTTGGCGAACGCTGGGTGTGTTTGTGATGTCAAACCAGGAACGAAACAGGCTGAACTGATCGCAGTGGCAGAGTAAGTCCCGAGCTACTCAGAAACTGCAAAGAAATTTCTATTCGCAATTATGCAAATCTTTCGTTCGCAATTCTGCAAAGCTAAGATTCACTCCCAGTAGGCAGCGGCTTAGCGTGTGCAAAGTAGAGATGAGCGGGTTCGGTTTCTCTGAATCCGAACCCGCCCGAACTTCATGTTTTTTTACACGGGTCCGAGCGACTCGGATCTTCCCGCCTTGCTCGGTTAACCCGAGCGCGCCCGAACGTCATAATCACGCTGTCGGATTCTCGCGAGGCTCGGATTCAATCGCGAGACTCGGATTCTATATAAGGAGCCGCGCGTCGCGGCCATTTTCACACGTGCATTGAGATTGATAGGGAGAGGACGTGGCTGGCGTCCTCTCCGTTTAGAAATTAAAATAGATAAGAGAGTGAGAGTGAGACACTTCATTTATTTACTGGAGCTTAGGAGGAGTTATACTAGTGACTGATGACCAGTGACCTGACCACCAGTGCAGTTTTATAATTTATTATCTTGTTCTCTGCCTGAAAAAAATGATACACAGTGACTCAGTCACACTCACATACCATATCTGTGCTCAGCCCAGTGTGCTGCATCATCTATGTATAATATCTGACTGTGCTCACACAGCTTAATTGTGGGGGAGACTGGGGAGCAGTTATAGGTTATAGCAGGAGCCAGGAGTACATATTAAACAGTGCACACTTTTGCTGCCAGAGTGCCACTGCCAGTGTGACTGACCACTGACCACTGTGACCAGTGACCTGACCACACTGACCACCAGTATAGTATATTGTGATTGAATGTCTGCCTGAAAAAGTACACTCGTCGTGTGACTTGTGTGGTGTTTTTTTATTCTATAAAAATTAAAAAACTCATTCTGCTGACAGACAGTGTCCAGCAGGTCCGTCATTATATAATATATACCTGTCCGGCTGCAGTAGTGATATATATATATATTTTTATATCATTATTTATCATCCAGTCTATACTAGCAGCAGACACAGTACGGTAGTTCACGGCTGTAGCTACCTCTGTGTCGGCACTCAGCAGTCCATCCATAATTGTATACCACCTACCCGTGGTTTTTTTTTTCTTTCTTCTTTATACATACTACATCTCATTATCATCCAGTCTATATTAGCAGCAGACACAGTACAGTACGGTAGTCCACGGCTGTAGCTACCTCTGTGTCGGCACTCGGCAGTCCATCCATAATTGTATACCACCTACCCGTGGTTTTTTTTTTCTTTCTTCTTTATACATACTACATCTCATTATCATCCAGTCTATATTAGCAGCAGACACAGTACAGTACGGTAGTCCACGGCTGTAGCTACCTCTGTGTCGGCACTCGGCAGTCCATCCATAATTGTATACCACCTACCCGTGGTTTTTTTTTTCTTTCTTCTTTATACATACTACATCTCATTATCAACCAGTCTATATTAGCAGCAGACACAGTACGGTAGTTCACGGCTGTAGCTACCTCTGTGTCGGCACTCAGCAGTCCATCCATAATTGTATACCACCTACCCGTGGTTTTTTTTTCTTTCTTCTTTATACATACTACATCTCATTATCATCCAGTCTATATTAGCAGCAGACACAGTACAGTACGGCAGTCCACGGCTGTAGCTACCTCTGTGTCGGCACTCGGCAGTCCATCCATAATTGTATACCACCTACCCGTGGTTTTTTTTTTCTTTCTTCTTTATACATACTACATCTCATTATCATCCAGTCTATATTAGCAGCAGACACAGTACAGTACGGTAGTCCACGGCTGTAGCTACCTCTGTGTCGGCACTCGGCAGTCCATCCATAATTGTATACCACCTACCCGTGGTTTTTATTTTTCTTTCTTCTTTATACATACTACATCTCATTATCATCCAGTCTATATTAGCAGCAGACACAGTACAGTACGGTAGTCCACGGCTGTAGCTACCTCTGTGTCGGCACTCGGCAGTCCATCCATAATTGTATACCACCTACCCGTGGTTTTTTTTTTCTTTCTTCTTTATACATACTACATCTCATTATCAACCAGTCTATATTAGCAGCAGACACAGTACGGTAGTTCACGGCTGTAGCTACCTCTGTGTCGGCACTCGGCAGTCCATCCATAATTGTATACCACCTACCCGTGGTTTTTTTTTCTTTCTTCTTTATACATACTACATCTCATTATCATCCAGTCTATATTAGCAGCAGACACAGTACAGTACGGTAGTCCACGGCTGTAGCTATCTCTGTGTCGGCACTCGGCAGTCCATCCATAATTGTATACCACCTACCCGTGTTTTTTTTTCTTTCTTCTTTATACATACTACATCTCATTATCAACCATTCTTTATTAGCAGCAGACACAGTACAGTACGGTAGTCCACGGCTGTAGCTACCTCTGTGTCGGCACTCGGCAGTCCATCCATAATTGTATACCACCTACCCGTGGTTTTTTTTTCTTTCTTCTTTATACATACTACATCTCATTATCAACCAGTCTATATTAGCAGCAGACACAGTACGGTAGTTCACGGCTGTAGCTACCTCGGTGTCGGCACTCGGCAGTCCATCCATAATTGTATACCACCTACCCGTGGTTTTTATTTTTCTTTCTTCTTTATACATACTACATCTCATTATCATCCAGTCTATATTAGCAGCAGACACAGTACAGTACGGTAGTCCACGGCTGTAGCTACCTCTGTGTCGGCACTCGGCAGTCCATCCATAATTGTATACCACCTACCCGTGGTTTTTTTTTTTCTTTCTTCTTTATACATACTACATCTCATTATCAACCAGTCTATATTAGCAGCAGACACAGTACGGTAGTTCACGGCTGTAGCTACCTCTGTGTCGGCACTCGGCAGTCCATCCATAATTGTATACCACCTACCCGTGGTTTTTATTTTTCTTTCTTCTTTATACATACTACATCTCATTATCATCCAGTCTATATTAGCAGCAGACACAGTACAGTACGGTAGTCCACGGCTGTAGCTACCTCTGTGTCGGCACTCGGCAGTCCATCCATAATTGTATACCACCTACCCGTGGTTTTTTTTTCTTTCTTCTTTATACATACTACATCTCATTATCAACCAGTCTATATTAGCAGCAGACACAGTACGGTAGTTCACGGCTGTAGCTACCTCTGTGTCGGCACTCGGCAGTCCATCCATAATTGTATACCACCTACCCGTGGTTTTTTTTTTCTTTCTTCTTTATACATACTACATCTCATTATCATCCAGTCTATATTAGCAGCAGACACAGTACAGTACGGTAGTCCACGGCTGTTGCTACCTCTGTGTCGGCACTCGGCAGTCCATCCATAATTGTATACCACCTACCCGTGGTTTTTTTTTTCTTTCCTCTTTATACATACTACATCTCATTATCAACCAGTCTATATTAGCAGCAGACACAGTACGGTAGTTCACGGCTGTAGCTACCTCTGTGTCGGCACTCGGCAGTCCATCCATAATTGTATACCACCTACCCGTGGTTTTTTTTTTCTTTCTTCTTTATACATACTACATCTCATTATCATCCAGTCTATATTAGCAGCAGACACAGTACAGTACGGTAGTCCACGGCTGTAGCTACCTCTGTGTCGGCACTCGGCAGTCCATCCATAATTGTATACCACCTGCCCGTGGTTTTTTTTTTCTTTCTTCTTTATACATACTACATCTCATTATCATCCAGTCTATATTAGCAGCAGACACAGTACAGTACGGTAGTCCACGGCTGTAGCTACCTCTGTGTCGGCACTCGGCAGTCCATCCATAATTGTATACCACCTACCCGTGGTTTTTTTTCTTTCTTCTTTATACATACTACATCTCATTATCATCCAGTCTATATTAGCAGCAGACACAGTACAGTACGGTATTCCACGGCTGTAGCTACCTCTGTGTCGGCACTCGGCAGTCCATCCATAATTGTATACCACCTACCCGTGGTTTTTTTTTTCTTTCTTCTTTATACATACTACATCTCATTATCAACCAGTCTATATTAGCAGCAGACACAGTACAGTACGGTAGTCCACGGCTGTAGCTACCTCTGTGTCGGCACTCGGCAGTCCATCCATAATTGTATACCACCTACCCGTGGTTTTTTTTTTCTTTCTTCTTTATACATACTACATCTCATTATCAACCAGTATATATTAGCAGCAGACACAGTACAGTACGGTAGTCCATGGCTGTAGCTACCTCTGTGTCGGCACTCGGCAGTCCATCCATAATTGTATACTAGTATCCATCCATCTCCATTGTTTACCTGAGGTGCCTTTTAGTTGTGCCTATTAAAATATGGAGAACAAAAATGTTGAGGTTCCAAAATTAGGGAAAGATCAAGATCCACTTCCACCTCGTGCTGAAGCTGCTGCCACTTGTCATGGCCGAGACGATGAAATGCCAGCAACGTCGTCTGCCAAGGCCGATGCCCAATGTCATAGTACAGAGCATGTCAAATCCAAAACACCAAATATCAGTAAAAAAAGGACTCCAAAACCTAAAATAAAATTGTCGGAGGAGAAGCGTAAACTTGCCAATATGCCATTTACCACACGGAGTGGCAAGGAACGGCTGAGGCCCTGGCCTATGTTCATGGCTAGTGGTTCAGCTTCACATGAGGATGGAAGCACTTAGCCTCTCACTAGAAAACTGAAAAGACTCAAGCTGGCAAAAGCACCGCAAAGAACTGTGCGTTCTTCGAAATCCCAAATCCACAAGGAGAGTCCAATTGTGTCGGTTGCGATGCCTGACCTTCCCAACACTGGACGTGAAGAGCATGCGCCTTCCACCATTTGCACGCCCCCTGCAAGTGCTGGAAGGAGCACCCGCAGTCCAGTTCCTGATAGTCAGATTGAAGATGTCAGTGTTGAAGTACACCAGGATGAGGAGGATATGGGTGTTGCTGGCGCTGGGGAGGAAATTGACCAGGAGGATTCTGATGGTGAGGTGGTTTGTTTAAGTCAGGCACCCGGGGAGACACCTGTTGTCCGTGGGAGGAATATGGCCACTGACATGCCTGGTGAAAATACCAAAAAAATCAGCTCTTCGGTGTGGAAGTATTTCAACAGAAATGCGGACAACAGGTGTCAAGCCGTGTGTTGCCTTTGTCAAGCTGTAATAAGTAGGGGTAAGGACGTTAACCACCTCGGAACATCCTCCCTTATACGTCACCTGCAGCGCATTCATAATAAGTCAGTGACAAGTTCAAAAACTTTGGGCGACAGCGGAAGCAGTCCACTGACCAGTAAATCCCTCCCTCTTGTAACCAAGCTCACGCAAACCACCCCACCAACTCCCTCAGTGTCAATTTCCTCCTTCCCCAGGAATGCCAATAGTCCTGCAGGCCATGTCACTGGCAATTCTGACGAGTCCTCTCCTGCCTGGGATTCCTCCGATGCATCCTTGCGTGTAACGCCTACTGCTGCTGGCGCTGCTGTTGTTGCTGCTGGGAGTCGATGGTCATCCCAGAGGGGAAGTCGTAAGCCCACTTGTACTACTTCCAGTAAGCAATTGACTGTTCAACCTGTCCTTTGCGAGGAAGATGAAATATCACAGCAGTCATCCTGCTGCAAAGCGGATAACTGAGGCCTTGACAACTATGTTGGTGTTAGACGTGCGTCCGGTATCCGCCGTTAGTTCACAGGGAACTAGACAATTTATTGAGGCAGTGTGCCCCCGTTACCAAATACCATCTAGGTTCCACTTCTCTAGGCAGGCGATACCGAGAATGTACACGGACGTCAGAAAAAGACTCACCAGTGTCCTAAAAAATGCAGTTGTACCCAATGTCCACTTAACCACGGACATGTGGACAAGTGGAGCAGGGCAGGGTCAGGACTATATGACTGTGACAGCCCACTGGGTAGATGTATGGACTCCCGCCGCAAGAACAGCAGCGGCGGCACCAGTAGCAGCATCTTGCAAACGCCAACTCTTTCCTAGGCAGGCTACGCTTTGTATCACCGGTTTCCAGAATACGCACACAGCTGAAAACCTCTTACGGCAACTGAGGAAGATCATCGCGGAATGGCTTACCCCAATTGGACTCTCCTGTGGATTTGTGGCATCGGACAACGCCAGCAATATTGTGTGTGCATTAAATATGGGCAAATTCCAGCACGTCCCATGTTTTGCACATACCTTGAATTTGGTGGTGCAGAATTTTTAAAAAAACGACAGGGGCGTGCAAGAGATGCTGTCGGTGGCCAGAAGAATTGCGGGACACTTTCGGCGTACAGGCACCACGTACAGAAGACTGGAGCACCACCAAAAACTACTGAACCTGCCCTGCCATCATCTGAAGCAAGAAGTGGTAACGAGGTGGAATTCAACCCTCTATATGCTTCAGAGGTTGGAGGAGCAGCAAAAGGCCATTCAAGCCTATACAATTGAGCACGATATAGGAGGTGGAATGCACCTGTCTCAAGCGCAGTGGAGAATGATTTCAACGTTGTGCAAGGTTCTGATGCCCTTTGAACTTGCCACACGTGAAGTCAGTTCTGACACTGCCAGCCTGAGTCAGGTCATTCCCCTCATCAGGCTTTTGCAGAAGAAGCTGGAGACATTGAAGGAGGAGCTAACACGGAGCGATTCCGCTAGGCATGTGGGACTTGTGGATGGAGCCCTTAATTCGCTTAACAAGGATTCACGGGTGGTCAATCTGTTGAAATCAGAGCACTACATTTTGGCCACCGTGCTCGATCCTAGATTTAAAGCCTACCTTGGATCTCTCTTTCCGGCAGACACAAGTCTGCTGGGGTTGAAAGACCTGCTGGTGAGAAAATTGTCAAGTCAAGCGGAACGCGACCTGTCAACATCTCCTCCTTCACATTCTCCCGCAACTGGGGGTGCGAGGAAAAGGCTCAGAATTCCGAGCCCACCCGCTGGCGGTGATGCAGGGCAGTCTGGAGCGACTGCTGATGCTGACATCTGGTCCGGACTGAAGGACCTGACAACGATTACGGACATGTCGTCTACTGTCACTGCATATGATTCTGTCAACATTGAAAGAATGGTGGAGGATTATATGAGTGACCGCATCCAAGTAGGCACGTCACACAGTCCGTACTTATACTGGCAGGAAAAAGAGGCAATTTGGAGGCCCTTGCACAAACTGGCTTTATTCTACCTAAGTTGCCCTCCCACAAGTGTGTACTCCGAAAGAGTGTTTAGTGCCGCCGCTCACCTTGTCAGCAATCGGCGTACGAGGTTACATCCAGAAAATGTGGAGAAGATGATGTTCATTAAAATGAATTATAATCAATTCCTCCGCGGAGACATTGACCAGCAGCAATTGCCTCCACAAAGTACACAGGGAGCTGAGATGGTGGATTCCAGTGGGGACGAATTGATAATCTGTGAGGAGGGGGATGTACACGGTGATATATCGGAGGATGATGATGAGGTGGACATCTTGCCTCTGTAGAGCCAGTTTGTGCAAGGAGAGATTAATTGCTTCTTTTCTGGTGGGGGTCCAAACCAACCCGTCATATCAGTCACAGTCGTGTGGCAGACCCTGTCACTGAAATGATGGGTTGGTTAAAGTGTGCATGTCCTGTTTATACAACATAAGGGTGGGTGGGAGGGCCCAAGGACAATTCCATCTTGCACCTCTTTTTTCTTTAATTTTTCTTTGCGTCATGTGCTGTTTGGGGAGGGTTTTTTGTAAGGGACATCCTGCGTGACACTGCAGTGCCACTCCTAGATGGGCCCGGTGTTTGTGTCGGCCACTAGGGTCGCTTATCTTACTCACACAGCTACCTCATTGCGCCTCTTTTTTTCTTTGCGTCATGTGCTGTTTGGGGAGGGTTTTTTGGAAGGGACATCCTGCGTGACACTGCAGTGCCACTCCTAGATGGGCCCGGTGTTTGTGTCGGCCACTAGGGTCGCTTATCTTACTCACACAGCTACCTCATTGCGCCTCTTTTTTTCTTTGCGTCATGTGCTGTTTGGGGAGGGTTTTTTGGAAGGCACATCCTGCGTGACACTGCAGTGCCACTCCTAGATGGGCCCGGTGTTTGTGTCGGCCACTAGGGTCGCTTATCTTACTCACACAGCTACCTCATTGCGCCTCTTTTTTTCTTTGCGTCATGTGCTGTTTGGGGAGGGTTTTTTGGAAGGGACATCCTGCGTGACACTGCAGTGCCACTCCTAGATGGGCCCGGTGTTTGTGTCGGCCACTAGGGTCGCTTATCTTACTCACACAGCTACCTCATTGCGCCTCTTTTTTTCTTTGCGTCATGTGCTGTTTGGGGAGGGTTTTTTGGAAGGGACATCCTGCGTGACACTGCAGTGCCACTCCTAGATGGGCCAGGTGTTTGTGTCGGCCACTAGGGTCGCTTAGCTTAGTCATCCAGCGACCTCGGTGCAAATTTTAGGACTAAAAATAATATTGTGAGGTGTGAGGTATTCAGAATAGACTGAAAATGAGTGGAAATGATGGTTTTTGAGGTTAATAATACTTTGGGATCAAAATGACCCCCAAATTCTATGATTTAAGCTGTTTTTTAGGTTTTTTGGAAAAAAACACCCGAATCCAAAACACACCCGAATCCGACAAAAAAAATTCGGTTAGGTTTTGCCAAAACGCGGTCGAACCCAAAACACGGCCGCGGAACCGAACCCAAAACCAAAACACAAAACCCGAAAAATTTCCGGCGCTCATCTCTAGTGCAAAGCTGCTAAAAGCAGCTAGCGAGCGAACAACTCGGAATGAGGGCCAATGTACTTCACTTTAATTTAATTTAATTGACACTTGACAATGACTTCTGATGAATGCACTGCAGGTGACGTACAAGGAAGGATGTTCAAAGGTGGTTAACATTCTTACCCGTACTTATCATGGATTGACAAAGGAAACATACTGTATGGCTTGACACCTGTTGTCCAGGTTGGTGGAGAAATAATTACACCCTGAAGAGGTGGCTTCTGTGGTATTTTGCCCAGCCATGACAATGGGCTTATTTAGCAGAACCACTGGACTGGAGCCATATACAGCAGCACCACTGGACTTATGGCAGCACAGGACACCACCACTGGACTTATGGCAGCACAGGACACCACCACTGGACTTATGGCAGCACAGGACACCACCACTGGAGTGACTGGGCTGATGCAGCACAAGACAGCAGTATTGAACTGGACTTATACAGCACCACTGGTCTTATACGGCAGTACCCCTGGACTTATACGGCAGTACCGCTGGACTTATATGGAAGTATACCTGGACTTATACGTCAGTAACACTGGACTTATACGGCAGTACCGCTGGACTTATATGGCATACCGCTGGACTTATACGTCAGTACCCCTTGATTTATATGACAGTACTACTGTACTTATATGGCAGCACCACTGGACTGGACTTACATGGCAGTACCCTTGGACTTATACAGCAGTACCCCTGGACTTATACAGCAACACCACTGGACTGGACTTATACGGCAGTACCACTGGACTTATATGGCAGTACCCGATGACTTATATGACAGTACCCCTGGACTTATACAGTAGCAACTCTGGACTTATATGGCAGCACCACTGGACTGGACTTATAAGGCAGTACCTCAGGACTTATATGGGAGTATACCTGGACTTATACGGCAGTACCCCTGGACATATAGGGCAGTATGCCTGGAGTTTTATGGCACAAGCGCTGAATTTATACGGCAGTACCCCTGGACTTATATGGCAGTACCCCTGGACTTGTACGGCAGTACCGCTGGACTTATGTGGCAGCACCACTTGATTGGACTTATACAGCATCACAACTGGACTTAATGTATATGGCAGCACCACTGGACTGAACTTATACGGCAGTATCCCTGGACTTATATATGGCAGTACCCCTGGACTTATATAGGAGCAACACTGGACTGGACATACACGGCAGTACCCTTGGACTTATATGGCAGTACCCCTGGACTTATATGGCAGCACCACTGAACTGGAATTATACGGTAGCACTACTGGACTGGACTTATATGGCAGTACACCAGGACTTATACGACAGTACCCCTGAACTTATACAGCAGTACCACTGGACTTACAGTATATAGCAGCACCAATGGACTGGACTTATATGGCAGTACCCCATGACTTACATGGCAGTACCCTTGAACTTATACGGCAGTACACCTGGACATTAAGGCAGTAACCATAGACTTTTACCGCAGCACCGCTGGATTTATTCAGCAGTACCCCTGGATTTATATGGCAGTGCCCCTGGACTTTTATGGCAGGACCACTGGACTTATACGGCAGCACTACTGGATTGGATTTATATAGCAACACCACTGGACTGGACTTATATGCAGCACCACTGGACTGAACTTATAAAGTAGTACCCCATGACTTATATGGCAGTACCCCTGGACTTTTATGGCAGAACCCCTGAACTTATATGGCAGAACCCCTGGACTTATAAGGTTGTACCCCTGGAGTTTTATGGCAGTACTGCTGGATTTATATGGCAGTACCCCTGGACTTATATGGCAGCACCCCTGGACTTTTACGGCAGTACCGCTGGATTTATATGGAAGCACCACTGGACTGGATTTATACGGCAACACCACTGGACTAGATTTATACGGCAGCACCACTGGACTGAAATTATATAACAGTACCCTGGACTTATATGGCAATACTCCTGGACTTAAATGGGAGCACCACTGGACTCATATGGCAGCACCACTGGACTGGACTTACATTGCAGTACCCTTGGACTAATACGGCAGTAACCCTGGAATTATTTGGCAGCACCACTGAACTTATATGGCAGCAGCACCGGACTGGACTTATATGGCAGCACCCCTGGACTTATATTGGCAGCACCAATGGACTGGACTTATATGGCAATACCCCTGGACTTATATGGCAGTAACTCTGGACTTATATGGCAGCACCACTGGACTTATGTGGGACTGGACTTATACGGCAGTACCACTGGACTTATATGGCAGTTCCACTGGACTTATACGGCAGTACCGCTGGACTTATATGGCAGTAACCCTGGACTTATACGGCAGCACTACTAGACTTAAATGGCTGTACCCCTGTTATAGGACAGTACCCCTGGACTTATACAGCAGCACCACTGGACTTATATGACAGCACCACTGGACTGGACTTATACGGCAGTACTCCAGGACTTATATGGCAGTACCCCTCGACTTATGCAAAAGAACCCCTGGACTTATAGGTTATTACACCTGGAGTGTTACAGCAGTACCATTAGATTTATACGGCAGTACCCCTGGACTTATATGGCAGCACCCCATGACTTTTTTTTTACGGAAGTTCCTCTGGACTTATATGGCAGCACCACTGGATTGGATTTATACAGCAACACCACTGAACTGGACTTATATGGTAGCAGCACTCGACTGAACTTCTATGGCAGTACCCTGGACTTATATGGCAGTACCCCTGGACTTATGCGGGAGCACCACTGGACTTATATGGCAGCACGACTGGACTTGACTTACATAGCAGTGCCTTTGGACTTATACAGCAGTACCCCTGGACTTATACGGTAGTACCCCTGAACTTTTATGGCAGTACCCCTGAACTTATACACCAGCACCACTGGATTGGACTATATGGAGACACCACTGGACTGGACTTATACGGCAGCACCACTGGATTGAACTTATATGGCAGTACCACGGACTTATATGGCAGTACCCCTGGACTTATACGGCAGCACTACAAGACTTAAATGGCAGTACCCCTGGAATAATAGGACAGTACCCCTGGACTTATACAGCAGCACTACTGGACTTGTATGGCAGCACCACTGGACTGGACTTAAACGGCAGTACCCCAGGACTATTATGGCAGTACACCTGGACTTATATGACAGTACACTTGGACTTATACAGTAGCACCTCTGGACTTATATGGCAGCACCACTGGACTGGACTTATATGGCAGTACCCCAGGACTTATATGGTAGTATACCTGGACTTATACGGCAGTACCCCTGGACATATAGGGCAGTACGCTTGGAGTTTTACGGCACTAGTGCTGGATTTATACGGCTGTACCTCTGGACTTATATGGCAGTACCCCTGGACTTGTATGGCAGTACCGCTGGACTTATATGGCAGCACCACTTGATTGGACTTATACGGCATCACAACTGGACTTAATGTATATGGAAGCACCCTTGGACTGAACTTATACGTCAGTATCCCTGGACTTATATATGGCAGTACCACTGGACTTATATGGCAGCACCACTGAACTGGAATTATACGGTAGCACTACTGGACTGGACTTATATGGCAGCACCACTGGACTTATATGGCAGTACACCAGGACTTATACGACAGTACCCCTGAACTTATACAGCAGTACCACTGGACTTACAGTATATAGCAGCACCACTGGACTGGACTTATACGGCAGTACCCCATGACTTACATGGCAGTACCCTTGAACTTATACGGCAGTACACCTGGACATAAAGGCAGTACCCCTGGGCTTTTACCGCAGCACCACTGGATTTATTCAGCAGTACCCCATGACTTATATGGCAGTGCCCCTTGACTTTTATGGCAGGACCACTGGACTTATACGGCAGCACTACTGGATTGGATTTATATGGCAACACCACTGGACTGGACTTATATGGCAGCACCACTGGACTGAACTTATAAAGTAGTACCCCTGGACTTATATGGCAGTACCCCTGGACTTTTATGTCAGAACCCCATGACTTATATGGCAGAACCCCTGGACTTATAGGGCTGTACCCCTGGAGTTTTATGGCAGTACCGCTGGATTTATACGGCAGTACCCCTGGACTTATATGGCAGCACCCCAGGACTTTTACGGCAGTACCGCTGGACTTATACGGAAGCACCACTGGATTGGATTTATACGGCAACACCACTGGACTAGACTTATACGGCAGCACCACTGGACTGAAATAATATAACAGTACCCTGGACTTATATGGCAATACTCCTGGACTTAAATGGGAGCACCACTGGACTCATATGGCAGCACCACTGTACTGGACTTACATGGCAGTACCCTTGGACTTATATGGCAGTAACCCTGGAATTATTTGGCAGCACCACTGAACTTATATGGCAGCAGCATTGGACTGGACTTATATGGCAGCACCCCTGGACTTATACTGGCAGCACCAATGGACTGGACTTATATGGCAATACCCCTGGACTTATATGGCAGTAACTCTGGACTTATTTGGCAGCACCACTGGACTTATGTGGCAGCACCACTGGACTGGACTTATACGGCAGTACCACTGGACTTATACGGCAGTACTGCTGGACTTATATGGCAGTAACCCTGGACTAATACGGCAGCACTACTAGACTTAAATGGCTGTACCACTGTTATAGGACAGTACCCCTGGACTTATACAGCAGCACCACTGGACTTATATGGCAGCACCACTGGACTGGACTTATATGGTAGCAGCACTCTACTGAAATTCTATGGCAGTACCCTGGACTTATATGGTAGTACCCCTGGACTTATGCGGGAGCACCACTGGACTTATATGGCAGCACCACTGGACTTTACATGGCAGTGCCTTTGGACTTATACAGCAGTACCCCTGGACTTATACGGTAGTACCCCTGAACTTTTATGGCAGTACCCCTGAACTTATACAGCAGCACCACTGGATTGGACTTATATGGCGACACCACTGGAGTGGACTTATACGGCAGCACCACTGGATTGAATTTATATGGCAGTACCACGGACTTACATGCCAGTACCCCTGGACTTATACGGCAGCACTACAAAACTTAAATGGCAGTACCCCTGGAATTATAGGACAGTACCCCTGGACTTATACAGCAGCACTACTGGACTTGTATGTCAGCACCACTGGACTGGACTTATATGTCAGCACCACTGGACTGGACTTATACGGCAGTACCCCAGGACTTTTATGGCAGTACACCTGGACTTATATGACAGTACCCTTGGACTTATAGGGCAGTACCCCTGGATTTTTATGGCAGTACTGCTGGATTTATATGGCAGTACCCAAGGAATTATATGGCAGATCCCCATGTCTTATTTAACAGTACCGCAGGATTTATACGGCAGCAACACTGGATTGGATTTATACGGCAACACCACTGGACTGAATTTATACAGCAGCAACACTGGACTGAACTTATACAGCAGTACTCCTGGAATTATATGGCAGCACCATTGGACTATTATGGGAGCAGCACTGGACTGGATTTATACGGCAGTACCCCTAGACTTATACTGGCAGCACCACTGGACTGGATTTATATGATAATACTCCAGGAATTAAATGGCAGTACCTCTGGATTTATATGGACTTTTATGGCAACACCACTGGACTTATATGGCTGCACCACTGGACTGGACTTATACGGCAGTACCGCTGGACTTATATGGCAGTACCCCTGGACTTATACGGCAGCACTACTGGAAAATAAATGGCTGTACCCCTGGACTTATCGGACAGTACCCCTGGACTTATACAGCAGCACCACTGGACTTATATGGCAGCACCACTGGAATGGACTTATACGGCAGTAACCCAGTACTTATATGGCAGTACCCATGGATATATACAGCAGAACCCCTTGACTTATAGGGCATTACCCCTAGAGTTTTATGGCAGTACCACTGGATCTATATGGCAGTACCCATGGACTAATATGGCAGCACCCTATGACTTTTATGGCAGTACCTCTGGATTTATATGGCAGCACCACTGGATTGGATTTATACGGCTACACCACTGGACTGGAATTATATGGCAGCAGCACTCGACTGAACATCTATGCCAGTACCCTGGACTTACATGTCAGTACCCCATGACTTATTTGGGAGCACCACTAGACTTATATGGCAGCATCACTGGACTTGACTTACATGGCACTGCCCTTGGACTTATACGGCAGTACCCCTGGACTTCTACGGCAATACCCCTGGACTTTTATGGCAGCAACACTGGACTGGACTTATATGGCAACACCACTGGACTGGACTTATACGGCAGCACCACTGCATTGAACTTATATGGCAGTACCATGTACTTATATGGCAATACCCGTGGACTTATGTGGGAGCACCACTGGACTGGACTTACACGGCAGTACCCTTGGAATTATATGGCAGTACCCGTGGACTTATACGGCAGTACCACTGGACTGGACATAAATGACAGCACAACTGGACTGGACTATGGCAGTGCCCCTGGACTTCTTTGACAGTACCCCTGGACTTATACAGCAGCACCACAGGACTTATATGGCAGCACCATTGGACTGGAGATATATGGCAGTACCCCAGACTTATATGGCAGTACCCCTGGACTTATATAACAGTACCACTGGACTTATAGGGCAGTACCCTTGGACTTTTACGGCAGTACGGCTGGATTTTTATGGAAGTGCCCCAGGACTCATATGGTAGTATCCCATGACTATTTTGGCAGTACCGCTGGACTAATTTGACAGCACCACTTTGTTGGACTTATACGGCAACACCACTGGACTGGACTTATATGGCAGCACCACTTGATTGAACTTATACAGCAGTACCCCTGGACTTATATGGCAGTACCCCTGTACTTATATGGCAGCACCACTGGACTTATATGGCAGTAGCACTGGACTGGACTTATACGGCAGTACCCCTGGACTTATTTTGGCAGCACCACTGGACTGGACTTATACGGCAGCCAGCACCGCTGGACTGAACTTACATGGCAATACACCTCGACTTATATGGCAGTACCTCTGGATTTAAATGGCAGCACCACTATACTTATATGGCAGCACCACTGGACTGGACTAATACAGCAGTACCCCAGGACTTATATGGAATACTGCTGGACTTATATGGCAGTAACCATGGACTTACATGACAGTACTCTTGTACTTATATGGCTGCACCACTGGACTGGACTTATATGGCAGTACACTTGTACTTATACGGCACTGCCCCTGGACTTATATGGCAGCACCACTGGACATGACTTTTATGGCAGCATTACTAGACTTATATGGCAGTACCCCATGACTATATTGGCAGTACCACTGGACTTATATGGTAGCAGCACTTTGTTGGACTTATATGGCAACACCACTGGACTTATATGGCAGCACCACTGGACTAAACTTATACAGCATTACCCCTGAACTTATATGGCAGTACCCCTGGACTTATATGGCAGGACCCCTGGACTTATATGGCAGCACCACTGGACTTATATGGCAGTAGCACTGGACTGGACTTATACGGCAGTACCCCTGGACTTATACTGGCAGCATCACTTGACTGGACTTATATGGCAATACACCTGGACTTATATGGCAGTATTTTTTGTCTTATATGGCAGCACCACTGGACTTATATGGCAGCACCACTGTACTGGACTTATATAGCAGTAACAAAGGACATAGATGGCAGTACCCCAAGACTTATATGGCATACCGCTGGACTTATACTGCAGTTACCATGGACTTACATGACAGTGCTCTTGTACTTATATGGCAGCACCACTGGACTGGAATTACATGGCAGTACCTTTGGAATTATATGGCAGTACCCCTGGACTTATACGGCAGCACCACTGGACTGGACTTATAGGCAACACTACTGGACTTATATGGCAGTACCCCTGGACTTATATGACAGTACCCCTGAACTTATATAGTTGCACAACTGGACTAATATGGCAGCACCACTGGACTGGACTTATACAGCAGTATCCCAGTACTTATATGGCATTACCCCTTGACTTATATGACAGTACCCCTGGACTTAAAGGGCAGTACCCCTGGAGATTTATGGCAGTACCACTTAATTTATAAGGCAGTACCCCTGGACTTGTATGGCAATACCCCTGGACTTTTATGGCAGTACAGCTGGACTTATATGGCAGTACCACTGGATTGGATTCATACAGCAACATCAATGGACTGAACGTTTACGGCAGCACCACTGGACTGAACTTATATGGCAGTACCCTTGGACTTATACGGCAGTATCATTGGACTTATATGTCAGCACTACTGGACTGGACTTATATGGCAGTACCCCTTGACTTATACTACAGTGCCCCTACACTTACACAGCAACACCACAGGACTTATATGGCAGCACCACTGAACAGGACTTATACTATAGTAACCAAGGACTTATATGGCAGTACCCCTGGATTTATACAGGAGCACCACTGGACTTATACGGCAGCACAACAGGACTGGACTTACACAGCAGTACCCTTGGACTTATACGGCAGTACCACTGGACTTATACGGCAGCACTACTGGACTGGACTTATATGGCAGTACTCCTGGACTTATACTACAGTACCCCCGTACTTACACAGCAGCACCACAGGACTTATATGGCAGCACCACTGGACTGGAATTATACGGCAGTAACCCAGGACTTATATGGAAGTACCCCTGAACTTATATGGTAGTACTCCTGGACTTATAGGGCAGTACCCCATGACTTTTACAGCAGTACCGCTGGATTTATATGGTCGTACCCCTGTAATTATATGTCCATACCCCTGGACATTTTACGGCAGTACCGCTGGACTTATATGGCAGCATCACTGGATTGGACTTATATGGCAGTACAATTGGACTTATATGGCAGTACCACTGGACTGGACTTACACGGCAGTACCCCTGGACTTATACTGCAGCACTACTAGACTGGACTTATATTGCAGTACCCCTGGACTTATGCTACAGTGCCCCTGGACTTACACAGCAACACCACATGACTTATATGGCAACACCACTGTACTGGACTTATACGGCAGTAACCCAGGACTTATATGGCAGTACCCCAGGACTTATACGGGAGCACCACTGGACTTATACGGGAGCACAACTGGACTGGACTTACACAGCAGTACCCTGGGAATTATATGGCAGTACCCCTGGACTTATACGACAGCACTACTGGACTGGACTTATATGGCAGTACCCCTGGACTTATACTACAGTACCCCTGGACATACACAGCAGCACTATGGGACTTATATGGCAGCACCACTGGACTGGAATTATATGGCAGTAACCCAGGACTTTTATGGCAGAACCCCTGAACTTATATGGCAGTACTCCCGGACTTATAGGGCAGTACCCCTGGACTTTTACAGAAGTACCGCTGGATTTATATGGCCATACCCCTGGACTTATATGGCCGTACCCCTGTACTTTTTACGGCAGTACTGCTGGACTTATATAGCAGCACCACTGGATTGGACTTATACGGCAATACACCTGGACTTATATGGCAGTACCACTGTACTCGACTTACACGGTAGTACCCCTGGACTTATACGGCAGCACTACTGGACTGGACTTATATGGCAGTACCCCTTGACTTATAGTACAGTACCCCTGGACTTATGCAGCAGCACCACTGGACTGGACTTACACAGCAGTTTCCTTGACATATATGGCAGTACCCATGGACTTATAAGGCAGCACCACTGGACTGGACTTACACGGCAGTACCCCTGGACTAATACTGCAGCACTACTGGACTGGACTTATATGGCAGTACACCTTGACTTATAATACAGTACCCCTGGACTTATACAGCAGCACCACTGGACTTATATGGCAGCACCACTGGACTGAAATTATACGGCAGTATCCCAGGACTTACATGGCAGTACCCCTGGACTTATATGGCAGTACCCCAAGACTTATAGGGCAGCACCCCTGGATTTTACGGCAGTACAGCTGGATTTATACGGCAGTACCCCTGGACTTATATGGCAGTACCCCATGACCTTTACAGCAGTACCACTGGATTTTAATGGCAGCACCTCTGGATTGGTCTTATTCAGCAACACCACTGGACTTAACTTATATGGTAGAAACCCTGTATTTATGTGGCTGTTCCCCTGGACTTATAAAGGAGCACCACTGGACTTATACGGCAGCATTACTGGACTGGACTTATATGGCAGTACCCGTGGACTTATACTACAGTAACCCTGGACTTACACAGCAGCACTACAGGACTTATATAGCAGCACCACTGGACTGGAATTATACGGCAGTAACCCAGGACTTATATGGCAGTATCCCTTAACTTATATGGCAGTACTCCTGGACTTATAGGGCAGTACCCCTGGACTTTTACAGCAGTACCGCTGGATTTATATGGCCATACCCCTGGACTTATATGGCCATACCCCTGGACTTTTTATGGCAGTACCGCTGGACTTATATGGCAGCACCACTGGATTGGACTTATACGGCAATACACCTGGATTTATATGTCAGTACCACTGGACTGGACTTACACGGCAGTACCCCTGGACTTATACAGCAGCACTACTGGACTGGACTTATATGGCAGTACCGCTTTACATATAATACAGTACCCCTGGACTTATACAGCAGCACCACTGGACTACTGGACTTACACAGCAGTATCCTTGACATATATGGCAGTACCCATGGACTTATATGGCAGCACCACTGGACTGGACTTACACGGCAGTACCCCTGGACTAATACGGCAGCACTACTGGACTGGACTTATATGGCAGTACCCCTTGACTTATAATACAGTACCCCTGGACTTATACAGCAGCACCACTGGACTTATATGGCAGCACTACTGGACTGAAATTATACGGCAGTATCCCAGGACTTATATGGCATTACCCTTGGAGTTATATGGCAGTACCCCAAGACTTATAGGGTAGTACCCCTGGATTTTACGGCAGAACCACTGGATTTATACGGCAGTACCCCATGACTTATATGGCAGTACCCCATCACTTTTACAGCAGTACCACTTGACTTATATGGCTGCACCTCTGGATTGGACTTATTCAGAAACACCACTGGACTGAACTTATATGGTAGAACCCCTGTATTTATGTGGCTGTACCCTTGGACTTATAAAGGAGCACCACTGGATTTATACGGCAGCATTACTGGAATGGACTTACATGGCAGTACCCATGGACTTATACAGCAGCACCACTGGACTTATATGGCATCACCAGTGGACTGGACTTATACGGCAGCACTACTGGACTAGAGTTATATGGCAGTATCCCTGGACTGTTACGACAGTACCCCTGGACTTATACAGCAGCAACACTGGACTTATATGGCAGCACCACTGAACTGGAATTATACGGATGTTCCCCAGGACTTATATGGCAGAACCCCAGGACTTATATGGCAGTACCCCTGGACTTATATGGCAGTACCCCTGGACTTATAGGGCAGTACCCCATGACTTATAGGGCAGTACCCCTGGACGATTACTGCAGTACTGCTGGATTTATATGGCAGTACCCCTGGACTTATATGAAAGTATCCCTGTACTTTTACATCAATACTGCTGGACTTATATGGCAGCACCACTGGATTGGATTTATACGGCAACACCACTGGATCCGACTTATACAGCAGCACTACTGGACTGAACTTATACAGAAGTACCCCTGGAGTTATATGGCAGTAACCCTGGACTTATATGGAAGCACCACTGGACTTATATGGCAGCACTACTGGACTGGACTTATAGGGCAGTACCCGTGGACTTATACTGGCAGCACCACTGGACTGGAGACTTGTACGGCAGCCAGGACCACTTGACTGAACTTGACCCCTGGACTTATATGGCAGTACCTCTGGACTTATATGTCAACACCACTGGACTTATATTACAGCACCACTGGACTGGACTTGTATGGCAGTACCCCTGGACTTATACAGCAGTACCACATGACTTATACAGCAGTACTGCTGGATATTTTTGGCAGTACCACTGGATTTATATGGCAGTACCCCTGGACTTATATGGCAGCACCACTGGACTTATATGGCAGCACCACTTGACTGGACTTATATGGCAGAAAACCCTGGACTTATACTGGCATCACCATTGGACTGGATTTATAAGGCATCCATCACCACTGGACTCAACTTATATGGCAATACCTCTGGATTTATATGGCAGTACCTCTGGACTTATACGTCAGCACTACTGGAGTTATATGGCAGCACCACTGGACTGGACTTATACGGCAGTACCCCTGGAATATGGCAACACTACTGTACATATATGGCAGTACCCCTGGACTTATACTACAGGAGCCCTGGAGTTATACCGCAACACCACTGGACTTATATGGCAGCAGCACTCTACAGGACTTATACAGCAGTACCCCTGGACTTATATGACAGTATGCCTGGACTTATATGGCAGTACCCATGGACTTATAGTGCAGTACCCCTGGAGTTTTATGGAAGTACCACTAGATTTATATGGCAGTAACCCTGAACTTTTTTGGCAGTACCGCTGTACTTATACGGCAGCACCACTGGATTGGACTTATACGGCAACATCACAGGACTGGACTTATATTGCAGCACCACTGGTCTGAACTTATACGGCAGTACCCCTGGACTTATACGGCAGCACCACTGGATTTATACGGCAGCAACACTGGACTGGACTTTTGCGGCAGTACCTTTGGACTTATACAGCAGTACCCCTGGACTTATATGGCAGCACCACTGGACTTATACGGCAGTACCCCTGGACTTATACAGTAGCACCACTGTACTTATATGGCAGCATTACTGGACTGGGATTATACGGCAGCACCCCAGGATTTATAAAGCAGTACCCCTGGACTTATATGGCAGTACCCCAGGACTTATTGGACAGTAACCATGGACTTTTACGGCAGTACCCCTGGACTTTTATGGCACGACTTCTGGACTTGAACAGCAGAACCGCTGGACTTTTACGGCAACACCACTGGATTGGACTTATATGGCAACACCACTGGACTGGACTTACATGGCAGTACCCCTGGACTTACAAGACAGTACCCCTGAACTTATACAGTAGCACCACTGTACTTATATGGCAGCACCAATGGACTAGACTTATACGGCAGTACTCCAGGACTTATATAGCAGTACCCCTGGACTTATATGGCAGTAACCCTGGACTTATAAGACAGTACCCCTGGACTTTTACGGCAGTACCCCTGGACTTATATGGCAGTACGTCTGGACTTTTACAGCAGTACTGCTGGACTTTTACAGCAACACCACTCTATTGGACTTATATGGCAACACCACTGGACTGGACTTATACTGCAGCACCACTGGACTGAACTTATATAGCAGTACCCCTGGACGTATACTGGCAGTGCCACTTGACTGAACTTATATGGTAATACCCCTGGACTTATATAGCAGTACCTCTGAACTTATATGGCAGCACCACTGGACTTATTTGGCAGCACCGCTGGACTGGACTTATATGGCAGTACCCCTGGACTTATACGGCAGTACCCCTTGACTTATATGGCAGTACCCCTGGACTTATATGTCAGAACCACCAGACTGGACTTATATGGCAGCACCACTTTACTGAACTTATATGGCAGTACCCCTGGACTTGTATGTTGGTACCACAGGACTTATACAGGAGCACCACAGGACTTCTACGGCAGCACCACTGGACTGGACTTACGCAACAGAATATGGCAGTACCCCATGACTTATATGGCAGCACCTCTGGACTGAACTTCTATGGCAGTACACTTGGACTTATACGACAGTACCCCTGGACTTATATAGTAGCACCACTGTACTTATATGGCAGCACAAATGGACTGGACTTATATGGCAGTACTCCAGGACTTATATAGCAGTACCCCTGGACTTATATGGCAGTACCCCTGGACATATAGGACAGTAACCCTGGACTTTTATGGCAGTACCCCTGGACTTATATGGCAGTACTTCTGGACTTTTACAGCAGTACCGCTGAACACTTACGGCAAAACCACTCTATTGGACTTATATGGTAACACCACTGGACTGGACTTATAGTGCAGCACCACTGGACTGAATTTATACAGCAGTACCCCTGGACTTATATGGCAGTACCTCAGGACTTATACTGCAGTACCCCTGGACTTATATGGCAGCACCACTGGACTTATGTGGCAGTAGCACTGGACTGGACTTATATGGCAGAACCCCAGGACTTATACTGGCAGCACCACTGGACTGAACTTATATGGCAATACACCTCGACTTATATGGCAGTACCTCTGGATTTATATGGCAGCACCACTGGACTGAACTTATACAGCAGTACACAAGGACTTATATGGAATACAGCTGGACTTTTACGGCGGTACCCCTGGACTTATATGGCAGTACTTCTGGACTTTTACAGCAGTACTGCTGGACTTTTACAGCAACACTACTCTATTGGACTTATATGGCAACACCACTGGACTGGACTTATACTGCAGCACTACTGGACTGAACTTATACAGCAGTACCCCTGGACTTATATGGCAGTACCCCTGGACTTATGTGGCACTACCACTAGACTTTTATGGCAGCATTACTGGACTGCACTTATACAGCAGTACCCCTGGACTTATACTAGCAGCGCCACTGGACTGAACTTATATGGCAATACCCCTGGACTTAAATGGCAGTACCTCTGGACTTATATGGCAGCACCACTGGACTTATATGGCAGCACCGCTGGACTGGACTTATACAGCAGTACCCCAGGACATAAATTGAATACTGCTGGACATATACGACAGTAACCATGGACTTACATGACAGTTCTCTTGTACTTATATGGCTGCACCACTGTACTGGACTTTTATGGCAGTACACTTGTACTTATACGGCACTGCCCCTGGACTTATACGGCAGCACCACTGGACTGGACTTTTATGGCAGCATTACTGGACTTATATGGCAGTACCCCATGACTATGTTGGCAGTACCACCGGACTTATATGGCAGCACCACTATGTTGGACTTATACGGCAACACCACTGGACTGGACTTATATGGCAGCACTACTGGACAAAACTTATACAGCATTAACCCTGAACTTATATGGCAGTACCCCTGGACTTATATGGCAGCACCACTGGACTTATATGGCAGTAGCACTGGACTGGACTTATACGGCAGTACCCCTGGACTTATACTGGCAGAACCACTTGACTGGACTTATACAGCAGCCTGCACCACTGGACTGAACTTATATGGCAATACACCTGGACTTATATGGCAGTACCCCTGGACTTATGTGGCAATACCCCTGGACTTTTATGGCAGTACAGCTGGACTTATATGGCAGTACCACTGGATTGGACTCATACAGCAACATCAATGGACTGGATGTATTCGGCAGCACCACTAGACTGAACTTATATGGCAGTACCCTTGGACTTATACGGCAGTACCATTGTACTTATATGGCAGCACTACTGGACTGGACTTATATGGCAGTACCCCTGGACTTATACTACAGTGCCCCTGGACTTACACAGCAACACCACAGGACTTATATGGCAGCACCACTGTACTGGACTTATACGATAGTAACCCAGGACTTATATGGCAGTACCCAATGACTTATACAGGAGCACCTCTGGACTTATACGGCAGCAAAACTGGACAGGACTTACACGGCAGAACCTTGGATTTATATGGCAGTACCCCTGGATTTATATGGCAGCACCACTGGACTTATATGGCAGTAGCACTGGACTGGACTTATACGGCAGTACCCCTGGACTAATACTGGCAGAACCACTTGACTGGACTTATACAGCAGCCTGCACCACTGGACTGAACTTATATGGCAATACACCTGGACTTATATGGCAGTACCCCTGGACTTTTGTGGCACTACCACTAGACTTTTATGGCAGCATTACTGGACTGCACTTATACAGCAGTACCCCTGGACTTATACTGGCAGCGCCACTGGACTGAACTTATATGGCAATACCCCTGGACTTATATGGCAGTACCTCTGGTCTTATATGGCAGCACCACTGGACTTATATGGCAGCACCACTGGACTGGACTTATACAGCAGTACCCAAGGACTTAGACGGCAGTATCCCAGGACTTATATGGCATACCACTGGACTTATACTGCAGGTACCATGGACTTACATGACAGTGCTCTTGTACTTATACGGCAGCACCACTGGACTGGACTTACATTGCAGTTCCTTTGGAATTATATGACAATACCCCTGGACTTATACAGCAGCACCACTGGACTGGACTTATAGGCAACACTACTGGACTTATATGGCAGCACCACTGGACTTATATGACAGTACCCCTGTACTTATACAGTAGCACCACTGTACTTATATGGCAGCATTACTGGACTGGGATTATACAGCAGTACCCCAGAATTTATATAGCAGTACCCCTGGACTTATACGGCAGTACCCCAGGACTTATAGGACAGTAACCCTGGACTTTTACGGCAGTACCCCTGGACTTATATTGCAGTACTTCTGGACTTAAACAGCAGAACCGCTGGACTTTTACGGCAACACCACTGGATTGGACTTATATGGCAACACCACTGGACTGGACTTACATGGCAGTACCCCTGGACTTACAAGACAGTATCCCTGGACTTATTCACTAGCACCACTGTACTTATATGGCAGCACCAATGGACTAGACTTATACGGCAGTACTCCAGGACTTATATAGTAGTACCCCTGGACTTATATAGCAGTACCCCTGGACTTATATGGCAGTAACCCTGGACTTATAAGGCAGTACCCCTGGACTTATATGGCAGTACTTACAGACTTTTACAGCTGTACTGCTGGACTTTTACGGCAACACCACTCTATTTGACATATATGGCAACACCACTGGACTGGACTTATACTGCAGCACCACTGGACTGAACTTATACAGCAGTACCCCTGGACTTATATGGCAGTACCCCTGGACTTATATGGCACTACCACTAGACTTTTATGGCAGCATTACTGGACTGCACTTATACAGCAGTACCCCTGGACTTATACTGGCAGCGCCACTGGACTGAACTTATATGGCAATACCCCTGGACTTATATGGCAGTACCTCTGG